>NW_028258410.1:2959332-3684039 GCF_053883595.1 Heterocephalus glaber
CTTCAAATTCACACTGTCATGCAAACACAGCCCCCACCTGGACCTAAACTGCCCCTGTCCACACTGGCTCCCCAGGAGAGCCCCAAAACTGCAAGGCTTCCATCTGTGTCTGTGAACAGAACTATCCAGGTGCCACCTGTGGGTGCTGCCGTGGTTACCTACACTCCAGAACATCACACCATACAGGTCCAGCAGTGTCCTGGCAAACGCCTAACAGGTGCACATTGAGGCTCAGGGGCACCGCCCTGTCTCCCCAGTTCAGACAACTGAAATCACCACTCACCACTGCCCAAACGGCCCCTCATCTTTACTGAGAAGCTCAACGCACAGATTCCAGGGTTCATTTCTTTATATTTGCAGCATGGAATCTGAAACTCTGCCAACAAATTTATTAGTGCATATTCATGATAGGGAATATTGAGGTTTTTTCCTTGTATTCATGCATGTAATAACGTGCTTTATTTTCCTTCCCAGCCCTCCCCTTGCCCTTAACTGCAACCCATGCTTTCATTGTAGTTTTTACACTATATTAGCCAATGGAGGTGCCATAGCTTTGAACTCCCCAAACTGAGAGGCATAAACCTCTCTTTTCTGCATAAATAGCCTATGAGGAAAACCCAGTGAATACATCTGCTGAAGCTCTTGGGAGCCTGAAAGGTCCTAGAGGTCTAGGACAAAGTCATGTTTACAACATTCCCCATGTCCTGCCATGGTGGAAGACCTAACATGATGAACAAATGCTTCATATGTATGTATCAAATGTATAATTTGTTAAATGAATGAGTGACTGAAAAGAGGTGATTAGCTACATATATTTGTATCTCCAGGGCTCAAGGCAGGGAAACACACAAGGTGGTTAGTGGGAGCCACACACACAGCACAGGGCCAGGGGGGACCTAGCTGTTGGTCTCAGTCTCCATCTTCTCTTTGGGAGAGGAGCAGCAGGACTGCCCAGGCTGAGCTGAGGCTGGAGGTCCAGGAGGCCAGCAGTGGGACAGGAACCTGGACAAGTAGAACCCCTGTAGCTCCAGTGAAAGCTGCTTGTAGAACCCTTAGCTCTGTTTATGGGCCTTTGGAGGAGACCTCTTGTGTCTTTCATGGTCATATTGAGGTCCTAGAAAAACAGCCAGATGGAGGACAGCAAGGTTAAAGGAGGAATGTGGCCTGGAAGGGGTGGACACTGCAGGGTTCCTCCAGCCTGGCCAGGAATGAGTGACATGAGGACATGAGGACGGGAATGGACTCCCCCTCTGGGGACATCTTACTCCCCACCCAGGGCTTCCATACTTACAGTGTTAGCTCCAGCTCCTGAAGCAGAAATTATCCCTTTACCAATCATAGCTAGGGCAACAGCTGAACCTCCCATCAGGACTTTGAGAACATATATTACAAGGCCCTGAAAGCAGAAGGACAGAGGCCATGAGCCAAGCTCTGCACTCCGGATGCCAGCTGGAGCTGGGCTTCTTCTGAGCCATCCCTGTGGCCTCCCCAGGCCCGTCCTCTTGGCCTCATGAAGAGAGCATGTCCCAGGCCCTGTAAGCTCAGAGTGGGGGGGGAGGGGGCTGCTCTTTCACCCCTCTCTGCTCCCCTAGGCAAGGAGAGGGCCAGCCTTTCAGCCAAACACTTGGCAGGTGCTCTGGCTACCCAGGGGCTGAAGGTGGGGTTCAGATGGAGAGGGGTAACTGCTCCCTGCAGGAAGGGAGAGGGGCTGAGTTGTGTGGAAGCCCCAGGGCCCAGTAAGCTAAGAGGAGCAAGCTGCCCTGTGAGTCCGGGACAGAGCTGTAGGCAGAGCTCCCTGGGGACTCCGAGTGCAACTGGGGCCTGCTCCTCAGAACCCTGCAGTTGGCTGGCTCTGATGTAGATCCCTAGCCTCATTCTGGATCCTGGAGAATCCCAGTCAGCTGCTGGGGCATTCTCTAGGATGGGGGGAAGGAACTGTCCCTGTCCCTGGAGCTTGGGAGGAGTCAGTGACTTGGTGTCCATCAGAACAGGTTCCACACCAGTACACGATGCAGGGAACTCTGAGGCCTCTTGTGCCTGTGACCCCCAGTGCCCAGCAGTGCAGAGTGCACAGTTTGAGGGTAGCCCATGGGGCTGCCACTGACATATAGGCTCCATTATTCAGGCAGTAAATCTAAATTACCGGGCCTATGGCAGTGACGCACTCAGTGTTTCTCAACTGCAGTGTGAGTTTCTCCCATCCCAGTTTCAGGGCATTTCACACAGTAGCCCAAGCACAGCAAGCCCTTGGTCCACTCCTGTCTGCAGAGACTGCTCCCAGCTCCTCCATTCCCTCTGCAGAGAGCAAGGTTTATAAGTGCCATGCTGTGCCCAAGGTGAACACAAGCATGGAGACACCCACTCCACAGAGCAGGCAGATCATGGATGCAGAGAAGGTGGGATTTGTATTTCAGTGGGAAGAGCTAAAAATCCAGCAAAGCCAATACACAAGCCAACACAGCAGCCTGGCCCCCTGGCTGGGAGTTTGTTTTTGGTGGGAAGGATCTCTGTGCTAATTCTCCCTGGCCCTGCATCCCCTCAGCCCTGCCTGGAAAAGTGCTTGCTCCTGCTGTCCTGCCCTCCAGGATCACATGGGACCAGGTCTCAAGGTGGGCTCAGCTAGGGGACAGTGTCTTTTCAAGTTTGGACCTGGGCAGGCCAACACCCAGCTGTGCAGTGCCTGCTGTCCATTTGAGGAAAGCCAAGGGGATCCGTGTGCACCCCAAAGCCCAAGGACCTGCTCCACTCACATTAGCTTCTGTGTGGGGAGCTCTTAGGTTTTGAGAACAACCCACCTGGTTCCCAGCAGGTGCCCGGGCCAAGACTCCACTGCACTGGGAGGCCACATCTCTGATGCCATGAAGAGGTCACTGCAGTTACACAGAGGCAATGCTGACAGCCAGTTGCCCCCTCTCTTCTTCCTGGGCTGTGTGTGCTGTCCAGGGGGTCCTCTGCAGGAGGAAAGCCCTGGCCTGCTGTGCTGTGGGTGGGGAGCAATTCCCCAGAAGGGCAGCTGTGGGCTGAGTCAGAGGCTGAGCCCTGGGGAGCCAGACACTCCAGTGGAGGAGCTGGACTCTGCTCCCCAACAGCTGGGGAAGGAAGGGTTCTGGGTGTGGGAGGAGCTGAGTGACAGCTCAGACTCCTGAGGGGGAGCTTTCCCAGGAATTGTGGAGGAGGAATTGCTTCCTATCAGCTCCTGATCAAACTGGGTGAGAGTGAAGGGCTGCCTGCCTGAAGACTAGCGCTGTGCCAATTTTATTCGTTCATGTCACAAAGAAATACACCAAGTGTGAAATGTCTCCCAGGATAGTTCTATTCCTGGACTGGAACATCGGTGCCCTTGAGGGGATGAATCCTACTGAGAGGCTGGGAGGTAGGTGGAGGAAGGAAGGGGAGCCCCTGGGGGTGGGTTCTGGCCTGTAGGCCATAACAGAAGGTATGAAAGGGACAGCAGGGGTCAGCGCAGGGGACAAGGATACTGTAGAGGATGGTGGGAGACAGGGTTTGCTTTGCAAGGGCCAGGGTTTACAGCCGGGTGAGGGGGGCGGCTGCTTCCTCCTGAGTGCAATGTATGCAGGTAGGCTCTGAGCATGGAGAGACAGGGTCTGGCTGTACATAGAGGGTCCAGGGCAGCTGATCTGGGGCACAGGAGGAGGCAGGGTGGGCAAGAGAGCAGGGGCAGCTGAGCCAGTGATGGGGATGAGGGGGCAGTGATAATGCCAGCATGGCCCTGAGGGGAGGCCTTTAGAAAGAAGAGCAGAGCTGAGAGATTCCCTGAGGAACAGGCTATGAGGGAGGGTGAGGGAAAGGCTCTTCCCAGGGTCCAGCACTGGGGGAAATGCAGCTTCCTGCTAAGGATAGCTGAGTAGGGCAGGCTGGGGGCTCGGGGTCTGCAGAGGGGCTGGATGTTCCAGTGTCCCCTGAGTAGGGACCTGTGGCTCTGCCTTCCTGGAGTGCAACAGAAGGGTTGGCTGGGGCTGGACGTAAGGGGTCATTGTCTCGGGGAAGGCTTTCTAACTCTGGACAGGAAGGGTTCCTATGGTCATTGAGCAGAGAGAAAGGAGAAGGGGATGCTGAGAGGCTGGAGAAAGAGGAGAGCCAGCAGAGGAGGAAGAGAGATGGAGAGAGAGGGAGAGAGAGAGACCCCAGTAGGCAGGTGGGGTGGAAGCCAGGTGAGGTGGAGACAGGATGGGTGGGGACTGGGCAGAGCAGGGTTTGGAGGAGGACGCTCAGTGTGAGCCAAGCCAACTTCACAGAGAGCCTGAGAGGAGGAGCTGGACAGTAAGTGTGGATGGTTCTTTTGAGGATTCTTCACAGATAAGAGACTAAAAAGCTGTTAGTAACTGACAAGAGAAGGATGCTTTTTGTGATGGAGCAAACAGCAGCATGTCTCTGTGCTGACCGGAAATGTCAGGAAAGGGAGAATTGTAATGCGGGCGAGGTGTGAAGGGCAGAGCTGGAGCAGGTGCACGTGAGGTCTGGCTTGATCAGGAACACAGGGGCTGGGCTCAGTCGTCCTGGGCAGTGGGTCCAGAGTCACCCCATGGTGTGTAGCCCGAATTGATCACCACTTGGCTGCCTAGTCCTTGGTGCATGGCCAAGTCCCAGTGAGATGCACCATTAGTGGAGAACAGACAGATGTCCAACCTTTTGTACTCAGCATACCACATATCAAATCCCGGTCACATACTGAAATGTCAGTGTTGTGGAAATTAGTGTAAATAAAACATACAAACTGGTTTCACCTGCTGCTTTCTTTCCTCCATGTGGCACCTGAAACATCTGGCCTCAAGTCACTGCCGGATGGGACAGCGCTGTGGGCACAGCACTGGGAGTCCGCTGTGGTCTCTGTGGTCAACGGCCCGGGCCTGCCTGGCGCCCACTGTGGACATCAGTTTTATGGGAACACAGCTGTGCTCTGTCTCCTCCAGCTGCCAAAGGCCCCCACACCCCACCCTGAGTGTGAGTCTCTGGAAAGCGTGTGTGGCTGCTCTGTGTCGGCCAGAAGGTGGAGAGGTGGGCAGCAGCTAGCTGGTGGGCATCCAAGGCAGACAGCGTATCCTCCTCCCAGCCCGCCACAGAGCTGAGCTGCCTCTGCTCACCCGGTCACCCCACGGACTCAGGTAATAGCTGCAGGCTCAGCCAGCCAGGGCCTTGGAGCTTTGCCCTGATTCCCAGAGCACTCCTTCAGCCTCAGAGTTTGGGAGGACAAAGTGAGTTTTAGTTCATATCCTGGAACCTTGGCTTCTCAGGCAAGTGTCGTTCCATGTAAAAAGTTTTTAGGTGAATTAGGTCTGAAGAAAGTTGAGTTGAATGAGGAGAAACAGGGTCTTGCTGCGGGATTTCTGAGAGCCTTCAAAAGCCTTGTGGATGCTGCAGGCCAGAAGTTCCCCGGAGCCAGAGTCTGGCCATCTGCAGGGATCACCCTGGCATGCAGCTGCAAGGCAGGGTCACTGGGAAAGCCACCCACTGACAGGAGCCAGGCAGGGGTCTGGATGAGCTTCAAGTGGGACAGGGTCTGCTCCATGATTCTGGGTCTGGTGCAGAAAGATCCACCCAGACACCCACTACTCCCTTCCAGACAGACCTCTTCCAGTTACAGGGACCTGCATGCCTGAGACATACCACAGATGACTGCTTTTCTGAGAAAACAAGGCAGGACATCAGTCTACAGCCAGGGAGGATGGAGCTGGCATGTGTCTCTATCCAGGGCTCGGCTTGCAGCCTCCCGCAGGAAAGCAGCTCCAGGCTCCAGGCCCTGCTCTGTGCTTCATGGGCACTCTGGGCTCCAACCTCTGCACCTCCTTCTGTTATGCCCCCAGGGAGCCAGGCATGGTGTCTCTTTCTCTCCCATCTTTACTCAGGCGACTCTGCCCACTCCCTCTCCCAGTCCACTGGAACTTCCCACTCAGGCTCTAGACCCAGCTCCTGTGCCCAGGATGTAGGAGCTTGCCCGAGTGTGATGCTCTGGTCTTGTGACACCAGGTACAAAGCGTGTGGTGGGGGGAACTGTGTGTGTCACCTTGAGGTTCCCCATGGGATATATCCTGTGTGACACAGTCTGAGGATGTGGCTTTCCAGGCAGGAAGAATTGGGCTAATTTTCTGTGGTCACTGAGGACCCTGAAATGATAAGCTGGTGCTAAAGAGAGGGGCTTGAGGGTCCCTGGGTCAAGACCCCTGTTCTTAGGAATCTGTGATCCCAGGCACATGCAGGGTTCCTCTCAGGACCATCAGCTCAGTGTGGGGAGCCAGATGAATGAGCCCAGTGCCTTTCCTCCATTCAGGCCTCTGTGGGCCCAGGTTTTTCCTGCCCTCATGTGCCCAATGTGGGTACAACATGGTTGGTCTGAAGAGAGGAGTGAACAAGAGCTCAGGTCTGCTGAGTAAGGCAGGGGTCCTTTGAAGTGCTTCCCTGGGACAGGATCCACATCCTGCTCACAGGTTTCAAGCTCCAGCTGTTTCCTGGGTGTCTGGAGTTGTGCAGTCACACCCACAATGCAGGGTGAGGGCTGCCCTGTCTCCCCTCAGCCAGCCCTTCCCCACTTGCAATCCCTGCCTGGCTCCCACCAGGAGTGCCTGTCAGCCTTGCTTTCTGCCATTTCACACTAGTCCACCAAGCACTCTTCTTATCCCCATGTTAAGATGGGCAGACTGAGGCTGGGAGACTGAACAGTGCACCGTCAGGCGAAAAAGCAGGGAGTGAATTTGACCCCTGTCTCAGTGCTTGGTCTGTGCTTCCACCCCCTGGTGTTCAGTCCCTGTTTGCTCTTCTGAGGAGGCAAAGGACAAGGGCCTTCCCTTCCAAAGGGGCCATTCATAACCTTTGGGAAACAAGCACAGACTGTCAGTCAGCAGGGCAGCAAAGGGCTACAGATGTGGTTATCTAGAGGTGGGGACAGGGTGTGTGGTCCGGGCTGGGGCCCAGGTGGGCAGAGGAGGCCATGGCCAGGGTAAAAGAGGGAGCAGGTCCTCAGGGATACCCAGCCTCCAGCAGGCCCTGAGGCTGCAGGCACGGGGCAGGGTCTGGGCCATTTGTTCCAATTTAAGGGACAAGCTGGCTTGGGCTGGCTGGTGGTGAGGCTGGGATCCTGTTATTTGATTGAGAACATCCAGGCAGTCATGAAGGTATAACCACAGACAGTAGAAAGGACATCAAGAACTTCTTCATAAAGTGTCAAGAATGATGGGATAAATATGTTTAAAGTGAGGGAGAGTAGTTTGAGGGGGATTAATAGCAGTATGTCTTTTACTGTAATAATTTTTTAAAAACATGTAAGTACAGTATTGACCCTAGGTTTAGATCACACTATGTATCTATTGTAGGTTGTAACTATTTACATTAAAAAATTATGCTTCTAAAATAAGTTAATGCAATGTAATTATGCAACACACTTACATAGTTATTTACTTTTATATATTTAAAGTTACTGTAATTAATTCTCAGTACCCTACTGGTGATGTATTTTAGTAATCAGAATTTTCAAATTGTGGTAATGCTATCATCGAAATGTTGAAAGAAAAATGTTCAGCACTCATCTCCACAGAAAAGCAGCAGTTTAAACAGCTACACACATCACACACCTTCACAAGAGTTAAGGAAACCAGGGGAGAGATAGTAGCACTGAGTGTATAACATAGATGTCAGAAAAGACATACTGAAGAAAATGGGAAGAAGTTTAACTTTTTCCATTTCCCTGATCCCAGAAATGGAGAGAGATGGAGGAAAAAGTGGAAATTTAGTAACATACTTTGGTCAGGACCTAAAACTGTGGATGCCCCAGTGAAATCTAGTGCAGAACAGACCCTCCTGACCCCATATTTTAGTCCTGGCAAATGTGGGTTCAGGATATGGGATACATTCAGTGGATGCAAGAAGATCTATCTCAATGCTCAGAAGCCTCTGCAAACTGGAGTTCAAGTCCACTCCATATCGTCAGACCCTGTCATGGGCGCAGGATTCAAGTTGGCCCCTGGGGACATAGACTCCAAGCCCACCCCTATGTGCCTGATAAGCAGATCCTTCTCAGGGGATCTACACTTCAAGTAAAATTCCATGGACCCACATACAAGGCCTGATCATCTGTTGACTAGGGCACAAGAGCAGCTCCCTCCAAGAATTTCCACAGCAAGCTGTCTAACCACCTGTTCTACCACTGAGGCACACTCACTGACCTAGATATTCTTAATTTTGTCTGTAGAACCTTAAAGATGGTGGAGTAGAAGTTAGCATCAAGTCAAAACTTCTCTGGAACCTGGAATTGAACAACCCAGAAAATGACTACTTAGAAAAGATAAAGAGAAGAACTTCAAGAATCAAGAAAGAGCCTACCGGAAAGATAAAAATCACAAAGGAATAGAAGACAATGCAGGGAAATGAACTAAGCAGTCTGAAATGCTAACTTTGGCTCCCAGGGCTAGGAGGGGATCCCAACTCTACAAGCACAAGGTGAACCTGGAAAGAACCAAGAAAGCCAGAAACCCCATCAATAAACAGCAGGCAGGCAGCACTAGCCTCAGAAAAATAAATCCATGATTATTGTAGTCTGCCATACAGGGTGGGGTTTCTCTTTGAAAGTGACTTCCTGTGTATGGCAGGCAAAGGAGAACAAAAACACTGCAGTGCCACCATGTGGTGGAGTGGTATAATCAGGAGACATTTTGAGGAGGGGTTTATTGTTTAAGATTGAGCTACTCCAGAAATTAGAAGTCATAAAACAATCACTCTTCAGGGGCTCTGGGATAACCGTGCCACAGTGAATGGGGAGCACACAGCCACAAGAGGCAATTGTGGACAGAGGGAGAGCTCTTTACAGGGCCTCTGCGAAGTTTAAGCAGTGGTAAACTCAGGCTGTGGACACATTGGTTGGCAGCTTCTTCCTCTGTGATGAAGAGAGAGGCCTGTGTGTGTGTGTGTGTGTGTGTGTGTGTGTGTGTGTGTTTATGAAGGAATTGTGTTAGAGAAGGCTGGGATTGAGCCATGCATATTTCTTGTCTTTCCGTATTTCCTTTTTCCAGCATAGAACACAGTGGTCTTTTTTTTTTTTTTTTTGCTTTCTCAACCTGTGGTTGGACATTTGCCACTTTTGGGGTGTACAGACAGAGGGAGCACTGGAGGAAATGGGGCACCTCTCAAGCCCACAGGCTGCAAAGGTACTTGGGGATAGTAGAAGCTCTGGGTGCTCAGAAGAAAACAAACAAAAAATAAAACCTGAGGCAGACATAAAACCATTGAATTACCCAGCTCAGTAGGAAAGGCAGGTAGGACTCAGCATTCACACAGAAAAGTCTAGGGGCATAACACTGAGTTAAAACAATCCATCCCATACTTTTCTACTGTAACTTTCTGCATTAGCATAATACTAGTTGGCTATGTGTGTCAATAGTTGCTCCTGGGGGTTACAGGAAGCACTTTTTGTGTTAACTCGCTTGGTACAATGAATGGCAAAGTGCATGCACATGTGCAAAAGTGTCAAACTGGGATTTTTAGCCACATAATACTCTCTCTAACATGTTTTGTATATGTTTACCTGAGCATCACAGGAGGGTAAAATTTACCCACACTAATCTTCTGTTATGAAAACATGTATTTTGTCATAATGAAATGTGGGTGTAACTCACAGTAGCTGCACCTGGGGAAAGAAAATACTCATCTGTACAATCATCCACTTGGCAGACAAATGTCAAGGGTGTACAGGAGCTCCAAACAGCAACAGGTGAGTTTTATTCATGAAATGCTCCTTACTAAAGTTCTGTGGATTTAGGGTTTTTTAAAAAGTTTTTATTTGATTTTTCTGGTAGAAATAGCCCAATCAGTATAATGGCACATGAAAAACCAGATTTGCACATTTTGGAGGAGGTGAAAAGTGAATCATCAGATTACTCATACATGGATGATAATGATGACAATGACTTTGACGTTAGCCATGTAAGCCAAAAATTCTGTGGTACTGAAATGGAGCAAGAATTGACTCATACAAACACAGGGAATGCTGACCTCCTTGATTCAAATTCAAAGAAAACAGTAATGTGAGTGCATATTTGACTGGTAGAAATGTTGCAAAATGGTCACACAACCAATGGAATGAGCCAATGTTAGCACTAAGTCCAAAAAATATAATGTGGAAATTGGTAGGGTTGAAATCAATTGGACTGAATGTCAACACTGCCATTCATTTTTGGAAATTATAACAGATGATATGCTACAAGATGTTTTGCAATGCATAAAGGCTGAAATGCAAGTAAAACATTCTGTATGCACCAATAGCCATATATATATATACATATATATATGTATATATATATATATATGTATATATATATATTAAGACACCTCACGAGCTGAACTGAAAACATTCAGAAGTCTTCTGTACTTAGCAGGATTACTTAGGGAAAAGTGATGGGTCAAAATATGACATAAAAATGCCCTTGTAGATATGAAGACTTATTATGCTTTCAATTTAGAAATTTATCCTGTAACTCATCCAGCAGGTCCTTATTCATATAGGAATAAACTAAATGTTGCTGTGAACAGACTTGTTGCTCTCATCTCCCAAACTAATCAGAATGTGACATTTGACCCTTGATCTAGCAGTTTCCAATTCATGTTACATTTTCTGACAGAGCACAAGCTGACCAGTGTATGAACTGTATGCAGGAGCAAAATAGAAATTCTAAATGAAATGTTGCAATTTCAAAACAGCGAATTGTATAGTACAATCTTTGGATTTCAGAAAGATTTACATTGGCCTCATATATGGCAAAGAAAAATAAACTGGTACTGCTGATGTCAACATTGCACCATGATAGAAATACTGATAGGGAAACTGTAGCAGAAGCCTGAGATGGAAACTTTCTACTGCAAAACCAAAGGTGGAGTAGATGTTGTTGATGAGTTAGGCAGCAACTATGATGTCACTTGAAACACAAAATTTTGGCTAATGATTGTGTTTTATGTGATCCTAAACGTGGGGCATAAATAGTTTGATAGTTTACAAAGCAAATAACAAGTGAAAAATACCATGGAGAAATTTCTTAGAAGATTGGACCTGGAACTCATTTACAGCAGAGGAAAAAAAAAATTTCTGCCGAAGGAACTATGCAAAATAATTGTGGAGAGCACATTGGTGAGCTGACAGGTGAACAGGCAGGCACAACATCACAAAGGCCTACTATGACAACTGCAAAACCAACAAGATGTCAGATGTGCCCTACAAGAAAGGACAAGAAAACAAAACATACACACTATCTGTGTAAATAAGACTTTTGTATGGAGCATGCAGTTTTCAAGTGTGAAGACTGCCTTGGATGTGACAGTTGAAGTAAAAATTATTTTTATTGTAGAGATCTATTGGTATTTTCATTGTAGTTCTGATAAAAATTGATTTCTAATGTTATCTTTCAGTTTTTCTAAGTAGACAGCTGATGAGAAAATGTTGATGTTTATTCTAAATCCACAATACATATTAAGAATTTAATACTTTATTTTGCTGATATTTTATGTTTCTGTTAACTCACATTGCATAATATAATAAGAACCTCCTGACAAAACATCAAGTCCAGCGAGATATCAAGTATGTCCTACAAAAAGGTCAGGGAAGCAAAACACATGTGCTGTCAGTGTAAGCAATAAATGTGCATGAGATGTGCTGTTCTCATGTATAAAGATTGCCTTAGGTGTGATAATTGAAATAAAGGGTGGTTTTGTAGAATGCTATTGGTATTTTCATTGTTCATATAGGGATTTATTTTTTGATCTTTTTTAGACTTTGTACACCAAAAAACAGCTGATGTTTGAAAGTTTTGATGCTTTTTAAAAATGTTCAATAAATATTAAAATTCAATACTTTATTTTTAAAATATTTTTCCTGGGTTTGGGGATTTAGCTCAGTGGTGCTGCCACCTGCCTCACAAGTGCAAGGCCTCATCCGCAGTACCAAAAAGAAAAAAAACTGTATTAAGTCCTCATTACTTAATATAATAAAACTCAATAGTAATTGCTATTCATAATTATAATTAATCAATAGAAATTAATAATTCATCAATAGAAATATTCTAAAGTATAAACGTGAGTATTTTACACCCACAATTATGTGTCTTTATGACAAAATTGGCCTCATGACCCACTTAAGTGGATGTGGATACACAGCAAGCCCAGTTATAACTCATTATTCTTCCCTCACATTTGGTAGATTCCAATACTGGAAGGAAATTACCCAACTAGTACTGGAAGGAAATTACCCAAACACTTTGAAAAGAAGGACATTTTTAGATTAATTTTTCCTTCTTTTCTTTAATTTTTTGGTTTTTGTTTTTTCTTTTTTTTCTGGTTGGTTGCTTTCTCTTTTGCTCTTATGTAATTCTATTTACTTTTTAATTCTTTTTTCTTTTCAATTTTTATTTTTTTTCAGTGCATGTTTGCAGTACATAATGATTATACTCCTTCTGGAGATTGATACATGTATATAACATATCTTAAACTTTAAATTCTTTTTTTTAAATAATTGTTACTTGGCTTTAATTCTTGAGGCAGTAATACTTGGTTCATGAAACTGCAATATACAGAGAGGTGAAATAAATAGCTTATATATATAATATATATAATATAGCTGGTTTTAAAATATTCCCTTATCATTGGTGTACTAGGTCACGTGAGTCACAGAAGGTCCATAGCAGCATCCTCCAGAGCTGTGAGCAATGCAGGGTATCCATGATTGGACGAGGCCATCTGTCCTCAGAAGGTCAAGGCGAGGAGAATTCCCAGGGGCATGCCTTCCCTGCACGGTGTCTCAGGACAGCTTGCAGCAGACAATAAATAAATGACTGCAAACCAGAGAGTGATTTTTGTTGGAGTTTTGGGGCAAGGATAGAGGTTTGCGAATGTTGTGGGGGGAGTTTATTAGGGATAGAGGGTACTACTTTCTCTTTGTTTTTCATTTTGTTCTTTACTCTCTTTTTTTTTTTTGCTTTTAGAACCTTTGGGGAAAAGGACTTTGGTTTCCCTAGTGTTGGTTTCTTCATTCAAGTACTCCTCCAGGAACAAGTTTGGAGCTGTCTACTCCTAGAGAGAGGCAAGCACCTATGGGCTGACAAGGGTCCCTTAGTGAGTCTTTTGCCACTGGGGGTTTCAAGTCAACAATAAAATTCTTATCATCCTCCCCAAGAGTTTTGGTTCAGTTTTTGTCTTCTTTTAAACACAATGTACAAAAATAGAGCTTCTTCCTTATTTTTCATATAAAATATTCCTCTGATGCAGTTCTCTGGGAGTATGTGTGGCCAGACGGGCCTGCAGAGGCCACAGGTGGGATGCGTGGGGCGGATGCACTGAGACCGCCTGGTCACCGTAGTGTACTTGAGGGGCTTCTGCAGCTCGGCCTGTCCCTTGGGGTAATGCTTCATGAAGTGCACATCCTGCTGGTTCTCCCGGGTCTTGGGTCTTGGGCCTTTCAGGGCCTCCCCTTCTTGGTGAAGCCTACATACCAGCCAGAGTACTTGGCCGACATCAGGGCCGTGTAGTTGTTCTCCAGAACCTTCTCAATGAACACACACTACTTGCTGGTGCCATCGGGCTTCCCCACGAGCTTGCCTTTTCGGTTCATACACAGGTAGAACTCTGTCTCTTTGCCCTTGATCCGGACTTGACTACCAAAGGTGTCTCTCTCCACTAGGAGCTGAGCATACTTGTCCCCATCCTGGCCAGGGACACTGATTCTATGGCCCAGGAATTGGATGTGTTTCCCACTGGTCCGGCTATAGGCTATAGAGCTGGTACAACCGCAACTGCTTACAGCTCACATCCTCCAGAGCAGGGGTCTGGTTCTCCACGTGGATGCGGAAGTCCACATTCTCCTTGGCAGCCAGCACCTGTACCTGGAAGCAGAGCAGCAGGAAGTGTAAACACAGGCAAGAGCAGGCGGAGGGCGCTGAATACATCACTGGGCGGGGGCGGCGGGGGCAAGGCTCCTAGCCCAGCCTGCACTTGTCCGCTCCACGCAGCCCGGAGCCGGCACCTCAGCCGCCACTGCCAACGCCGCCGCCCACTCTTCACTGGCTGCTGCTGCAGACTTTCCTGCTCCGGGGTGCTCTGGGGTGCGCCCTGTGGCATCAGCGCCCCGTGTGCTTCCTCCCAAGCTCTGCACCCTCCGGGCTGCACAGGGGCTGTGGGGCGGCCGCCGCTGAGCGGGAGGCGCCTGGTGCAGGGAAGCAGGATCACTGCTTGCTGGCTGTCAGTCCGTCTGGGCATCCCTGAGGGGCTGGCTGCCCAGCTTACTCCGGGGGAAGCATGAGCGGTGGGGTGGAAGCTGGGGCACACTGTCTGGCCAGGATGCGAGGATGCGCGGGGCTGGGGTGCAGGACTGTGGCACGAATGTGTCTTAATTCTTTAATTGAAGTTTTATTTCACTTTTCTCTTTCTCACCTTCTTATTCTATATTTTGTTACATTTTATTTCTTCCATATCTCCCTTTCCCCACCTCCTCTATACTTACTATTATTATCAAGTTTATTAATTTTTAACATTTTACTTTATATTACTATTGAAATTTGTTTTATATTATTAATCTTCATAAAGTTGTTACTTTTAATTGGTTTATATGTATTTCAATACATGGTTTGCCTTTGTGTTATCAACATTACTGCAGTGGTTTTTCTTCCTCTCCGAGTGGTGCTGGGGATCAGATCTCAAAAGAAGGCTGAGGACTAATAAGATCCTCAAATAAAAGTAGAAAAGGTTTCCTCCCAACAGATGTACAAATCTCAATGTAGAAAGACCAGAAGTATAAAAGAACAAGGCAACATTCCTCCTCCATATGTCTGCAATTTGTCAGTAACTGAATATAAAGATAATGAGTGATTAACGACTTCAAAGAGAACATCAATAAATAGCTTGATGAACTTAGGAAGACAATGCAAGATATAAAGGAGCAATTGAACAAAGAGATATGATTCTTAAGAAGGGTGAAGCAGAAATTCTGGAAATGAAAAGCACAATAAGTTAAATAAGAAACTCATTGGAAATGCTCACCCATCCATAGACAGGATCAAGGAGAAGACAAAATTTCAGGACATGAAGGTAAGGTAGAGGAATTGTTATACACAGACACTAAGAAAGAGAAACAAGACAAGAAATTATGAACCAAATATCCAAGAATTGTAGGACATTGTTAAAAGACCAAACTTACAAATTTTTGGTGTAGAAGAGGGCTCTAAAGTTCAGATTAATGACATAAAAATCTATTTAATGCAATACTAATAAGAAACTCCACAAACCTTGAAAAAGATATAGACATTCAGGTACAGGTGGCATTTAGAAACCCAAACAGACATGACCAGAAAAGAACCTCCTAATATCACATCATAGATAAAATGGCAAGAGAGCAGAACAGGAAAAGAATACTGAATGTTGCAAGGTAGAAAAACCAAGTCACTTACGGAGGCAAATCCATCAAAATAACTTCAGACTTGTCTGCAAAAATCTGAAAGGCCAGGAGAGCATACAATGATGTATTTCAAGCTCTGAAAGAAAGTAATTTCTAAGCAGTATTACTGTATCCTGCAAAGCGATCCTTCAAAATTGAAAGAAAATAATGACCTTTCAAGATAAGTATGAACTAAAGAAATCCATTAACACTAATTCAACATTGCAGAAGACATTTAAAGGAATCTTACATAGAAAAGAGAAAGAATAAACTATTGATTAATAGGAAAGAACATAACACTACAAAAAACCCCAAAATGACAGGAATTAGCACACACCTTACTATAATAACTTTGAATACAAATGGTCTTAATTCTCCAATTAAAAGACACAAGTTGGTGGACTTGATTAAAAAACAACACCCAACTCTATGCTGCTTGTAAGAAACACACCTTACTAGCAAACATGCAAGCAGACTGAAAGTGCAAAAGTAAAGAACTTTATTTCATGCAAATGGAACCCCAAAGCAAGCAGGAGTACCTACACTCATATTGACAAGGCTGGCTTCAAGACAAAATTAATTAGATGAGACAAAGAAGACCACTGCATATAGGGAAAATAAACAATCCACCAAGAAGTTATTGTAAATCCAAATATATATGCACTGAGTACCAATGTAGCCCATTTCATTAAAAAAACCCACATAACTCAACATAAATGGATGCCTAGATACCAATACCATAAAAATGAGTGACTTCAATAATCCATTCTCGTCAGTAGATAAGTCAACCAGAGCAAAAAAAAGAATCAACAGAAAAACATCCGAGTTTAAAGACAGCATAGATCAAATGCACTTGATGGATGTCTACAGAACATTCCATTTAATAACCACAGAACACACATTCTTCTCAGCAAGCTCATAAAAGATTCTCTAAAATAGATAGTATTTGGGGCCATAAAGCATATCTTAGCAAATGCAAAACACTGAAAAATTTCTTTCAATTTTGGATCATATCTCAATGAGAAATCAACAACAAGGGAAATCAGAAAATTTGAACAAATGGTTTGAAATTAAGCAATGCACTGTTAAATGATAAGTGGTCTTTTGGAAAAATCAGGAAAGAAATTAAGAAATTCTCAGAATGAAGTAAAAGCGTTTCCCATATTATTACATTAGCTGTCTGTTTTAGCACATCCTTACTTTTCTACCTTTACAAGATGCTCCAGTTTTCAGGCACTCTCAGGCCAGATCTCCAAGTAGGCAGTTTTTCAAAGGGCTCTGAGCATGTTTTTGGAGAATAGTTTTGGAAACAAAGAAATTGATACTAGATGATAGTGTTTTATTCTAGCCCAAAAGGGTCATGTATCACCCAAATTAATATGTTTAATTGTAGGAGTAGGCTACCTATTATTCTCATAATCTAAGACAAATTGAAAATTACCTTCCTTATCACATCTGGATCATGTTCTTAATTGGGAGGGAAGGGACACTTTAGGGAATGATTTCCTCAGGCTCCCATATTGGGCACCGTTCATACTAAATACACATGTATGGAAGTCAAAAGAGGAGAATAACTTCCCAGTGAAACACCACTATGAGCATCCATTTCAGAAAGTGCTGAAGGAATCTGGAGCCAATTTTGTTTCCTTCCAGCATGTAGATGGGAATATATACTTCTTTGCAAAATCAAAGAGATCCTGATTCCAGAATAATCACACATTATTTCAGAAGCACTTTATAAATTTTCACTTGAATAAGTAGACTTCAAATAATTTTGGGGAAAAAAGCAGGCAACTGAACATCATAACCATGCATTAATGTCTTACCAAAAATCATAAGATTTGTATTAAATTGCTTGTATTCTTTCCGAAAAAAATGAGTCAGATTGATATTGCAGTCAGTAGCTTCACCAGGCACTTGTAGAAGGATAGGATAATTGGGAATAAGATGCTTTGGAGTGTCTTATAATCTTAAAGTGGAGGAGTGGAAATTAGAGTCTCTCACAGTATTTCCTGATGGAAATGGCCGCTACTAGACATGGTTGTTGATTGGTACATGGAAGTGGAAGATATAATCAAGCAGAAATAGTTCTTTGTGTCAGTGATAGATACAGATTAATTATGTACCAATAGTCTTTCTACCTCAGGTTTTTCTTTTTCCCTTATTTGTCCTCACCAACCTTTATGTCATATATTGAAGTTATAACAGAAAATGTGACAATAAGATGGAGGAAAATAAAATAACAGATGTTGCAAAACTAATCTAAAATATTTAACCATATTAGGAATATAATATATTTACTAAAACTTAACAGCAGCAAGAAAGAAAACAATATTTGAAATAAAAATTGCATGATCTACTTAGTTGAAGTTGATAATATTAATGAAATATATCCAATTGACCTGATTATTTGGAAATTAGACATTTCTCTTTTGTGAGCAAGTTTGTGAGCCCAGTGTTGCTGTAGGAAGATTTTTTTTTATATTTGTGGTGCTTAATAAGCTGGCAAGTTAGAATTGCTAATGAAATTTTCATGCTTAAAGTTTGCAGAGGAAGTGAACATCTGTGCCTTAGATATACATATCTAAGTTTCTATCATGATTATTTCATATCCTTCAATTTTAATATATTAATGTGAATCCCAGTTTTAGTGCTGTTGGAAGCCTCCACTTTATTTTAAATTTTGCTCCTGGTTACTGAATTGGAGTAAACAATTCTAAGCATGTCTCTTGCAAAAGACAGTATTTCAGAGAATCTACTAAACTAACATAAGATGCTTCTGTGCTCATTTTTTTTTTGTTTCCTAAGACATAATGGAGTCCAGCATTTACATTTCTGTCCCACAGTTGACATGTCAGGCACAAGGACAGTCATATATTTAAAACACAATAAAGATATGAGGCCAAGATAAATGTGCTAAATCTTGTCCACCATAAAAACAACACACACAATGTAAAGTTAGCTATTTCTGTTAGCATCTTTTATTATTTATAAGGCATATGATGAATATTAAACTAATTTTAATGCAAGAAAATTGTTAGACATGTAATGTGTATTAGAAAAATGAATGATCTAGAATCAATAAGTGAACTTCTACACTGAGAAACAGAAAAGACAAAAGCAAATTTAATTCAAAAGCAGTGGCAAACACTAAAATAAATTGCACCAGAAAGCAATAAAATTAGAACTAGGAAATCAATAGAGAACTTGACAAAATCAATGGATATTCTTGGAAAAATCCATAAAATTGGTGAGCACTAGGTTAAGCAAACTAAGAAAAAATAACAAAAATTAGTAATATTACAAAGGAAACAGAGGCTATCAATATATATCTGCTGGATATTGAAAAGATAGTAAAATAATGTTATGAAAAAATATATCTCCACAAATTTGATAGTTTAAATGAAACAGCGAATTTTGAAAGACATTATCTGTTGGGCTTCCCTAAGAAGAAACAGACAGTGTGACTTGAACTATTAATTCTGGAAGTATTTTTGTGGAATTGGGGGTCTTGTATGTAGAAGATCATGTCATCTGCAAATAATGATAATTTTTTTATTCCCGTTTTTAAATTTATTTTATTGGTATATTTTAGGTATACAATATGATGACATTCATCATTGGACATTTTCACCTTTACATAATATCTCCTGGTTCTTATTTTTCCCACTTCCCCTGCCCTCCCTTCAACCTCCCCCATCCCTCCCTATTTACAAAGACTTTCTTTCCATTTTTTCATTTTCTCATATTAATTCCATTCCTTCTTTCCTTTCACCTACTCCTCCCACTTCCCCTTCCCTTTGCCCCTTTTCTTCCTATTTCACATTATGTATTATAACTTTTAGTACTTATTTACACTTTCAGTTTCTCACACCAGAGAAACTATTCAGTATATACACATGTGTGTCCTATTCATTTCACTTAAAAGTATTGCCTCAATGTGCATTGATTTAGCTATAAATGTCTGTAATTTCTCATTTTTTATGGCTGAGTAGTACTCCATTTTATTTTTAAAAACACATTTTCTTATCCAGTCTCCAGTTGATGGGCATTTTGGCTGCTTCCAAATTTTAGCTATTACGAATTGTGCTGATATGAACATAGGTATGCATATATCACTGTGGTATGATTCTTTTAATTCTTTGGGGAAGATACCAGGCAGTGGAGTAGCTGGGTCAAATGGTAGTTCCAGTCCTAGTTTTTTGAGGTATCTTCATATGATTTCCACAGTAGTTCCACCAGTCTACACCCGCACCAGCAGTGAAGCAGGGCTCCTGTTTCCCCACAGCCCCACAAGCATTTGTTATTGGTTGATTTCATGATAGAGGCCATTTTTTCTGGGATGAGGTGGAATCTCAGTGTTGTTTTCATTTGCATCTCTCAAATGACCAATGATGTTGAACATTTTTTCACATGTTTATTTCCTATTTCTACTTCTTTGTCTGAGAAATGTCTGTTCATTTCAGATGCCCATTTTTGGTTTGGGTCTCTAAATTTGGGAGGTCTGACTTTTTAAAGTTCTTTTTAGATTTGACATTGTAGACCTTTGTCTGAGGAACAGCAGGTGAAGATTTTTTCCCACATTGTGGGTTGTCTCTTCACACTCCTGGTGGTTTCATTTGAAAAAGAAGAGACCCAGAATAGCAAAAGCAATTCTATTTTACAGAGACATGGCAGGGGGAATCACAACCCCCAACTTGAAGCTATACTACAAAGCTACTGTGATAAAAACATCATGGTACTGGCAAAGAAACAGAACTGAGGATCAGTGAAACAGATTAGAAGATGAGAAATGACTCCAGACACACTCAGCCATATCATCTTTGATAAAGGAGCCAAACATCATCACTGGAGGAAAGATAGCTCATTTAATAAACGGTGCTGGAAAAATTGGGTTTCAACTTGTCAGAGATTAAAACTAGATCTATATCTCTCCCCATGCACTAAACTAATATAAAAATGGACTAAAGATCTAAATATTGAAATGGAAATGTTGAATCAGCTAGAACAAAGCTTAGGTAGAACTCTTGAAGACATTGGTGTAGGAAAAGATTTTATGAACAAAACCTCAGTTGCCCATGGACTAGCAAAAACAATCAACAAGTGGAATCTCTTATTAATAATGATAATTTGAATTCTTCCTTTCATGCATGCATTCCTTTTATTTCTTTCTCTTGCCTGATTCCTATGGCTAACGTTTCGAGTACTACTACATTGAAAAACAGTGGTGATAGTAGGCATTCTTGTTTTAGAAGGGATGCTCCAAAGTTTTTTCCCATTTAATAAGATGTGGGCCATTGATTGGCTTTTATTAGATTCATATAAGGTCCTTTTTTACCTATTTTCTTCCAGGTTTTAAAAAACTTTTAATTTTTTAATTTTTTAATATTTTTCCCCATTAACTTTATCGGTATATTTTAGGTATAAAATACAGTTACATTCATCATTGGGATCTTGTACATGAGTCTCTTTGTTCTTATTTTTTTCCTCTTCCCTTGCCCTCACTTCACCCCCTCCATCCATCTCTAATTGCAAAGAACTTGTTTCCATTTTTTCCTCTTCTCATATTTTTTCCTTTCCCTTTTATCCCTTCCCCTACCCCTCCCAATTCCCCTGCTCTTTTAGACCATTTCTTCCTGTTACAACATATCAGTTATACATTTTTTAAATTACAATATTAAGATCTAGGAGCCATTACCACACATTTTACAGAATTTCAAAGGATATAGAAAGCATATTACAAAAATATTTTTTGAAATAAATTTGACAACTTCTAAGAAGTAACTTAGAACAGAAATTAATGAAACTAACTCTGGAAGAAATATAAAATTTGAATAGCACCTATTAAAGAAAGTATATTCCTAGCTTGAAAACCTACCTATATGACAACAGCAGGCTCATAAACATTTTAACTGATAAATTATATCAAACATTTAAAGCAGAAAAAAGAAGGAACACTTCTCCCCTCATTTTAGGAACTCAACATTGTGCTAATCCTAAAACTGGATAAAGATAATAGAAGAAAAAGTATGAACATAGATAGAAATTTGCTTAACAAAACAAACTCTTAGAAGTCAGATCTGGCAGTATGTAGAAAGTGATTTTATTATATGGATGGCAGTGTTGGTTCAGCATTGGAAGATCCACTCCCAAAAGTCATCATTTTAACAGAGGAAAGGAAAAAGCCATATGATCCTGTCACTAGTTGGAGAAAGAGTATTAGACTAAATTCTACAGCTGTTCATGGTACAAGCTATCAGGAGACTAGAAATAGAACAGAAACTTCTCAACAGATCAAAGACATGTACTCCATACTTCCAACAAAAACTCCTTCTATGAAGAGAGACTATACAATGCTTCCCTAAAGTGAGGAAAAAGGGCATATATGCCTACACTTCATCTGTCCATTAGATTTTGAAACATAGATCTAAACCAAAATAGTCTGACAGTAAAATGACACAACTAGGATAGAATTGGCATGGCCAAAGCAAAATCTTTATATGTAGATGAAATGATCATCTATAGGGAAAATACGAAGACATCTCTAGGAGCCCCTAGAACTTGTACTTGAATTTAGCAGGATTAGAAAACACAAGGTATATATAAAACTTCAGGTCTGTGTATATTTGCTATAATTGAAGAACTGGATATTGAAATTTAAAAGTTATGTAGGAATACAAAGGACCCGGAAAAGTTAAAAAAACAAAAACAAAAAACACACACACAAAAAACCAAAAACAGTGTTGGAAGACATTTAGTACCTAATTTTAAGATTTCTTCTAAATCTACAGTAATCAAGGTAGTGTTAGTGTAAGGAAAGACATATAGATAATTTGAATAAAACAGAGTATCTAGAAATAGAACCACACATATAGGGTCTACTTCATTTTGAAAGATTATGTAACATTAACATTTTGTAGAATAAAAACTTGATTCAAGAGCCAAGGAAGAGATAGTGCCTTCAGCAAACGGCACTAGAACACCTGGAATCCATATATAAAAAAATTAACCTCAACCCTTTTTTACATACATGAAAATAACTTGAAGGTATCTATGAACCTAAATAAGAAAACCTAAAAGTATAAAACGTTAAGAAGAAATTATAAGGGAAAATATTTATGAATTCAGGGTAGGCAAGAACTACCTAGGATACAAAGACATGATGTATAAAAGAAAAATAAATTGATAAATGAGATTCCATCAAAATTTAGAACTTTAAATGACATCATTAAAATGAAAAGTAGTCCTTAAACAGACTATATTTACAATGCATATAACCTATGAGCAGACTATATAAAGAATTCTTAGAGCTCATTAATAGGCAACCCAATTAAAGTGTAGACATAAGAAGATGATAAATAGCCAGGATAGCACAAGGAATGGTGTGCAATTCTAGAATCAGAAAAATAGTACTCAGTACAATAATAAGATTGAATTATACACTCATTAGGGAGATGAAGTCAAAAGTTTTAAAAGCCTTGTCATGACTTGTCTTTTGGTTGGATTCTCCCCCTTTGCGTTTAATTTGTCATGCCCAATGGATTCATTCTGCTGGGTTTCCTGGGGTTGTGACCCACATTGTCTTTTACTAGGGTACTGTCTAAAAGTTTTTGGAGTGCTGGTTTGGTATTCATGAAGTTCCTGAGGTGCTCTTTATCATGAAAGTATCTTATTTCTCCATCAATATTGAAAGATAGATTTGCAGGGTACATCAATCTAGGTTGGAGGCTGTTTTCCTTTAGGGCTTGAAATACATCACTCCAAGCTCTTCTTGCCTTGAGGCTTTGCATTGAGAAGTCTGCTGTGATTCTGATGGGCTTTCCTTTGTATGTGATTTGTTTCTTTTCTCTCACTGCTTGTAGAATTTTGTTCTTCTCTTGGATTTCTGGAATCCTAACTATTATATGCCTATGTGTAGATATTTTTCGATTAAGGCTAGCTGGAGTCCTATATGCCTCACTGATCTGTATGTCAAGTTCTTTTCCCCTCCTTGGGAAGTTTTCTGCCATCACATCTGTGAAGAGTTTTTTCATGTCATCTGCACTCTCTTCTCTTTCTTCATTGACTCCAATCAGTCTTATGTTATTCCTCTTTGTATCATCTAGCAGCTGCTGGATTGATTTCTCATGTTCCCTTACAATTTTAAAGCAATTTTTCTTTTCCTCCTCACTAATTGCAATCTTATCTTCTATATGTGAAATTCTATCCTCACATTGGTTCATTCTGCTGCACAGACTTTTGATGGAGTTTTTAATCTCTTGGAAATCTGTTTGTATGTGTTTTGTGGATTCCATTTGTTTCCTATGTTGGGATTCCAGAATGTTCCTCAGATCCTCTATTTTTTTTTACCTGTGTCTTCTCTAGATTTATTAATCATTTCTTGCACCATGAGCAAAATCTTTGCTGTTATCTGAGTAATTATTTCTGATTTCATTTTTCCCAGATCCTCTTTTGTTACCAGTTCAGAGAGTCCAGGTGGTTCAGTATCAGAGTGTTCCACCTTGTTTCCCTTTGTGGTTGCTGTAGGTGATCTGGAAATCTGTTTTTGAGGCTTGTTTATGTGTCGTCTCATTTCCATGGTGGGAGGGTGTGCTTCTGGCACCCACGCGGCTCACCTCTCTGCCCTAGGAGCTTATAATGGCAGTGGGGGAGATTCCTTCTGGGTACTGGGTCCGGGTGAGTTTCTGTGCCCTAGGAGCCTGGGGTGGAGGTGTGGAGCTTCCTTCTGGGTGCTGGGACGGGCTCACCTTCTTGGCCCTAGGAGCCTGGGATGGCAGCACGGGGAACTTCCTTCTGGGTGCTGGGAGTTTCCTCTTCTGTAAAATGATGGGATCATATTTCAAAGTAGTCTTCTTGAGTTCTTGCACGAATGCTAGACGGGTTTTCATGACTCTCTTCTGGGTTTTTATCATGAATCATTGTTAGATTTTGTCAAAACATTTTTTCTGCATATGTTGATAGATTATGTGGTTTCCATCCCAACTTCTGTTTATGTGGTGTATTACTTTTTCTGATTTGTGTATACTGAACCATCCTTGCATCTCTGAGATGAACCTATTGGATCATTTTGCACAATCCCTTTTATGATTTGCAGCATTCTATTTGACAATAGCTTATTGAGGATTTTTCATCTATGACTACAGGGATTGACCTGTACTATTGTTTTTCGGTTGGGTCTTTGGTTTTGAGATCAGAGTGATGCTGGCCTCTGGCACGTCACTGAGGAGCATTAAGAGCATTGTTGTTAGAGACTCTTTAAAGGCCTTGTAGAATTCAACAGTGAATCCATTAGGTCCTGGGCTTTTCTTAGTTGATTGATTTTTTTTATTACTGCTTTAATTTCATTGCTTGTTATTGGACTGTTCAGAATTTTTATTTCTTGGGTTAGTTTTGGTAATTCATAAGAGTTAAGGGATGTACATGTCTTCAAAATTTTCCAATTTGTTCTTTTCATAGTAGTGATTATTTTCTGAATTGTGGTTTATCCATTGTGATTTCACCGTTTTCACTTCTAATTACATTGATTTGGGTCTTTTATCTCTTTTTTGGTAAGTTTGGATAACAGCTTATCAATTTAGTTTATTTTTTCAAAGAATCAGTTCTTCAATTTGTGGATTCTTTGTATTGTTTTAGCCTTATCTTCATTAACTTCTGCCCTGATCTTCATAATTTTCCACTTTAAACTAGTCTTGGGTTTGGGTTGTTGTTTTTCAATTATCATGAGGTTCATCAAATGTTATTTATTCTAGCTAACTATGTTTTTTTTTTTTTATTGTGAGCACTGACTGCATTGTACTTGCAAATAAATTACAAGACTTAGAAATGTTTCTCTTCCAGTACAAGATGAAGAAACAGAGCAATGGATGAGCACATCCTGACATCCTTTTCCTTTTTCACAACTGACACCCTCCTTTTTATTGTCCTGTTCTCTATAACACTCATAATTATCCATTTGTAATTTTCGTCATTTTCCCTGGTAATTTTGGCTAGCCTAATGCAATAAAGTCCTTCCTTGCATTTGATTAATTATTGTCTGGAGCAGTAGCTTGCTGCTCTTTCAGTCTTAATAGAAAAAGCAAAAGTTAAGTTTATTACAGTTGGAATATTGATGGCTAGCAAAGAAAGTGAACCTTTAGAGAATAGTATTCTGTAGGATAGTTATGGCTTACATCATACTGTCTTAAAATATTACCCAGAGAATGTAGAGAGGGTAATTTTTCATTACTGTTATAGGAAGAGGCTACTATGAAAAAAGGATGAGGATACATCATGTTACTACATGGACTCTTCTAACAGGTAAGTGACAATTTATTTCTATTTTTTCAGATAGAAAGGCATTGTCAAAATTATCTAACATAATTTAATTCCATAGATATCATGAATACACTATTCTCACTTACTTTGAAAAAGAACAGAAAAAAAGAACAACCCAAAGTTTGCTTTAAGAGATTACTATTAGTATAGAAAATAGCTGAGTATGAACAACTTTTTTTTTTTTGGTACTGGGGATCAAACTCGGGTCCTTGTGCTTGTGCAGCAGGCAGTGAAACCACTGAGCTAAATCCCCAGCCCTGAATGAGCACCTATTACAGGGGAAAGTAACCTTTCTATCTCAAATTGCATTTTACAAGCACCAGGCTTTTGAATGCCATTATTCCAATACAATGTGGGAAATGAGAGATGGATGCACTATTCTTTTAGAATTACTACAATGTATTAAATTACAGAGTATAGAAAAGCTTATCCATGTTTTTGAATTAAATAACTGGGCAGGAGAAGTCCTCATTAGGTGCTATGGGTACCATCCCTATTTAGAAACCAGAGAAAGGTAATGGAGATTTTGACTATGACAAAGCTTCTGTTAAACAGAAACCTTTTCATCTCTTATTGACAAGTTTGAATAGAATATTGTGTATTGCAGAACAAAATTTTCTGTTTGTTTCCTAAATTGTATCATCAGAGAATAATTTGTAGTTGACACACTTCTGAAACTTATTTTGAATTGTTTTCTTACTGTTGTTCAGAGCAAACATGAGTCATTTTATAGTATAGACCATATATAATGAAAGTGATAGGCAATGTGGCATGTATGTACGAAGGGAGTTCAAGAAAATACTTGGGTAATTTCCCTTTTCTTCAATATTTCTCCTTGGCCAGAGTTCTTCCACATGTCAACTTATCTACCTTTATTTCTCCACAGTGCTCCTGTTCCCTTTCCAATTTTATAGAGCAATAAAAGAATATTAATTCTATGACATTTGGAGCAACCAGGTATATAAAGTATAGACAATGGTATTGAATTCTCTGGTGAAGTTGGAATCTCATGCCAGGGAAATGGTTAGAGCCTCCCCTGACCAAATAGCAGAAATCATGGTATTCAGTTGCATGAAGAAAGGGGCCTGGGACATGCTTTATGATATCACTCATAAGGGGATAAAGCAAGGGAGACAACACACTAGCCTTCCCACAGACAATGGCTCCTTTGTGCCCAGATGTACACTAAGAGCAGGGACTGTACACAGATAGAGTCTGTGTCAGGGAGGGCTGCATGGCATAGGAGCGAGTGCTCAGGAGCAGTCGTGCTTCTCACAGTGGCCTCTGTGCTGTGAAAAGGAAGCAGGGACAGGGCCACCTGATACTGCTCCACCTACATGCATCTTCCACACTCTGCTTTCAGCACTTCTGCTACCCTCATCAACACATCTTCTCTTTCTCATCTGTTTTAGAAACATAGAATTAAAACAAGGACTCTTGTATGTTTATATATTTTAAAATAAAGAGAATAAGATTGATTATTGATTTTATATTGATTAAAGGGACAAATTTATCATAATATGTGACACTGAAAATTGTTGTATCCGAGGCGTTTGCAGGAAAGCATCACATCCATAACTTTATTTCAGTCTCATAATACACAAAATTGAATGGTCATTAATGATTGACGGTGACCTATAAGAAACCATAGATAGACTGCACCAGTGAATAACATTATCATTGTTATAAATATTACATAATCTCACAGAACACCATAAATTGTTTTGCTTAAAATATTCTATAAACTTTCAGCACAACTGAATGCAATCCATTATCTTTTGCAGATGAGGCTTTTCCCATTTTTACCTTCTCATTCTTGAAACCATGCAGCTGAACAATAATGTGACTGAGTTAATTCTACTTGGGTTGACACAAGATCCTCTTAGGAAGAAAATAGTTTTCATCATTTTCTTGTTTTTCTATCTGGGGACACTGATAGGTAACTTGCTGATTATCACCACCATCAAGACCAGTAAGGTCTGAATATGCAAACAATTGACATTAATGAACTTTAAAATATTAATACATAGCATAAGTCAGAAGATTTTTAGGCATTTTAATACATATTTATAAAAACATATAGGAAATATTCATTGTCTTTCTCAATTGGTCAATACTGTAGACAGTAACTACAACAAAAGTAAATAAATAAAATCAATAGTTTGCTAGGGGTTTAGGAAGAGGAAAGAAAGGATGGATAATAGGAAGAGAATTGGATATTTCAGGTCAGTGAAACTAATCTGTATGATACTATAATGGTAAATACATGACATAACAACTTTGTCAAAACCCATGAGACTCTATTAGACACAGTGAAAATTCTAAAGTAATCTGTGAATTGCAGTAAAATATATTGACCCTGACTTATTAGTTACAACAAGTATACCTAATATAACCCATCCATGCAAAATATTACAATCAGGGAGGCTGTTTAGATGTTAGGGTGCTCACAGTGAAATTTCTGCAAAAACATAAAACAGCTCCAATAATGAAGTTTATTTTAAAAAGTTATGCTTACAAGAGACAGCCTAGACTTTTATGGTCATTTAAAAATGATTTATTTGAATTTTTAAATAGATTTCTAGTAAAAATTACATCTTTTAAGTCATATATTGATACAGTCAACATCCCCAGCAGTTTAACTTTAGGGTGTTACATAAGTACCATTAATGAATAAACTGTTATATTTTCTCTACTGCATTTTTTAAAGCCATAGAGCATCAGTTTGAATATTGGTATTTATCTTGAAAAGTCTGCATTAAAAGTTTATGTACATTTCACAGGATAGTCTTTGTATGTTTAAATTTACATATCTAAAATTGTTTTTACACTCTTGAATTTTTATTTTTTCTTTCAACCTCAATGATAAGTCATTGTGAATAAATACAGAAGAATGTATAATTTTTTAAGTGTTGTCATTTCCAATACTAAAATAGGTTTTAGCAACCCTAATATGTGTGCCACAAGGTATAGACTGGAAAATATGTAACGACTGAGAGAATAAGAAAAACACACATAAAGAATTTTCTCCTTGTAACTAATGGAATATGCCCCCAAATCAACAAAAATATAGAACTCAATACCAACTACCAAATGTCATCTTTCGGGCAATCTATTTAACAATAACAGAGTACATATTATTTTTACTTACTAAAACAACAACAACAATAACAATAACATATATATATATATAAAATCAAGATAGACCATGTGGTGTACCATAAAATTTGTTGATGGAATTTAAAATATTAAATCATAGAAAATATGCTTTTAAAATGCAAGGTAAATGAATTAAAAATGAGTAACTAGACAGTAACAGGAAAATTTCCAAACATTTGGAACTAAAGTCACACCTAACTCATCCTTAGATCAAAGAGAAGATGAAATTTCAAAAGAATACATTGAACTGAAAGAAAATGAAAACAGCATATCAAAACTTGTTCAGCACAGTCTAAGCAACCCCAAGAAGGGGATTGATGGCATTCAATGCATACATTAAAAAGAAGAATCTGAAATAAGCACTTGTTAGATGGTATAACCAGTAGGACTATTGATTCAGAAGAAAGGATTGGTTAATTTGAAGATTAGTCAGTGGAGCATTGCAGAGTGAAAATACTTTTGTAAATAACGTAAAAATATCTTTCAAAAATGAAACTTGTTAAATGACTTTTAAGTTTGCAGCAATTAATCTAAACTATGAGAAGTAGTATTTGGGAATAAAAAGGGGCCATATACCATTCAGAAAATACATTTTATGGAATATTTGAAATATATCCATGTTTGAATATAAGTATCAATGGTCCCTATGAAGAAAAATAAAAATAAGCCATACATAGAGGTATAGGTAAAAACCTGAATAATAATTATAAACAAATGACCTTAAAATTGTGAAGAGACAAAAGTTTAAATAATATCACATTATATGTAAAGGGGAAAAGATAATGATGATTGTTTTTTTACCAGAATTTATGGGAGATTATTATCAAAATGAAATGACAGTTAATAAAAGAAAAGAGAATAATGTCAACACAGAATTCTGTATTAAGTTAATAACCTACAAAACTGTAGCTAATATAATAATCTTTTCAAATAGTCAAAACTAAGATTCACAGTCAAGGAATTGTATCATGCTGAAAAGTTCCCAGTTAGAAATTTAGAACTCCAGGAAAAAAAGTAGAGCATTATAATATCTATTTATATATGTTTCCTTCCTAAATCCTTTAAATACAATTGCTTAACTGATGCCAAAAAGTAATGAATGCCTTTTAAATTTTAGCACACAAAATTTTTAGCAGAAAAATTTATGGAAATTGAAGCACACATCACAGGAAAAATGTAAATGCAATAGTAATTTTAATGTGATTATAACACAAGTAAAGTTTTACACTTTGGTTTCAGTATAAAATGCAATATTTATACCTATAGAATATTATATATATACATTTAATTTATATTTGTTACTTGTTAATTACAATAATATTTTATTATAACCCCAAAAGTCTAATATAAAATAATAAACATAAAATTTTACAACCCAGCGTGATCTAATTTCCAGTTCAACATTCAACCTGCTGGAAGTCACCATGCCATCCTCACAACAATAAAATATAGATAATCTTGTAAATAGTCAAATTTTTGTGAATCCATAAAAGAAGTGAAACCACAGGACGTTTCACACTGAAGTTGAAACCATCAATTACCTATCACAGTATTTTTATTTATTATTTTCTTTATTGAGAATAAATTTTTAGTTTGCTGTAGTCCCCAAGTCTGAGATTGATATAATGGGCATTGAGTCATTTGGAGGACCCAGAATTTTTGTGAGTTTTACCTTGTGGGGACGTATAAGTTTCTCAAGTAAACACTTGAGAAAAATCTCCTGTGCTTCTGGCAGGGGGAAGGCAGAAGGATTCATTTTGAAATACCACATTTTATTGTGGTAAACAACACACAGGACATGGAAGCAGAATAGAGAGCCTAAAAATAAATACACATCTACACCCAACAGGATTTTGAAAGAAGCTAAAAACACACTTTCAAGAAAGGACAGTCATTTCAATGAATGGTGGTGGGAAAATGTTATATCCCTCAAGGAGAAGAATGAAAGTAGACCCCGCTCTCTCACCAGATACATAAACTGGCTCAAAATGGAGACCTGAAACTGAAACTGCTAGAAAGAAAAAGGAGAAATGCCTCAGGATGACTGGAAAAGGGAGGATGTGGGGGAAAAGAAACCCCTAAATCCTAGGAAACCTAAACAAATAACAGACAAATGGGACTACAGCACACTAAAACCTTAATCTCAATAAAAATACTGTGATAGTTAATGGATGGTGTAAACTTGAGTACAAAACGTCTGACTAGGTTGGATCAGCATTGTTTTGGAAGTGGCTGAAGAGATTTAGTGAAGACAGAAGACCTACTCTAGATGTAAGTGACAGCAACCAGTTGGCTTGTCGCTGTCCTGTGACTAGCTCATTAAGAGAATTGGTCGCTAAATGAGGAATTGTATATAGTGTCTACATTATAATATTCAGAAAAAATAAATGGTCAAAGGAAAATCCAAATTGATGACTTTGCTGTTATTTGCATGGCTCTTACATGCAGTCCTGTAATGTATAACAGAACATGAAACTACAGTACTGTACCATACAGTACAATCAGCAAAAAAAGCCTCAGTAGTAAGTCCAAACCATCATTAAGGAGGCAGGTCATTGAACAAGGAATATCTGTGTAACAATTAGTAGCAGGAATATAGAGAAAAGTGAACAAGTGCATGCTGGTAACAGGGATATAAATTAGTACATTCATTTGGAAATTGTATGGAGATTCTTAAAAAACTCAGAAATAGAGGTATCATATGGTTCAACAATCTCACTCATGGTTACACGTGCAAACAAATAAAATGAATATGTTGAAGGGACATTTATGCCATGCTTTTAGCACTATTTACAAGTCAGTCATTTTTGAAGAAGCTTTAATTCATTTTATCAGAGAAGGGTATAGGAAAACAGTAAAGGCATGAGATAATGTCCAGGGTTTTCTAGTCTTCTCTAGTACCTTGTAATGGCATGTGATAATGAGTTTCATTGTGATGTTTTTAGACATGCACACAACATACTATGATCATATTCTCCCCACTACCACCTTTCCCAGTCTCTTTCTTTCCTGTAGTCCCTTTTATCTTCTCTAATAATCTCTCTGCTACATTGATGTCATAATTTTTTCAATTTTATCTTAGTTAAAACATATAATGTATTGCCTAAATTAATGCCTTTGATTACAAGTACATGTTATCAGAGTTTCCCAAAATTTGAAGAAGATGAGCTGGAGACTAATTTCTGCATCAAATATGGTTCATATTTCTTAATTGAGAGGTGAGGGACCCTTTAGAAAATGACTTTCCCCAGACTCATATATTTTACATCATTAATGTTAAATATTCCTCCTGGGAAGGCAAATGAAACATTTTCCAGTCAACATCCTGTATGAGGATGGACTTCAGAAAGTGCTTGATGGATGTGGGACAACTTCATATACTTTCTTGCTTGCATGTGAGAATCTAACAAAAAACAATGAATTACATTTAAGGGAAATTCTTCACTTAATTACAAAAATATTTATTTAGCTCCAATTTTTTCAGCAAATAATGATGTGAATAAAAAAATTTTCATCTCTAATTTGCTTCATTCCAATGTAAATTTTTTATTGACAAATCATGATTGTGTATATTTATGCATTAATATCATGCAGTGATATGGACAGATGGGTGTATAGAGAGAATGCAGATGAAAATGTAGAATAATTAAATCAAGCTCATTAACATATCTAACACATCACTAATTTTGTGCTTATGGTGGAAATTTTGAAATTAGTCTCATCAATTTTAGAGGGATGCATAGCAAAGATATGGGAGAGGACCAGGAAAGGATATTGGCACACAAAGAAATCAGAAGATATGCTCTTGGGATAAAATGAGGTCAGTGAAATGAATAGGAGGAGTCGAGACCAAAGCATTGCTATGTCAGGGAATGGATTTTAAAAGGTCAAGAGGTTAAAAGGGGTGTGCAGGACAATTACCCAATCCCATATATTTGTGGTTATGATTCATCTATTTACTCAGGAGTTTTTTGTTTTGTTTTATTTGCTAAAGTTCTTTTATTGGTACACTTTAGGTATAAAATATAACATTTATCATTGGGTACTTGTACCTGTACATGATATATCTTGGTTCTTATTTTTTCCGTATTACCTGTGCACCCTTCCCCCCTCCACCCTTCCCTATTTATATACTTTCTGTCCATTTTTTTCTTTTCTCATAATTTTTCCTTTCCCCTTCTGCTCCCACTTCCCCTACCCCTTTGGAACTTTTCTTCCTTTTTCAAATTATCAATTATTCATTTTAATCATTTTTAATCTTTATTTACACTTTCAGTTTCTCACACTAGAGAACCTATTTGGTATTTACACATGTGTCCTATTTAGTACACTTAAGAGTATAGTCTCAATACGCATCCATTTAGCTATAAAATGTCTCTAGTTTCTCATTCTTTATGGCTGAGTAGTACTCCATTTTATAAAAAAACACTTAAGTTAGGTAAAACTTGTGAAGACATTGGCATAGGAAAAGACTTTATGAACAAAGCCTCAGTAGCACAGGAACTAGCACAAAGAATCAACAACTGGGATCTCATCTTATTTAAAAGCCTCTGTACTGCAAGAGAAACCACCAACAGAGCTGAGGCAGCCTAAATGTGGAAAAAAATGTTTAGCAGCTGTACCTCAGACAAAAGACTACTATCTAGAATATATAAAGAACTGAAAAAATCAGACCCCCCCCAAACTCAAAGACCCAATTCAAAAATGGGCATCTGAAATGAACAGACATTTCTCAGACAAAGACGTAAAAGCAGCAAACAAATATATGAAAAAATGTTCAACATCACTGGTGGTCATTTGAGAGATGCAGATGAAAACAGCATTGAGATTCCACCTCACCCCAGGAGTTGAGGGGGGTTTTTTTTGTATTTTTTGTGTTTGCTTGATTGGGTGTTTGTTTAAGTACAGGGTGTCAAACTCAGGACCTTGTGCTTGCCAAGCATGTGAGGTGCCACTGAGCTACATCCCCAGCCCCCAGGTGTTATTTATTGAAACCCCACTGAGTGTCAAGCACCAAGCTGGACATTGTTTTCATTATCACAACTTTGAAGTACATTTTGGAGTCTATTGATGTAACAGTTTCTAATTTGTTATATTTGTTCAAGACAATTTCAACTATTCAGAATATTTTTCCATTCCATACAAGTTTAGGATGTTTTTTTATTTACCTCTATGCTCCCAGAAACTATCAGTAATCCTTGGGCCAAAACCTATGTATGTATTAAGAGTGAAGTAATCCAGAAATTATTTTGTGTGTGGGCAGTGTTATATAGTTTTAGAAGCAACATTTAATGAAGAAATGGGACCAAAAATTAACAGTAAACTATGACATCAACTGCCCATATTTATAGAATAATCCTTTCCCTAAAACCTCAAAGTTTCCAGTGTTTCTTAAAGGTCCAAGTAAAAGTCATTTTAAGACCCAAGGCAAACTTGTAGCTGTGAACCTCTGTAACAACGAAAGATAAGTTACACAATCTCAAGGTACAATGGCCCCGGGTAAACATTCTCATTCCAAAAGGAAAGAATGGGGAGATAGAAAGGAATCAGATCCCAATCTGACTGAAACCTAACAGGGCAAACATGAAGTCCGGAAGCTCCTTATCCAGCACCCAAAGCACATGGCCCACGCTGTGGGTCTTTAAGGAGAAGAGTATAGCCATGTAGGAGACCAGAAGAAGCAGGAAATTTAACAGGCAGATGAAGCCACTGTTGGCAGCAACGAGAAACCCCAGTGTGTGGGTATCAATGCAGGCCAGGTTGAGCAGAGGGTTTAGATCACTCATAAAATGATCTATGACATTAGGGTCACAGAACAGCAGAGGCAAGATGAAGAGGATCTGTATGGCTCCATGAAGAAAGCCACTCACTCATGACACTCCCACCAGCAGGCTGCACACTCTCCAGTTCATGATGACTGGATAGTGCAATGGCATGCAGATGGACACACAGCAGTCATAGGCCATCACCATCAGCTGGATGACCTAAGCACCTCCAATGAAATGCTCTGCAAAGACTTGAGTCATGCAGCCATTGAACATGATGGTCTTGTTTTCATGGAGTGAATCTACAATCAGTTTTGAGGTATTGACTGAGGAGTAGCAGGCATCAATAAAGAAGAGATAAAGTACATGGGGGACCTCCATAGTGGGCTGGAAGTGATGGTGATAAGGATGAGTAAATTTCTGACCATGGAGGTGATGTAGATGAGGGAAAACCCATAAAATATGATTTTCTGAATCTTTGGGTTTTCCATGAGCCCCAATAGAACAAACTATGTCACATTGTTTTTATTCATCATGTACTTATTGTTGAAATTAATTGTTACCCAAAAAAATGATAACACACTTTGACTTTATTAAGTTTCCTCATCCTAGTAAACAATAAATGCCTAGGTTCTACTGAATTATGAAATTGCATGAGGTTTTCTGTTTTTTGTTTTGTTTCTTTCAGATAATGTGAAGAGCTGTAAATTCTTGCTTATTGCTCAATTTTTCTCCCTGATGAAGATTCTGTAGAGGATATAAATGAGGACCTCTTGAAAACACACAAGGCAGGAAACCAACTAAGTACATTCAAGTGTCTGAGATGATTAAGAGCCTAAATTGAAGTAATATTTTCAAACATTGTGGAAGCTATGGCTAAAATGCAGCAGAAGAAGTATGACAGAGCCATCAATGCAAGTGACAATATTATCCTTTATAGAAATGGGGGCCAATGAAAGGTAAGTGAGAAGATGAGTAAAAAAATGACATGAAATGTGAAGAAGGGAAAATCTTGGATCCTACTTTAGTAAATGTCTTTCCTTTCCTTGTGTGTATCAGGATGAGGTTCAGTGACAGGTGGAAGTCAAAGACAGGAATCTCAGTTAGTTAAATACGTAACAGTTCACGTGAACAGTGTCATGGCAGCAGTGAGGAAAATACAGTGAAAGTATAAAAGAGCTGTCATAGAATAATTTTAAGACTTCTCATTCATTCTAATATATTGATATAGTTAATATTGTACGGAAAAATTTATTGTATGTTTTATGTATACCATGGTACCAAGTCCTTGGCACACACAATTATTTTTAAGAGTTAGAAACACCTGTGTGGTTGATATTATTTATTCCATTTCATAGATAGATAAAAAATCTCAGAGACTAATGTTTACTGTTAGAGTAACAATGATAATATTAACTAATACCTGTTGAACATGTTATGTATTCTAAATGTTTCTGCAGACACTTACTGGCTTAATCCTTACTAAAAACACACTATTTGGTCAACACTGATATTTTTGAGCCATTTTTAAGTTATTTTACTTGTAAGAAAAGCCCAAACATGTCAAAGATTCTGCTTCAGGACAAGCACCTAATGAATAGTATAGCCAAGAATGACAATCAAGTTGTTTTTATTATTTGTCCTTCGATTCCTAATTTATATTTTCCTTTAAATTCTTAGCTTTAACCTACATACTCTGTATTGTAGTGTTGTAACAAACAATGACAGTTTAATCTTTTTTAATATGACCATAGTAATCATTATTATATTCACAATTCTTCAAAAGCAAAGTTCATGTTTATATAGACAAAAGGTGATACATTTCAAGTCCCAAATAGCAAGAAAATGAATCTTGTCCTCTTCCTCAGCTTATTTTGTGAACCCAGATTCTGCTGAGATTGTTTTAAAACATATGTCAGAGTGGTTAAGTATATTGGTTTAAGGGTCAAAAGAGTCAGGAAGCTGAGATTCAAATCCTTGTTCTTCCATTTGGAATTTCTCTTCCATGGGTCTATTTCCTGGCACTTTGCACATCAGCTGCATTATATATAAAGTCTGATTGAGAATGTTGCTTTGTATTTGTTATGATAATTGATTGTTAGGTGAAAACATAGAATGCAGTTCTGGGAACACATCTATTTCTATACTCATGAAAAGTAAGAATTGACAGTTTGAATAATACAACAGGCAAACATTTTACTATGCCATAAGCTCAGGAGAAGTCCTCATCATCTTATATTTATAGAAGCCCCAAAGAATTTTCTTAGCAGTTGATCCCAGAATGAATTCCCCATATTGGGGCTTGAATTCACCAGTTGATAACTTCTGTCACTTAATATATGGATGTTTTGTACATTTGAGGTGCGCTCAAAATGTATTTTCATGATCAAGATCAGTCTTGGTTGGTAAATGAGATCTCTCATGACAAAATGATATTCTTCATTTTAGAGAAGTGAGTCTTATAAATTGTCTCCTGTCTTTGAGTGTGATTGTCCACTGTGAAATTAGGTTAATGATATTTGCTAGCTATCTTTTAAAAATTTGAGGGAGGATGCAATACTCTATGACTATATTTGACAAATGAAACTATTATTGTATTTGAAAAATAACAATATTAACTAAGCAACAGCCAAGTCAAAAACTTACCTTCATACTCTAAGATGATTTCAATAATACTTGGGCATTTTTAGAAACAATTCCATCTTCAAAATGACCTCTTAGAATAAGAATCTTTCACTAAGAAAGAAATCATGAAATTGCAAAGAGATTATTTAGAAAATTCTGTATCAAATCCAAAATGAAGTGACATTGTAAATCTAAAGGCTAAAAATTCTTACCTACAGCCTAAAAACTTTTTCACAGAAATCCTGGAGTTTAAACGGAGAATGGATTCTCTTGACACACTATAGAAAAAAATGATCTTCATTATTGACTCTGGTCCTTCAGTGAAGAAGAAAGTTTGAAGGAAAAGTTTTCAAATGAATCACCTACTCAGGGTGAATGTTGCTCTGGTTGTGTGAAGTATAACAAAAATATTTTTTATCTTGCATTGTAAGTATATTTAAAGTGATTTCAATAAAGATTGAGAGATCTTATCTCGTATCTGTGGTTTTTCTCCCAGGAATTAATTATCCCCTTTGATGAAAAGGCTTTGTGTTAGAATCATGTTCTGGAAAATTGTGTTACAGAATCACTCACTCTCGAATGGGAATTCTATTCCTTGACCTTGGAACCTGCACATGTGAGAGTCCCCTTCCTATAGAAAAGCCTGGGTTGTATGAAAAGCTAAGCACCATATGAATAATATGGTGGTGTAATCCCAGCTTTTGGTTTAGTGATGTAGTTCTGCTGGTAACACCTGTCAGGGGAGTAACTCCTTTACTCTCAGCAATAACATGTACTTCTGAAAATTCACTACTAGTCACCTGGACAGCTAAAACAGTGAGGACTTAAAATTAATGACAGCCATTAAATATGCTTACCTTTGAATGCCACTTTTCCTATTTCCCAAAGTGTTTTGGAAGTAGCCAGAAGCCCTAGAAGGCTCCCTATTATAGTTCCCCCTTGGATTCCATGGTTTGGTTAGTGTAGAACACTGTTGGAGAGCTATTTGAAGCACAAGAAGAGGGTTCTAGCCATTCCAAAGTTCGTACTTGTTGCAGTACAACTTAGTGATTCTAGATAATGCATACTGGTAAAATATTGTGGTTTTGATCTGAAAGTTCCTGATGACTAATGATGTTGCATACATTTCCATACATTACTGGCCTTTAGTATATCATCTTTTGTGAAGTTTCTATACATGCCTTTCATTAATTTCAAAATAGTGAGCCTCAGTTCCTTAGGTAGTTTTAGGTGTCAGCATATTTCAGATACATGTCTTCTGTTGGGTTTATAATTTGCAAATATGTATATATGTAATTTACTCAAAGTAAGTGTATTACATTTTCATTTTTGAAACCACTTCTTAGAAGTACAGTTAACATACAAAAAGTTTCCATATATAATATCTAAAATTTCATTGTTTTGGAAATATTTATACATATGTGATATTGTTACTACTATCTATGTAATAAATTCCTCCTTTTACCTATCCAATAACCTCCAAAAGTGACCTCCTACTTTCATTATTATTATACTATTGTCATTGTTGTTTCTGTGTTGTTGTGTTAAGAACACCTAACACAAGATTTATTCTCTTAACAAAATTGAGTGTATCCAATACAGTGTTGATATCAGCTCTATTTAATCATATATGGATCTCTATAACTCAATTATCATCTGCTACCAAAACATTCTTCTCTAACCCCTCACCCGTCCCCTTGCCCTTGGTCAAAACGACTGCCGTTCCATTCTCTAAATCTATGAATTAGCCTAATCTAGATTTATCCTAAAATGGTATCATGTCATATCTGCCCTTCGGTGTCTGGTCTAATTTTTCTTAACAATATTCTTCATGGTCATTCCATGTTGCTCATTGAAGGATTTTCTTCATTTTTAAAACTAAATAATGTTCCATTCATATGTTTATATAACTTATTTTTATCCATCATCTGTCAGTGACATTTAAGTTTCTTCCACATCTTGGCTACTATGCAAAATGTGTAATGGACTAAAAATCTTCTTTATTTCTTTTCTAAAGGACACAAGAAATTTAACACAAAAGGAACAACTAATCCTCTCAATAATCAGGTGGGTGATTTGAACAGACCCTTCTTAAGAGTAGTTCAGAAGGCCAGTATGTGTATTTAAAATGTTCATTATTCTTAGCCAGCAGGGGAATGCAAGTCAAAACTACATTGAGATTCCATCTCATCCCAGGCAAATTGCTGTCATCCAGAATACAAACAAATAATAAATGCTGAGGAGAATTCATGAAATAAAAATCCCTTATACATTGTTGGTGGAAAGGTAAATTATTACAGCCACTGTGTAAAACAGTATAGATCAGCGGTGGCAAACCTATGGCACACGTGCCACAGCAGGTTGTTTATTATCATGTAAAGCTCTAAAAGGTTCACACTCATTGGTCTAGACATTTCTTAAAAAACTAAAAACAGATCTACCATTTCATCCAGCTAGACAATTTATCAGTGTGTGGCCAAATGAGTCAAAGTCATCATATTTTAGAAATACAATAGTGCCTTGGTTTATGAACTGAATTTGTTTTATGATTTTGCGTTTGTGTGGAGAAGTTGACCACAGTCCTGTTTGTCACCCAATGGAGAGTTTTGAACACAAACAAAATTTTTCTGAACACTTTTGTTTGTGAACTGAATTGTTTGCAAATAGAACAGTCTGTATATTGAGGTATTACTGTACCTTCATCGTCACTTTTATCACAGCACAATTCACAGTAGCCAAGCTATGGAATAGGCCAATCACCCATCAACAGATAAATGGACTAAGAAAATGTTGTACCTGCACACAATGGAATATTATTCTGTCATGAAGAAGAAGAAGATCCTTCCATTGGCAAGACAATAGATGGAACTAGAGATACCATGTTAATAAAAATAAGCCAGACTCATAAAGTGTTGCATGTTTTCTCTCATATGTTGGATCTAGAAAGTAGGGATGACATGAAAGTATTAAGGACAGGGAGGGAATGAAAATGGGAAGGAGGAGATGGAAGAAAGATGACATGATAAAAGTATATGGTGAGCATGTGTGGAGACACCACAATAAAAACAAATGTTTGGTATAATTAGGATGTGCTTATTTAAAATTAAACACCTGAAAATCATATACAGCTGGTATGTTGTTTTCAAATGACATTATAAAGAAGTACATCACGATTTCTTAAAAATGACTGCATAAAATAGCACAGATTCTTTTCAGTGCATGGACTGCATTGCTCTTGGTGTGTAGCCCAGAGAGGGGCTGCGAGGTCACAGAGTAGTTCTGTTTTAATTGAAAAACATCCACATAACTTTTCATAACAGCAGTACCAATTCACCTTCCAACCAACAGCATACCACTGTTGCTTTCCCCCCATGTTGTCACCATCCCTTGTTGCCTTTAATAGTTTTCACACTCACCATTTTTGCTGAGGGGGTAATATTTCATTGAGGTTTTGATTTTTATTGTATTGATAATTAGTGATGTTAAATATTTGTTTATGTACTTGTTGGTCATTTCTATATCTTCATGTGAGAAATGTCTATTTAGGTATTTTATCCACTTTTAATTTTTTTTACTATTTTATTTATAGTTCTGTTTTCCTATTGAGTTTTTTAGTTTCTTATTATTCTATCAACTATTTATTAGATATGAATATATTTATCCTATTACTTTTAAAATATTTTCTACCATTCTGCACACTTTCTTTACTAAGAAAATGCTTTGCATTTTGTTGTAATTCCAATTGCCTAATTGTACCTTAGTTTCCTGGGGTTTGGAGGTTTTGTCCAAAAATCCTTGCCTAGTCCTATGTTCCGAAGCATTTCCTCTCTTTCTTTTTAGTGTATTTAGAGTTTCAGATCTCACATTTATGTCTTCACTACATCTTGAGTTCACTTTTGTAACTGGTGAGAGAAAAGGTCTAGTTTTATTCTTCTTCCTGTGTATATTCAATTTCCCCACCACCATTCTTTCCAGTTTTACTATGTGTGCTGCCCAAACGAGCACCCCACTGCCATTCTTATAAATGACTTTCTTGCACTTCTTAGCACTTTAAAAAAGAAATAGAATGGGGCCAGGGATTTAGCTCAGGGATTCTGATGTTTGCCTTGCAAGAGCAAGGTCCTGAGTTTGATCCCCGGTATGGGGGGGGGGAAGAAAAAAGCAATAGGGTGTAAATTTATATCTAGAATCTCTGTTTTTTTAAATTGATACAACACTAAGTCATGTATCAACTTTAATGGATTAAGAAATGCTGAGAATTTCTGGTTCTGGATGTGTAGGTGGATGGTTCAAATATAGGTCATCAAAAGGATGGAAGAGGATCCTTCCCAGATGAGGGTGACACCAGTCAATTGGCATGTGACCTAGATGGAATAAAAACAGTGCAAAAAAGTTGAATGCTCGCCATTGCTGATGATCTCCATCTGCACCTGTTTGAGGTGCAGTGGGGCTCTCAGGGGCCTTGGCATATTACCATGTCATATTATTAAGGTCAGTGGGAAATGACAGCTCAGCCAGGATGAAAAAATAAGCCATAACCTTCAAGAATGAAGGAATGGGTGAAACCACCAGTCAAGTAAACAAGAAGTGGTAAGATTTCCTGTCTGACATTAGTTCTCTTTATAATTTGAGTCATCACTTTCTTATGGATGTCACCCTGGAGTAAAACTAACAATAGAAAATGGTTCTGAAGCAGAGAATAATATTTAGAAACACAGTTGAATTTTCCTTGCCAAGTACAGGTTGTGTGGCCATTTGGTTTTATGGCCTGAAAGTACCTAGATATTCTGTTAGTCAACTTCCCATTGCTGGAACAAACTATCTGAAACCTGATACTTAAAAGAAGGAGAAGTTTCTGAAAATTCAGTCTTGGAATGACAGTCAAAGCAGGGATATGATGGTGGACAGATCTGGTGGAGTAAAGCTACTAAGTTCATAGTAGCCAGGGAACAAGTAGGACAACAATCTCACTGAGGAAGGGGTCAGTGATAGCACCCAAAGACAGGCCAGCATGGCCCAGCCAGACATCCAGGAGAGTGCTCTCATAATCCATTGGGAAGTGTCCAAGCCAATCAAGTTGACAAGCTTAATTATTATATCCTGCCCCTTGTCAAATTGACACCTGAACTCTTTTCCTTAATCCATATTTAATTCCTAAATAACACAATGATAAGTTAATAATTCTTCCTAATATGATACAAATATTTAGTTTATTAAAAAAAATACAATAATCCCTTTCCCAAAGTTTCAAAGATTTCCACATTTCTCAAAAGCCCAAGTCATGGTTTTTCTTGAGACTAAAGGCAAACTCTCAGTTATGAATGTCTGTAAAAATAAAAACATAGCCTACATAATCTCAAAGTACAATGACACAGGGTAAAAATTGCACAGAGACTATTCAGGTAATACAAATTAAATCTGCATTCTTAAAAAAGTGTCTGCTTTGTTGGGTCTACTGGTCTTTTGTTTCAGATTGATTTTGACAGCAGAATTCATGACCCTCCCTTTCTTCCAATTACCTGTGTTTTCAGTTGATTTTCTCTGAGTAGCTCTAACGTGCATCCTTCTCTATTAAAAAATGTTGAAAATGGGAATAGAAGGTCTTTATCTCAATCCAATGAAAGCCATCTATGACAAACCAATGCCCAACATCATACTAAATGATTGAAATCTGAAAGCTTTCACTCTAAAATTAGGAACAAGACAAGGATATCCACTGTCACAACTCCTGTTCAATATAATTCTGGAAACACTAGGCAGAGCAATTAGACCAGAGAAAGAAATACAAGGATAAAGATAGGAAAAGAAGAAGATAAACTGTCATTATTTACAGATGACATGATACTCTGCACAGAAGACCCCAAGAACTTCACCAAAAGACTTCTTAATTTAATAAGCAAACTCAGCCACATAGCTGGATACAAAACCAACACTCAAAAATCAATAATGTTTCTATACATAAATAACAAATTCACAGAGAAAAATTAGGGAAACCACGCCTTTTAAAACAGCATTAAAAAATGAAATATTTAGAAATCAATCTAACAGAGGAAGTAAAAGATGTTTATGTCAAAAGCTACAGTACTCTAAAAAAGGAGAGTGAAGAGGATATCAGAAAATGGAAAGATTTCCCTTGCTTGTGGGTAGGAAGAACCAACATAGTACAAATTCCCATATTCCCCAAATTTTTACACAGATTTACTGCAATTCCAATAAAAATTCCAATAGCATATCTCACTGAACTAGAGAAAACAATCCTAAAATTCATTTGGAACAAAGAGAGGCTCAGAATAACAAAATCAATTCTGAGCAACAAAGGCAAGTCAGGGGCCATCACAATCCCTCACCTGAAATTATACTATAGAGCAACTGTGGTTAAAAACAGCATGGTACTGGCAAACAAACAAACAAAACAGACCTCAAGATCAATGGAACAGATTAGAAGATGCAAAAACAAATCCAAAGACTCTCAGTCACCTCATTTTTGACAAAGAGCCAAAAACCTTCACTGGAAGAAAGCCTCATTAATAAATGGTGCTGAGAAAACTGGGTTTCCACATACTGAAAACTAAAATTAAAACAATGACTCTCACCATGCACTAAGCTAAAATAAAAATGGATCAAAGGTCTAACTATTAAAACAGAAACACAATCTCCTGGAAGAGCGAAGAGCTAGAACTCTTGAAGACATAGGTATAGACAGACTTTGTCAAGAAAACCCTAATTGCATAGGAAATACTACAAGGAATCAACAACGTGGATCTCATCTTATGAAAAAGCTTCCACACAGAAAAAGAAATCACCAACAGAGCGAAGAGACAAGCATCAGAGTGGGAAAAGATTCTTTTGCCAGTTCTTCCTCAGACCAAGGACTAATAACTGGAATAATATAAAGAACTGAAAAAATCACCACCCAAGTTTAAAAATCCAATACAAAATGGGCATTTGAGGTGCATACACACTTCTGAGATTAAGAAGTATAAATGGCAAATAAATATGTAAAAATGTTCAACATCACTGGTCATTCAAGAGATGCAAGTTAAAACAAGGGTGAGATTCCATCTCACTCTAGTAAGAATGGCTATTATCAAGAAATCAACAACATGCTGGCAGAGCTGTGGGGAAAAAGAAATCCTTCTCCACTGTTGGTGGGAGTGTAGACTGGTGGAACCACTGTGGAAATCAGTGTGGAGATTCCTCCAGAAACGAAGACTTTGACCCAGCTAGCCCCCTTCTTGTGTCTTCTTGAAAGAATTAAAGTCAGCATACCACAGTGATATATGCAAACATATGTTTACAGTGGCACAGTTTGTAATAGCTAATCTTGGAATCACCCCCCATAACTATAGAATTGCATTCTCTGAGTCTTCTTCCTCTAAGTGAACCTGGGTTCTTAGAAGAGCTGAATGCCTTGTGAATAATGTGGTGGTGCAACTCCAGCAGGGGAAGTAGGGACAGTTTCCTTGTAATGCCTGTGACAAAGGGAAATTTTCTCTTCTAAATAGTGTTAAAGCACTTCTGAAAATACACTATTCATTACTTGGGAGCTAAAGCAGGGAGTCATCAAATTAATGATAGTCATTTAAAAGTACTTAATATTAAAAATATTACTTTTTCTATTCCCAGAGGGTTTTAGAATCAGCCAGAAATCCTGGAAGATTCCATATTACAGTTAATCCTGGGACTCCAAGAGCTTGTCCATATAGAAAAATAGGCATTACACAGTTGGGGAGATACTCAAAACGTGAGAAGATAGTCCTCAGCATTCCTCACTTTTCCACTTGCTATTGTTACTTATTTCCCATTTAGTTATTCTAGGCAGTGCATAAAGGTAAATTATTGTGGTTTCAATTTGAAAGTTTCTAGTGATTAATGATGTGCATTTTTTGTCAACATTAGTATTTTGCCTTTCATAAAGTGTATAATCATTTATAGCTTTTCTCAGGTAGTTTTATCATTAATGTGTTGCAGACACAGATTCTCTGTTGTGCATAATTTTGTATAACATACAATAAGTTGTACATATGTAATATATACAGCTTGGTGAGTTTGAAGACATGAATATGTTTATGCAACTATCACTACAATCTATGCCTTAATCTTACCCCATGCTCTATATGACAACTTACAAAAGTTTTCTCCCACTTTGTTCTTTATTATTATCAACGTGACACAAACACCTAACACAAGATTTGCCCTCTTAGAAAATTTTAATCTCAAATACAGTATAGATAAATACAAGCTCTGTGTTGCATGGATCACTGGAATTTAATAAACCTGTGTACCCAAGCTTTCTCCCCTTTGACTGAACAGTGCTCACTTTATTGTTCAACAGTCAGAGCACCACCATTTCACTCTTTGAATCAGTGAGTTAAAGTGTTTAAGTTTATGTAAGACTATGAGTGGTATCACGTCAAATGTATGCCCTTGTGCCTGGTATTCAATAAAATAATCTTTTGTCTAGCATATTCCTTTATATTATTATCATACTTTGACGTTTGTAGTTAATAAACTTTTAAATGTTAAGCATTTAGATGTATCCACTTTCTCAATACGTGAAAATTAGTTGTAAATTTCAATTTATTGTTTGGTTGATAAGAATCAACAATTGCCTAATTTAGAACTTCTGAAATAAAACTGGTAATGGAGCATTAATTTTCTATATGCACAGTAGGTGGACTAATTCTTTAAGATGTGTCAATTTCATTATGTAGGGACAGTGATCAGCAATTCATTTTATTTCCTTGGAACAATAGTCTTGCAAAATAAATTGGTGTTAGTGTGCTTGGTACTCTACTATGGAAGACTTTTCTTAATAGTAACATAATATATTTTTAAAAATATGTTAGAATTTTATTAATTTATGTGGATATGGTATTTCCTTGTGGTGTTACTTTTAAGTAATAATTTATTGATGACAAAATTTTAATAAACTACTTTCTTCATAGTTAATAATTGGGAAGTTTTTGTAATTCAGCTTGATTTAGAAAACAACTAGTTTTGCTGTATTCAAATCATTGTCATTTAATTGTTGATAATATTCTATAGCTTTATGTTATCTACATTTTTATGCACTTATACAGATTATTATTCATATAGTTAGCTTTGTTTATCTTTATCTATACTATGCAAAATTTATCTTTTTGGCAGGATTTTTCCAAGATCCAGTGTTGTCCTGTCTTCTTCTTTTCTCAATCTTCTTACCTTTTCCTCCTCTTCCTCTTCTCCTTCTACAGTTTCCTTTTTATTAGTATATGCAGGAGATCATAATATTGATTATGCTCAAAGCAGGCTGTGAAGAGTTAACCTGACAATCGGCTTGTGTGTAGAAGTTAGTCTGGCCGAAGCCTACATGTCAAGGTCAGAGTAACTCGCACCCAAATTCCATTCCCACAACTAAAACCTCCTGACTAGAAGGACAATGTTCTAATTACAACCATGTATTTTGTCTATTCTGTTCCTAATTAAAGAGTGCTTTGTTTTGCCTTTTACCAGCCTTGCTGACATTAATTTCCATAGAAATTGCAAGTAGTCCTGCCCTTGCACATAGCTCCTGTTTACCCCAATTGATTGCCAATAAAAATTAGTGCCAGGGACTGGCAAACACCTTTGTCAGTTGCACCTGCATTGGTTGTCCTGGTGCCCCGTTTCTGTCTCTCTTAGTTCCCTCTTTTAGTTTTTTTCCTCAAGCCTGCATCACACACTGGGCAGGGCCTACTGCAGAGGTTTCCAGTAATGTTTCAGGGGTCCCCAGTAAGTATAAGTTTGTCATAACTAAGAAGTGCATTCATCTTGGGGAACCTGCACAAATACATATCCCAGCTTAATCATGTTTATTTCCTGGAAGCCTCCCCACTTCCTGTCTCCCCTCATTCCCAGATCCTCTTGCAATATCCATAAAGTCTACCTTCCTGTTTCCTATCATCTATCTCTCTTTTGGATCTTTCATTATATTTTGTGATTCCCATATAATAGAAACCTGTACTCATTTATTTCACTTAGCATTGTGGATTCAGAATGTATAATTTCATATATGTACCTGAACACTTGTGAATTACATTGTTGAGATCTTTTATAGTTTTCCTGATTTCATACTAGCTGTATTCATCAATATTGAAAAAGAAATCTTGACATTTTCAGCGTAAAGTGGATTTGTTTCTTCATGTAGGCTTATCTAGCATTGTTTTATAAACCAGAGGCTATATTGTTAACCAGACATAGCCAGGATTGTGCAGTAAAGAGAGCAGTGTCAATTGCCCTAATTCAAAGATGTTACAGAGTAGATTACTAAAGTTATGGGCAGCTAAGAGTTGAATATGCTGATCAGAATACAGCTGGTTTTCAGAAGGAGTGAGAAGTGGATGTGAGCGCAATACAAATTACAATAAAGTAAGTGTGCTGAGAAGCCCTGTGCAGACGGGGATAATCTGCTATGTGTAAGGGCTCTGAGTTTTATGACCTGCTCCTTTTAGATTCAGCTGGGGAAAGTTCACACAAAGTAAGCAAAACAAATGGAAATAAGGGGAAAAGAATTGATATTGAACCATATTCCAAGTTCTAACTACTTACCTAAAAGTAACTGCTGCCCATTGACACAAGGCAACGTATATAACTTCTAAATTTCTAATGGGAATAACCAAATATTGAGGAACGTCTTCAAACACTTGTGATAACAACAATGATTCTGAGGACAATATTTGTAAGAGTAATATCCATGATCTTTTTATGACACTTATTTATTTATTTATTCCTTTATTCATTTATCTTTGAATCTTGCCATGTAGTTCAGACCAGTCTTGAACTCACTATGTAGCCCAGGCTGACTTCGAACTTACAATGATCCACCTGCCTCAGTCTCCCAAGTGCTGGGATTACAGGCGTGAGCCACCATGCCCAGATTTTATGATACTTTCTTAGCACATTAATAAAATTGGATTATTAATAAGGCATTCCTTAGGAAATATATGTTATATAAACTTCAGCAACTTCAGTACTTAAGGAAATTATTCTTGATGAGAAGAGATATAAAAAAAAAATTTCATCCACACTGTAACATTACAGAAACATTGAATCATTTATGTCATAACACAAAAGATTAAGAGAAACTTTTAAACCACCTACATGACCAGTTTAGAAGAATTGACAATACTTTTATCATCATCACTGCACATGAACTTGCTGCAAAAACATAATATCCATGGTAATATTTCCCTTGGGTACTTTTATGTCTTAACTCAAAATATTCCCAGGGATGAATATATAAATTGTGTTTTTGGGTTCAAGATTCATGAGAGATACAGGTGCTTTCTACATCTATTGGCTATTTCATGTTACAATCAAGAACAGTAAGTGCAACCAGCCTGAAAGAACACTTGGACATTTCAAAGAAAGGTAAAATCTGGTAGAAGTAATAATTATGATTAGCACCTGTATATGTTTTCTTACACTGGGATACCATTTTGGTTTTCTGAACAACTATTTTTGAAAAATTGATATTATTGAATTTTAGCTTTAAGTTTTAATTTCTGGAGTTAGGTTTTATTTTCCTTGTGGTCATTCCCAAGGGAAGACACTCAGAAAAATCTGAATGGCATTGGAGTGTAAATTAATTCTATAACAATTTAAACCTTGATTTTAACAATTAAACCTTGATTGAAACCTTGATTTGTATTTGTGAGAGGATAAGTCCAAATGGTAAAAACCTTACAGCTTTCAGAACATACCACCATGGTTTAGATACAGATCTTCCTCTTAGTATTTGTGTAGTCTTGAGCTATAGTGTCCTTATTTGCAAAACAGAGGCAATGATACAATAGTTACTGCATTGTGGTAGTGAAAAAGTGGGTAAGAAAATAAAAGTTTTTTAATGCTATTATTCCCAGAACATATTATGAATATATGACATGTAAAGATTTCACTCCAAATGCATCAAAAATAAGTCTATGTCCTTCCATTTCATATTTATCATTGATATAGACAGAATAAATAAAGAAGCAGAAAAATCTTTCTTGATGAAATTTTACATTACCCCTTTCATCTCGTGACTTTATTCATATTTCTATTTTCCAAGAACTGTATTTCCATGTTTCTCTTTTTTTCCTGTCAAACAGAAGTTTGTATATCTTTGTAAAATAAATTTCTCCAGAGATCTTGCTGAAAAAATTTAAATACTAAAGGACAAATTTATGGACAACTTATTTTGAGTGAAAGCTAGATAAATAATGTACTAAAAATTGTTCACTCTTAAAATCTTCTGTATCTGAGTATGTGCATCTGGTGTGTGTGGGCGTGTGTGTGTGTGTGTGTGTGTGTGTGTGTGTGTGTGTGCAGGTGAGGGCATTGATATTGAGCATCTTCTGTATTAGAAGAACTTATGGGATTGGAGGATGGGATAGAACCTCTGGATATTGCAGCACAGGTAGCTTTAGTAGAGATGCTATGGGAACTGCTTTGCAGCATTTTCCCCAAATGTATTTCATCACTGTAAGAAGTCGTGGATTTACATGTCAAGAGATCCTGAGACTTGCATCAATATCAGGGAGGAAATGTTTTGTAGGAGGTTTGCACTTTTGCAATTTTAATTCTCTAGTTTCACTTTAGTTCTGTTTTCTTTTGAATGGGAAAATATTTCTAGATTCTTTTCTGTCCTTTAACTCACAGATTTTTCCATGTAATTGGAATACAAAATAAACATGTAGTCACACCCACTTCTTTACAACACCATTTTTTTTTCTGTACTTAATGTGTCTTTCATATGAATTCATCAGCCCATCTCTTTGTGGTTCCCAGAGCACAGACCCTAGAGCAGCTGGAAACTGCTAAATGAAAATGATGCAGTCTACTTCCTTTTACAAGAAGTTTCTCCTCCATAAATATTCTCAGGGGGTAGGGCTACTGTGTGGACTTGGCAAGTCCTTGGTATCATAGATCATTTTATAGGAGCTTATTTTGCTTTTGGAATAAAGCAAATAGACTGAGTCTCACTGACTCTAGAAATAGTTGAGATAGGAGGCTCAGAGGGAACCAACTGATGTGTGCTCTCAAAGAAATCAGCTGAGAGTCTGACACGAGTGCTTGTCTCATGCTCCTTAGATGAGGCATCTCCATGTAACAGGAGATTCTTTCCTCACTGCTTCCATTGAAAGAGCACAGATTGTTTGAAATTATTCTTTTCTTCTTTCATCCTGGCTTTGCTGAAGAGGACATTTAGATACAGGCAAAGGTGATGATTATGTTCACTCTATGCTCCCAGGTGCACAGCATCTGAACACAGAGACTTTCTGAATGTGCAATTGAATAAGCAGGGTATTCCTTAAGAATCACGTTAGGTCCCTCAACAAGTCACCAGGAAGTGACTGGTTGTCTCCAATGTGTCTCCCAGGGCAGCAGTGACCATCAATAAGTGTATTTGGAATTTTAGTAAAAAGGTGAAGATTTTTATGTTAAAAAGGTTTTATAATGAGCTACATGTTCTTCGGTATAGATGCCCAGTGTTGCTGCCCCTGGTTCCTTATTTCCACCTCCTCTGTGTCCTAAACTTCGACCAAACATGCTTTGGAGAAACACTAAAACAATTACCAACCAATTCAGACTATTTTACTATTATGATTAAGAACCTTGAAGTTTTTAACTTAATAAATATTAATTGGATTTGATTTTTGAATTATTGAAAGATTAGGATCTTGTGGCTAAATTATATGTAAAATGAGGGAGGAGAGGGATTTATTTAATATTATTCAGTTAGTAATTGATGATAATGAAAGAGAAATATCTTTTTATAGGCATAGAAAACAGCTGGGATTCCATTTTATTTATGGATAATGTAGCCTAGTGCTTAGGAGTCTGAAACTTGCCACCAGATATAGAGTCCTATCTTGGGTCTTCTATTTAATATCTTGATGTTGAACATAATTGACTGCTGCTTCCTATTCTCCATTTTTCATATGAAAATGAATGTAAGAACAATGCCCGTTCAGTTTGTATGACAGTGAAATGCATGTAAAATATTTATTAAGTTTGCAAGTATACCCTTTTATTAAATATTAAAAATATAGTGATGCTTTTTAATTAAATGGGATTTTCAGATTGACTTTGTAACAAATCTGCAACTATCTTTTTGATGTATAAATGTCTCCAAAACATATACAAGCTTTGAAGCTGTACTGTGCCGTGTACTCTTTCAGGTGAAGGAAGCTTCTTTTCCTGAGTATTATGGACTCACACTGACTTCATGGAAAATCAGAAAAATGTCACAGAATTCATTTTTCTGGGGATTTGGGGAAATCAGAAAATAGAGCTCCTGTTCTTTTTCCTGTTCTTGCTTTGCTACCTGGCAGTCCTCATGAGAAATGTCACCATTTTCCTCTCCATCACCTGCAGCCACCAGATCGAACAACCCATGTATTATTTCCTATGCCACCTGTCCCTCATGGAGCTATGCTACACCTCCAGTGTGGTGCCCAGACTCCTCAGGGACTTAGCTGCTGCAAGAAAAAGCATCTCCTACAACAGCTGTTTGACCCAGCTCTTCACTGCTCAAATACTGGCAAGCGTGGAAATACTCATCTTGGTGTCCATGGCTCTTGACCATTATGTTGCTATCATTTAGCTGCTGCACTACACGGTCATCACGGACCAGAAGAGGTCCAATGTGCTCATTGCTCTCACCTGGGGAGTTGGTTTTTGGCACTCGCTTGCACTGCTTCTCATGGTACTCAGTTTGCCCTTCTGTGGCCCTAACCAGATAAATTACTACCTGTGGGATGTGGAGCTTCTTTTGAAACTTGTTTGCAAAGACATTCGTGTCGACAGTATCTTGGTGATTGCTAATTCGGGGATGGTGGTGGTTGTCATTTTTCTTGTGCTGATGGTTTCTTACATACTCATTCTATATCATCTTAGGACACGGTCATCTGCCGGACATAGCAAAGCCCTGTCTACATATAGCTCTCACGTAATGATTGTAGTTTTATTTTTTGTGCCCTGTATTTATACCTATGTACTGCCCGCAGGGAACGAGAGCAGGGACAGGGAGATCTTTATGTGTTATACTGTGATCGCTCCCATGCTGAACCCCCTCATCTACACACTGAGAAACATGGAGATGAAAATTGCCACATGCAAGGTTTGGTCTCTAATTAAAACTCATTCAAAATTAAATAAGTAAAGCAACATTCATTATGCTTTTCATCCTTCCAGAGATCATGGAAACAATGTAGTTTATTTCAGGGAGTTGATATTACTGACCTCTCAAATCGCTGCTTTTGAAATTGCTATCTTTTAAATATCTCCAGGAGTTCCACATATGGCCAGGCCAGTTTGAAGAACCAAAGAAATGTCCTTTGAAAGCACAACTTAGATAATATAAATCCCTTTTCCTCCAATAAAAAACATAAGCAGGTAATCCTGTTTTCTTTGGAATACAACCCAGCCTTCTCAATTGTTAATCAGAAATCTTCCAAATCTGCTCGGATGTAGCATGTTCATCTCAGAACTCATCATATTGCAAGTATGTTGCTACAGTAATTAGATGTCATGTCAGGAATATCTGGGTGACATACTGACTCTGTCAACTTGTATGTTCATTTTTAGCAGTTTGCATTAATTGTATGAGTCTCCAGTTTATAATATCTTTGAAATGAGGCAATGAACTATATTTTACAAAGATAGAAGTGTAGCTTACATATGTGATTTTTTCATGATACTGCAGATTAAACTGAGCTGTGTCCCAACCCTTTGTATTATTATTATTATAATAATTATTATTATTATTAACATCAGTAATGGAGATTGAACACAGGGCCTTTGCACTAAGCTCCATCACCAGCCTGTTTGTAATTTTTTATTTGATTATTTTTCTAAAATTTTGTGACAGGGTCTCACTGTCACTCTGCCCAGGCTGGGCTCAAACTTGGACCCTTCTGCCTCAGCCTCCCAGAGTTCTGGAGTTACAGGTTTGTGCCACCAATCCTGGCTACCCTGGAAAATGTGCAATTTTATTAGGAAATATAGGAAAAGTGAATCTCGTGTTCCTAAGTTTCCCTCATTTCCTACAACCTTTCTTGCATGGCTGTGTGGTAAAACCTCTCCCACCTCTAGGGCTTTATTTATTCCTGTTCTTCCTCTCCTCCGGATGTCCTGCTGCCATGCTTGGGGGTCAAGTGTCTTACGGATCACCCCACACTGCTGCTGCATTCTTCAGGAAGATTTGAGAGGCCCATCAATAGACCAAAAGCATTTTGAATTCTTTTCTTCTTCTCGTATTGTGTTTACCATTTCTCAGAAATACCATATCATATGTAGTGTTTCTGCTTATAAACAATTTTTACAATTTGAATAAACCATACGTTTATGTGGTATATTTTTATTTTTTCGTTGTACCTTTCTTTTGTTGAGCAATAACTCTGCTACAAATTTTAGGGGGAAATTAACAGTGAATTACACACAAAGGTGCTAATTCTTTTCTATTTGATGATTGTGCTGTTCTTAAATCTTTAGAATATTTTCTTATGTAAATAACAATCATGAATTAATAATAAAATAAGTTATATCTGAAAGAGAAAAAAATCAACATGTGTTTCCATGTGCCTTTTAGCAAGGGAATAAAATCCAGCCTCCTGTCAGCCCCCTGCCTGATCCTTTCATTCCTTTATTTTCTGTATTAGAGAGGCACTACTGTTCTAGTTGTAGTTTTCCCCCATGTCTTGAGCACAGCTTGATCCAACCTGAGATCCAAGCTTCGTTCCCATCATCTGGTATTTTCCTAGGTACTCAGTACCTGTCTTTTCTCGGCAGAATGGCTGAAGTAATGCCCTACAGAAATTCCTTTATAGGGTTATTCCTGGCCCAAAATAATGTCAATATCAAGGAAAAAAGTTTAGAGGCTGCAATATTTGTCTTTGATACTACATCTCCTTTTTATCATGTTTGAAATCCAGAAATTTTGAAATATCTAATCCCTTTTTCCTTCTGCTTTTCTCCTCCTTTCTCTTCCTCTCCTCCTCTCCCTCTTCTTCCTTGTCCTCCTCCCCTTCCTCGTCTTTTTTCCTTCTCATCTCTCTGCTTCTGATATTGTCTCCCCATATTGCCCATTCTGTGCTTAATAATCATTTTTATTTCTCCTGGTTCTATGCAAAACTTGGGCTATCAGGGAAGACACTGTCCATTCAAAAAGGAAATTTGCTCTGAATACATAGTTATTGATCCATAGCTTTATTTGACTCATATTTTTCCATGGAGCATTTGAATTTTTTCTTTAAGTAGAGGCACACAGTATGTACAAATATTCTTGTGTTTGAAGAGTGTGTCCCTGTGTTTGTGACCAGGAGTCCATGTGGATTTTCAGAATGGGTCAGAAAAGTGTTGATCCAATCATAATGAATTTTGTCGAACAAAACAAAAGAAGAAAAAATAAAACCTTTCATTACCTTGTGCTTCTCTAGTGTCCACAAATTTCTACTGAAAAAATTAAAGTGGTTTTATATAGTAAGAAGATGAACACAATATATTGATCTAAGATTTCTTTTTCTTGCTTGATGTTCTTTCTAGGATTCACTTTCTAGGCTACTCATAAGGCCTAGTGTTTGCAAAAAATGCCTCTTAGTTAAATCTGGAGGAGAACTTGATTCAATGTTTTGTATGTGTATGAGTATAAACAACACATTTAAGAAATAGTTATTATTGTAAATGGATGGTTTAAGAAATTCTATCCAATTACACAGGAATTCACTGGTAATTTAAATATTGACAATTACTAAATTTATTAAAGGAATACCTTAATGGGATGGGTATCCACTCATATCACAGGAAAGGATTCTTTAATACCAGACTTGTCAGAAATACCATCCTGGAATTTCTTTGGAAGTCAAAGATGGGGAATCAAAGAAAGACTGAAGCCAAAAGCTGTGAAAGACATAGTTTCCTTTTGCCTTCTGTGTCTAACACAACCCCCTTATTCTTCAATTGTTTACATATATAGATACATACATACATATATATATATATATGTATGTATGTATGTATGTATACACACACACACATTCGTTGAGATCAACATTTTCTTAACATCCATTAAGAGTTTCTTGACCTTTTTTCACAGGACCTCGAGATGCTTCATTAGTTTATTTATTTGGCAGTTCTCTGATTTTTCTAATGTAGACACACGTAGCTAGAAACTTCCCTTAGAACTGCTTTCATTGTGTGTCACAAATACTGATATGTTATGCTTCTCTTATTTGATTCCAGGGATTTTAAATTTTCCTCTGGTTTGTTCTGTGATCCATTCATTATTCAAAAGTGTATTATTCAATCTCTATGCCTCTTTGTAGTTCCTGTGGTTTCTTCTCATGTCATTTCTAGTGTTATTTCATTGTGATCTCTTAGGATGCATGAGACAATTTCACTTGTTTTGTATTTATTGTGATTTGCTTTATGGCCTAAAATGCATTCTATTTTGGAAAAAATCCATAGGATAACAAAAATATATTTTGCTGTTTTTCAAAGAAGAACTACAGATACCTTGCGCACTTGACAGTCTAATTTCTGGTATTTTCTTGTTGATTTTTTTGTCAGGTTAACCTATTTCTCTGAGTGGCGTATTGAAGTCCCCTGATATGAATGTATTCATGACCTTTTATGACAAGTAGATATTTTAATGACATTTTGTGCACAAAAATTCAGTGCCTATATAGTTCCAGTTGTTATGGCCTCTTGCTGAATTCTTACATTTACTAATTTGTAATGATCTTTTATCTTTCTCTAAATAGTATTGGTATGAAGTTGATTTTATCAGACATAAATGTAGCTACCCCTGAGTACTCTTGGTCTCCAGCTGCTTCAGCTCCCCTTCCATTTTCACACTTGTAGATGAGGTGTATCTCTTGAGGAGACATGGAAATGGGTTTTATATTTTGAACCCATATGTCAGTCTATGTCTTAATTTCAGAGTTAAGATCCTCTACAGTGTTATTGAAATGTGTGTACTAATTCCTGTCTTTTACTTTTTGTACTGTTTGATTCATTATTTTTTGTATTTTTTTTTAAAACTAATCTTCCAGTGAAATTTATTTCTTCCCTTGGTTTCCTGGCTGTTGTTTTCAAAACCTCTGTTTAGGATTCTCTTAATTATTTTCTGCAATGCTGGCTTATTGGTAATGGATTTCTTTAGTTTTTCCTTTTGTTGGAAGGCCTTTTGATTTTGAAGGATCTTTTTCCTTCAATTTTGAAGGAGAGCCTTGCAAGATATAGCACTATGCATTGGCAGAAATATTCTCTTCTTGGAATTTCTTGTGACCAGTACATACAAATATTTTTGTTTGTGTTCCCCTTGTTTTGTAATGCTGCAGTGTTATATGGCAGCCTTCTAATGGTTGTTTCTATTCAATGCACTTCTCTTTTGTACAAACTAAATGCATTTTTTCTTCAGCTATTTATCTTCTATGGGGCTCTTCCATGATACACTCACACAGAGTGAACAGAATCTATTTTCTAGGGTAATGTCCATTGCAGGCCAGTACCTCTTTGGGGGTACTGAGGTCTTCATTGCAGTTGTCATGTCCTTTTATCACTGGGTTATCATCTTCAATTATCTTTACATAAATACAATAAACAGGAGAAACTGTAATCTGATAGTCTCCACTGCTGGTACTGGCTGCATGGAGCACAGTCTCCATTCCTTTTCTGTTATGTATGTTAATCAACTTATCCTTTGATAGTATTTGTGAAATTCATCACTGTTTTTGTAAAATCTTCCTTCAGCTAAAAGTTCCCTATGCCAAAATTAACTCACAGATTGCCAATTTAGGGACCTTTGTTAGGTACATTTCTTGTTTTCTTTTTCCTCTGTCATTTTATTGCTTAATTTAAAAAATTTTCCTTAACCAAGTCTTTAATAATTTCTGTACTGAGAAGTAAAATTGAAGAAAAAATATGAAAAAGATAAAATTAAGTCAAATTTATAACAGAAAGTATTTAAGAAATTAAGTATCAGTGATATCATCAATGAATCAAAAAATATTGGCAAGTTTAAATTGAAGTGTGATGAAACACCACATTTGTCAATATAAAGGTTGGAAGATAATGAGTAGAAAATGATAAAATATAGTATAGGACAATGTGTATTTCACAGTTTATGATAAAACAAAATAAATCCTTTCCTGTTTAATTGGACTCAGGGCATAAACAGCATGTGTGATTTAACAATGAAAATAGCCTCTAAGAAGAATTCAAACATAATATTTGACTTTATGCACTCTCCTCACACATCTACAGCATCTGTGTATGACATGAGTAATCACACATGCATAGGGAATAAAACAAATGATAGCCAATGGGCCAAAAGTGGTACATGGATTCAAGAATACTTGTAAGTGTTGGTTCCAGCACCCAGAAGGAAGCTCCCCTGCCTCCATCCTAGGATCCTAGGGCAGAGAAGTTCAGCCAGTCCCAGCACCCAGAAGGAAGCTCCCCAACTCCATCCCAGGCTCCTAGGGGACAGAAGCTGAGCCAATCCAAGAACCTGGAAGGAAGCTCCCCCTCTGGAATCCCAAGTTCCTAGGGCACAGAAGGTGAGCCACGTGGGGGCCAGAAGCACCCATCCCCCAGTAGAAATGAGAAAACACATAAACAAGCCTCAAAAACAGACTTCCAGATCACCTACAGCAACCACAAAGGGAAACGAGATGGAACACTCTGATACTCAACCACCTGGACTCTCTGAACTGGCAACAAAAAAGGATCTGGGAAAAATGAAATCAGAAATAATTACTCAGATAACAGCAAAGATTTTGCTCATGGTGCAAGATGTGATTAATAAATCTAGAGAGGACACAGATAAAAAAAAATAGAGGATCTGAGGAACATGCTGGATTCCCAACATGGGAAACAAATGGAATCCATAAAACACATACAAACAGATTTCCAAGAGATTAAAAACTCCATCGAAAGTCTGTGCAGCAGAATGAACCAATGTGAGGATAGAATTTCACATATAGAAGATAAGATTGCAATTAGTGAGGACGAAAAGAAAAATTGCTTTAAAATTGTAAGGGAACATGAGAAATCAATCCAGCAGCTGCTAGATGATACAAAGAGGAATAACATAAGACTGATTGGAGTCAATGAAGAAAGAGGAGAGAGTGCAGATGACATGAAAAAACTCTTCACAGATGTGATGGCAGAAAACTTCCCAAGGAGGGGAAAAGAATTTGACATACAGATCAGTGAGGCATATAGGACTCCAGCTAGCCTTAATCGAAAAATATCTACACATAGGCATATAATAGTTAGGATTCCAGAAATCCAAGAGAAGAACAAAATTCTACAAGCAGTGAGAGAAAAGAAACAAATCACATACAAAGGAAAGCCCATCAGAATCACAGCAGACTTCTCAATGCAAACTCTCAAGGCAAGAAGAGCTTGGAGTGATGTATTTCAAGCCCTAAAGGAAAACAGCCTCCAACCTAGATTGATGTACCCTGCAAATCTATCTTTCAAAATTGATGGAGAAATAAGATACTTTCATGATAAAGAGCACCTCAGGAACTTCATGAATACCAAACCAGCACTCCAAAAACTTTTAGACAGTACCCTAGTAAAAGACAATGTGGGTCACAACCCCAGGAAACCCAGCAGAATGAATCCATTGGGCATGACAAATTAAACGCAAAGGGGGAGAATCCAACCAAAAGACAAGTCATGACAAGGCTTTTAAAACTTTTGACTTCATCTCCCTAATGAGTGTATAATTCAATCTTATTATTGTACTGAGTACTATTTTTCTGATTCTAGAATTGCACACCATTCCTTGTGCTATCCTGGCTATTTATCATCTTCTTATGTCTACACTTTAATTGGGTTGCCTATTAATGAGCTCTAAGAATTCTTTATATAGTCTGCTCATAGGTTATATGCATTGTAAATATAGTCTGTTTAAGGACTACTTTTCATTTTAATGATGTCATTTAAAGTTCTAAATTTTGATAGAACCTCATTTATCAATTTATTTTTCTTTTATACATCATGTCTTTGTATCCTAGGCAGTTCTTGCCTACTCTGAATTCATAAACATTTTCCCTTATAATTTCTTCTTAACGTTTCATACTTTTAGGCTTTTCTTATTTAGGTTCATAGATAGGTTAGGTTCCTAGTTCCTTTCAAGTTATTTTCATGTTTGGAAATAAAGGGTTGATGTTAATTTTTTATATACGGATACCAGGTGTTCTAGTGCCACTTGCTGAAAACACTATCTCTTCCTTGGCTCTTGAATTGAGTTTTTATTCTATAAAATACTAATGTTAAATAATCTTTCAAAACTCAGTGGACCATATATGTGTGGTTCTATTTCTCGATTCTCTGTTTTATTCAAATTATCTATATGTCTTTCCTTACACCAACACTGGCTTAATTACTATAGCTTTAGAAGAAGTCTTAAAATTAGGTACTAAATGTCTTCCAACACTGTTTTTGTTTCTAAATTTTCTAGGTCCTTTGTACTCCTACATAAAATTTTAAATTTCACTATCCAATTCTTCATTTATAGCAAGTATGCACAGACCTGAATTTTTATGTATACCTTGTGTTTTCTAATCCTGCTAAATTCAAGTACAAGTTCTAGGGGCTCCTAGAGATTTCTTAGTATTTTCTCTGTAGATGATCATTTCATCTACATATAAAGATTTTTCTCCTGCCCTGCCAATCCTATCCTAGTTGTGTCATTTTATTGCCAGACTATTTTGGTGGGGCCTAGGTTTCAAAGTTTAATGGACAGATAAAGAGTAAGCATATCTGCCCTTGTTCCCCACCCTAAGGAGAAAGCATTGTATCTTCTCCATTCATATAAGGTGTTCTCGCTAGAAGTATGGAGTGCATGTCTTTAAACTGTTGAGAAGTTTCTGTTCTACTTCTAGTCTCCTGATAGCTTTTACCATGAACAGAAGTAGAATTTAGTCCAATACTTTTTCTCCAACTAGTGACAGGATCATATGGCTTTTTCCTTTCCTCTGTTAAAATTATGACTTTTGGGGGTGGATCTTCCAATGCTGAACCAACACTGCCATCCCTATAACAAACCCACTTTCCACATCCCACCAGATCTGACTTCTAATAGTTTGTTTTGTTAAGCAAATTTCTATCTATGTTCATACTTTTTTCTTCTATTATCTTTATCCAGTTTTAGGATTAGCACAATGTTGAGTTCCTAAAATGAGGGGAGAAGTGTTCCTTCTTTTTTCTGCTTTAAATATTTGATATAATTTATCAGTTAAAATGTTTATGAGCCTGCTGTTGTCATATAGGTAGGTTTTCAAGCTAGGAATATACTTTCTTTAATAGGTGCTATTCAAATTTTATATTTCCTCCAGAGTTAGTTTCATTAATTTGTCTTCTAAGTTACTTCTTAGAAATTATCAATTTTATTTCAAAAAATATTTTTGTAATATGATTTCTATATCCTTTTAAATTCTGTAAAATCTGTGGTAATGTCTCCTAGATCATAATATTGTAATTTAAAAAATGTATAGCTGATATTGTTTAACAGGAAGAAAAGATCTAAAAGAGCAAGGTAATTGGAAGGGGTAGGGGAAGAGAAAAAAGGGAAAGGAAAAAATATGAGAAGAGGAAAAACTGGAAACAAGGTCTTTGCAAATAGGGAAGGGTGGAGGGTGTGAAGGGAGGGCAAGGGAGGGGGAAAAATAAGAACCAAGAGACTCGTGTAATGGTACAAGATCCCAATGATGAATGTAACTGTATTTTATGCCTAAAATGTACCAATAAAGTTAAAGGGGGAAAATAAAAAATGAATACTTGTCAGTGAAGGAGTGAAACCCAGCTGGTTTGCAGCCCCTATGATGCCCTCTTATTTATTTTCTGTATTAGGGAGATGCTACGATTCTGGTCACTGGTTCCCCTCTGATGTTATAAATGTGTGCCCCAATCTGAGCTCCATGAAGTGATCTACATTTCCCATGGCCTGAAGTCCAGACACTACAAGACCGAGTTGCTCCCCACACCACTCCCCCAATTTCATCACTGCTGTCCCATAGCTGGTGGGAGAGGCAGGGAAAACACAGCCAGAGAGCATTTCCCCTCAGTTCTGGAACTGCTCCATGGATGTTTTACCCCTAGGAGCTCTTCACATATCTAGTATTGTTCCTTTCCTGTTGGAAATACAGAGGCTATGGAAATAAGAAAAATACATCAGAAGGTGTAGAAAAAGCAATTTTACAACACCTACATCACTCTCCCCTAACCCTAGGCAGCATGGCAGTCACCCAGCACCTAATAGTGCAGTGGAACTGGACAGTGGACTTTGCCTGGGACCTCAGGCTGGGCCCGCCCCAGGAGAGTTCAGCACCTAGGAGAGCTCCAGGGTCCCAGTCTCCAGACTAGAGCCTGAAGGCTAAACCTCCAGGCCTGTCGAGGAATTTACTGGTCTCTGTGATCCTAAGACCCTGGCTGGTATCTACACACAGTGCCTTTAATCCCTCTTCTAATCCAGCCAGCAATTCCAATTCCCAGGGTCCAGGTCCATCCCAGCAATAGGCTAATCCCAGAGGCCACAGGAAGCTACAACAGAATCGGACTTCAGACTATTGTAGCAATAGGATCGCCCTTCACCCCAAGTCATCAGGCTGTGCTCTGTGTATGAAGAATTCAGATCCATCGAGTGCCAAGGAGGCCATCGGCTTGCAAAACTCTAGGCTCACCCACACACCGGGTTGGGGGCCCTAACCTCAAACAATATGCCAGCACCAGCAGACACAAGATTTAACCTGTATTCATGGATCCAGAATCCAGGAAAATCCTCGCAGAGCTAGTTTTCAGATTAACAAAGTGCCAGAGATTGAAGGTGACAGAGTAGCTTCTTTGTAAGATCAAGAATGAGGTAAGGGCATTCACAAATCTGTGCACTTTGCTAGCTATAAAACCAGCATACTCACAGGCTTCAGGTTATTTCTGTGACTCCAGGCCAGAGGGGCACAGTGTCTAGGAGGTCTGCTCCTGCAGACTCAGGATCCAGGCCCACCCCAGCATTTCCTTTAGCCTGGCAAGATTCTGTTACCTGAGACTTAATACCACACTGTAGATCCAGGTTCTAGAACCTTCTTGCATATTGACCAGCGTGAGCACTGTTACCTGTTTCATGATCTTACAAAGAAGCTTTTAGACTTTCACCTTCTCACTTTTGCATATAATATTAGCTGAGGGATATTTTTTGTAGATGGCCTTTGATGTATAAAGGCAATTTCCTTCTATTCCTAATTTTTTATAGTTTTCATCATGCAAGGACATTGCACCTTGTCAAAAGCATTTTCTGCATCTATTGAAATGATAATATGTTTTACCCTTAATTTCTTAAATACATTACATCACATTTACTACCTTGTATATGTTGAACTATACTTGAATCTATGGGATAAAATCCACTTGATTATACTGAATCATCTGTTGTTGTGCTGTTGAATTCTGCTTGTTAGGAATCTGTTGAGGAGTTTTACACCTGTACTCAGCAAAGATTTTGGTCTGAAATTTTTTTCTTGCAGTGTCTTTATCTTTCTCTCATATCAGAATAAGGCTGGCTTCATAGAATGAGTTTCTGTCTTCAAATTTTTCAGATTTTTGAGAAGGATTTGTATCGGTTGTTTTCTAAGTGTGTGGTAGAATTCAGCTGTGAAACCATAAAGTACCAGATTATTCTTGGATGTGAAATTTTTGTCATTGATTCAATTTACTTACCTGTAGGTCAGTCTGCTGACTCATGAATCAGATTTCAGAATTTTATTATGATGTCTATTCTCTCCTCCTTCAAATTAATCTCAAAGAAATCTCACCCTGCAAAAAAATATCAGAACAAGCATTTTATTGAATATATTGGTACATGTTGTGTATACAATATAATGACATTCATCATTGGGAATTTGTACCTTTCCATGATATATCTTGGTGCTTATTTTTCCCCATTCCCCTGCCCTCCCTTCAATCCCTCCACCTCTCCCTGTTTACAAATACTTTGTTTCCATTTTTTCCTTTTCTCATATTAATTCCATTCCTTTCCTTTCTTCAACCCCTTCCACTTCCCCTTTGGATATTTTCTTCCTATTTCACTTTATCTGTTATGCCTTTTGATCTGTATTTACACTTTCAGGCAACAGATATTTTCAAATTTAAATTTTATTCTTACATTATATTGAAATATAACTCCAATCATGGCCTTGAATAATGTAAAAAAGGTTTGTTGTTTTATTCAGACTAGAAAAATTACAGAATCTTTGAGTTTATTGTTAACAAATACTTTTATGAGCTTTTTGAGAACTCAGTGATAAAGCAGAAAGTTCTACATATCTGTAATTTTAAGACAATTCACATTAAACCGAAATGCATAAAGGTGCACTTTCTCAAACACACTTCTTCCCCAGAGAACAAAATAGATTTTATGCAGGATTGAAGGAGATCACTTCTTAATATAAATCCCAGAAGTTTAGTTTTCTCCTCACATCACAGAGATGGGAAAAAGAAACTCAAATTTTATGAGCAGCCTAACTCAGTCATTCAAAATGTTTGCAGTCAATGGGATTTAAGAGCATTCTCCCTAGGTATGTCTTTTGCAGGGTATTTATAATCCAGTCATGGAACTGTGCTGGTAACCTGGTTTTAAAAGGGTGCTAAGTGGTGAGTTGATTACTTAGGCATATTTAAATACATTTCAGTTCATAAACAATGCTTTGGGAAGGATAACAATGTACCTTTGGAGTTCAATTTTTATCCAATATTACTTGGAATTTGAGTCTGAAAATGCTCACAAATAATTTTTTTTCTAGGAAGACTAATATTTAAGTAGTTTTTGAAAACAAAATACTCTTGCCTTTAACTTTTTTCCTACAAGGTGGTCACCCATTAATCTTTACTGTGGTGATCTAATAGATGACAGCAATTATTAAAATAGTGTGAATTTTGTGATAGATGATATCAGTTACTAAAACAGAGTGGGTTTTGTGTTAATACATGCATAAATTGGGGGATAACAAAGTGAAACCTCAGTAGCACTGACTGTGCTTCAAAAAATGAGTTCTGTACAGGTACCGACTCCACACAAGAAATGTGATCATTACCTACTACAAACATGTACTAATTAAAAAAATGAAAATTGAAAAACTAAGTAAATAATGAAAAAAGTAAATTGCAATGAATAATTCACATATGAATGTAAATAGGAAATAATTTAAATAAGAGTGATGGTAATTTCAATGAAGGGAGGACACAAAAAATATAAAGCAAAAGAACATATTTAAAATAGATACAAAACATATGAGTAAATTATTTCTTTCTTTTACCATTACTTTTTAAGTACCTTATGTTTGTTGAAAATGCTTTTTATTCCTTCACTAAACAAACAGATTAACTAGTAGCTCATTTTTAAATAGCCTCTATTAAAATTCTATATACTGAGAGATTTTTAGGTTAAGACAGCATGAAGTTCAAGGAAGTCTTGAATGCTCATTGACAGTGAAAGAGCATATTCTAGAAAATTCAGATCAAATTAGAATAATTTTGCTTAGTTTATTGGGGGAACTTAATATGAAAAAGGGGAGTTTGTATTCCAATTCTAGGTAGGGAGGGAGTAGAACTTTAAGAATGTAATTTGATTTCTGAAAAAACATTCTGTGAAGGATTCTTAAGAGACAATTGAGGATTGTCTTACATGCATTCTACAGAGACATGTTTATGAGCTGAGGGTATAAGCTCACACATTAAGAAATGAGAGAGGTGGGACTTCCACTCCAACTTCTTTTTTCCTATTTATTTTTCTTACATGAAAAATAGCCTAGAATGCAGTATCATTACCCACGTTTGGAGAATAGAAGATAAATCACTCCCTGAAAAGTGTGTGAGCTGTTCCAGGGTTCCAGGGTTGGCATACACATTTAAGAAGCCTGAAGTGATCTGAGTGGTTTTTATCTAGAGAGTGCCTAACCTTTCTTCGAATGGCTAAACTGGGGCAATGGTTGAAATCCAAGTTTCTTGACTTTGCCTGATATATTCAGACGTGTGCAACTTCAGTGGAGGAGAAAGTTTTAATGTCGAATTTATTCAATGCTTTAGTTTGTTTGTTTTTTTAACTTTTTAATGGGCACGTTGAGATGCTTGTGAACTCCTCGGTAAAAGGGCAGAAAAAACTCAGCCTTTAAGACTTGGTTAGCTTGTTATATATTGGTTATGTAAATATGTACAAATTCTTTCACCTACGTAATCCTAAAATATATTTCATTTATTTTTCTTTGTGTTACATTACTATAAGCATAACAACATTCATCCACCACTGCATCCTGTTAAATGCTCTTTCTCATCTATTATCAAAGTTAAGCCTCAGTACCAATCACTAATTTTACAGAGTAAGATATATTTTTGTTACACTTCAAATAAAGTAAAAGCTCTTCTTCAATTAAAATATCAAAGTTTTCAAAAATCACATCTGAAGCTAGTGGCTAGATTATGCCATGTGACCAGAGATTGACTCAAATCATAAAGAATAGATTTTCACTGTAAAATTTTAAAATTCTAACAGTTAATCATGGAATATTGTGGGTGGGAAGTCTCAATCAAATAGAAAAAATTATCAGGTAGAGAAATGAATCACCAGCCCTACCCTTCTGCTCAAGGCAACTCTAAATCCAAGTAATATTTTTAGGAAACTTAACAAATGAAGACAAATCAATTCACTAGAATTGATGAGAAAACTCCTACTCTTACTCAGAGTTTTAATTGCATTTTATGCTCTTCCTATACATGAAATAGCATTTTTCAGATAGGTTTTAAATTGTGTTTATATATGATTATGTTTATGAACACAGAAATGCATGTAAATGCATGTAGAAAAATCCAAACATTAATATATTCAATCTTATTATTTTATCCAAAAAAGTAAAGTACTTTTTCTTATTTACTGGTAAAATATGTATTGTAGTGGCCTGAGTTGGGGAAGATCAGAACCTATTTCTCAAAATGGTGATATTCATCTAATTCTCATGGAAATGAATGTGTTTTATTTTTAAATTTGGTTTCTGCTAAAAAGTGATTATTTATTGTTTGGGAAAGAATATTAGCTTAATCACTGGTAATGAGGAGTAGTGGAGGAAATTTAGTAAGATTTCACTGAGAGGCAAAGTATGAGGGTAGGGCTGAGAATGTGTGTTATTAAAGGGCATGCATTTTAAAGTGATTTGTTAATAATTAATTGTAAATATTTTAACTTAAAATTACAAAAACAAAAATGGATGGAAATAATTCAGTGTCATCTTTTTAGCTACATCTGCAACTGTGACAGTTTAACTCTAGTTCAGGTTATCACACATTGCTATGGATGGACTTTAGGTAATCAAATCCTATTGGTTTGATATAATGTTTGCAGATTGATTATGAGACTCACACCATTCACATATTTTCTTTGACTTGAAATTAAAATCTCTCCCTGTTAAAGAAAGAAATTGAGAGGTTAACTGAGAGTATCAGGCTCAAACTATTTTAATATTGTTAAACATTGTATTTGCTCAAAATCTACTGAACTGTTTCCCTGATATTTATATAGCATTAGACAACTACAATTTATACCATTATTTAAATGATATATACAAATATGTCTAGAAATTACAAAGAAATTTCATATTATATTGTGAATGGTACAAGGACACAAATTGAAATAAGGCATGTTTTCCCACTTTCTTTATTTGTGCTCAAATAAATGAGATAATTGACACAAGACAAAGGCCTAGTATTGTATGGTGCAAAGAATATAGGCTATGTTCCAATTTGTCTGCACATAAACAACATTTCTGTCTGGAAAGTTCATGGAATTGGATAAAATGATTAATTAGACAAATTTAGAAAAATGCATACCTTTAATTACAAATTAAAAGGTATTTGACTTATCAAATATAATACCCTACATTATGAGCAAATTTAGTATAATATTCTTTAGTGCAGAGCCTTTTAAAAATTTATTTATTAAGTTTATTTGGTGATTCAGTTTTCTCTAGGATCCTTGAATGAAGGAAATTGAATCTAGTCAGTTCCTAAAAGAGAATATATTCATTGCACTATTCAAGAAACACTTGTAAGTATGTTCATGAATTGTGTCATTTCAGATGATGTTCTTTTTGTCTTCACCAAGCCATGGAAAAGGGACATAATATCACTGTATTTATTCCCCTGGGACTCTCCCACAACAAGAACATTGAAATTTTTTTCTTTGTATTATTTTTATTTTGCTACATTCTATTTGGCTGGGAAATGTGCTCATAAGGATGGTTATCACATGGACACAGCTAATTGACCAAACCTTGTATTTCTTCCTCAATTATCTCTTGCTCTCTGACCTTCACTATAAATCCACATTGACACCCAAGCTAATGAGTGACTTCTTGACCAAAAGGAAGATTATTTCCTACAGTAACTGCATGCTACAGCTATTTACCACCCATTTATTTGGAGGTATCAAGATCTTCATCCTCACAGGGATGTCCTAAGACTACTATGTGATCATCTGCAGGCCACTGCACTACACTGTAATCATGAGCAGGCACAGGTGTAACTAGGTCATCATAGCCTGTTGTTCTGGGAGATTTCTGCACTCTGCCAGTCAGTTCCTCTTCACCATTTTCTTACCATTCTGTGGGCCCAATGAGATAGACCACTACTTCTGCAATGTGTACCCTTTCCTGAAATTGGCCTGCATGGACACACACACACACAATAGGACTCTTAGTCATTGCTAATTCAGGCTTAATTGCTTTGGTGAACTTATTTTGTCTTGATGTTGTCTTACTTTTTCATACGGTATGCCTTAAGAGGATGCTCTGTGGAGAGCCACTGCAAAGTACTTTCCACCTGCAGTTTTCATATAACTGTTGTGGTCCTGTTTATCACAACAGCAATATTCAATTACATCAGACTAGCCACAACATTCCCAGAAGATAAAGTGTTTGCTCTTTTCTATACCATCATCACTCCCATGTTCAAGCCTCTGATCTGCACACTGAGGAACATGGAGATGAAGAATGCCATGAGAAAAGTTTGGTTTCTTCAAATCCTACCAAAAAACAAGTAAATTTCTGAATTTTTTCTGCTTTTAATGACATGGTTCCATGAGACACAGTACTAATGAAACCCATTCTCACCTACCTGCTGTTGTTTAGAAATATAAATGGGCAAACACTAAAAATTTTATTTCTGTTACTTTATGTTGATATATTGCAACCCAATCAGTAGATTAAGGATTTTTCTTATACTCTCATAAAGCTTGCTTAAATTATTAAGACTATACACACATTATGATATTACCAAATTTATTTTTTAAATAAATGATTATATAATATTATCCTGAAAAAAGAAATACATTTTACACTTTAGTGCCTTAACTGAATAAAATATTGCCTTCAATTATTAAAGCTTATTACTGAAATATATGACAATACAAAAAAATTCATATAGCACTAATGTGTAGTTTATGAATTTTTCCAAATTAAGCACTATCATATAATCAGCAACATGAGTAAGAACAGAATTTATCAGTACTCCAGGAGTCCACCTCATGTCTCTGAATAATATATTCCAAAGTTAACCATAATCATCTTTAAAATCAATAAATTTTACCTGTTTCTGTAATTTGTAAAATAAGACCGTTACAGATTATCCTCTTTGTTTTTGTCTCTTCCATTGTTATGTTTGTGAGAATCTTTTTTCAGGTTTATTAATGATGTGTTTTTTTATTAATGTGTAGTACCTAATTTATGATTACATAGTCAAGCATTTTTCTCTTTTTTTGTGACTAGACATTTGTGCAGTTTCTATTCAGGGATTTTGTGAATTCTGCTGCTTTCACATTTTGAAACATGTCTCATTGAATACATTATATGTCCTCTATTGTTTCCTCATTGTACTCTATATAAGAAAATATTTTGAGAAAATAATTACTCATTTCAATACCTTTCCTTGCTATAGTACTTATATAAAAAATACATCAAAGTTTAAAATGAAACAATTATTTAAAATAAATAAGCCAGGGATTAAGCTCAGTGGTTTTGCTGCATGCTACGCAAGTACAAGGACCAGAGTTCGATACCCAGTACCAAAAATAATAATAATAATTATTATTATTCATAGAAAAACACCAGGTTGTGTGTAATTAAAGGCTTGAAATAACTGAAATTTCCTGACACTTCTAGTATCTATGCAGTGAGACATGTAATATGATATGCTGATTGATATAAGCTGCCTGTAAATCATAGATATAAAAAAAGCTCTGAAAACAGTCATTTACATAATGGAGCTTAAAAATATATAAATAAAAACTCTCCTAGGCAAGTCTAATTATGTTATGTTAGGTAGATTAGCAAATATGTAATCCCTAATAGGAAATTTTGTCAAATAGGATCTTTATGGTAGCAGTTGGAGTTCATTGCCATGTTAAGTTTAATAGTAAATTCTGAAATTATATTCAAGGAAAGAGAAATTTGACGTCATGCATTCCCAGTAAGGGTAAAATTTCCTCATTAAAAACCCATGCTGTGTGTTCACATTGATAGGAGATTCCCATCTCCCAATACACACGCACACACACACCCACACACACACACACATACATGTGCATACAAGTTCACAGACACATAGTATAGAAAGTAAGATCTTTAGAGGAGATTTTATTTTTGGTATAACTGGAATAAATTTGCTTATCTAGATGATTAAAAATGGGAGGAAATATTTATTTTTGTCCATATAACCTTATGTCATGGTTTACATAAAGAATGTCCCACAAAGGTCTCCTGTGTTCAGATGTGAGGCTTATATATGATCATTGCATCATGGGGTAATGCATTCATCAGTGAACTTATGCACTGGTGAATTTCATAGCAGACTGTGCTCTCGGGAGCTGGGGCCTGATCAGCATGGGTCCTGAGCTGAAAGGGTATTCAGAATACTTATCTTTAGCTACTCCCTGCCCTCTGCTTCCAGGCTGCATGACTTTCCCTCTGCCAGGCAGCTCTGACATCTTGTTTATGCTTTAGAACTCGCTGACCATGGACTGAAATTTTGAGCCAAAATAAACCTCCTCTCCTTTTAATTGTAAATAGTAAAATAAGCCTTCAAGTTTTCTAAACCATTAGAAATCAATTAAAATAAAATCAAGAAATGAAAAAAGGATATTTTATTTAGACACTTGATGGATAAGATATAGTATCCATTTTCTAACAATTGGGTAACTGAAATTTATATATTAATACCTCAAAACATAAAATAGTGAGATAAGATTGACATGTGGGTTAGTGAACTGAGAAGGAAATACCTTCCTTGAAAGTGGGTGGGACCACTCAAAGGGCTGGAGATCCAGATTGAACAAAATCAGAAGAAGGAAGCCAGCCAATATTTGCAAGCCTGATTTTTCTTGAATGGGTGTGACTTTTGTTGCTGTCGTCATCCATGGACATCACATTCCCATTAGCCTTTTGACATAGACTAATGTCATCAGCCTTCAACTTTCAACTGTGGCTGCAGCATGGTTTCTTCTTGTATGAAGTTTCCCACTTCTTAAAATGAGCAGATACTGGTTTTTCTGGCTTTCTGCTTGCAGATGGCCATTGTGGGACTATCTATACTTTGATTTTGTAGACCTATCTAATAAATCACCTTTAATAATTATATGTGTTTTTTGGTTCTGTGTCTCTAAAGAAGCCCGAAAAATACAGATTTATACCAGGAGTGGGGCCTGCACTCAAGGGATCTTTCCCATTTTCCTAGTACAAAGTACTTGGTTTCTTTTTAACAGCACTTATTTATTCAGTAACCACAATCTTTGAGCCTCAGCTTTACATGTGCTTCTTTTCTGTCCAAACTACAAGTTTTTCAAATAGTCCACTTCAGTTTGGTTCCATATTTTCACTGGAAATCTGGCTATTGTCTTGAATTTTTCTTCACCAGACAAGCATGACACCTTTTAATTCACCTTCACACAAAGTCTCAGGGCATGGACAAAATGTAGACAAGCACTTTGCCAGAATGTAATACGAATGATCTCTTCTACTTTCCTAATAGAGTTTTCATTCTTAACAAAAACCTAATGAGCCATGTTTTTCTGTCTGTACTTGCTATGACTTGTATCTAGATGTTCCCTACAAAGCTTCATCCATTTATACATAGGGCTCTTCAGAGGGGGCTGGATCTAGGGTGTATGATACTGGGGTTATAAGGATGTGTGCTACTGGATTAGTCGACTAATTTGTTTATCATAGTAGTGGGTATAAATAATGAAAAGGCCCACCATGGGTATGAGTGACACCATCAAATAGGCTTGTAGCCTGGATAGGATAAAAGGGAAAGGGAGGCTTGTTGCTTGCTGCCTCCTGCCTACCCTGCCATGGAATGTTTCTCCTCTACCCATCGCTTCTGGCATGCAATCTTGCCTTGGAGTCAGGTGACTGAAACCTCTACAAACTGTGAGCTGAAATAAACCTTTCCTCTTTTAATTTTGGGTATTCAGTATTTTGTCCCAGCAATGAGAAAAATGACTAAGACAGTATTCCCATCAGCATTCTTGTCTTCTGTGATGGTACACATATTGCTTATTGAGCTTTGTGTCTGGCATTCCAGGGCTTCACTAGCTGCTTCTGAAAAATTTCCAATCTCCTACAAGCCAATAACAAAAGTTTCTGAACCACATTGTGAGATCTAGTTACAGCAGCTGGCTTACTTCTGAGTACCAATTTTCTCTGTTAGCTTTCTGCTATTGGGACAAAGTTCCTGACATAACTTACAAGGAGAATATTTATTTTGGCTTATGTTTTCAAAGATTTCAGTTCATCACTGCCAGGCTTCATTGTTTCTTGGCCTGTGGTGAGGCAGTTTATCATGGTGGAAGAGAAGGGTGGAGCAAAGCTTGTCACCATATGGTGGATGGAAATGGACAGAGCAAGATCTAATGAAGAGAGGGTAGGAACAAAATAAAGTCATCAGGGTTTTGCCTCCACGATGCAGTCTTCAAGAAACCTCCATCTTCTAAGTTTCCATCACTTCCTGATAATGGTATTATGTAATTAATCCACTGATGAGGTTACAACCTTCATAGTTCAATCACCTTCCAGAGCCCATCGGCTGGTACCCAAGACCCCAGTGCATGGCTAGGTAGGAACTTTTTAAAATTTTAAACCATAAATCCATCAAATAAATTCTGACTTTCTAAAATTTCTTCTTATTTTTCAAAGATGTGGAACATCCTTTCAGGATGTCTCTATTTATCTCACCATCTATTGTAATTATCTTTCACCTAATTCAAGGACACAATCTATATGCTATGAATACTAATAAGCCGTATTTAATCAGAATTTTATCAGAATATAAGCAATATGCATGCTTAAACAAGTAAAGTTTATGGATGGAGAAAACCCCAGTGACTAAAAGGGATCACTAGGTAGGTGTCTGGTGTGCTGAAATAGTCTGTTCTTTGACACTGGATTCACAGAGTGGTCACCTGCTATGATTAACTGAGTGGGGCTTTTGTTTCTATCCAATTTTCTATACATGTGCTATAATTCATAATATTCTTTATTACTTTACTGTCATTCAACTACAACGTACATGTAACTGTCTTTTTCCATTCCAGATGCTGCATCTGACAACATTTCCTTGCTCCTATGTTTATGTATAAGATCTGGACATTAATATTTCATTTTTTATATGTACCATTTTTCACTTTTTAGAATTAATTTCTAAAAATCTCCTGGATATTTAAGTGTATCTTGAGGAACCAAGGATTTAGCTCAGTGGTTCTGCCACCTGCCACACAAATGCAAGGACCTGAGTTCAATCCCTGGTACCAAAAAAAAAAAATTGCATCTTGAAAAGTGGGAAAATAAAGGTGCATTGATGTTTCCAAACATTCAACTTGTGCTTAGCAAAATACATTTCCCCAAAATGTCCATGACCAAATCCATAGAAGCTGTAAGTGTGGTTTGTTACATGATATAGGAAGATATTCAGGTTGCAGATAACATCAAGTTTCCTAATAAAATGGTCTTAAATCACAAATGTTATTCTGCATCATTCAAGTTGGCCCATTGCATTCACAAGGCTGATTAAAAGTGGAAGAGGGAGGCCAAAGGGGAAGTAAATACCACAGAGACACTTAAAGATCTTGCACTACTGACTTTAAAGGTGGAAAGAAGGCCACAAGGAGGGAGGTAGCTGGAAGAATGAAGGAATGAGGTTTTCCCCAGAAAGCTTTAGAAGAATGCAATGGTTCCAATGCTATGATTTTGTCCTAATGAGACCAAATTTAGATTGCTGACCTCTAGGACTGGAAGACCAAATTTAGATTGCTGACCTCTAGGACTGGAAGGCACTAAATTTGTATTGATTTAAGCCATTAGGTTTGTGTGGTTTGTTGAAGCATCAGTAGGAACTATTACAAAAACTTAATTACGTGGAAAACTTCCAGAAGCCTCAGCATATTTCTCCTCCCATCCAGGCTCCGTATGATGGACTCATTTCCTCTGATAATCATAGGTAGTAGGAGTATGAGCAAGCTTTTTGATATTTTGAATGTTACATGAAAAAAGAAAACCATAATATAAAGTTAGGAAGGGAAAAATTAAAATGTAAGGGTGAACAGAAAGGAAACAATAGGAACAGGACATGAAAAAGAGAGGAGCTATGTGGGCAAGAATGTACAGTAATGCCTCCATTCATGAATACTTTTGTTCATGAACAACTCTGTTGGCAAACAGAAGCTTTGGAAAAATTTTGCTTTGGTTTGTGAACTTCACGTCCAGTGATACATTAGGTGATGAACATGCACCCAGCCATCTTCCACAGAATCAAGGAACAAATTAATTTGTGAACTTAGGTACCACTGTACTAGTTTGCAGTCAAGAATCAAAGAAATTAAAGCCAAGATCACTACCTATTAAAAATACAGTTCAGAAATGAACTTTATCCCATCTTTTTGCTGTGGAAACTGACATAGCTTCAATTAGGCTGAAAAGCACAGGGTCCAAATTGCATAATAGAATCCATCTTAATCCAGAAGATTAAAAAGATTAGAACAATTAAATTCAATTAATAACATGCAAATAGATATTTTAATATCTAATATTAGATACATATATGCTATTTAACATGCACATTACATCAATTCAAAGGACAAATTATGAAATCACAAAATAATTACTTCTATTTGCTAAATTGCTTCTGTTTAGGATTATGTTCTCAGAATTTATTCTTTTTAATGTATAGTTATATCCATTAGTACATTTTTTAATTGAGCAAGCACTGAAATTTAGTGTATTGTTAAGTCTGCAATTTGGAGTTGACTATGGAGGAAGACTTAGAGGAACAGTTTTCCCCAAGGTTATTATCTGGTTGCTTCATTCTCTTTAAATAAACCCTATAAGAAGTACACAAAAGAGCATTACCCAAGGTACTGTGAAATGACCGAATTCAAATGGTGAGAGAACTAAGGAACAACCCAGCCTTTGACTTTAGGGTTGAGGGATTGTCTGGTAGTAATTATTCACCAAGCAACTGCACGAGTTTTTATCTTAATTTGTTTTGGACAGCTAAACCCACATTATCCAAGGAAGAGATGGACAAATAAAGCAAATTCAAGCTCTGAAAAATACTGGTAAGCATCATTTTTCTTGTAAAACTAATACAGAATGGTTGTGGAAAAGAAGAATTCCATTAAGTTGGTAACTTCTGTGCACTTGTAATACAATTGCTATATATTGTTTTCTGAGGAAAAGCAAGATGGAATTATGATGGTAATAGAAAGTGTTTCTATATGTGAATATGGCATAAGGTGGCATAAACCTGAATAAGACAATGCAAATATTTCAAAGGATAGTAAAACACCATTATTTTGAAATGCTCAGGAAGGGGAGGAAGGGAAATTTGAGTTGTGTTTAGGTTTAAAGATCAATAAGTTTGCACTCGGGCCTTGCATTTCAGACAGGAGAGGAATCATTCCAAGGCTTGTGTGTAAATGGCCTGTTCTAGAAGAGAACAAAGCAATATACATAACAGTTGTATAAATGCTCTATGATTTGAGCTCCCTTACACTGAAGGGCTCTCTCAGCAGAGAAATATATTTTATGTCAGTAGCAAAAGCAAAGAAGAAAAAGCACATAAAATCAGGTGTATGTGCTTCATTCTGAATCTGAATTATATTATAGCTATTGTTGTGACTATCACTGTTATTATCGTTATTCTATCATGCATGAGAGCAGGAAGACCTGGAATGACTTTTCTACCAGCTTTAATACACAGACCCAATGGAACACAGCCTGATAGTTTCCCCAGTGCTGGAAGTAATGGACACAATTTTGCTTCAGAGAGCTAACTGAGAGCACAGAGTTCAGTGGCAACAAGCTCTAAACTCAGTAAATCTTTACGGATTGTGTTCTCAGGTGGACGACTGTAGCCAGAGAGATTATTTGTATTTGTGCTTCATTTGAGAACCTACACATCCTTTTAATCACAACTATTCCAGGTACACTTTTTCCCTACAACAGTAACACCCATCAGTAGAGGGCACACCAGTAACTCCCACCAGAATGGCTAAAACTCCACCATTGAAGATTCATGCATTTAAAAGAAATATTTAACTTTCATAAATTCATTCTAATTATCATTCAGTGACAATTTCTTCTTGAAATATTGAATTCAGCCAAAGTGAGGGACCTAACACCGCTGGAAACTAGAAATACTAATATGCATAAAGAAATGTTAACCTTAAAGGGCAGAGTGCTTTGCTTTTTATTTGTTTTTCTTTATTTCAGTTAACACATAAATACTTAACTACCAAATCAAATTCATTCTTGAGAAATCCTAAAATAATCTGAATTTGTAGATGAAGAAATTGGCTAATTTCACTTCTTTTCAATTCAATCAAATAGGACTAGTTTTGTCTGCATTATTTTAAAAAATTGTTTCATCTTTTATTTGTACCTCCATATCAGGGTTTTGTTTATTCTATATTTACAAAGGTGATTAATTTTCATGATAGAGATAACTGCTAATAGGACAAGGTGATAGTGAAATTGAAACTCCATCCTTACACAAATGACAAGAACCACATGAGTTAAATAATTTGCATAAGCTGTCGCATCATGGTGTCAGAATCGGGTTTCTGTAAATTTGGTCTCTACCACACTTTGCCACATCTTGATTGTGATCCAACCAGATGAGGAGCCATACATTCATTTCCATGAGATCCAAGTTTCCTAAGTATGAGAACCTACAGAGATGGCCCCATGGTCAACTACTTGAGGCCCTGTGAATGTGGTCACCAGCCATGGCAACATTCAAAAGGGAAAATGTGACATGTGCTTCTACTTCTGCCTCGAAAATAAAACAGACATTCCTGGGTGTACAAACATTGCCATATCCCCCAAACAGAAGTTATTTCAAAATTAAGCAGAGTGCCTTATACAAAACCCAAACTAAGTAAATTTAGAAACAGCCCAGTAAACCTTAAAAAGTAATAAAGGAAGGATGTTTTATAACATATGAGACTCCAGGGGTTTCCTTTATCTCTCTGAAGTTTGTTTTCTTATCTGAAGTGAAAATATAGATATAATATTGAAGTAACAGGATAGAAATACATGTATGGTAAGTTGTTAAGTATACATATCAATCAATGGTAAGCACCCATTTTTAAATTTTTAACTCCTGCAAATATTTACTTACTCCCATTGGAAATAAATTATAATGGCCATTTCTATGTGCCCTGTAGGTAATTTATTTGTCTCTTGGGAACATGGCCTCATGGACTCATTCCAAGGAAAAATTAAACAATGTAACTGAATTCATTTTCTTGGGTCTTTCTCAGAACTCAGAGATCGAAGAAGTTTGCTTCGTGGTATTTTCATTCTTCTACATGGTCATTCTCCTGGGAAACTTCCTTGTCATGTTGACAGTTTGCCATGGAAACTGTTTAAGATGCCTATGTTCTTCTTCCTCATCTTCTTGTCTTTTGTGGACATTTGCTACTCTTCAGTCACAGTACCCAAGATGATCATTGACTTATCACAGGACAAAACTATTTCCTATGAAGGGTGCATGTTGCAACTCTTTGGGGTACATTTATTTGGTTTCACTGAGAACTTCATCCTCACCATCATGGCCTACAATCGCTATGTGGCTATCTGCAAACCCCTACACTACCTGACCATCATGGACCAGGAGACATGCAATAAACTGCTTCTGGGGACATGACTGGGTGGTTTCATACATTCCATTATCCAAGTGGCTCTTGTGATTCAACTCCCCTTCTGGGGCCACTATGAGATTGATCACTACTTTTGTGATGTTCACCCTGTGCTGAAACTCGCCTGCCTGGACACCTACCTCATCGGTGTCATGGTGACAGCCAACAGTGGGACCATCTCCCTGGGGAGTTTCATCTTCTTGCTTATCTCCTACACTGTCATCCTGGTGTCTCTATGGAAGCAGTCACCTGAAGGCAGACACAAAGCCCTCTCCACCTGCGGTGCTCACATTGCTGTGGTCATCATCTTCTTTGGTCCCTGTACTTTTATGTACATGCGGCCTGATACAACCTTCTCTGAGGAAAAGATGGTGGCCGTGTTCTACACCATTATCACACCCATGTTAAATCCTCTGATTTATACCTTGAGAAATGCAGAAGTAAAAAACTGAAGAAATGAAAAATGAAGAAACTGTGGAACAGGAAGTTTTTCTGGGATGCCAATAGCAAATAGTAGAAAATAATTAAACCTGGATGATATTAAATTTTTTCAGTCTTGTTAATTCTTCTGTACAGTGAAGAAGTAGGAAAAACCTCACAGGATTTGGAGGAAAATACTCAAGAAAATGATATATTCTATGGAAGTGAGGAAATTATTATGTCATGATTATTGTAATATTTTATGATCAGATGATTTCCTGAAGCTCATTATCAAAATATCAAGCATGATTATTCTCAGTATCATTATTTTCTCCTCCTCCTTTTATCCTCTCCCATGTTCTTTAAAAATGAGAGTGTTCTATGAGGTATTGAAGGCCATTTCTAAGGTTTAGAACTATGACTGGTAGCTATTGGACTTTCAATGTTTATAAATGAGATAAATAATATAATACAAGAAAAACACATCCAAACCAAAGTAGTCTGATATAAATTCTCCAAACACAAGAACACTAATTTGGTAAGATTGAAATGTGAGCCAAGGTAAGTAAAGAATGTGAAAGAGATAGAAACACAAAAGATTAGTTTTCACCCTTGATCCTGGAAAAAAGGTGGTATTTTTTGTCTTTACACAAACACAAAGTTGATGGGATGGATTCATCTGTAAAATTCTCCTTACATTTGTAAGGTGCCATTCGTATTCTTTTCATTGTGGACAATATTTCTTTTTGTGTGAACTGATATTTTCCCTTGTGATATATTTCTCCTTTCCTTAGGAATCTTGCCACAAGATTTCTTTATTTTTTTTAATCGAAAATGGTACATATCACTGACTGTATCTGCCATTGTTTCATATCCCTTTCCAGAAATCTAATTATCTATGCTATAGACTGTACTTGAGTTTGTGTTTATGGTTGGGGGTAGAGTATAAACATTAACCACTGAAAGAACTATAGGGCTTAAATGATATATGATCTTGAGGTAAAAAAAAGTTAAAGGTAAAAAAAAATTAAAAGCCACAGAAGACATAGATTAGAAGTTATCACCATGTTATAAATCTTGTCCTGGAACCATGCAAATCCATGTTGATTTCCCCAGTTTGGATTTGCATTTGCTTGGCCTCTTTTGTTTAATTTTCAAACAAGGACTGGGTCAATGTTTTACAAATTTGGCAGATCATTAGAATCACCTTGATTTTTTCACAGATAATAAGATGTGTTCTAAGACATTCTTATCACTTTAGGCTAATGTTGAGAGATATAGAAAACATCTATTCTTTTTTTTGTTTTTGTTTTTGTTTCCTTTGATACCTGGGAATGAACTCTTGTGTTTGCAGAGCAGGCAGCAGAACCACTGAGCTAAATCCCTGGCCCAACAAAAGATCTATTCTTAACAAGCTTCTTTAGTAATTGGTACAAAATCAGTTCCATATCTGGGAAATTGGGTTTGGAAACTCGGACTTTTTTGCAGTACTGGGGATTTTTAAAAAAATTTATTAGTATATGTTTCCAATACATAATAATTACACTCATCCTAGGGAACTGGCACACAGTCCTGTCATGAGCTTATAATTTTTCACCTCCTTTTCTCTTGAACACTCCTCTCCTCCTTCCCTGGAATTCCTTATTAACTCCATAGATTCTGCTTCCCTTTTTTCTACCATCTCTCTTTTTTCTTATTTAAATTATTTATATTTTGTGTTCCATTAATTAGAGAAACCTGTGATATTTTACCTTATATATCTGATTTATTTCTCTTAGCAATATGGTATTGAACTCAGTACCTTCACATGATGTACATCCCTCAGGCTTTTATTTTTTGTTTTGAGGTCAAGCCTCACTAAGTTGCTAAATTGGGCAGGTTAGGGTCAAACTTGCAATCCCCCTGCTTCTGCCACCCATAGTGCCAGGATTACAGGCATGCACCATCATGCCTGGCTCTGTGATTTTTGACATTCCTAGAACATAAGAGAGCTAGAAATCAATACAATTTAGAAAGACCTTGGAAAGAGATTAATAAGAATTGGGAGAACTCCTCCCAGTTTTATTGTGAGTAATTCTGATCAATGACAGCATTTTCTCCCACAAATGCATGATTACAACCTGATTTACAGCAACATAGAGTTTTAGACTTACTAAGATAAGGTGCCTCATGAGACACTGACTTCTCATTGGTGAAAAACAGGACAATTGTTCTCATTTTCAAGTTGAAAAGAGAGCCATTTTTTAATAGTGCAAATAATGAAACTATTTCTTCTAATCAGTGGTTGTACTTCTATGCCCTAAAGCATCATAAAATATCATCATCGCATTTCTGTGCAATTCCAATCAAATACATAAACAAAACTTTCATGTTCTACCTTATGTTATTCCTTTTTTCGTTTACATATTTTAGGTAAGTAAAATATTTATCACACATTGAAGTTCTAGAATTTAACTACATTCGAATTGCCTGAGTGGAGATGCTTCCTTCCATCATTGTTCTGCTGGGTCTAGTTCTTATACAGTGACAGACTATTAATATAATCCAATGAGCAAAAGGTAAGTAATATATCTACTTGTACATGAGAAGAGTAAATATTAAGTCAAATTCTGAGAGTAACTTTAATCTTGATTTAAACCCAGCCAAGCTCAGCCTAGATGAGGTGAAATAAAGTTGACCCAAAGAAACATGAATTAAAATTAAATTCATGTTATGTAAGCCATGAATTGTTGAATGACTTAGTACTATGATTTTTATCACTACTAATATGACTAGTCTGCAGTGGTAAGGATTGAACCCAGGGTCTTGGGCAAGGTAGGCAAACTCTCAATCACTGCACTGTTGCCTAGCCTGTTGTTGGTAGCAATGCTACATAATTTTAGGGAAAAATCATTTGGTTAGCCTAGTTCTCCTGTCTACAGCCAAGCTATGGAATTCTGAGATATAATTCCACTTTGGCTTTAGTTTGCAACTGAGACCTCAATGATCCGGTGATGCTGTAATTCTCCAGGACAAGATTACACCAGCTGAAGACATCCTGGGAGGAACAAAATCTTCATCTACTCAGTTCCTCATTGTTCTTGGATTGTTACATCTTGTTTATGCCGATGTACTGAACTCTCTGCAAGTCATTTGTTACATTTGTTTCTCTCGATGTACTGAATAAAAGGTGTGGTAAGCTGGGGATTTTCAATTTTGCTGCCCAGAGCAGCACTGGTCAGGCCCAAAGCTCAGATTCTCAGTCTCATTTTTCCAACTTTCCTGTAATTTGCCTTGTGCTCCCTTGGCTTGCAGGAGACTAGGACTTATGGCAGGGGTTCTAGTGATATCCCCTTTCCCTGTTCCCTACAATTGGTGCCCAACTTGCATGTGAATTGGATCCAGGTGTGAACTCACCTGTGAGACAAACTTGGAATAAAAGCGACAGCACACGGATCTCCCAGGATGATTTCCAGACTCAGAGGAGGAACACTGGTGGTGTGTCCAGCTGGGGGTAATTTTCTATCTTTGCTGAGTAACAACTATAGGTCAGTCTCTGTCATCAGAGCAGTGTAACTTTGCCAAATTACTTGTCGCTGTTAAAGCAAGCTATGTACCCAGTACCTAAGGATGCTGTGATCAATTTGCTAAAAGACATACAAATGTATGTCCCATCTTTTCCCCAGGAAGGGACAACTAACTTAATAGCATGGGAATGTGTAGGTACCATTCTCCATGAGGCCCAGTGAAGGGGTGATTGCCTTTTCCCCTGAAAGCTCCCCACTTGGGCCTTAGTCCACTCTGTTCTCAAATTCTCTCAGTCAATTCAGGAAACCTCGACTACCCCTCCCCCCACAAACACTTCTGTCCAGGCTTCCCCATTTTTGGCTTCTCTGGTTTGCTTGCATCTCACTGCAGCTTCTGAACCACAACCGCAGCATGCTGAGGAAGACCCTAGTTCTCTAGCTCCTCAGCCTCCTCAGCCATCTCTCAAAGGTCTAGTTGCCCCTCTTGTGAAGCCCACTTCTGTGGGCCACTCCCTATTGCCGTACCCTACAAAAGGCTGTGAAATCAAGCAAGGTGGTTGGAGACCCTTTGTGCTTTCCTGTCTCAGTTTTGCCTCATCCTGACAACTCAGAGGTGGACATGTATGTTCATGCCTCATTTTATTTCAACATCCTAAAGGACCTCAGGCAGAGCATGTTAACTAATGGTGTCCAAAGCCCATATTCAGTGGGTTGGACAATGTACTTCAGACTTATTCCCTGGTTCCATATGATGTTTTTCACCTTGCAAAAATGTGCCTATCCCCTGCTCAGTATCTCCACTTTGAGGTGGAACTGTGTTCATTAATCAGGGAATAGGCTCATAAAAATGCTCAGGGAGATGGTTAGTCCAGAGAAGTTACTATTGATATGGTATTGGGCACAGGTGACTTTTCAGATTTAAGCAGGCAGCCTTGTTGCCCAGCATTAATCTTTCACCAGCCAGAGGACCTCCTGCAGAGGGCTTGGGCTTCTGTGCGAGTTGATGGTGTACTGATGAAATCTTTTGCTCAATTCATGCAAGAGCCATTGGAAACTTATACAGAATTTGTAGCGAGATTACAACAAACTATTAGGAGACAGATTTCTAATTCCCAGACAGCAGACATCCTGATTTTATAGCTAGCCTACAAAAATGCTAATATGGATTGCAAATAGGCAATAAATCCTGTTCACTCATCTAAAGACCTTGGAGCATATATTAAGGCATGCCAGAATATTGGGTCTCCTTTATACAATTTGGCTCTGATGGCTCAAGCCATCTCCCAACATTTACATGGTATGCACAGTGATTTAAAATGTTTTAATTGTGAAAAATTGGGGCATCTCAGAAAAAAACTGCAAAATGAAAGTGGCTTTACAAGCTGACTCAGAGCCACTAGATCAGGCATCCAAAGAAAATAAGTTACCACCTGGCCTGACCCTTGCCCTGGCTGTTGAAAAGGTATTCACTGGGCTAAAGCCTGCCACTCCAAATATGATAAGGAAGGCACATTGCTGCCAGGAAAATGGAAATTGGGCCCAGGAAACTATAGGAGATCAGGGCCAGGCAGCTCCAGTCCCCCTGAGTCAGCAGTACCCAGTTCAGACCTGTGCACAAGTACAAAATCAGATGGCATGGGTGTTATGAAGGACATTTCTTCCCTCATCACAAGAACACTTGGGAGCTCAGGAATACATCTTACTGCTGCTCACAGAGCTCACCTTCTGGGAGGTGACACACTGGTATCTGTCCCCACAGGAATTCATGGACTCCCACCCCCAAAAACCATTGCTTTGAGACTTGGAAAATTCTCTCTAACTTTGAAAGGCATTACTGTGATTCCTGGTATTGTTGATTCTGATTGTACCTCTGAATTGTGTATTTCTTTTAGCTCGACAGGACTTTGGGTAATAGAACAAGGAAATTATATTGCTTTTGCAATTAAAATTGTTGCTTTTGCCTAAACCAAAATTAAATAATGTTAGCTTTAAAAATTCCAAAGAGAATCTTAAGCCAGAAATTCCTCAAGAAGAGATTTATTTCACCCAGGAGATTTCCAAAAAATGGCCCATGTGCAAAATTAAATAGAATGGCAAATTCTTTACAGAACTGATAGACTCAGGCGTGGACATGTCCGTGATTGGCACATGTTTTGGGCCATAATCTTGGGGGGGATAAAACCAACTAAAACATCTCCGGTTTTGCAGGTTTTGCACCTTTGTGCTCCCCAACAAGTTTTGTAAAGTTCCATTCCCCTGCCTCATGAAGGGCCTGATGGTCAATTGAGACATATTTGTCCTTACATAGCTCCCATACCTGTAAATTTATGAGGCAGAGATTTATTGAAAGAATGGAGAAGCATAGTGACTATTTTGCCCCCTGAAACGTCACTGGGTCAACATATGATATCTAAAATGGGATATGAACCAGAAATAGGATTAGGCAAGCATCTTTAGGGTGGAATGCAGCCTGTAGAACAGCAACAGAAAAATAATCACCTTGGAATTGGATATGGTAAAAAAATGTTAGTTGGGGCTACTGAAGTTTATCTGTGCATGGCAGCTTTGCCTTTACAATGGAAACTACAATTAATAGAGCAAAGAACAAATAACTGGCAGGGTTTCTTATCAACTCTAGCTATCCAGTTCATTTGTTTATGCTTAACACCCCTCATTCACCTACAGGTTTAATAGGACAATGGTGGGAAAAACAGGTCTTTCCCATGGAATGGTTTTTTTTATCTAACTAGTTAGTGAAATCTCTACAATTATATCTAGAGCTAATTGCAAAAGTAGTTTCCTTGGGACATAATCGTACCCGACAATTATTTGGTGCTGACCCTCATTCCATCATTATTCCAATTGATAAGGATCAAATGCAGATGCTGCTACAAACTGCTTTATATTGGCAAGTAGCCTTTGCAGATTTCATTGGATGGATAATCATTACCCTAGTGATCCTCTGTTTCAGCTTTTTTCTTGACATGAGTTTATTCTCCCCAAGATTACTCAATTTGAGCCATTGCAAGGTGCCTCAAACTATTTCACTGATGGGTCCTCTAAGGGCCAAGCAGCAATTTGGAGCTCTTCCTTTAGTTATCTGTTGCCTACACCTGGTCTCTCTGCACAGAGCTCAGATTTGCTAGCCATTTTATTTTGTGATTGAAAACTTTTCCTCCAAACCTCTTAATATTTTGAGTGATTCCTTTTATGCATTTTGTTTGACTCAAATACTGGAAGGAGATATGGTCTGCTCTACCTTAGAACCTAAATTATTGAACTTGTTTTTAAGATTACAAAAGGCCATACATCAAAGAACTGTTCTGTTTTATGTTGGACATATTCGATCAATACCAATTTTCTTGGACCACTTTCCTACAGCAACTCACAAGCAGATCAGCTTCTAGGATACCTTGCTGCTTTTGATCAGGCTAAGGAATCACCTAGTTACTTCCATCAGAACTCCAAGGCATTACAACATGATTTTCAGCTATCTTGAGTTCAGTCAGGACAGATAGTTTTGGCCTTCCCTAGTTGCCAGCATATTCCAAGGCCCATTCCCCCTGAGGAAACTAACTCTCAAGGCTTAGCCACTAATATGATTTGGCAGATGGGTGTGACTCATGTTCCCTCTTTTGGAAAGTCTCAATTTGTACATGTCTCTATAGATACAGTTTCACACATGATACATGCCACATATCACTCTGGTGAGAAAGGGCACCATGTCCAACAACACTGCTTGTCTGCCTTCGCTGCCATGGGAGTGCCCAAAAATATTAAAACTGACAATGGTCTATCATATGTTAATAAATTTATCCAAAAATTCTTTCTTATTTGGCATGGTAAGCATAGTACTGGTATCAAGTATAATCCATGAGGACCAGCCATAGTAGAAAGGGCCCATGCCACCCTCAAACATCAATTGCTTCAACAATAACAAGGAAATGAGATGCCTCCATAAGCCCATTTAGATCTAGCTGTTTTAGTACTTAATTTTTTGAATCCTGTAGCAGGCTTCACACAACCACATGCTATGCTCCATTGGCATACAGGTGCCATAGATAAGACTCAGAAACCACCAGTCCTTTGGAAAAATGTTTAAACAGGTAAGTGAAATGGTCCCCCTGTCTTAATAGCTTGGAGGAGAGGTTTTGCCTGTGTTCTAACAGATAATAATGAAACTTTGTGGCTGCTCTCCCAGAATGTGAGACCAGGGGTTACACTGGTGGAACCAGCAACATCTTGGAGAATGGGTGATAGCACCCAGGTTGAGAGTGATGAGCCAGCTGTACCTGAGCAACCAACCTCACCAGCGATAACCAACAAATCCACAGCAGTGTCCAGGACTGAGATGATGCCCCCAGAGAAAGAATAAATATAGATTTATAAAAAAGGGTGGGGCACAACTTGAAAATGTTCTTTTTACATTTATAGGTATAAAAGTGCTTGCACTTCTTCTGATTCTAATCTCAAGAGATCTCTGCTAATTGACTACAAAAGTTTTTGACCAGTCATATACAATTATAAACCTCAAAATCATAAAAGGGATATTGTAATTCAATTTGGCCAAATACATTTCAGTACACTTTAATTTTATAAATTGTCTTATATGTTTGTCTGTTGTCTATTAGTTTGTAGAATTTTTTTCTTTCTCTTTTCCTTTTCACCTTTTCAAAAATTTTTTTTCTTTAAAGATATTCACCTATTATTAAATGGCTTACAGATAAATGGTTATTAAATTAAACACATGTCCTTCTTCCCCCAGGTTGCTAACTGATCAAAGTGCCATTGAGATTTATTTGTCAAAGTACATAGTGACCGTAGGTATTCCCTTTAGTTAATAAAGAAGTGGCCACACAGAAAATAATTATTCCAGTCTTAATTCACTAAAGGGAACCCCTAGTAATTTTCATAATCTTATGGGAGACACACTGAAATAAATATTGTCTCAATATGTTATTATAAATTGATTACATTAGTTATCATTGAATTTGAAGTTCTAAATATATTATAGAAATGCTTATATTGGTTAAGTTCTAAAAATGTTATTGTGATATGTATACATTGGTCATCTTCAAAAGATTAATTTCTGTGGCATAAGCAAAAGTGTGTTATTAGAAAAATGCTTTTGGTATCAAACTACCTTGAAGAACATAAGGTTTTATATAACTGTAATATTTATTACTGCTCCTTTTCTGGTGTACAAATTGTATTCATGCCCTCTAATTGCATGGGTCTTCCAAAATATTGTTTATGGCAATTACCTTTTGATTCAGATATTTTCCTTTCCTTTATGCTCCAGCCACTTATGAAAATAATCACACTTGTAGGTTGGTTTATTTTCCTTAGATGACATCCTACCAAAAAATAGCTAGTTAGGGATTCAACCACAAGAACAACCATAATTGGCATTAATAACAGTTGTTTAACTATATTTTTATTCCAAAATGCTTAATATCCAGGTAAAATTATAATAGTTCAGTTCACTACACCTCTTACAATGCTAATGTTATTGATATTCTCTTCTGGGTGTTCAACAACCAAAGTTTATAGACCAGAACTAAAAAGGTATGTGGGCTAAGAAGGCAGCCAGTATTTTGGCCCTGGCCCTCCAAGGTCAACAACAATAGCAAAAAGATCCAGGTCATGAGGGAACCTTCTCGAAGATCCTGAATCCTTGGTGAATCACACAACCTCCTGAGCAGGTAGGCTGGTGAACACCAAAACAGTGAAGGTTCAGCAAAAGTATGCCAAAGGAATGTTACCTGAAGGAAAAAAATCTCCCATGCTTTCACAGGAAGCAACATGGTCAAACAAGTCCATGACATATCCTGATGGCTGACACTGACAGAGGAGCTAAGAGGCTCTATGCATGGTTCCAAGACAGTGCTTGAGGAGACGCAATTGACCATGTTAGATAGCAAGAGGTTAATTTTATTTAATATAGGTCTCACTGTAACTTGGTTTTAAACACCCAGTATAAATGTATAACAGAAGATAATATTTAATTGAGTTCAACAAAAGTTTTAAGTTTTTTAGTCAACATTTTAAAAAATTATTACATTTTTAATCCTTTTACAGCTCCAATTAAGAGAAATTATGCTTATTATAGACAGCTAATCCAGTCAAACACACTATAGATCCTCCCAATATATAGGGACAAGTCATTGTTCAGTGTGCTCACTTTTCCTAACAACAGCCTTGCATAAATCAAAAAGAAAGGGAGATATGTCAGGAGCAATGCTACATAATTTTAGGGAAAAATAATTTCATTAGGCCTAGTTCTCCTGCCTACATGCCAGCTATGGCATTTTGAGATATAATTTCATTATTGTCCTCCAGTCACAACTGAGACTTCAATGATCCAGTGATGCTGTGAAGCTCCAGGACAAGATTACACCAGCTGAAGAAATCCTGGGAGGAACAAAACCTTCAACTACTCAGTTCCTCATTGTTCTTGGATTGTTACACCTTGTTTATGCCAATGTACTGAACTCTCTGCAAGTCATTTGTAACATTTGTTCCCCCCATGTACTGAATAAAAGGTTCAGTAAGCTGGGGGCTTTCGTCCTTGCTGCCTAGAGCAGCACTGATCAGACCCAAAGCTCAGCTTCTTCTCAGTCTCATTTTTCTACCTTTCCTTTAATTTGCCTTGTGCTGCCATGGCTTGCAGGACACTAGGGCTTACTGCAGAGGTCCTAGTAACATCCCTTTCCCTGTTCCCTACATATATGTGTGAATATATATGTGTTCTATAAAAAACAAAGAAACAAAAATCTTATGCCTGCAATGTAGAAATCTTAAACATCATATGTACTTAAGGTCATTAATTTTTATACTTGTGAAAAATTAGTGAAATATAACATTTATCTTCTCTATTTGTGAGAATAAAAATGTGTCGGCACAAACAATAGTACTTGTCTAGTTCCAGATATTTAAAAATACTAGAGTTATCCCACTACACACTAAGAGCACCCCCATCAATCCAAGCTACAAACTTGTCTGATCAGAACACCTGTACACGTTCAGTGGGCTTCAAACACAAATGAGCATACTGTTTGCAGACACTAGTATCATCTTTAAAAAGGGAAGGTGTCCTTTTTCATGTCATACTGATACAGAAAAGTTTTAGATAACTTAATAGATTGAATATTAAGGTAGTTGTAGAAGCAAAATAAGCAATGTGTTCTTTTAAGATTTGCTTCTCCAGTAACTCCTTGTTTAAGGTGAGGATTATCTGACTCTAACAGGTAACTTCATTAATCTAACAAAGTTACCATGCCAGGGTGAATTTACAATGTATATGGCCTATCTTGTGTCTGTGACTTGTAAATAGGACCTGGAATTCTATTTACATACCAAAGACCACTAGGGATGAGATAATGGCTAAAAAGGATATAAAAAGTGAAATGCTGAATAAAAAGGGTGCGGATATTGACCAGACTGGTTTCTGGCATTCCTGTCCCCTCCTGAGAAGAAATTTTATTATTTTATCTGAATTCTGTGTCTCTGTGTATTTATTTCAGAGATTTCTGCAACATTATCAATCACCAGTGACCAAGAGACAAGAGTACTGAGGCTATTTTCCATGTCCTCTTCAACAGGATATAAATGCCCTGTCCCTCACTTCACACAATGCTTCCTAAGCAAGACATATAGGATGATTCCCCTCTGTTTAGAGATAGTGGAATGGAGCCTGGAAAAATAGAGGCTACTTTGTCTCACACCATTACAGCTTATATTGTGTCTAAATGTTTCCCCAAAGCCTCACGTGCTGGTTTGGGGTGTATGAGGCTGGATTTGCCCACTGATGGGGTTAGTGGAGTTCTGAGAGTGGATTATGGGTTTACTGAAGAGGGAATACATACTCTTAGTGTGGGAGGCAGGAACCAATAGGCTAGTAACCTGGATGGAATAAGAACAGAAAGGAAGGAAGGCTGGAAGTCTCCTACAGCCATGGCATGGACTGTTTCTGTCTGCTATTCCTCCTTGCCTCATAGCCAGCTGACTACAGACTGAAACCTCTATAAACTGTGAGCTAAATTAAAGCCCTGCTCCTTTAACTGTGGGAGTTGAGTATTTTGTCTCAGCAACAAGAAAGTAACTTAAGACAGCCCCTCTCTGCTGACTAAAAAAACATAAATTGACTAAAATGGCACTAAGTATTCTTCTCAATTTATCTTTAATATCAGGAAAAATTCAATAGAGAATAGAAGCTATGGAAATGGCTGCAACTAACAAACTAAACTCCATGCAGATTTCCATTTTATTTTCTTAGGTTTTGGTTTTTTGCAGTGGACAACATCTGATCCATTTCTGGAATGTATTAAGATCCATAGCCAAGCAGGATGAGCACAGAGAAAAGGTTCAGAGTAACTGGTGGCTGTGAAAAAGTGCATCACCAAGACTGGATGAGCACCTTCCCCAGCAACGTGTGCATGTCTCTCTTCCTAAGACAGTAGAAAACATGGTTCAATGAGAACAAAGAGGAGCCCATGTGTGAGCTCACTCGATGGCTCTGTGACCTCAGTAGAGTGAGCTGACTCAGTCCCAGTTTGTGGTTGAACTGTGAACCTCACTCAACCTTCATCTCATCAGGAAAGACTTCTCCCTGATGCCAATGTCTAGAGAGAAGTGAGAGGTAACATTGCAGGCTTCTGAGGATGTAGGAGCCAGAGGAAGAAAGGGAAGAAGCTCCTGTGACAGGAAAGGGAACACCTGGGAAGGATGGGGATGAGATCTAGACACCCAGGGTTTTAAAGTAGGTTGTGCACCACCTTCTGGGTCTAGCAAGTGAGGAGGACATCACTATACTCTGATGTGTGCAGACAAGGGAGACTTCAGGGTGCACTGTGAGCTCTGGATCTTAGGATTCCTAGTGTCCACTCCAAGAGGATGATAGGAAGACACAGCACAAAGCAGGGCAGCTCTGCCCAAACTGACCCTAGAGGGAATCTGGGAACCAACACCACAGGAGGAGACAGCACCAGTGCAGCTGTGGGCTCCTGCCCAGGTCCAGGGTTGTGGGGGGCCTTGCCTCCCCTGCTAGAACTCTTGAGTGCCTTTTACGGGCATATCTAAGCCTGCTGCAAGTCTACCCGGCAACAAGGAAGTAGCCCCAGTACCCTCCCCTTGCTCCTCCCCTCTAGCCCTATGGTATATATGTTGTAGCAGCTTCCACAATAAACGAGACTTGATCAGAAACCTGTCTTGTCTCCATCTCTTGTGTCCCCTGTCCTTTGTCATTCTCACTCCCCCTCTAGGGTCTCCATTGACTTACCCATGGGACGGGACAAGTGGCGCCCAACGTGAGGCCTGAGAACGGGGGATCCAGTGAAGAACGCTGCTCGGGGGCCCAATAAAATAAAATAGAAAAAAGAGGATTGCGTTTGACGTGAACCTGCAGTCTTTCCTGCACCTCGGTGAGTTGAGCAGCGATTATGGGACAGGGGATTAGCCAACATGAGTTATTTGTACAAGGTCTTAAAGAAACTTTACAGACACGAGGGGTAAAGGTTACAGTCAAACAGTTGTTAAAATTTTTTTTGATTATATTAGAGATCTCTGCCCTTGGTTTCCCGTTGAGGGTACCATTGACGAGAGGAGATGGAAAAGAGTAGGGGAGGGCCTTAAAGATTATTATGCTACTTGTGGACCAGGAAAGGTCCTGATTACTGCATTTTCTTATTGGAATCTTATTGATGAAATTATCTCCTAAAAAACCAAAGATCTGCTGGTGGCTCAAGCCAGGTCGGGGAGACAGCTCTCCGATCGGAGGAAGGGTCGATCACTCTCCCTCGGAGTGAGGAGTTTGTAAACACCCCCGAGATGCCAAGATGGTGCCGAGGCCCGAGCCCCTGTGGGTCGGGACTCCCTCAAAGGATGAGGGAGAAGACTTGATGTCTTTTGATAGTGACGATGACTCAGACAAGAAAAAACAAAATGCAACTGATGAGGGTTTACAGGCGGGCTCTGCCTCTTCCAAGCCTTTTAAAGAAAAGCTTTGGGCGCTCCTTAGCTTCTGCCTCCACTCTTTCAGCCCCTGCCTCTGACCCTGCCCCACCTGTTAAGGAGGAACCGGCCTTGTATCCTTCCCTCTGACACTTCAAAACCCCCCCTTCCCACAGAACGGCCTGGGGGAGGCTGACTGGGCCAATCTTGAGGAGGAGGCAGCCAGATATCATAATCCTGCCTGGCCGCCCATAGTCCAAGGTCCTCCTGCTTATCTTCCAGAACCCAACACTCCCATTGCGCCCGCTTTGGCATGCCCTGTTGTTGATCCCCAAAAGAAACTCCAGGACAAGATAAAATTTCTCAAAGAACAAATAAGATTAGAAAAGGAACACCAGGAACTTATTACCCAGCTCGAGGGCTTAAGAACAGGCAAAATCCATGAAAATGTCCATAGAGAGGACAAACTTAAGCCACGACCCCCTGTTAGAGGGGTGGCCCCTAGGGTGCCATCCGGGTCGGGAGTATCCCTAGAACTTGAAAATGCGGAAGCCTTTCCCGTAACTGAAACTACTGATGCGCAGGGACAGGCGAGGAGACACCATAGTGGTTTTGATTTTAAGGTTATTAAAGAACTTAAAATGGCCGCAGCTCAATACGGGGCCACTGCACCTTACACAATGGCCATTTTAGAATCGGTGGCAGAAAATTGGCTCACCCCAATTGATTGGCTTATGCAGACTACCGGCTACTGGCCAGTTGCTCTCGCTTCTTATACAGGCTTAATAGACAACCACTATCCTCCAAACAAACTTATTGACTTTGCCAATAGACATGAGTTCATTTTCCCAAAAGTCACTTCCTGTTCTCCTCTAACAGAAGCCCTATTAGTCTTTACAGATGGTTCTTCTACCGGAATAGCTGCCTATGTGTGGGACAATAACATTGTCCACTTCCAAACCAGCTGTTCTTCAGCCCAAATAACCGAGCTACATACAGTCATAGCAGTCTTTTCTGCATTCCCTGAACAAGCCTTTAATCTCTTTACTGACAGTGCTTACATTGCTCAATCTGTTCCCCTATTAGAGACATGTGGATTGATAAAACACGCTTCTCAAACTGGTGGTCTTTTTATTCAATTACAAGATCTAATCAGAAAAAGATCCAAGCCCTTTTTTATTGGGCACCTTCGTGCCCACTCTAACCTACCCGGCCCACTTACAAAAGGCAACTGGTTAACAGATCTGGCCACAAGACCTCAGGCTTCTGCCTACTCTCTAAGTATTGATGCCTCCATTCAGATTGATCAGGCACAGAAGGCGCACCAGTTACATCACCTTACTGCCCACACACTTTGCCTCATGTATACACTTACTAGAGAACAAGCTAGACAAATTGTTAAAACCTGCCCTACATGCGCCCTCCATCTTCCCACACCTCATCTGGGAGTTAATCCTCGTGGCTTAATTCCAAATGCCCTATGGCAAATGGACGTCACACATTACCCTGAATTTGGAAATCTTAAATATACACATGTCAACATTGATACATATAGTGGATTTATATTTGCCACCCTACAATCCAGGGAGGCTACTAAACATGTAATTGCCCACCTTCTAGTTGCCTTCTCAGTACTTGGATGTCCACAGCAAATTAAAACAGACAATGGTCCAGGCTATACCAGCTCTGGTTTTTCAAAGTTTTGCAAACAACTAGATATAACACACATAATGGGAATCCCATATAATCCACAAGGACAAGGCATTATAAAACGAGCCAACCTCACACTCAAAATTACATTAGATAACATAAAAACGGGGGAATGGTACCCTATAAAGGGGTCACCCAGAAACCTAATATCACATGCACTATTTATTCTTAACAATTTAAATTTAGATGCTAAGGGATTATCCACAGCTAACCATTTCTGGCAACCAGAGACGCAAAAACAATTTGCCTCTGTGATGTGGAGAGACCCCCTGGACCACTCATGGCATGGACCTGACCCCGTACTCATCTGGGGCCTAGGGTCAGTGTGTGTTTACTCCAAGGAAATGAAGTCAGCCAGGTGGCTTCCAGAACGCTTAGTAAAACAAGTTGATAAGCGTGTTAATGATGCCGATGACCTAACATTGTCCAAGTTCAAGCAGTTAACAATGGTGCCTACAATTATAATCTAATAATCATAAAGAGAATAGTATAATTCAATTTGGCCAGTTATATTTGAGTGCACCCTAATTTTATACACTGTCTCATATGTTTGTCTATTGTCTGTTGTTTGTGTTCGTACAGTTGAGCTCAATATGTTCCTTCCTTTTCAAAGGATATTCGCCTATTGTTAAATTGACTTACAGATAAATATTATTAAATTAAAGACATGCCTTCCTTCCCAGGTTGCTAATTGATCAAAGTGCCACTGAGATTTATTTTATGAAAGTAATGTGTATTGTCACCTACATGCAATAATCAAATTGCAATTAACAGTTGTAAAATAAAGAGATATATATTCTTAATTGTTTGTCAAAACGAATATAGATGGGGACTGCCTTTGATGAATATAGAAGTGGCCACCCAGAAAATGATTATTCTGGTCTTAATTCATTAAAGGGACCCCCTAGTAAATTTTATATTATAATCTTATGGGAGACACATCACAACGAATATTATCTAAATATGTTATATATTGATTACATTGGTTATTCTTGATATTTAAGAACTGATTATGTTGTTACAAAATATTTACATTGGTTAAATTTTAAATATGTTATTGTAATATGCCCACATTGGTTATCTTCAAAAACTTAATCAGATTAGCCTAACTCTCTTATCTACAGCCCAGCCTTGCTTACATTGCAGGAAGAAATTTTGCTTACAGGTTAAAAAGATGACATCCCTGAATCTGTTGCATGGTCTGTTACTGTTCCTGGCACCGACAACAAAAAGTGGATTTCAACCAGTTAACAAACAACAACTGCTCATTGCCCTGTATGGTAACCCCTGTGACTGTGCTGGGGGTTCTAGCGGGGCTGCACCCAGAAGTTACACTCGTAGTACTGATTGCAGCAACAAGATTGCCTACTTGGTTTATGAGGCCACGCTAGCGGAAGGATATAACCAAGAATGGGATTGCGTCCCTAAGCCTAAAGTCATACCAACAGTCAATGGCGAACAAGGGCCATGCCCTGCCAATTGTGCCAAGGCCACAGAGATGCATTCTACCTGTTACACTGAAGCCCAGGAATGTACGCATTCCGATGGAAAAATATATCTAACTGCTGTTCTACAAAAAACTTACAGGGGCTCCATCGGAGGTAACTGGGACTTTTCCAGCCCCACTGGATATCCTAAATTTGGCCAAGCCTCCTGTAATGGTGGTCTCAGCAAAGATGTCTGCTGGCCGCCACAGGCCCCAATCCATATATCTGATGGTGGTGGGCCTTCAGATCAGCTCAGGGAAGAGCAAGTACAAAAACAGCTCGAGACTATCATCCAAGAGATGTACCCCTCCCTAAATTATCATCCGCTGGCCCTTCCCAAACCTCGAGGCCCAGACCCTGACGTCCAAATCCTGAGTGTCTTAGAGGCCACTTATCAATTGATCAATACATCCAACCCAGCCTTTGCTGCGGATTGTTGGCTATGTTTGACCCTTGGCACACCCCTGCCCCTCGCCTTGCCAGTTGTCGACCAAACTGACTATGCCAACAGTTCTAGTTACAATTGCAGTTTTTCTCTGCCCTTCAGGGTCCAGCCAGTACAGTTCAATGCTTCAGCTTGTTATCTAAGTTCAGGCCACAATGATAGCTTCGATATACCTGTCAGAGTCCAAAATTCCTCTCTCTGCTCTGTAATGCTTAATGGCTTTGCCGCCATTTGCCCTGCCCCGGGTCACGTGCTCGTCTGTGGAGGGAGCTTGGCATTCACCTCCCTCCCTACTAATTGAACTGGGCTGTGCGTGGTGGCAACTGTCCTCCAGGACATCGCCCTCATTGCTGGAGATGAGCCAGTGCCCTTGCCCAGCTTTGATTATATCACTGGGTGACAGGGCCATTTCACTGGTCCCCCTGCTCGTGGGGCTGGGGGTGTCTGGTGCCCTTGCCACTGGCTCTGCTAACATCTGAGTGGCGTTACACTCCTATGCCAAATTATCCAACCAGTTGATTAATGATGTTCAAGCTCTCTCCAACACTCTTACAGATATACAAGATCAGATCGATTCTTTGGCTGATGTGGTCCTTCAAAATAGAAGGGGCCTGGACCTCCTCACGGCAAAACAAGGAAGGATTTGCATAGCCCTAAATGAACATTGCTGTTTCTATGCCAATAAATCTGGGATTGTCAGGGGAAAAATTCACGAACTTCAAGAAGATCTAAACAGACGATGACAAGAATTCACTCAAAATCCCCTCTGGACTGGCCTCGATGGTTTCCTCCCTTATCTTCTCCCTTTGCTGGGATCCTTATTGGGCCTACTTCTGCTCATTTCTTTGGGGCCCATAATATACAACAAAACCATGGCCTTCCTTAGAGCCCAGATAGAGACAATAAAAACAGCGCCCATACAGGTCTACTATAATATTTTGGCAATGGCTGACCAGGACGAATGTTGAACCGTCGATTAGGTCCTTACCATGGGGAAGTGTTCTCGCTCCACCTGGTGAGTGGGCTGGCAAGCCAATGACGGGCAACTGAGCAAGCATGCCATGCAATGAGAGAGCCCTTGTGCGCCGCCTAAGACAGGTGCCAGAGCCTTGATTCTCTGGTTAACCGATGACGGGTAGGGTGCACAGTGCAGACACGTATGTCGCTCTGACCCAAGACAGGCTCAGCCCCCGCAGGCTTGGCTCTCCTGATGCCTTTCTAAAATTATAATTTTAAAGGGAGGACCTGTGGGGGGCCTTGCCCCCACCCGCTAGAACTCTTGAGTGCCTTTTACAGGCATATCTAAGCCTGCTGCAAGTCTACCCGGCAACAAGGAAGTAGCCCCAGTACCCTCCCCTTGCTCCTCCCCTCTAGCCCTATGGTATACATGTTGTAGCAGCTTCCGCAATAAACGAGACTTGATCAGAAACCTGTCTTGTCTCCATCTCTTGTGTCCCCTGTCCTTTGCCATTCTCACTCCCCCTCTAGGGTCTCTGTTGACTTACCCATGGGACGGGACACAGGGTGCCAGTGGGGAAGGTGTTGGAGACCCTGAAACCACACTGACCAGGCCTCATCTGCATGGAGTGCTGGGAGCCTTGTGGTCCCCTAGAGGGGGTGCTGAGCCCTGATGTAAATGAAAATAAGAATTCAAAAGTACAGGAAAAAATGCACTCTTCAAAACTGTAAGAATTAATGCAGGAACTGGCTGGCCCTACACATCAGTCAATGACCAAAATTAAAACTGTTGGCAATGCAAAAACTGGTAAATATGGAACCTCTCATTCACTGCTGTTGGGAATACAAAATAGTATGTCACGTGAGGAAAAAAAATGGCAATTTCTTTACAAAGTGAAATGCAGTTTTTCCTGCTATTGGATATTGATCCTGCTGATCTGGAGTCTTGAGTTCATTTCTGTTTCCTTGGTTTGCTAGCATGATTAGTTCTGGAACCAAGCTTGTAATCCAGAGTGGCTGCATATCAAAGCAAATTTCCCCATAAGAAATAATGGAAACTCAGGTGATTCATTACATGACACAAAAATATTCATATAAAATGATTACAATACTATAATGCTATATAATGTACAAAACAAAATATAAAGAAAAATAAACAAATTATCCCTTACTTTTGAAAAACTTTCAACCTGGTATGAGAGAGACCAGGGAGAAGATGATTTTGTAGGATGACTATCTCTAATGGAATTACTGCTATCTTTTGGCTAAATGGAATCATTTTCTTTTCCTTCAAATTTAATGAGAACCTATCTAGTGACACCTCATTTGGCCTCCTTCTAAAAATTTTGCAGAAATGTGACATTGAATTTTTGTTAAACAGATTCATTGTTTGCAATTCTACAGCCTTATTTGTCTGGTTCTTTTCTAAAAATTTTACTCTTTTCCACATTTTCTACATCGTCACTAATCTCATTTAAAGTGACAGATTCTTTCTCCTTTTCCACTCCTTCTCTGCAGACTCAATCTCCTCCCATAGCATTTGGCCATTGGAAGACACTCACCCGCTATCTGACAGTTGGGGGGTATCAATGGCTTAGGTGTGTTCATATGATGTTTCATGTCACCTACTACTCATATAGCAAGACATCACTCTTTTATCAAGTTAAACTTTATTATAAATGTTTCCTTGTCTTGCAGAAGAATCATAGAACAAGTTACTCACAATCTAAAATTACAAATATAAACATATTCCAGAATATACATGAGCCTTGAGGGCCTTTTTATAAGACAGGGAGAAAAGAACAAATATTGTGTGATTCCATGTATATGAATAATCTAGTACAGTCAAGTTCATAGAGACAGAAAGCAGCATCCTGGTTGGCAGAAGCTTGACAAAGACATGAAGTGGGTAAATATGTACAGACTTTCAGTTGTGGAAGATGCAGAGAATTCGGGAGACAAGTTTCCAATGTGAATGTGCATAGCACTGGTGAGCTCTATACTTAAAAGTAATGAGGATGAGAGATTTTATTTTAGGTGCATTTAACTGTAATTTTAAAATTTTAAAACATTAAAAATAAACTGAAAGCACAAACCACACAGTGGAGGAAGATATTGGCAAAATACACATCTGACCAGTGACACAATTAGAATACATGGACCTCCTGTAACTCAACAATGACATTGATAGTGTCTAGAAAGAAATAGGCAAAGATCTAAGCAGACAGTTTCTAAGGAAGATTTACAAATATCTAAAGACCATAAAGTGATTCTTCACATGATTTGTCACCAGAGTGTAAAGAAAGCAAGAGTGAGGTAACAGCCCCACCCATAGGAATGGATGGGATTAAAGGGGTAACAACAAGTGTTGGGGAAGATAAATTGGGACCTCCCCAACTCCTCCCTCAACTTTGGGAAAGTGTGTAGTTCCTCACAAGATTAAGGGCAGAGCTAACCTGTGACCTAAGAATTCTACCTCAGGTGAACAATTCCACTCCCAAGAGAATTAAAGCACAAATCCACAAGAAAATGTGTAAAATATTCATAGCAATATTGTTCATAGTAAAGGAAAGTTAGAAAGAAACAAATGTCCACCAATTCATGAATAGATGAACAACATATGTTATATACAAGGCATGATCAAAATATACAATGAGTATCTAAAATTTCTAAGATTGATTACAATAAAAGACACATTGCCATTAATCTCTCTCATCACCCACCCCTTCACTTCCAACACCTTCATACCAGCATTATTCACTTACTGAAGCAGTTCTGAAAGTTCTCATTTGTGGGTTCTCTATGATGTGTGATCAAAATATGTTGAGTGCTGCTGCCAAGTTCCATTGAACAGAAAGACAGCTCATAAAACATGAGGCTGTGTCCTCATCCATCTTAGTCATCAGATTTGACATCTTGTGACTTTGTGTTCCTCCCCAAAGTCAAAGTGATCATGTAATATAAATGTTTTGAAGCAATTCTGGACATAAAGACAAGTAGGGCACCACAACTACACACACTCAGAAAAGAGGACTTCCCGGGCTGCTGAAAATTTGCAAGAATGATTGGGTAAGTGCCTTGCAAGACATTGGAAGACTCTGAGGGGTGTTTGTGCCAATGTGTCTTTATTGTGATGATCTTTTCAAATTTGAACATTCTTTGTATATGATGATCACATCATATTATGTTATTTGGCTATAAAGCCAACTGAAGTTCTGATGTAGGCATGGATTCCCTTGAAAAATTATAGCAATTGAGTAAAGTAAAACACAGAATCCTCATATTCTATGGTTCACCAATATCAAAATCAAGAGGCGGAAAAAATATGGAAGCAGTGGATTAGTAGTGGCCTAGTGTTGGGCTTATAGAGGAAAGTGGGAGAATAGGGGAGAGAGAGGAATAGGCACAGTGCTTCCTTTCCAAGGTGATAAAAGTGTCTCACATTCATGGTAGTTATGATTGCAGATACCTGTCAACATATGGATAAGCAGGAAATCTTACACATTGGGATGATGGATGGTAGACTGTATAACTTCAAAGAAAGGTTCAAAATTAAATACAGTATAAATTTTGATTATATGCACTGAAAACTTAAAGAGTTTCCAGGTATATATCGAATTTACATAAGCTTATGTCAGTCTGTTAAATAGAAGTCATGGGGGTCACTGTTTGGCTGAGTTTTTACACCATGCTCCAGTAAAAAAAAAAAAAAAAAAACCCATAGCAGAGCCACAGAAATAAGACACACCAGCTTGAAAATGGACCAAATTTCCCCAAAACAGAAGATTCACAACAACAAGCCAAGAGAGACCCAGTCACTCTGAAAGCACTGAGGCACAGAAGCAGAGAACACTGACAGTGCCAGGACAGTGTTTCAGGGATTTGCTAGAAGGTGAGTGAACCAACTCCAGAAACAGATGTGAACTTGAAATACACTGAATCTTGAATGATGGACAAAACATATTTTGAAGATTTCTTTGTATTTAATATCTCACACCTATAAACAACTTCCTTAAAAATCTAGTAGAAATTTAATTAGTCTCAATGATGTAGCCCAGAATGCTCTCCAATTAAAGGCTGGAGGAAACGTGGCATCACCAGGTCCCCAGAGCTCATCAGAAGTGTGATCCCCAGATGTCTTTGGTCAACACTCACCAGGACCACAGATATTTCACAAGCAGGGCTGCATGCACAGTCCACACTGGAGTCTCACTGAGAAGTGAGTTTGCATTTTGTCACATGAGAAGGAAGCAGAAACAAGGATCTCATCAAGTCTCTCCACATTGAGCAAAAACAGCATTAATGTTGGTGAGGTCAGACTCACTGCTCCCCTGCTCAGGTAATTTAGGTAATTTTACAGGCTTTTTTTGGAATTTCTATCCACGCTAGGAATGCATAAATCACATGCAAGTACTTGGGAAGTACTACAAAATCAAGCAAACGTGACTATCGCAGCCCCTGCATGCTTATAGAATACATAGACTGGTTTAGATGCTACTGTTTATTTCACAAAATTAGTTCTTCAAATGCTCTCCAAGCACCTTTGTTTCATAGAGGGCCCAGGTTAAATGGAAAAATCATAGTGATTGGAAATTACCTTCAAAATAAGCATCAGGACAAGTGATTTGAAAAGGGAAATTAAGAGAGCTATAAGCAGATGAAATCTATGAGGGTATTTCATACAAATCAAATGACATAAGCAAACATACTTCTTAAATTAGTAATAAAATTAGAGATGACTACTAAGGTCATTATCATGCATAGTTTTGGAAAATAGCTAAATAGTAAAAGATTTTAAAATAATAATATATTTAGTTATATTATTGTATTTTCCCCACTTAATAATTAATGAGGAACTAGCAACCACCACTATACTCCTGTTCATTGCATTGTTGTGAGTGAAATAATTTCAAAATACACTGAGGAAAATAAGAGGAGTAGGAATCCCTGTCTTCCCCTCTGTGCAGAACTGAGATGCATGGTGCGGAATGGAAGGGAGAGGTGAATTAGCACAGGGAAACAGGAGAATTTGCTTTCTCAGAGGGGGAAGGAGAGTCATCAGGAGAGATGGAGGGGATGAGGCCTCTATTGACCTCTCTCTGTGATTTTTGGCAAAGGAAATGAAAAATAGGCACAAGTGGGTCTGTATCAGCAACTTACACCATGCCAGCCAGTTCTATCAACATTATCATCTGGTTTTGGTTTAGAGAGTAACATTCACTGCCAACAGGATTTTCTCTTTATTAGAGGAATATGGCCAAAAGAAGAAATAAGATGGAATTAAAAAGACTACCAGACACAATAGTTATGTAAAATAGTTTTGTGATATACTGAAAACCTTATGAATGTACAACTGTAAACACATCAATATACATGTGTTATGTATGGAAAGGCACAAAGATAGTAAACGTCTTTCTAGGGGCAAAGTAATCACCTATAAAACTTTAATATTAAAGGTGCTAACTTTTTCAATATTTTAATTCCTCAGTGTTCTGTTGTTTTTTTTTACCAAGGAAAGTAAAATATTGCTGAGATTATACCTCTCTATGTAACTAATTTTAGTACTGAAAAGGTTATCTCAAAACAAACGGTTTATAATTGGAAGGATTGAAAACAAGCATGAGTGGCACAAGGGATGTAGTTCAGCAGCACAGCACCTGCCTAGCAAGTACAAGGACTTGAGCTCAATTACTGGTAGAAAAAAAAAGAAGAAGCACAGGTAAGTAAAGTAAATTTAAAAGAATGATTTTAGAATAAGGAGATTTTCACAAAAGCTCTGAGAGCAAGTAGAGACCAGATTTGGAGAGAATTGTGGAACCTCATTAAATGTTAGAATCCATGCCTAACAGAAGGTGGCATTTTCGAGAACTTGAAGCTGATTTTCTTTTGTTTCAAGATAAATCAGTTAGACAGGGAAGTACAAGTTGAGGACAGGCTGAACACTGCCATTAGGAAACTAGAATTTATATAACCAAAGGAAGTAACATTTTGGACAGATGATGGTACAAATGGGAAAAAAAAGGTCTCACACACAGGTCTGGAAGAGCATCTGAAATGAGAGAATAGGGAGGTGGGAAAACTTTGTTGTGCTTTAGATCAAAGTCATTGTCAAAGGAATGTCAGGATCATGCATTTGATCTGTTAGGAAAAACTTAGGAGACCATCAGCCACAGAAGAGCAGCATCAGAGCCACTCTCCAGCCCAGCACCCAGAAAATGAGGAGCAGATGAGGGATTTCCAATACCCGGGGGTACAGAAGATCACATACAGTCGTTCTGGGATTGCCATGCAAAACTGAAGCAAATGGAGTTCTGGGAGAATGAAAAAAGCCATTTTAAAAGTAACAAAAAATGAAAGTTTACTGGGGCTTCATTTCATTTTAACTAGTATATATTTTTATTCTGGAGTTTATTGGTACAAATTAGGTATACATCATGGTCACATTAATCTTAGGGAATGTATACCTGTACATGGCATATCTTGGTTCTTATTTTTTCCCATTCTCCTGCCTTCCCTTCCACCCCTACAACACTCCATATTTATAAAAACTTTATTTCTGTTTTTTCTTCTCTTCTCATATTATTTCGTTCCTTTTCCCCCACCCTACACTGCTTCCCCTTCCCTTTGAACTTTTTTGCTTTCCATTTCACATTAACTATTTTACATTTTAGTCTTCATTTACACTTCATTTCTCACACCAGAGAAACAAGGCAGTATTTACAACAGTGTGTCCTATTTATTTCACTGGAAAATATGGTCTTGAGGTACATCCATTTAGCTATAAATGACTTCAGATTAACTTCATTTATACTGAATAATAATCTAATTCTATAAATGCTGAAATTAACAGAATATCAGTAGATTGGAGAAATAAAACTGAAATAGAACTACATACATTAACTGGATTTCAAAATGATTTATTGCATGCATGTTTCCTATCCTGATTTCCTGCTTAGAGCCCATATTGTAGTTTTAAGGGGTGCTCTGCATTCTGCTTATAGCATCCTCTGCTCATTTTAACCTCTGAATCTTAGAGACTACAGCAGGTGGACAGACATGGACAAACTCAACATCTTCACAGAATTTCTCCTCATGGATGTTGCAACCTCCAGGCAGGTCCAGATTCTATAAGGTGTTCTCTTCTTAGTGATTTATCTAGGAGCACTAACAGGGAATCTGGTGACTGTCAGTCTCATCATATCAGACACACATCTGCATTCACCCATGTACTTCTGTATAAGTAATGTGGCCCTCGTAGACCTCGGCAGCATCTTGGTTGTTGTTCCCAGAGCCATAGTTAATTCCATGACAGGCAGTAAGATGATCTCTCTGAAAGAGTGTGCCTAAAAGATTTTTCTGTTCACACTGTGTGTAGCAGTGGAGAGTCTCCTCCTCGTGGTCATGTCCTATGACTGCTACATGGCCATTTTCCACCCTCTGCACTGTGGGCTAATTATCATACTGAGTATGTGCTCCTAGGCCACAGCTGTCTCCCAGGGTTCTGGTCTGGTCTTCTCTGCTATCCACACAGGTTGTCCGTTCAGGCTTCCCTTCACCATGACCAATGTGATCCATCAATATTTCTGTGACGTACCTCAAATTCTGAGGATTTTGTCTTAAGATAATCAGTTTTCTGAATTTGTACTCAGTACTTTAAGTGTTTCTATTTTCTCAACATGTTTTACATTTATGTTTATGTCATACATTAATATATTTTCTTTTCTTTTTTTTTTTTTTTTTTTGAGTACCAGGGATCAAACTCAGGACCTTGTGCTTGCAAGGCAGGGGCTGGAACCACCGAGCTAAAATCCCAGCCATTAATATATTTTCAAATGTTTTTAAGATCCATTCAGCGGTAAATGGTCAAAAACTGAAAACTCACTCTAAAATTAGGAACAAGACAAAGATGCCCACTATCACCACTCCTGTTCAATATAGTTCTAGAAACATTAGTAACAGCAATTAGAAAATAGAAAGAAATAAAAGGGATAAAGATAGTAAAGGAAGAAGTTAAACTGTCATTTTTTGCTGAAGGCATGATACTTTAGAAGACCCAAAAAACTCAGCCAAAAGACTTCTAGACTTAATTGACAGATTCAATAGAGTAGCTGGTCAACACTCAAACAACAATAGCCTGCTTATACACAAATAACAGACTAACTGAAAGAGAAATTAGGGAAACATTTCCTTTCCAAATAGCATCGCCCAAAAAATGAAATATCTAGGAATCAATCTAACAAAGAAAGCAAAAGACATCTATGCTAAAAACTACAGCACTCTGAAAAAGGAGATTGAAGATGATATATAAAAATGAAAAGGCATCTCTTGTTCCTGGGTATTAAGAAACAATATAGTGAAAATGGCCATACTTCCAAAACTATTCTATAGATTTAATAGAAGGGCAATTGAAATTCCAACAATTTATTTCACAGAACTAGAGACAACAATCCAAAAATTCATTTGGAACCAGAAGACACCTAGAATAGCAAAAGCAATTCTGGGCAGCAGAGACATTGCTGGGTGTATCACAATACCCAACTTGAAGCTATATTACAAAGCTACTGTGATAAAAACAGCATGGTACTGGCAAAAAAATAGACAGGAGTATCAGTGGAATACATCGGATGATCCAGAAACAACTCCAGACATACTCAGCCACTTCATCTTTGACAAAGGAGCCAACCATCCTCATTGGAGGAAAGATAGCCTCTTTAATAAATGGTGTTGGAAAACCTGGATTTCAACCTGCCAAATATTAAAACTAAAACCATATCTATCACCATACACTAAACTAAGGTCAAAGTGGATTGAAGATCTTAATATTAAAACAGAAACACTAAACTTGCTGGAAGATAAGTTAGGTAGAACTCTTGAAGACATTGGTATAGGAAAACCTTCATGAACAAAACCTCAGTAGCATGGGAACTTCACAAAGAATCAAGAACTGGGATCTCATCTTCTTAAAAAGCTTCTTCACTGCAAAAGAAATCACCAACAGAGCTAAGAGACAACCTACAATGTGGGAAAATATTTTAAAAGCAGTACCTCAGACAAAACACTACTATCTAGGATATACAAAGAACTTAAAAAAATCAGACCCCCCAAATTTAAGGACCCAATTCAAAAATGGGTTTCTGAAATGAACTGACATTTCTCAGACAAAGAAGTAAAAACAACAAATAAACATATGAAAAAATGTTCAATATCACTGCTCAGTGGAGAGATGCAGATGAAAACTACACTGAGATTCCACTTCACCCCAGAAAGAATGGCTGCTATCAAGAAATCAACCAACAACAAATGCTAACTGGGCTGTGGGGAAAGAGGAGGAGTGCTTCACTGTTGGTGGGAGTGCAGACTGATGCAACCATTGTGGAAATCAGTATGGAGATATCTCAAAGAACTAGGACCAGATTTGACCCAGCTATTCCCCTGCTGCGTATCTTCCCAAGAGATTTAAAAGATTCATACCATAGCGATATGAGTACCCATGTTTATAGAGGCATAGTTTGTAATAGTGAAAGCTTTTAAACAGCCCAGGTTCCCTTCAACTGGAAACTGGATAAAGAAAAGGTGCTTTTTAAAAATAAAATGGAGTATTACTCAGCCATAAATAATGAGAAATTAGAGATATTTGTAGCTAAATGGATGCATATTGAGGACATAATCTTAAGTGAAATAAATAGGACACACATATGTAAATACTGAATATTTTCTCTGGTGTGAGAAACTGAAAATATAGATAATGACTAAAATGAATATTTGATAATGGGAGATAGGAAGAAAACATCCAAATGGGTAGGGTAAGTGGAAGAAGTAGGGGAAAGTAAAGAAGGAAAAGGAAAAATCATGAGAAAAGGAAAAAATAGAAACAAAGTCTTTGTAAATAAGGAAGCGTGGGGTTGAAGGGAGGACAGAAAATGGGGAAAATATAAGAACCAAGATATACCATGTAAATGTACAAGTACCCAAGGATAAATGTAAATATATTGTATACCTAAAGTATATCAATAAAAGTATTGAAGGAAAAACATTTTTCCAGCATATTAAGCTATTTACATAAGGATTCTACTCTCTTTTATTTCATATGTATTTCTTATTGATTTTCCAAATTTTAATCATATATGTGTGGAAATCACAAATTTTTCTTTCACTACATGCATTACAGTTTTTTTCCCACATTTTTGTCTTTCAGCTTCTTTAATTTTAATAGCTTTTACATTTTCACATTAGACCTTTTTGGCTTTCTCTTTTTAAAATACATTCAATATGTCTCAGAACTCCATGCCGGGCATCCAGGGAACATAGTTGTAACACATCAGTTCCAGAAGACTTGAACAGTCCGTACTCCTGGTCCCTATTTCCTATGTTCTTCAGCTTTCTCCTCTGTGGCAGCATTTATCTGCCTGTAACTTAAAAGAGTAGAGGTTTAATTTTGTGCTTGGTTTCAAAGCATTCAGTCCTTGGTCACCTGCTTGCAAGATAGGAACAGCGTCCCAAATGGACATAGAAGAAACAGGAAACAGAGCAAGAAAACTGGATGAGAGTAGAAGGAGTCAGGGACTCAGCATGGCCCTTGAGGCTATGTCTCCATGACACTGACTCACCCAGAAATGTACTTTACTAATCCCCTAGTTGGTTCCCCACACAGTCAGGACTTCCCACTTCAGAGTGGAAAAATCCTTGAGCATCCTTGCCACTATTTGATACCATGATAATTTACTTATTTGGTCCAAGTATGGAAGTTACAATTGATAATGTCTAGTTAGTTGGGGATCGTTTGTTTCCATTTTTTTCTTTTCTCATAATTTTTCCTTTCCAGTTTTTCCTTTCACCATCTCCTCCCACCACCCCTACCCACTTTGGACAGTTTCTTATTTCAAAAGTATCAATTATTAGTTATTAATCCTTTTAATCCTTATTTACACTCTCAGTTTCTCACACTAGAGAAACTATGAGGTATTTATTCTTTACATTCATATTTTGCTCACTATTCTAACATTTTTGAGACCACTGGCTATGTACCAGATATATGAGCATGCAACACGTAGAGAGACAGGGCACAAGAGAACACAATTAGAAGGTCTAGGGGAATGTAATAGCTAAGCAACTGAGCACACTCACCAAGACCATCATGAATCTACCAAGAAAATGGAAACACCCTGAATGAGCAAGAAGAAGGACTTGCATTGTTGATATTTTGGCTGGGCTGTTGGATTCCTTCAGCAGAGATTCTACCACAACAGATGTATTTATCCAGCTACAGCAGGAGGTGTTGGCTGCCATCCCATTCTACCCTGTCCACCCAAGGAATGGTGCAACCAGTCATGTTATATAAAACAAATTTAGCAAGAGATTTGGAGTTTTCTGGGCAACTGTAGCCTTTGCAATAGATTTAGTGATAGTATCCAATGTTTGACATAGGTTTCTTAATATAATTTTATTTACATTTACTCAAAGCCATTCTGGGAGCATTTTCAAAAATGATGCCCACTTATATGTGCTAAATTATTCTTCATGCTTTGGTCCAAATTGAGAGTTATAGACAAATAATCAATTTCAATTAGCCATGGAGTGAAACTGGTACTGATTGAGGCTCTTTCCACTCATTTCCCCATGAACTTGCCCACATGAACAGTAGATCATCACATTCCTCAGATAAAATGCATCCTGGGGTGGAACAGAAGGGAGTTCCCTGTGGGATGCCTTGGGCCTTCATTTCCACCTTTAGGGAATCACTAGTAATAAGCACTTCTCAGGCACCATAATCAGAGTCTAAAATACACTTGAATGCTGCTTAAGATTATGAGTTAAGGTATATGAATTTGTTTCTAAACTACTGCATTATCTTTCATTTGGTTTTCTATTCATTTTTGGGGATAATTTAATTATAAAGGCATTGATGTAGGATCTGCCTGATGCTAAACTAAAGTTAGAAATCTGGGTGTGTGAACACCAAATCCTAACCATAAAGGATGAAGTATTGTGCTTTCTACATCAATTAAACTCATTAGATGTAAACCAGAGAATGTTTACAGTCAGGAAAATGCTTCTGTCTAATATGATGCTTGGTCTTCTATGCAGTCTGTGATCCAAAATTTGTGTGCCAGGCTCCCCATTGTAAGCATAAGAAGAAATGACAGAACCTATGGATGTGCAGCCCAAAGAGTGTTAAATATTTCATGGGTAAAAATCCTCAGAAAAGATTAATAATGAATCAGAGGTTTATCAAAAGAGAGGGTTGTTTAAGTAGAACACAATGGGATCTTCACCAGTTCTGTTCTCTTCTTTTCTCTTCTCTTCTCTCTTCTCTCTCCTCTCCTCCCTGTTCCCTTTGCTCTCTCTCCCATCAGCTGCTAACCAGCACCAATGCTGATGCCATGCTCTCAGACATCAAGAACTGTTTTCTCAAACGCATTTTAAAAATCAAGTACTCCCCACAGGTACTGTGCTATGCTGAGCACAAAAGAGACCAAGACACAGAACAGCTAAGCTTCCTAAGGAACCTACAGATTAAAAAATCCTACTGAATATTATATTTATGTGTATAAACCAAGGTCCAGGAAACTTTCATGGTTACAGAGGACAGGATTCTCCATCTCTGATCTTGAGAAAGCTATGTTGGGTCACCAGCTTCTGAGGAGAAAGCTACTGGCCCATGCAGTTCATGGGTTCAGTTGAACCCATGTTCAATTGCCTTGCACTGATAAGCATGGAAAGAGGAAGGAGATTTATCATACATTTTAGTAATTTATGGTGTTCTTCAATTATTACATAGTAAAGAAAACAACCTACAGTTTTTTAAAAGAATGATTGAACTCTGGAAGTTGAATAGCTGTGAATGAATTTTTCATGCTTTGATTTTAATTTTCTAGCCCTCCATGTGGGTCACGCATGATTTTGTCACAGTTTGTACTGGTACTTTGGAAAACACCAACCCACAGAGCATAATTGCTCTCCCAATCATCACACCACATTGTGCAAGCCCAACATTTTAGGTGTTTACTTAGTACAAGTATTTTTTGTCATCGTTGTTACTGGGGATCAAACTTGGGAACTTGCACTTGCAAGGCAGGAAGCAGAAACACTGAGATAAACCCCCGGACCTGTACAAGTATTATTAATCTCATAACCATTTATGAGCTTGGAAATTCATTGAATCTCCAGTGATGGATGAAATATATTTGAGTGCTTCATTTTCATTAAGGGCCACACACATAAACTACTTAAAACTCTATTGGAAATTTAATTAGTCTCAATGGTGTGACTGAAGTATCCTGGCTAATTAGAGGCTGGAGGAAATATGGGCTCCTTGGAGCTGGTATTACCAGGTCCCCAGAGCTCATCAGTAGAGTGACCCATGTGTGTCCTTGGTGAACACTTACCAGGGTCTCAGGTGTTTCAGAAGCAGAGCTGCACCCATGGTCCACACTGGGAGTCTCACTGAGAAGTGAGTTTGAATTTAGTCACTGAAGAAAGAAGCAAGAGCAAGGATTTCATCAATTCTCTTCACATTGTGCAAAGGAAACATTCCTTTTAACTGAGGTTAGACTCATTACCTCCCTGCTCAGGTAAGTTTTTATGTATTAATTTATGTATTTGTAATAACATGAGTAAGGCATAAGTCACATACCAGCACCTGTGAAATACTACAAAATCTTAAATTAATGTAACTATGTCAACCCCATATGACATATGTGTGCTGTTAGGATTAGTCAGATTACTTCAGATTCTAGTTTTTATTAGTGGCAATTAGTTCTTCAGATGCTCTCCCAGGATCTGTTTAATGTATTGCCCAGCTCAAAAGACAGAAATCACGCTGATGAAAAATTTCCTTGGAAATGAGCACCAGGCCATGCAAATTTAAGCTGGATTTAGAAGGATAACTAAGAAGTCTATAACCAAATGAAATTTATGGGGACATTTCATTAAAATCAAATTATATAAGCAAAGTCAGTCTTCAAATTAGTAAAAAAATGAGCTTTCTATTAGGTGCACTTTTATGTGCATCTTTGTATAATAGCTAGATTTCATAAGGTACTAAATTGATAAATGATAAACACAGTCTTCCAGCTTACCAAAGGCAAATTTTAGATATATTATTATATTTCCCCCCATTTAATAATTCATGAAGAATTAGCAACTACCTTCATTCTGTTGTCCATTGAACTGTTGTGTGTTACATAATTTCATAGTGTCCCTGATGAAAAGAAGGAGGAATTGGAGTCCATGCATTCCCCTTCTGTACAGGACTAAGATGCATGGTGAGGTATAGAAGCAAGAGAAGAATTAGCACAAGGAAATGGGAGATTTTCTTCCCACTGATTGGGAAGGACAGTCATCAGAAGAGATATATGTGGACCAGGCTTCTAATAATTCCTATTTGGTTCAGGTAAAGGAAATTGAAAATAGCTACAAATGCTTGCATTGGTAACTCACACCATATCAGTACTATCAACTCAATCAATTAGTGTCAAAATTGATAGCCATATTCTGAGCTCTAAGGATTTGTTCTTCATTGAGGTAATGACTAAATGAAGAAATCATAGGCAAGGCAAAGGATTACTAGACAAAACAATTCCTACATCATAGTTTTGAAAAGCACTAGAAAGCCAAATAAATGTATGATTTTAAGCAAATCATGATTCTTCACAATAGAAAGACAAAAACTATCATTGTTTTTGTAATGGTACTGTATCTCTAAAGTACTACAAATGGAGATTTTGACATTTTCAATATTATATTCCCTTAATTATTTCATCAAAGAAAATAAAATAATACCGGAATTAGATCTTCTTATGCAACTAATTTCAGTACTGAAAATATAACTTCTAAACAGTGTTTATGATTTGAATGCTTCAAAACAAACACAGTTAAATCAACTAATTTTAAAATAATGGTATTAGAATAAGGTAATTTTAGCAAAAGTTGTGAAAACAACTTTTTAGTAGTTGGAAGGTCTGGAGAGAAAGTTGGCATCTCATTAAATATTACAAGCTGTGCCTCACAGAAGGTTGCATTTTGGAGGAGTATTTCAAGGAGTTTTTGTTTTGTTTTAAGATAGAACAGGCAGCCAGGGAAGTAAAGGATGAGAACAGGCTGGACACTGCCAATAAGAAAATAGAATTTTCATGTCCTGAATGAAATTCCATCTTGCATAGATGATGGTGCAAAGGGGGGAAGAAAGGGCTCACACACAGTTCTGGAAGAGTGTCTAAAATGAGAGAATGGGGCAGGTTGACCAGCCTGGTGTCCTTTAGATCAAAGTCTTTGTCAAAGGAAACTCTGGTTCATACATTAGATCTGTTAGGGAAAGCTGAGAAGAGCGTGAGCCATGGACGGGTCATATGACAGTCATTCTCCAGCACAGGATCTAGAGGATGAGGAGCAGATGAGGGATTTCCAAACCTAGTGCCATTATGCAAGCTCTCACAGACAATGTCTAGGACAGCAACAGAAAACTGAAGCAAATGGGAAAAAGAGGGACGAGCATAATTAGAAAATCCATTTTAAATATACGGAATAAATGAATGACTGCTGGGAATTAATTTGACTTTAAAAACTTTATTGCTTAAATCTGTCATACTATTAAGCTAAACATTAATAGGATATTTACCAGGAGTTTGGAAAAAGAAATAGAAATAAAAATATGCACATTCACTTGATTTAAAGGTACTTTATTTTATCCACTTATTGTCTCATGAGATCATGGTTAGAAGCCACACTGTAGTTGTAATGAGTTCTCTGCATTCTGCTTATAGCATCCTCCGCTCACTTCTCATCTTTCTTTTCTCATTTTCCCCTTCTTTCCTTTCCCCTATCCCTCCCCTAGTATTCCTTCCCTTTGAAACTTTTCTTCCTATTTCACAATGTCTATTATACACTTTAGTCTTCATTTACACTTTGTTTCTCACACCAAGAAACAATGAGGTATTTATACCTCTGTGTCCTATTTATTTCACTTAACAGTATGGTCGTGAGGTGCACCCATTTAACTATAAATGACTCTAGCAAAACTTTCTTTATATTAATTACCTATCAGGCTATAAATGCTAAGATAAAGAGTATATCAGAAATTTGGAGAAATAAAACTGAAGTAGAAATATATACATTCAGTGGATTTTGAAATTATTTATTGTATGTATTTTTTCTATCCAGAGTTCCTGATTAGAGCCCATATTATAGTTCTGATGGGTGCTATACATTCTGCTTGTAGCATCCTCTGCTCATTTTAATCTCTGACTCTGTGGAGACCATGGCAGGTGGGCATACATGGACAATATCACCATCTTCATAGAATTCCTCCTCATGGATGTCACAGGCTCAAGGGAGCTCCAGGTTCTGCAAAGTGTGGTGTTCTTAGGGATTTATCTGGGAGCACTAACAGGGAATCTTGTGACTGTCAGTATCATCATATCAGACACACATCTGCAGTCTCTCATGAACTTTTTTTTTATAAACAATGTGGCCCTCCTAGACCTCAGGAGCCTCTCAGTTATTGTTTCCAGAGCCTTAGTGATTTCCATGACAGGCAGAAAGACCATATCCCTGAAAGAGTGTGCTGCACAGATTTCCCTGTTCACACTTTGTGTAGCAGTGAAGATTGCCCTCCTGTGCCAGAAATAGAGATAAATCTGAGAAATATCTACCTAAATGGATGGAGGTTGAGGCCATCCTCTTAGTGAAATAAATAGGACACAGAGCTGTAAAATCCTCATTGATTTCATGGTGTGAGAAACTCAAACAATAAATAATGAGTTAAATATACAATATATATTGGGAAATAGCAAGAACCTATCCAGATCTGATAGGGAACAAGGGAGTGGGGACAGAGAAAGAAAGGAAGGGAAAGAAAAAAAGAATAGAAGTAAAAAATGGGAACAAATCCTTCACAAATAAGAAGGGATAGAGGGGTTGAAGGGTGAGGATGGAATTAGGGAGAAAGAAGAATCAAATATTATGAACAGGTGCAAATTTCCCATTATGAATGTGATCATTATGTATTTCTAAATTGTATCTAAAATTAATAATGAAAAACTATTTAAAAAGAAATCTTTTCATTTTTCTGCCCATATTTCCCTAGACTTGTAATTCTCTATCACAAAGGGTATTAAAAGAGGATCAATGGCTTCATATCAGAGATGTCAGTGGCCTTAAAAATATGTGCAAGACAACTTCAAATCTGCATCTGTTCTGGATTAAAGTCAAGGCTGATCATCCTGATATTGCTTCAAAAGCACTGCAAAGCCATTTCCAGCAGCATATCTATGTGATGTATGGATATTTGATGTGACAGCAACCAAAATGAGCTGAAGTAGGCTGGACAAAGCAATATGCCTAAGGTGTCATGGTCCCCAGATGGGACCATTTAATTACAGGGAAACAAGCTCAGGGCTCCCACTGATTTTGCATTATGGAAGAGTACATAATTGTTCCATAATATAGTACAATGTAATAATAACAGAAATAAAGTGAACATTGAATGTAATGCATTTGGAGCATTCTCAATCCAACCACACTCCTCAGGGTCTGTGAAAAAATTGTCTTCCATGACACTGGGACCTGATCACAGAAAATATGGGACTGCCACTCTAAAGTGTAGTAGAATGTTCCAGTATCTATATTTATTTAATACATATATGTGAGTAGATATGTGTTCTATCAAAGCAAAGAAAAAAATCTCATATCTACAATGTAGAAATCTTAAACACCATACGTAGATGAAGTCTTGAATTTTATACATATGAAAAAGTAGTGAAATATATTTCTTCTATACTTGTGAGAATAAAAACGTGTCAGTGCAAACAGTAGTGCATGCCTAGTTCCAGTTGTTTGAAAACACTAGAGTTCTCTCATATCCTGGATCTACACACTAACAGCTGCCCCATCAATCCATCCTATGCACTTGTCTAATCAGAGCATGAGTGCATATTCAGTGCACTGGAAGCACAAATGTGCACACTGTTTGCAGACATTAGTTGCATCTTTAAAAAGTGAAGGTGTCTTTTTCACATCATATCAGTCATCTGTGATCAAGTGACAAGAGCGCTGAGGCTGTTTTCCACATCTTTATTTTCAAGACATAAATGCCCTGCCCTCTCTTCACATAACCTTTACTGAGGAAGACATATGGGATGTTTCCCCTCCAAGCAGAGATAGTGGAACAGAGCCTGAAAAGATAGAGGCCATTTTTGTCTCACCCCGTTATGGCTTATGCTGTATCTAGATGTCTCCCAAAGGCTCATGTTCTCATCGGTGAGGCTTTTGGAGCTGACTGGGTCTGGGTGAGTGATGCTGAATTAGCCCACTGGTGGGGTTATGGAAGATCTGAATGTGGATAACGGGTGTACTGAAGAAGGAAGACCTACCCTTGGTATGGGAGGCATCAACAAATAGGCTAGTAACCTGGATGGAATAACAAGGGAAAGGAATGAAGGTTGGCTGCCTCCTGCAACCATGCCATGGACTGTTTCTGTCTGCCATGCCACCTTGCCTTGGAGCCAGCTGATTATAGACTGAAACTTCTATAAACTGTGAACTGAGATAAACCTCTGCTTGTTTTACTGTGGGAGCCAAGTATTTTGTCTCAGCAACAAGAAAGTAACTAAGACAGCCCCTTGCTGGTGAATAAGAAAAACAAAAATTGACTAAAAGAGCACTAAGTATTCTTCCCAATTTATCTTTATGTAGCAGAAGAAATTAAATAGGGAGCAGAAGTTATTGAAGTGCCTGTAGCTAACAAAATAAACTCCATGCAGATTTCCATTTTCTTTGTTTAGTTTGTACCTTTATCCAGTGAAGAACATCTGGTCCATTTCTGTGAAGGATTAATATGCGGAGCCAAACAGGATGGGAATAAGGACAATGTTCAGAGGAATTGATGGCTGTGAGAAAGTCACCTGGATTGGCCAAGAAGCTTCCTCAGGGCCATGTGCATGTCTCTGTTCCTCAGACAGTAGACAACAGGGTTCAGGAAGGACAAAGAGGAGCCCAGGTCTGAGCTCAGCCTATGGCCTTGTGACCTCTGTAGAGTAAGCTGACTCAGGCTTGTGACTGAACTGCGAATCCTCCATCTCCCTTCCATCTCCTCAGGACAGGCTTCTCCCTGGTGCCAATGTCTGAGGAGAAGTGGGAGGTAACAGGACAGGGTAGAGATAGGAGTGATAGGAGATAGGAGTGCACAGGGATCAGAGGAAGAGTGGAAAGGAGCTGACATGACAGGAAGGAGCACACCCAGAATGATCAGGAATGAGGTGTAGATTCCCAGGGTTTGAGAATAGGTTGTGCACCTCCTTCTGGGTCTAATATGTGAGGAGGACCTCACTAGACTGCAAGGTGTGCAGATCCCAGAGTCTGCATGGTACACTGTGTGCATCAGGGCTCCGCCGGTTGCCCAAAGGTGGCTCCTGGCAGAGGGAAGAGGCCACACAGAGATGGGTGCAGGGCAGCCCTGCCCAAGAGGACCTGAAAAGGAGGCCAGGAACCAGAGCTGAGTGGGGAGACAGCAGCAGTGTGACTGCACTCTTCAGCCCATATCTGAGGGACCAGGGGGAGGTGCTGGGGATCCTGCACCCCAAGAGACCTGGTCTTTCTGAAAAACACACTTGGGGCAAATAGGGGTCCCTAGAGGGGACATGGAGCCATGTTGTGATAACAAGAATTCACAGGAACAGGGATAAATGTGTTCTGCAAAACTATAAGAATTAAATTAAGAATGGGCTGGCCCTATACTTCAGTAAAATGACCAAAATTAAATAAGGGAAAGGAAAAATTATGAGAAAAGTTAAAATTAGAAATAAAGTCTTTGTAAGTAGGGAAGGGTGGAGGGCGTGAAGGAAGGACAGGGAAAGGGGAAAAATAAGAACCAAGATATATCATATAAAGGTACAAGTTCACAATGATAAATGTAAATGTATTGTATACCTAAAATGTACCAATAAAAGAATTTAAGGAAAAAAATTCTTGGCAATGCAAAAACTAGTAAATATGGAAACTCTCATTCACTGCTGGTGGGAATGCAAAATAGTATGTCCTGTGGAATAAAAAATGGCAATTTCTTTACAAAGTGGAACGCAGTCTAAGTTCTGCTTCGGGGTATTAATCCTGCTGATCTAGAGCACTGTGTTTATTTCTGGGCCCCTTATTTTGCCAGAATAATTAGCTCTGGAACCGAGCTTGTAATACAGAGCACCTGCATAGCAAAGCAAATTTCCCCATAAGTAATAGTGGAAATTCAGATGATTCATTTCTTGACTCAAATATATTCATATAAAATGATTACAGTACAATGATAATATACAATGTAGAAAAATATGAAGAAAAATAAACAAATTATCACATACTTTTGAAAGCCTTTCTGGCTGGTGTGAGGAAGACAAGAGAGAGCAGGATTATTTCGTAGGACAACTTTCATTATCATTAAGAGAATCACTGCTATTAGCACAATGGAATCTTTTCATTTCTTGCAACTTTAATGATAACCTATCTAATGACACTTCCTTTAGCCTACTTTTGAAAATTTGACAGAAGCATGATATTGCACTTTTGTTAAGCAGATTTATTTTTGCAATTCTACAGCCTTATTTGGTTGGTGCTTTTCAACAAAATTTTGGACCTTTTTACACATTTTCTACATCTTACTAATCTCATTTGAAGTGATAGATTCTTTGTCCTTTTTCCCCTCCTCCTCTGCAGATACTATCTCCTCCACAGCCTCTGTCCCTTGGGAGACCATCACCCATAATCTGATGAGGGGGATCATTGAACAAGTTGTGATCATATGAAGTTCATTGTCACCTACTACTCTTATCACAAGACATCACTCATTTATCAAGTTAAACTTTATTAGAAATGTTTCCTTGTTTTGCAGAACCCTCACAACAAGTTATGCACAATCCACGATTATACATATACACATATTCCAGAACATAAGTGAGGCTTGAGGACATTATTCTAAAACAGGGAGAAAACAACAATTATTGTGTGACTCCATGTATATGAATAATCTAGTACAGCCAAGTACATATAGCCAGAATGCAGCATAGTTGTTGGCAGAAGCTTGACAAAAGCAGGAAGGGGAAGGGGCAAATGGGTACAAACTTTCAGTGGTGCAAAGAGAGTTCTGGAGATGAGTCTCCAATGTGAATGTACATAGCACTGGTGAGTGCTATACTTAAAAGTAATGAGGATGGAAGATTTTATTTTAGGTGCATTTAACTGTAATTTTAAAATTATAAAAAATTTAAAATAAACTGAAAGCCCAATCCACACAATGGAAGAAGATATTCAAAAAATACACATCTGACCAATGACACAATTAGAATACATGTACCCTCCTGCAACTCAGCAATGACATTGAAAGCATCCAGTAAGAAATAGGCAAATATCTAAGCAGATATTTTCCAAGGAAGATTTACAAATATCTAAAAGTCTACAAAGGGATGCTTCACATGATTTGTCATCAGAGTGTGAAGAAAGCAAGAGTAAGGTAAGAGCCCCACCCACAGGAAAGGATGGGACTAAAGGGGTAACAAAAAGTGGTGGGGAAGATGTCGAGGAATTGGGACCTCCCCAACTCCTCCCTCAACTTTGCAATAGTGTGCAGTTTCTCACAAGATTAAGTGCCTTGCTATCCTGTGACCTGAGAATGCTGCCTCAAGTGAACAATTTCACTTCCAAGAGGATTAGAAGCGCAGGTCCACTCCAAACTTGTAAAACATTTATAGCAATATTGCTCAGAGTAGACAAATTTAGAAAGAAACCACATGTCCAACACCTTACGAATTGATGAACAAAACATGCTACATGCAGTGTATTATCACAATACACAATGAGTGTTTAAAGTTTTTAAGACAGAGTATAATAACTGAGTGGGCATTAATCCCCCTTAGGACCCTCCCCTTTGCTTCCAACACCCTCATGCCAGCCTTCTCCACTTACTGAAGCAGGTCTGGAAGCCCTGTTTTGTGAGGGGGGTTTTTGTATTAAATTCTTTTATTGGTACACTGTAGGTATACAACACAAGTACATTTCTCCTTGGAAACTTGTACCTTTACATGATGCATCTTGGTTCTTATTTTTTCCCAATTCCTAGCCCTCCCTTCATGCCCTCCACCCTCCCCTATTTACAAAGACTTTATTTCCAATTTTTCCATTTCTCATCATTTTTCATTTCCCTTCTTTCCTTTCCCCTGCCCCTCCCACTAACCCTACCACTTTGGACCTTTTCTTCCTATTTTGCATTATTGATTATTCATTCTAATCATTGGTACATTTTAGGTATACAATATAATGACATTCATCATTGGAAATGTGCATCTTTACATAGTCTCTCTTGCTTCTTATTTTTCACTGTTGCCCAGCCCTCCCTTCAAACAACTCCAGTCCTCCCTACTTACAAAGATTTGTTCCTGGTTTTCCATTTTCTCATATTAATCCCATTCCCTTCTATCCTTTCCCCTAGCCCTCACACTTCCTTCCCCTTTGCCCCTTTGCTTCCTATTTCACATTACCTATTATACATTTAGTCCTTATTTACACTTTCAGTTTCTCAAACCAGAGAAACTATTCGGTATTTACACATGTGTGTCCTATTTATTTCACTTAAGAATATCGTCTCAAAGTATCCACTTAGCTATAAATGTCTCTAATTTCTCATTTTTTATGGCTGAGTAGTACTCCATTTTATTAAAAAAAACACATTTTCTTTATTCAGTCTCCAGTTGATGGGCATTTGGGCTATTTCCAAGTTTTAGCTATTACAAAATGTGCTGCTATGAACATGGATGCACATATATCACTGTGGTATGATTCTTTTAATTCTTTGGGGAAGATCCCCAGCAGTGGAAGAGCGGGCACAAATGGGACTTCCAGTCTTTGAGGTATCTCCATACTGATTTCCACAGTGATTGCACCAGTCTGCACTCCCACCAGCAGTGGAGCAGGATTCCTCTTTCCCGCAGCCCCGCCAGCATTTGTTATTGGTTGATTTCATGATAGCAGCCATTCTTTCTGGAGTGAAGTGGAATCTCAGCATTGTTTTCATTTGCAACTCTCCAATGACCAGTCATGTTGAACATTTTTTCATGTATTTATTTGCTGTTTCTACTTCTTTGTCTGAGAAATATCTGTTCATTTCAGGTGCCCATTTTTTGATTGGGTCCTTAAATTTGGGAGGTCTGATCTTTTTAAATTCTTTATAGATTCGAGATACTAGACCTTTGCCTGAGGAAGAGCACGTAAATATTTTTTCCTACATTGTGGGTTGTCTCTTCACACTGCTGGTAGTTTCTCTTGCTGTGCAGAAGCCTTTTAATAAGAAGAGATTCCACTTGTTGATTGTTTGTGCTAGTTCATTGGCAATTGAGGGTTTGTTCATAAAATCTTTTCCTACACTAATGTCTTCAAGGGTTCTACCTAACCTCTGTTCCAACTGGTTCAGACTTTCTATTTTAATATTTAGATCTTTAGTCCTTTTTGATTTTAGTTTAGTGCATGGTGAGAGATACAGGTCTAGTTTTAATCTTTGGCAAGTTGAAGCCCAATTTTCCCAGCACCATTTATTAAAGAGGCTATCTTTCCTCCAGTGAGGGTGTTTGGCTCCTTTGTCAAAGATGAGATGGCTGAGTGTGTCTGGCATTGTTTCTGCATCTTCTAATCTGTTCCACTGGTCATCAAGTCTGTTTCTTTGCCAGTACCATGCTGTTTTTATCACAGTAGCTTTGTAATATAGTTGCAGGTTGGGGATTGTGATACCCTCTGCCATGTCTCTGTTACCTAGAATTGCTTTTGCTATTCTGGGTCACTTCTTGTTCCAAAGGAATTTTTGGATTGTTTTCTCAAGTTCCATGAAGTATGCTGCTGAGATCTCAATTGGAATTGCATTGAATCTATATAGCAGTTTTGGAAATATGGCCATTTTCACTATATTATTCCTTCCTACCCAGGAGCAGGGGATATCTGTCCATTTTCTAATATCATCTTCAATCTCTCTTTTCAGAGTGCCATAGTTTTCAGAGAAGAGGTCTTTGATTACTTTCACTAGGATGATTCCTATGTATTTCAGTTTTTGTGATGCTATTGTGAAAGGAATTATTTGCCCTATTTCTCTCTCAGTGAGTCTGCCACTGGTGTAGAGGAAATCTATTTATTTTTGTGTGTTGATCTTGTAACCAGCTACTTGACTGAATTTGGTTATTAAGTCTAGAAGACTTTTGGTGGAGTTCTTGGGATCTTCTGTATAGAGTATCATGTCATCTGCAAGTAATGACAATTTGACTTCTGCATTACCTATCTTTATTCCTTTTATTTCTTTCTCTTCTCTAATTGCCATACCTAATGTTTCCAGAACTATATTGAACAAGAGTGGTGATAGTGGACATCCTTGTCTTGTTCCTGATTTGAGTGTGAAGGATTTCAGTTTTTGACCATTTAGTATGATATTGGCTGTTGGTTTTTCATATATGACTTCTATCAGTTTGAGGTAGAGACCATCTATTCCAATTTTTTGTAGGGTTTTTATCATAAATGCATGTTGGATTTTGTCAAATGCTTTTTCTGCATCTATGGAGATAATCATATGGTTTTTGTCTTGGCTCTATTGACATAGTGTATTACATTGATTGATTTTCATATATTGAACCATCCCTGCATCCCTGGGATGAATCCCAATTGATCAGGGTGTATGATCTTCTTGATGATCTTCTGAATTCTGTTTGCCATTATCTTATTAAGGATTTTTGCCTGTATGTTCATTAGTGAGATTGGCCTATAGATCTCTTTTTCAGTTGGGTCTTTCTCTAATTTGTTGATCAAGGTGATGCTTGCTTCCAGGAATGAATTTGGGAGTATTGCTTCCCTTTCAATTTCATTGAAGACTTTAAACAGTAGTGGCAGCAGATCCTCTCTAAATGTCTTGTAGAATTCAGCAGTGAAGCCATCAGGGCCCGGGCTTTTCTTAGTTGATAAGATTTAATTACATTTTAAATTTCATTGGTTGATATTGGGCTGTTCAGAATTTTTAGGTCTTCTTCTTTCAACTTTGGTAATTCTTATGTATCTAGGAATCTGTCCATTTCTTCTGTGTTGTCCATCTTATTGGTGTATAGGTTCTGGAAGTAGGTATTGATGATCCTCTGGATTTCTGCAGGGAATGTTGTAATTTCACCCTTTTCATTCCTAATTGCATGGATTTGGGCCTTTTCTTTCTTTTTTCTGACAAGGTTGGCTAAAGGTTTGTCAATTTTGTTGATTTTTTAAAAGAACCAACTCTTGGCTTCATTTATTTTTTGTATCATTCTCTTAGTCTCCATTGCATTGATTTCTCCTCTCATCTTTATAATTTCCTCCCTTGTATGAGCTTTGGGGTTGACCTGCTCTTCTTTTCCTAGAAGATTGAGGTTCAGCATCAGGTTATTTAATTGGGTTCATTCTGTTTTCCTAATATGCATATTCCATGCTATGAATTTCCCTCATAAGACTGCTTTCATTGTGTCCCATAGATTCTGATGTGTTGTATTGTCATTGTCATTTAATTGAAGGAACTGTCTGATTTCTTCTTTAATTTCCTCTGTGACCCATTGGTTATTCAGAAGTGTATTGTTCAATTTCCACATGTTTATGAAATTGTTTGAGTTTCTTTTGCTATGGATCTCCAATTTCATCACACTATGATCTGATAATATACAGGGGATAATTTCAATTCCGTTGCACTTGCTTAAACAAGTTCTATGTGTGAGTATGTTGTCTATTTTGCAGAATGACCCATGTTTAGCTGAGAAGAATGTGTATTCTGATTTTGTGGGGTGGAAGACTCTGTAAACATCTGTTAAGTTCATTTGTTCAAGAGTTTGAGTTCTAGTATTTCATTACTTATTTTTAGTCTAGTTGATCTATCTATTTGTGACAGAGGGGCTAGTTGCTTGCTGCTCACCAATTGCTGCCTTCTGCTTTGTTGACCTCTGTCCCCCAGAAACTGTTTCTCTTCTGAAATACCCATCTGCCATGCTACCCTCCCTCAGGGCCAGCCAACTATGAACTGAAATCACTAGAAACTGTCAACTACCAAAACCTCTCCTACTTTTACTTTGGGTGTCTGGTATTCTGTCTCAGTAATAAGAGAAGTAACTAAGACAATCTGTCAGTCAAGGAGACCTGTCACAATGGGTAGGACCCATGTGCAGAAGAGCTTTCAAGCCCTGCAAAGGACACTGGGATATTATTTCAGAAAGGCAGTATCAAAGATGGTGGCCATTGGCCTCATCACCACTCTCTTCTTTCTCTTGCTGTGATCCACCCTGTGTGCAGGACACATTTTCTTTTTCCACACTTCTTCAGAGCACATTTTTTCTCCCTCTTCTCTCCCTTCTTTAACCTTTAAGAAATGAAAATCTCAATATTACTCAACTGTCCAATCCAACTTACTCAACAGGTCAACAGTAGCCTGCCAGGGAACCCCAGCATTCAATAATGAAAAGAACTGTATTTTATGCTACTCTCAGACTGTTTGTGTTACTGTGACTTTGTACTCGAGTATGAAGTAAGGTTTTACAATGATTCCAGCCTTGTAATTTTTCTTCAGGATTGATTTGATACTTGCATCTTTTTATGGTTACATAGAAATATAAAATTGTTTTTCATGAAATATAATACTGAGATTTTGAAAGAGAGTACATTGATGCTGTATATGATTCAAAAGTATGGACATTTTAAAAATATGAACAATTCTGATTCTTTCAATCCAGAATGACAGGGACCTTTTACTTTATTTGTGTCACCCACAATTTTTTCATCAATAATTTTAAAGAGGAAAGGTTTATTTGGCTTACAGTTCCTAGAGAGTTCAGTCTATAATCAGCTGGCTCCAAGCAGGTTGGCAAAGGTACAACAGTTCATGGCAACAAAGACAGCAAATGCAACAATGGGCCTTAACAGTGTCTTTCTGCCCTTTTTATCACATCCAGATCTCTTAAGGTTAGTAGCACTCACTCCTTTCATCCTGGTGCTGTGGGAACTAGCCTCACTGTGAATTAATCACATACAGTAAATTTAGCTACCTCTGAGAAATCATGAGGCTTTTGGGGGACATCTAAACACAATTTAATGACATTACACCTCTGGAACCCCAAATATTCATGCATATCCCTTTATGCAAAAAAAGGATTTAGTGCATCTCCAAGAGTTGCAAAAGTCATAACAATTTCACCATTGCTGAAAAGTCCAAGTCCAGAGCCTCCTCTGAGATTTAAGATGCAAGCCCTTGTACAAATGAAGAGAAAGTTAAACATTTCCAATATTAAATGGCAGGCACAAGAGAGAGATTTCCATTCCAGAAGTAACAAACAGGAGGATATAAAGTAATGGGAACAAAGCAAGATGAAAATCCAGCAGGGCAAACATTAAATCTCACAGTTCCACTTCCAGCATCTCTGGCACATTGTGGCAAGTTGTAAACTCCAAACCATCCCTGTGGCACTGGAAATATTTGTAGCTCCCACAGCTTCTCTCTAGGGCCAGTTAGTCTCCCTCTTTGGAGCTTTTCTCAGATGATCCATGCTTCTGGCTTCTCCAAACTTCTGGGGTCTCCACTGCACCCTTGGCTTCACACTCAGCTTCACATACTGCCATATCAGAGGGACATTGCCTGGCCTCCAAGGCCTTCTCAAATCTGGTTAGAATCTTTCATGATCCCATAACTCTTGCATTCTGCATGTGCCTAAATTTGGCACTGAGTTGATGATGCCAAGGTCTGCTGCCACATGTACCAGTAGCCAAGCTTACTTCTCTTTTGACTGTAGAGGTGGAGTCCCTATGAAACAAATCCTGAGGAACAACTTCCCTAGATCACCACCATTCTGGAACATGGTGCTATGGGTTTCTCTTCTCAAAGTCAAGTCTTTCACCTTTGCAATTTTGAGGTCAAAGGGTAAAATTCTTTTGTTTCTTATGATGCCTTCAGGCTATATTTGTATTCTTCTGAGCAGTCAATATCTCCTCTGTTGTATATTTGCAGTTCATACCTTTACTGAAACTTCCTTTTTGGACAAAGTAAAAATGTTTCAAATCATTCTGCTGCGCTCTTTGTTCTTGATTCTCAACATAAATCTAGGTAATATCCCCCAACAGTAGCCATGCCACTCCCTCAATATTAGATTGCCTTGAAATTTCTTCTACAAGATTAATTAATCTGCCACCCTTAATTTCAGTCTCAGGCAAAATCTCTCAACATGAACAAAATACAGACGGAGGACTATAGACCAATCTCCCTAATGAACACAGATGCAAAATCCTCAATAAGATACTGGGAAACAGAATGCAGAATATCATCAAGGTGATCATACACCCTAACCAAGTGAGATTCAACCCACAGATGCAGGGAGAGTTCAACATATACAAATCAATAAATGTAACACACTATATTAGTATAGGCAAAGACAAAAACCATATGATCATCTCAATAGATGCAGAAAAATCATTCAACAAAATCCAACACCCATTCATGATAAACGCCCTACAGAAAATTGGAAGAGATGGTCTCTATCTCAACCTGATAAAAGCCATCTATGAAAAACCAACAGCCAATATCATACTAAATGGTTAAAAACTGAAATTCTTCACACAATCTTAAGAGCTGTGAGGCAGGATAGAATTAAGCATAGGAAGAAAAGAGACAGAAAAAACGGTAATGTTTGAATTGTACTTTAAGAAAATGACAGCTTCAAGATATAAAATTACCCAAGGTTATTCATGCCTATTTTCCTTTCCATGATATTTATGACTCAAAAAAGAAAAAAAAATACTAAGGTATTTAAGGTAGAATAAGCTTATAAACTGGGGGTGTGCTGTTCTACAAATTGGACCTGTACTTTTCCTCTAATACTATAGGTACACAAATTCCAGAGGCTTCCACCCCCCAGATTCACTATTATATATACATGATATATAAACTTCAAACACACGCAAAAGGTTCCCAGTTTGAACCAGCCCACTAATCTGTAGCTTGACAAACACTAGGCAAACACATCATAAGTCCACGACACCCCCAAGAACACATGAGTACCCCAGCCTGGCCTGTAGCTCACTCTGTGAGCCCCCTCACTGCCTTCACAGTGTGGATTTGTTTGCCTGCACCTATCACATGTGCCAGTGCCTCTTTTTGTCACATGTGGAAATGCTTTTCTGTGACAGGAAGCTCTTCCTTGGGTGAACGGATTTGAGATCCCCAGTTCATCTCTTTGTGTTTATTTTAATAGGTATACATTAGCCATTGGGATTCAGTTCCTGTACATATCTCATCTTTGTACTTTTTACTTCCATTTCCCTCCCCATCTCCCTCTATTCCTAGTCCCCTTCCCACATCCCCAGTCTCTCTCCTGTCATAGCCCCAACCAGTGATGGTTGGATTGCTATGGCTGTGCAGAAAGTGATTGATAAGGACACTTTTGTTGGACAGAGTTGATTATGCCATTTAACTGCTTCAACTAGTTTAGTCTCTTATGACTCTGTAAACAAATGTGAAAGTTATTAAATCCAATTCTCAGGGCTCAAAATGGACACCCCAGAATATGGGACCTTGGTATACTGCATATTTTAAGCTGAAAGAGACAGAGAAAACTGCAGAAGAAGAAAGGGCATCCCTTACCCTCTTCCTCCTTCTTCCCTGAAAGCTGCCCATGGAATATTTCTCTACCCTTCCTCTGAAAGGAGGTCCTAAGATCCTCAATCTAGAAGGGCTCTTCCAAGTTACCAAAGGGAGAAATAATCACAAACAGGCCCAGAAGGACCCAGCCTTGCCCAGGTCTCTCCAAGAAGTTATTACCATGAGATTACAGCCAGTACCTTCCAATCAGACTCCTGCTTGACCATCATGAAAGCACTAATTTTTCCCAGGGTCTTTGGTGATTTTTTTCTGAAGCCTCCAGTGCCACAAAAATTTAGATTAATGAATTGTTATGGTTTTTTTACCTGTTTTTTTTTTCTCATGAAGCTGTCTGAGTGAGGAAAAGATACTACCTTTTCTCATCCACAGCACTAGTTATTAGCCCTGCAAACCCAGACACTGTCCCCTTCTGTTTTGCACCCCTGGATCACAGGGAAAGCACAGCACAGTGCAGGGTCTGTGCAGCCCCCCTGCAGGGGAGCATGCTGATGGTTCCTGCACACCAGCCTCTGGAGACCAGCAGCATGGGGCTCTGCAGGGTTCTGCCCATTCACAGGACACATGACCACCACTATCCAGGCCTAATGGATGGAAAGGCACCATGAGAGCCAGTGCAGAATGGTCTCCTCTCTATTTTTTCATAGTTCTACCATTTATGTATATTTTGCAGCATAGTTTATTCTTTCCTAATTTGAGCTTTTAAACTGGACTTGCATTTTACTTAGTGTCTTTATGTTTGCTGGAGGATAGATATTAGGAAAAATATTTAAATAGGAAGGGGAACAAGAAATGACATTTGGAGAGGGAAGGACGGGAAAAGGAATTTCAAGAAAAATTAATTGAAGCAAAAAGGAATGAAGCTAGAGATTTTGTAAATAGTGAAGAGAAGAGGAGTGGAGGGAGGGGAGAAAAAAGGGCCCAAAAAAGAATTAAGATATGTTATGCACTGTTACAAATTCCCATGATGAATGTGATCACTATGTACTGCAAACATGTACTAATAAAAAATGAAGAAGAAAATAAAACTAAGATAACAGAAAGTGTTTAGAAAAATTTTTCTCATTTGCCTCTTTACCTAAATAATACATTTGTAATACCTATTACACTGTCTTGTATAGAAATAGTTTGCCACTTTCCTCAGTATATGGCATTCCACATGATGCATATACTAGAGTTAACACACCCATTTGGTGGCTCTTATATATTTTTGCTGTTTCCAGGTCAGGGCCCTTGTGAAAGATTATGTACCTGTGTCCTTATTCTTAAATGCAAAAATTAGGGCCTATGCTGAAGGGTAGAGTTTATGAACTGAAAAGGATGCAAACCTTACTACTGTATAGTTCCTCCAACAATGAAGCTCCACATTTAACCAAAATTTAGTGTTTTGGATTTTTAATATTTGCAAATCCATTTAATATCTACTTCTGATAAAATGATTTTAATATGTATTCTTGTGATTTTTATTGGGATTGCTGAACTTTTCTTTTATCTACCCAACATTTAGAGTTGCTCTTTTGTAAAGAGCCTATAAAGTCTATTGCCCTTTTTGCATCATATACCTGAATTTTGTTCTTGCATTAGATTATTTGAATACATATGAATGAATTTTTCTAATTTTTTAGATCTGCAATTTTCTCACCTATCTTTGTATATAGCTTGTTTTTCTATAAAATAAATTACCAATATTTTCCTTTATATTAGAGAATTTCATGTCTTATTTACATTAGCCCTTCCTATGCAAGATATTCTCCTATCTTCTAAAACCATTGTTTATGCTTTCTCTACATTTTGCCCATTAATCTGCTTAGAGTGGATCTGAGGAATATGAAGACAGATGGAGTTTCCACAGGAACAAGTGAAGCTGTCAGCATAATTGCTGACAAGCACCTTGTTCCTCCTCATATGATGCAGTGTTTTTGCCCCTTCTCTAGTCCCATCCTTCACCAGCTCTACTGTTTAACTCTTCTCCTCCCATCTGCTCTTACAACCTCACCTGTCAGGATTATCACCTATCCTTTCAAGGAAGATTATTTAAGTAAAGGCAACAGCTAATTACTTTTCAGGCCATTTTATATTTGAGCCATTTTGTATATTTTATTATTTTGACCCAGTTGATTAATCCTTCAAATAAGAATTCTTGTATTTCATTCTGTGCTCTTTAGATTACCTTCAAGTGTATTATATAGTGATGATATTATTCCTTCTTTTCTCTTTCCTTTTTTTTTGCTTTTTATTGTTTTTCTCCCAGTGTCATATTTCCAGGCTTGTTTACTGTATTAGTTAGGGTTCTCTCAAGACAGATTCAACAGAAAACAGTTGTATAATATGCATGGTGATTTATAAGGTATGGTTACAGAATGAGGGATGGAAGAGTTTCCACTGGCTGAGTGCATGCTGAAAACGTGGAGAGTCCAGGGGCTGCTCGGTACAAGAAGGAAACTCAGGACAAGAAGAGTCAATGATCCAGCACCACTTCATGGTCAAAGGCCTGGAAGCTTACTTGAGTTTTAAGATAATTTATTTCCCATTGTCTGACATGCACATATTTCACTTCAGAGTGACTGTTACTCTTGCTCACTCTGTCTAATCTGCATAATGTTAGCAATGTAATAGACCAGTATGACACTTTGTGAAAGAGAGAGATGATCAAGGTCCCTGTGAACTAAGTGTGGCACAGGTCCAGAGAGTGGATATACCCCTGAGGTACAGTAATGAAGGTGTATTGCTGCTCTTGCCAGATGAAGAAAATTTCTAGGTTACCTAATGTAGGGTAACAAGAGATGATAGAACCTTTAAGAAGTGTAGCCTATGGAGAGGTAAGTAAATTATAGAGTAAAATCCTCAGAAAAGATTAATATACTTTTCACAGCAATGAACTGTTTAGCAAAATAAGAGGTTCCTTCAAAAGACCAACCTGTTGTAACCAGGACCCACCTTCCTCACTCTACTCTCTTACTTTACTTCATCTTTAGTCACATTATTCTCTTACTCTCCCCCTACCCCGCTACTTTCTGCCATTACCTATTAACCAATGCCTTTGGACCTTCAAAACTGCTACACAAACAAATAAACAAAACAAACACAAACAAACCAATATTAATTAAGAGATACAAAGATAGTCACTACATCCTTGTGAAGGGAACAGTCCAAGAGGAAGAGATGACAATCATATATATATATATATATATATATATATATATATGTGTGTGTGTGCACCAAATACAAATCCCCCAAACTATACAAAACAAATATTAATGAACATGAAAAACCTAATAGGCTCTAATACAATTGTGGGAGATCTCAATATCAACTTGTCACAATTAGACAGATCATCTAGACAAAAAATTAACAACAAAATTCTAGCATTCAATCAAGTTATTGAACAAATGGAATTAATAGATGTTCACAGAGTGTTCCACCCCATAAAATCAGAATACACATTCTTTTTGGGTGCACATGGGTCATTCCATAAATTAGACCACATGCTAGCTCATAGGAAATGTCTAAGTAAATAGAAAAGAATTGAAGTTATCCCCTGTATATTTTCAGATCAGAGTGCAATAAAATTGGAGATCAATGACATAAGAAAATGCACAACTTCCACAAACATGTGGAAATAACTCTCCCGAACAACCAATGGGTAAAAGAGGAAATTAAAGAAATCACAGTTTCTACAAGTAAATGATAATACCAGTACAACATACAGGAATTTATGTGGCATAATGAAAACAGTTCTTTGTGGGAAATTCATATGTCAATGACCATATTAGGAAAACAGAGAGAACTCAAATAAATAACCTAATGCAGAACCTCAAGCTCCTAGAAAAATAAGAGCATAACAAACTCAAAGCTCATATGAGAGGAAACTATAAAGATCAGAGCAGAAATCAATGAAATTGAGGCCAAGAGAATGATAAAAAAATAATGAATCACAGAACTGTTTTTTGAAAGAATAAAAAAATTGATAAGCCCTTAGCCAACCTTATCGAAAAAAGGAAAGGAAAGGCTCAAATCCATGCATTCATGAAAGAGAAAGGTGAAGTCACAACAGATCCAGAAGAAATCCAAAGCATCATGAGTACTTACTTTGAGAACCTGTAGTCTAATAAAATGGAAAACACAGAAGAAATGGACACATTCCTAGACATGTAGAAATTACCAAATTTAAATGAATAAGATATAGAAATTCTAAACATGTCAATTACAGTGAGTGAAATTCAAAATGTAATAAAAACATTTACCAACAAAGAAAAGCCCAGATCCTGATGGCTTCACTGCTGAGTTCTACAAGACATTTAAAGAAGAACTATCAACATTACTCTTTAAACTCATCAAGGAAATTGAAAGAGAAGCAAAGATTCCAAATTCATTCCTTGAAGCAAGTACTACTTTGATTCCAAAACCAGGGAAAGACACAACCCAAAAAGAAGACTGCAAACCAATCTCCATAATGAATATTGATGCAAAAATCTTCAACAAGATACTGGCAAACATAATACAAAGGGTGATAAGAAAATCATACACCCTGACCAAGTCGGATTTATTCCAGGGATGCAAGGATCGTTTAACATTCATAAATCAATAAATGTAATACACCATATTAACAGACTCAAGGACAAAAATCATATGATCATCTCAATAGATGCAGAAAAGGCATTTGACAAAATCCAATACCCATTCATGATAGAAACCCTACAGAAAATTGGAATAGAAGTTCTTTATCTCAACTTGCTTAAGCTTATCTATGAAGAGCCAACAGCCAACATCATATTAAATGGTCAAAAACTGAAAACTTTCGTGCTAAAATTAGGAACAAGACACATGGTGCCACTATCACCACTCTTGTTTAATATTGTTCTCAAAACATTAGCCACAATTAGAAAAGAGAAAGAAATAAAAGGAACAAAAATAGGAAAACAATAAGTTAAACTGACATTGTTTGCAGATGATATGATACTTTATGTAGAAGACCCAAAATACTCTGCCAAAAGACTTCTAGACTTAATCGACAGATTCAGTAGAGTAGCTGGATAAAAGGTTAACACTCAAAACACAATAGCCTTCTTGTATGCAAATAGCAGACTCATTGAGAAATTCGGGAAACAATTTCTTTTACAATAGCATCCAAAATAATGAAATATCTAGGAGTCAAACTAACAAAGGAAGCAAAACACCCCTACACTGAAATCTATAGCACTTTGAAAAAGGAGTTTGAGGAGGATATAAGAAAATGGAAAGAAATCCCTTGTTCCTGGGTAGCGAGAACCAATATAGTGAAAATGGCCACACTTCCAAAACTCTTATATAGGTTTAATGCAATCCCAATTAAAATTCCAACAATATACTTTACAGAACTATAGAAAACAATCCAAAAATTCACTTGGAAGCAGAAGTGCTCTAGAATAGAAAAAGAAATTTTAGGCAACAGAGATGTACCTGGGGGTACTACAATCCCCAGGTTGAAACTATATTACAAAGCTACTATGATAAAAACTACATGGTATTGGTAAAGAAACAGACCTGTGAATCAGTGGAATTGATTACAAGATACAGAAACAACTACAGATATGGTCAGCCACCTCATCTTTGACAAAGAAGCCAAACATCCCCATTGGAGGAAAGATAGCTTATTTAATAAGTGGTGTTGGAAAAACTGGATTTCAACCTGCCAAGGATTAAAGGTTGACCCATGCCTATCACCATGCAATAAATTAAGATCGAATTGGATTAAAGATTTAAATATTATGACAGAAATACTAAAGTTTCTGGAAGATAAGTTAGGTAGAACTCTGGAAGATATTGGCATAGAAAAATACTTTATGAACAAAACCTCCCTGGCATGGGAACTTGCACAAAGAATCAACAACTGGGATCTTATATTATTAAAAAGCTTCTGCACTGCAAGAGAAACCACCACCAGAGCTAACAGACAACCTACAATGTGGGGAAAAAAATTTCAGCAACTGTACCTTACACAAAGGACTACTATCTAGAATATATAAAGAACTGAAAAGCTCAGACCCCCCCAAATTCAAAGACCCAATTAAAAACTGGGCATCTGAAATGAACAGACATTTCTCTTGACAAAGAAGTAAAAGCATTTCTTCTTGACATAAAATAAAAGCAGCAAATAAATATATGACAAAATGTTCAACATCACTGGTTATTCGAGAGATGCAGATGAAAACAATATTGAGATTCTACCTAACCCCAGAAAGAATGGCTGCTTTTAAGAAATCATCTAATAACAAATGCTGGCAGGGGTGTGTGAAGAAAGGAACCCTTCTCTATTGTTGGTGGGAGTACAGACTGGTGCAACCACTGTGGAAATCACTATGGAGATACCTCAAAGAATTAGGCTTAGAAGTCCCATTTGAACCAGCTATACCCCTGCTGGGTATCTTCACAAAATATTTAAAAGAATCTTACCACAGTGATACATGTACCTCTATGTTTATAGCTGCACAGTTCATAATAGTGAAAGCTTGGAAACAGCCCAGCTGCCCATCAACTGGAAACCAGATAAAGAAGATGTGGTGTTTTTATAAAATGGAGTACTACGCAGCCACAAATAATGAGAAACTAGAGACATTTATAGCTAAATCGATGCATATTGACGCCATCCACTTAAGTGAAATAAATAGGACATATATGTATAGATACCAAATAGTTTCTCTAGTGTGATAAACTGAAAATGTAATTAAGGATACACGTGGATGAAATGGCCTAATAACATATTTCTTGGACTCTATTTCCATCGCGTGTCATATGACTGTATTGAAATTTAAATTAGGGAGAACTTTGGCTTATATGGAGTCTGCAAACTAACTGGATATTTTTCCAGATCATTATTTGTTCAATGTTGATTTTGGGGAAACAAATCACATCCTCTGGTGTCTTGATGGTGCTTGAGATTCTTCTTTAAGTTATATGGAAAAATGTTTAAGTGCTTTTCTGTCTTGTTTTGGTTGAGTTCGACTTTATTTGAATATTATTGTAGTTTGTTTCCCCTTGCATTGTTCTTCTTTGAATGGTTTTATTGTTTTGTATGTGTGTGTGTTTGATAATAATTATTTAACAAACTCTTTGCTACATAAAAGCATTTAAAAAATAACATATTTTGATATGTTAAGGAAAAAGCACACTAGGACACATCAGATGCATTGTTCACCTAAGGTTCCTATAGAAGTTATTCACTATAAAGTTGTAGGTATGCATTGTCTTTCCATGTACAAACATAAAATCTACACCGAGGACAAGGAAGCTCTGTGACAGTAGAGGAGAGGATCCTTGGTTCATGAGCTTGGGAATGCTGTACAGGAGTCATCTGCTTCTGAGGTAAAACCTCCAGCCCAGGGAAGTCAATGAGTTTGGATTATAAACAAGAAAAATACTGCTTTACATTAATATAGTATTAGAAAGGGAAAGAGTTTCATCACATATTCAATTAATTCTGATATTCTTAATTTTTTCCAGAGTGACACAAAACAACTTAGGATTTCTTAAAGAATAATTGAACAGAGGGTACTGAACCCCTATGTATGAATTTTTCACACTCTGATTTTAATTTTTCTAGCCCTTTGCATGAATCATGCTTGATTTTGCAATATCATGTATTGGCTCTTTGGAAAACGTCCTCTTCCATTATCAGCACACTGACAGCAAATCCAAAGCTTTAGGGATTTACTATAATGTAAATAAATTAGTTTTATTATAAGTTTTGAACTGTAAAATTAATTGAATCTCCAGTGACATACAAATAATATCTGAATGCTTCCTCTTTATTAAGTGTCTCACATATAAAGTAGTTTTTAAGACTGAAATTTAATTTGTCGCAATTGTGTGGCCAAGAATGTTCACCAATTAGAGGCTGGAGGAAATATAGGATCACCAGGTCTCCAGATCTCATCAGAAGTGTGATTCTCACATGGTATTTCAAAATCAGGGCTGCCCTCAAGGTCCACACTGGGATTCTGAGAAGTGAGTTTGCTATTACAGGAGCAGGGCTCCCATCAGTCTCTTAACATTGAACACAAGCAACATTTATGTTAGTGAGGTTAGACTCATTACTCCACTGCTCAGGTAATTTTCTGTGTTAATTTCTGTATTTCTGATAACATCAGTAATGTGTGATATACATACAGGTATCTATGAAATACTTCAAAATCTTAAGCTAATGTAACTATTTCAACCACATATAAAGTATGTGTACTATAAAATAGACAGATTGTTCCAGATTCTATACTTTATCTTGATCAATTAGTTTTTCAAATGGTCCTGAAGGAACTGTGATTCATTTAAGGCTCAAGTCAAAATATAGGAATTATACTAATTATAAATCACCATGGAACAGAGCACCAGACCATGTGAACTTAATAATGAGTTCAAGTGGATTTAAAAGTGTAATGCACAGAAGAACAAATCTATAAGCAGATGAAATTTGTGAGTGCAATTAAATTAGCAAAAGAAAAAGTTTAAGAGTTCTATTGTGGTCACTATTATGCTCAATTTCATGTTAAATGGAATTCATACAGTATTAAAATGATAATCCTGCTTCTTTAGACAAGTTGTGATATTTAACCCAGTCAATAACATATTGCAAATGAACTGTCACACTCACTCTATTATTCACATTTTAAAGTTGTGGCCAAATAATTTCAATGCATTGCTAAGAAAATGAAAAGGAGGAGCAATCTGGGATTTGTCTTCTGCATAGGATCAAGATGCACTGTGCCGAGTGGAAATATAAGGTGAGTTCAGCTCAGGAAACTTGAGAATTTGTTTGCACTGAGAGGAAGGACATGTGATAAGAAGAGATGGAGAATGAGACTAAAAGTTTTGATGACCCTTATCTGTCATTTTGACAAAAGAAATAAAATCTATATAGTGTGGTTTGCATCTGTGACCCACAGGAAATCAGCAGTAGGAGCTTAATCAATTCATTTGGTTTGGATAGTGACATTATATGATCAAGCAATTTTCTTTCTATAACAAATAAGCCTAAGAGAAGAAAGCACAAGTAAGACAATGAATCACTGGACAAAACAATCCCAATAAAACATTTTTGTAAAACACTGAAAAGCAATATGAGTGTACCACTGTAAGAAAATCAATATTATGATACACATAAAATCCAGGAAAATGGTAAAAGCTTTTGTAATGGCAAAGTAATTATCTATGAAGTATTAGAGATGCCAATGAAAGTCTTTTCAATTTTATGGTAATTCACTTCTCTTTTTAGCAATGAAAATAGAAAGATATGTAGAATAGATCTGTTGGTATGACTAATTTAAATATGGAAAAGCAAATTAGTGAGCAAACTTTTTATTATTTTAATGCTTCAAAACAAGCAGAGATAAATGAATAAAGGCTAAAATAATTTTAGAACAAAGATTTTTAAAAAGCTCTAAAATCAAGCAAAGTGGAGGTTTGCAAAAAAAAAAGTTGTCACCTCATTAAATATTGGAGTCCATGTCTAGCAGAAGGTTGCATCTTGCAGGACTGTGGCATGGAGACAGATGAAAAGGTAACTGCTCCTGGGATTTACTTTATCCATTTTCCAGTTGATGGGCACTTGGGCTCTCTCTAAGCTTTAGCTATTACAAACTGTGCCACTATAATAATGGGTGCACATATATCACTGTGGTATGATTCTTTTAATTCTTTTGAGAAGATAGCCACCAGGGGAATAGCTGGATCAAATGAGACCTCCAGCCCTAGTTCTTTGAGGTATCTCCATACTGATTTCCAGGAACAGAAATGTAAATAAGATGATACCATACCACTGGTATCATCTTATTAGTCTTCCTATTGGTTACAGGTCACATGGGAGAGCTACAGACATGAACAGCCTCACAATCATCCCAGAATTCCTCCTCATGAACATTGCAAGCTCCCAGACCTCACTTGGTGTGATGTTCTTCATGTTCTATGTGGGAGCTCCTGCTGGGCATCTGCCAACCATTTTTGCTCTTGTGATGAAACCACAACCATGCTTTCTAATGTGATTCTTTATATGGGGTTCTTCCCTCATAGATTTTTGTTACATTTCTGTTCCTATTCTCAAATCAACCACGAATTTTCTGAGATGAGGCCAATTGATTTCTCTTCCAGCCTGTGGCACTCAAACTTTCCTACTTTGTTATTTTTTTCCTGTGCTTAAGGCCTACACCTGCTCTGATGATCTTGCTCCCCTCTGCACTAGGCCTGCTGTGACCTCAGGACTGTTCACACAGGCAGCAGGCTGATCATGGGCAGGCAGATGAGTTATTCTGCTATCCACACAAGGACCATATCTTGATGCCCTGCATGAAGTGCAGTGGGATCCATTAATATTTCTTGGGCAAACTTAGGCCCTAAGCATCTCATTGCAGACCGCACAGATTTCTGAGTGTGTGGTCCTTGCTTTAAGCACTTGTATTTCTCTCTGTTCTTTCAACTTATTTATCTCTTGTATTTTCATATTTTACTTTTTATTTTAAGTAGTATATGTCTGCAGTATATAATGATGGCATTCTTCCTGGTAAGTAGGCACATGCACATATCTTTATTTTTATTTTAATTAATTTCCCCTACAATCCTTTCTCATCCCTCCATTTCTTGGTCACATTCTCCTCAAAAGATTTATCTTCTTATTTTGTAGAATCTATGTTTATCTTTCTTCATACATATTTTGGGTTTTTCATATAAGAGAAACCATGTGATATTTACATTGTGAGTCTGATGACTTCATTTAACATAGTGATCTCATGGTGCATTCATTTTCTTCTAAATAATTAAGGTTTATCCTTCTTTATGGCAGAGAGGTACTCCATGAGTACACAGGTCTCATAGATTGATGGGCATGTAGGCTGATTCCAATATGAGCGCTGCAGCTGTAAACACAGGTATGCATATATTGATTGTAATATGATATAGTTAGCTCTTTCAGGAAGTTATGTAGAAGGGGAATAGCTGGGTAAAATACAATTTTAATTTTCTTTTTTTAATAATAGCCATACTGATTTTAGTACTGGTTGTACTAGTTGACATTCCCACCTAAAATGTTATACCTGATTTCTTGATGATACTGGCTCTTGATGAGGTAACGTGGAATATCAGTATTATTTTAATTTTCATTTTTAATGGACAGAGATGTTGATCATTATTCACATATTTATTGGCCATTTATAATTCTTCAGAGAAGTGTCTACTCATTTTAGTTTCTGAGTTTTAGTTGCACACTTATTGGAGGGTGGTCTAACATATTTTACTTTTTCATATATTGTCAATATTGTTCTTTCCAATGATTAACAGGCAAAATATTTTTCCACTCCACAGGTTGCCTCTTCAGATTGTTTGATGTTTCCTTTACTGTCCAGAAGCTTTATAATTTGCAATGATTTAATTTGTTATTTCTTGGTACTCTATCATGTGCAATTGATAGTGTGTTCAGAAAGAATTTACCTATTCCTATGTTTTCAAGAACTTTACATATTTTTGTTTTAGTTTTATGTACTTAGTTTTCCAATTTAGATCTTTGCTCCAAGATGATTTTAGTTTTGTACATTGTGTGAGCTATGGGTCTACAATCAAACTTCTACATATGGATGGATAGCCAGCTTACCAATTATAACTTTTTACAGAGAATATCTTTCCTCCCGAGTATAATCTTGGTTCCTTCATCAAATGTCAGATAGTGAAGAGTCCCTGGAGTTATTTCTACAACCCATATTGTATTACATGGAACCATGTGCCTGTTTTTATTTCAATATCATGTTGTATTTACCATAAGAGGCTTGTAGTATAACTTGAAGTCCAGGAATGTGATGCTTGCCTTTTGTTTGGATTTTGTTAACCAGGATTGCTTTTGTTATTCTGGGTCCCTTATGATTCCATAAATATTTTAGAATTGATTTCTCTTTTGCAGTGAGCAATGATATTTAGTTTTATTATTGTGATGGTTTTAAATGTGTCCCTCAATTGTTTATGGACATTTTGATAACATTGTTTCAGCTTATGCCTTAACTAAATGTAATTTATGTTTTCTAATATCATCTTTGATCCCCATTTTTCTGAGTGCTGGAGTTTTTGATCTAGAGAGCTTTCACTTGATGGTTAAAATTTATTTAGCTAGTTTTTGTTTCACAACACAGGATCCAATTTATGTACAGAGGGATCCACTTATATTTTATTAAATAAGTACCATTGATTTTCCAATTTGAAATTGCACATTGCTGAAAGCAGCCTGCATACCAAATTTTCTTTGCAAAACATGCATTTTAGATATTTTCTCCCACTTTTATCTTTTTAACTGTTTTAATTTAATATATTTTAGTTTTACAATTTATTCAATCATGACTTACTCTTTTTAAATGTTACAGTCATATGTAAATTCATTAAGACCTATATCTCTGATTTTGTACATAGCACACATGGTGTTAATGAGGTCCATCAGGCTAGGGGAGCCCCACCCCTAAGACTTTGCCCATTGGAGCCCACACACCCTCTCCTTTGGGCTGATGCTGCTTGTTCCTGGAAGCTTCTCATGGCAGTTGTTTACATTCTTGGGCTCTCTCACTTCCTGTGATTCCATTGCATCTTTGGCTTCATTCTCACAGCTTCATACAACCACCTCTCAGAGGCTTCATGCCTGGCCACTGGCTAGAGGCCATCTGGTCACATACTCCTGAATTCTTCATCGTAAACAACCAGCAGCACATGGATGATGCCATGGGGTATCACTAGGTTGAGAAGTAGCCATGGTGACCACTAGGATAGGCAAGTACCATGAAATAACTCTGAGAGAAGCAATTATCTATGCAGCCACTCTTCAGCAGGGGAAACAGGGGCTCACTTTTCCAATGACAAGTATATAATTCAATCATTTTGCCAGCAATAAATGGGATTTTGCCAATTTGGAGGGTGCATTGATGTCATCTTTCTACTTGTTCCTGTTCAAAGTATTTAATTTCTTTAGAATGGCACTAGTCTCTACTGCAACCAAACTTTCTTTGATGACAACAGTACATGTGCTTTTATTTGGGCCAAAGTTAGATTTTAAACTTTTTCTGTTCTAAATTTTGCTCTAGATTTTCATTATACATTGGGTTAAAATCAGCCAGCAATACTTATGACACAGCATGAATGTTGGAAGGGTGTGAAAATTTCTACTAGGACAATTACTCACCCTGCTTTACTCTCAGCCTCAGAAAAAAATCTCAGGACATGGCAGAATATAGATTGATGTTTTGCTGAATGTGTGACATTCAAGCTTCTTGTTTACTTTCTTAAACCATTCTTATTCCACATGAAACTTTCTGAGCCTGGCCTCTACTATTCCCATTCCTATCAGCCTTCTGGTCCACTGAACTCTAAGGAGAATCACCATCAAGTTCTGCATACAAAATTGTAGGGCTCCTGTATCCCATATCTTCCAAACTTTCAAAACTCCTCCATCTAACCAATGGTAAACTTCATGGTCAGGCACAGTCCCAGCAATGACTCTGCACCTGGTCCATTTTTTCTGGTATGGTCGCATCTCTGGGACCAAATATATGACAACCACAAGTTAAAAGAATAGATGTTTAAATTGGCTAATCATTTCAGAGGATTTTGTCCTGGGAAGCTGCCTCCAAGTCAGGAATATCATGACTGAAGGCCTTGATGATGCCAAAGTCTAGAGCTAGGGAGCTGTGCCAGAAAGGAACGGGTTAGAGATCAAATATAGAACTTAAGGTCATGTCTCCATGACCCAGATACAACAATAAGTCCACTGTACTCTGTGTAGGTGGCTCCCAGCCAAGTCAATTTGACAATAAAGCCAAATTATCATACTCAGTACCCCACATTAAAATGATTGTCCAAATCCTTCAGCATTGGTGCCTCTCTCTGTTATTGTCAAGATTTATTTGGTCCTAGTATAGAAATTACAATTCATGATGTCAAATTAGTGAGATGATTCTTTATACTATAATTTTCTCACTATTCTAACCAAAGTGTGACAATTTGATAGGTGGTAAATGTCTGTATATGAGCATGTAACAGTCTTGAGAATTACAGCACAAGGGGGAGAAAATTTGAATCGATGAGGGAAGATAATAGTGAGTATATTCTTCATGAAGAACCTTCAGCAAACCAACCAACCAAAGTGAATACATCATAAATGAGCCACCCAAAGTATTTGCATTACCTCAAGTAGCTCATATGTCAATGTTTTTCAGCAGATTTTCCGCCATATGAAATGGATTTATCCATGTACAACATTAGGTGTTGACAGTCAGCACAATCCCACTGTTCATCTCATAAATGGCACAAGGAAATCCCATTGTCTATATCAATTTTTAAAGAGAAGGGGAATTCTCTGAACAATGGTAACATAGCCACCATAGACAATGTTTGAGGTAGATTTCTTGTCATAACATCATTTACATTACTACCAGGCCAATGTAGTAGCATTTTCCAAAAATATGTACACTTAGGTGTGCTTGTGCCCAATGACAAATTCTTCTTCATGCTTTAGTCCAAATTAAAATTTATAAATAAATATTGAGTAGCTATGAGTAATCCTGGTAACAATAGAATTACTTTCTACTTTCTGTAACATGAACTTGCTCACATGTAAGCTAACTCAATAAATCCTTCACAGATAAAATTGTGTTCTGGACACAAAGAAGACAGCTCCTTGCAAGATGCTGTGAACCTTTGTTTCCACCATTAGCAAAGGACTGATAATATGCATCCCTGAGGCTCCATTAAGGAACATTAAGATATTTTTGAATGTTACTAAACATTAGAAAATTACAGTTATTAATTTGTCTCTGAACTGTTGCATTATCTCATATTTAATTTTCTTATTCAATCTGTGGCATAATTTAACTGTAAAACCCTCACTGTACATTTTGTGTAGCACTACATTAAAGTTTCCAATCTGAATGAGTTAAAATAAAACCTAAACCTAAAGAGTCAAATGGTATATTTGATACTTTGATTAAATTTCATTATATGGTAAAGCAGAGAATCTTAAAGATCGTGAAACTACTGTTGTTTAATATGATGTTTTCCAGGGATTTATCTCAGTGTTTTCACCACCTGCTGTGCAAGCTCAAGGACTTGAGTTTGATCCCTATTACCAAAAAACAAAATGATGTTGTGACTTCTCTATGGTCCATCCCCTAACATAGGTTTCCCAATATGAAGAGAATGATGGATGATAGAAGCTTTAAGAGGTGAACCTACTGTGAGGCAAATAAAGTTTGGGTTAGAATCCTCAGAAGAGTTTCATAGAGTGTCTCCAGTAGTGACCTGTTTACCAAAAGTTTGCTTCAATAGAGCCAGCTGCTGTCAGCTGCTCACCAGCACCAGTGCCCATGCCATGATCTTGGAAATCCAGAAATGTTTGATAAATAAATACATTGAAAAAGCAAATTCATCACCATAGGCATTTTTTTATGCTCAGAGCAAAACAGACCAAAACACAGGACACAAAGAGTGTTGAGCTAGATTTCCTGAAGGATTACAAGTTCCTACTTACTACTCTATCTTTCCATGTGTCATCATAAAAGCTACACTGAGGACAAGGAAGCTTAGTGGCAACAGGAGAGAGGAGCCTTGGTCCCTGAGCCTGGGTAAGCTGTGCAGCAGTCATCTTCCTAGGAGAAATTCCCTGTCCAGGGCAGCTTATGGGATTGGTTGAACAAGAAAGAAACTACCTTGCATCAATATAAGACCAAAAGGATTACAACTGTAATTGTACCTTTATACATTGCTGGTATTCTTCATTTATTTCACTAAACAACATCTGATTTCTTAAAGAGTAACTTAAGGTCTGGAAGTGAAGACTTATCAATGAATTTTTCATGCTCTGATTTTAAATGTTTAACCTCAGTATGTGTTGTATATGATTTTGTAACATTTTTTATTGAATCTCCGGAAAACATGGACACAGGGGATGACACCCCTCTTCCAATCACAGCACACAGAATGTTAAATGCTGATACTTCAGGGATTTACTATAATGTAAGTAAATTAATTTTATAATCAGTTCTGAATTTGAATTCATTGAAACTCCACTAATGCATGAAAAATATCTTTTTTATCGTGTCATACACATGAACTATGTCTTAACAAGCTGTATTAGAAATTTAATTAATCTCAATGGTGTGGCCAAAGAATGCTGGCCAATTAGAGCCTGGAAAAAATGTGGGCTTCTTGGAGCTGGGATCACCCTGCTCCCACAGATCATCAGTAGTGTGACCCAGATGCATCCTTGGTTAACACTCACCAGGCTCACAGGTATTTCAGAAGCTGGGTTGCATACACGGTCCACTCTGGAGTCTCACTGAAAATTGACTTTGCATGTGCTCACTGAAGAAAGAAGCAGGAGCAAGGATCTCATCAAGTCTCTTCATTTTGAGCAAAAGCAACATTCATGTTAGGGAAGTTAGACTCAGCTCTTCCCTTCTCAGGTAACTTTGTACATGTGTATTTCTTCATTTACACTAACAGTAATTCAAAAGTCACATACTAGTATCTATGAAATATAGATTTCAAAATCTTAAGCTAAGGTAACTATTTCATTTCCATATTATGTGTACTTGTAGAATAGACAGGCTGTATCAGATTCTGGTGTGTATTTCACATAATTATTTCTTCCAATGTTTTCTTACATGCTGTGTTTCATATGTGGCCCAGGTCCAAAGGCAGAAATCAATGTGGTAAATTTACCATGGAATAGAGTATCAACATATGCAAATTTAATATTTCCTTGAGCTGGATTTTAAAAGGTAACTAAAAAATGTTTAAGCTAAAAATTTGGGGGGGACATTTCATGGGACTAAATTCATGCAAGCAAACATAGTTTTTACATTAACAAAAATTTTTAAATGTCTAGTATAGTTATTAGCATGGTCAATTTTTTTTTTTGTACCAGGGATCGAACTTGGGTCCTTGCACTTGCAAGGCAGGTGACAGAACCACTGAGCTAAAACCCTGGCCCATCATGGTCAATTTTTTAAAAACAGGATTTCATATATAATATCATAATGCTGATTTCTTAGATATATTAATATGTTTCACCCATTTCACAATTTATGGGGGATTAGCAAACATGTTCATTCTGTTGTCCACATTTAAAATTGTGGGCCAAATAATTCCAATGTATCACTAAGAACATAAAGAAGAGGGGATAATCCTTGGATTTCCTTTTCTGCACAGGATCAGGATCTGCTGTGCAGAATGGAAATAGTTCAGTATTGGCCTCATCAGGTCTCATTGGATTTGAGATTGACATTCTGTGCTCAGAGGACTTTTTCTTTAGAGAAATAAGCCTACTGTGAGAAAAATACATATGCAATTCCAAAGAATAACCAGGCCAAAAAAATTCTATAAAATATTTGAAAACATTGGAAGCCATTTGAATGTACCACTGTCAAGAAATCATTATTTTTATGCACATGAAAAGCATAATTTTGAATTTGTAATGACAAAGTATTTGCCTATAAGTATTAAAGGTGCAGATGTTAATATTTTCAGTACTATAATCTCTCAATTCTGCTTTTTGCCAATGAAAATAAAATAATACTGAGATTAGACCTCTTCTTATAACTAATTTTCATGCTGAAAACTTAATTTGTAAGCAGATCATTTGTGAATTGAATACTTCAAAACAAGCACAGGTAAACCAAATAATTTTAAAATAATGATTTAAGAATAATGAGATTTTTGCAAAATAGATAAAAGGAAGCAGAGGATAATTCTGAGTACAAAGTTGGCAACTCATTAAATATTATAATCTATTCCTAGGAGAAGTTTGAATTAAGGAAAACTACTTCAATCTTTCTTTTTTTCTTTCTTCTTTCTTTCTTTCCTTCTTTTTTCTGTCATCTTTTTATAAAATACACAGACAAGGCTGTACAAGATGGGAACACCATGCATGAAGTAAAATCATGGATAGTGGTGCAAGTGGTAAAGAAAGGGCTCACACACAGGTCAGGAAGAGCATCTGAAGTGAGAGAATGTTTCAGTGTAACTAGCTTGGTGTCATTTAAATCAAAGTCATCATCAAACATGACCATGTTCACACATTAAATCTGGTAGAAAAAATTGATAAGAGGATCAGCTACATGAGGGGCTGAATCACAGTCATTCTTCACCTGGAGGACATAGAGGATGAGGAGCAGAAGTGGGATTTTGAATATCTGGCACTGATACAGAAGCTCGCATGGAGTAGGTCAGAGAAAGCTATGCAAAACTGAAGCTAATGGAGGAAAACAGTTGAGGTGTCCTGTAGAACTATAAAGGACTTTTGTATGCTGAATATGTAAAAGATTGCTCATTCATGGCCACACTTTAAGTGCTTTATTTACTAGTTCTCACATTGTATAATTATACACACTAATAGAATGTGTCAGCAGTTTGCAAAGGAAATTGAAATGGAAAATGTGCATTACTGTATTTCAAGATAACAATGTCCATTTACTCTTTCCCAAATTCCTGATTAGAAGCCACTTTGTATGCCTGAGTGGTCTACACTCTGCTGGTAACATTACCTTCTCACTTTAACCTCTGACTCTGCAGAGACCATGGCAGGTTAGCAGACATGCTGAGGTTTTCCCAGACAAGGTTTCTAGATGAAACAAGAAGAGAATTTGGATTCAATTCTGAGTCACAATGTGGCCAACATGTGCATTAGCCACAATGAATCAGGTTCAGTTCTTGGAGTCAGTAAAATAAAACTCTTGGTTTTGGGTGAATTCTTTATTTCTATACATTCTGTAGAAAACGCTGTTTTTTCATTAGTGTGTTTCTTGCTTTTGTTTCATTGTAAAACTTTGTGGTTTTAGCTCAATGGGATTCTGTCAGTTTTTACTTTTGTTTTGTTCTGTTTCATTTAAACCCTTCCACAGGAAATTTGCAGATCTTCATTTTTTCTAGGTCAGCTACAGGAGGTCAGTTTTGTTTTTTTGTGTGTTTCTTTCCTCTCTTGATTGCTCATGTTCCTTGGAGCCTTGAGCTGCTGTCTTATTTGAAGAAGTTCCCTGCTCCAGGATTTGGCAGAGGATACCCCCAGCAGATCATTTCCTAGAGATTTAGTGCACCTTCAGAACTTTTAAATGAATACACCTGCCCCACTTCTCCTGCTTTCTCTTGGGGTCAGGGCTGGTTCTTAGGATGTGTGCTTTAGCCTAATCTCAGAGTGATGGTGGTTACCAAAACTTGTCTTTTCTTTTTCCCAGAGACAAAGCTTTCCATATCATGGAAGTGATATAGATATAAATTTTCAGGAAGTGGCAAGATATCAACCATGACCAAACCAAAAAGAAAAAAAAAGCATACTGAAAAACCTATCATAAATTGTCAAAAGGAAAAAGAGAACCTTGAAACTAGCCAAGAGAAGGAAACCCATACAGGTGAAAAATCTCACAAAACCTGAGCAGACTTCTGATTAGAAAATTTTCAAGCCTCGATAAAATGGGGTGATGGCTTCAAAGTGCTGAAATGGAAAAGAGTCTCCATCATGAATATTTTACAATGCAATTCTCTCCTTTAGAAATGAAGAAATAAATACATTACAACACCACCAAAGCCGAGGGAGCTCACCAAACTGAGTCAGGCCTGACAAGACAGCCTCTAAGAGTTCTGTACATTGGAACAAAACCATGGGAAGTAAAGACAGGACAGCAGAAGTGGGGATGCACCAAGGTAGCTTCTTAGAAAAAACAAGGAAAAGACCTTGCCTGCTGAAGGAGCTCCAAGGCAGGCCGTGAAGGCATCCAAACTCAGGATTTCTATGCAGACTTCAGTTGGCTATGTTGCTGGGCACATGAAATTGAAACCCTGTGGTTTCCATTTTCAGCCAGGCCTCTGATGTCAGGAGAACAGACTTTGTGCATGCTAATGTCTAGTAGACTTCAATAAGGTTCCTTCCCATGTGTTCCTGCTTTCTCAGGGCTTGTCTGGGTTTCCTTGGTTCCTTCTCCCTGTCCACTATTTCTCCAACTGCTGGTCTCAATACTGCTCAACAGACACAGCACACATTGGTCTCAGTACCCCATGGAAGATTCTCAAAAGGGGTCATATTTTAGTCCTCAAAAATATTAAAAGTTTTTGGAATACTGAAATCATATAAGCTATCATTTCTTGATATAATAGAATGAAACCACAAAACAAAAATGGGGAATTTTTTATACTCACAAATGGTAGGAAGTTAAAATGTATGTTGCTGAATACCAAAAATTTCAAGGAAGAAATTAAAAGATAAATTTTAAAATATCATTAAATCAATGAAAATAGAAATAAAGCACATAACATAGAGAATGCATCAAAGCCAATCTATACTAGAATTTTTAACACCTATATCAAAAAGCACTCAAATAAATTAATATGAATCTCAGCTAAAAATATGAAATGAACTAAGCCCCAAAATAAAAGGTATAATAAAATAGAAAGTATAAACCTTAAATAAGTAAAACAGAGAAAGTGAAGAAAATAGAAAATGGAATACAGCTAAGAATTTCGTGTTCAAAAAGATAAACAAAATTCATCAAACTTTCATCCTAAATGATTTTCAAAGAAGAAAAAAGTAAAATTCATAAAATCAAAAATAAAAGATATAGGTACTAATAGAACATAAATACAGAAAACCCCACAGTACTGTAGATAATTATACTCCAACACACTAGGTAAGTTAGAAGAAATGGACATATTCCTACAAACACACAGTCCAAAGGATTCAGATGAGGAAGATATGAAAGATCTGAATAGACAAGGAGTAAAGAGAACTAATCAACAATACAAAGTATCCCATAAAACAAAAGCCCAGGACCAGGTAGGTTCAAGCCACAAATCTATAGGTTATTTAACCACGTACCACCAAGTCTTCTCAAACAATAGTTCATGTAACAAATACAAACAATCCTGTTACATAATCCCAGTGATAAATTTTGTGGAAATTGCACTGTATCCTAAAACAAACATTCAAATAATAAAAAGGATGAAACTTTTATACTTTTGAAAATGTTTTCTGACTCTCTAGATGGCAAATGAATTCCCATGAAAAAAATCTTTATTCATCCTGTTGCACTGTGTGGATTTGGTTGAACACACATGCACACACACACACACACACACACACAACCTCTTTTGCATTGATATACACATAGAAAGGTGAAGGGGCTTTTTGATTGTACTTTCATATAAGTGAAGATATTCTTCTTTTGTTGCATACTAGCACAAAACAACTTTTAATTATTTAAATAATAATAGCAGGTTGGGAACTGAGGGCTATTGAAGAATATTTCAAACATTGACTTGCATGTTTTAATTTCTAGCATGGCACATGATTTTCTGCAACATGTACTGGTTCTCTGGAACTTGTCCACCCAAAGAGCAAAGTCAGTCTCCCACACACAGTATGTTTGACTATGTGATGCCAAATGGATTTACTATAGTATAAGTGAATTCCTTTCATAATCAGACATGAACTTGAAAATTTATTGAATCTCCAGTGATGTGTCAAATATTTTTAATGCTTCTTTGTTATTAAATGCCACACCTTTAAACTACCTCATAAAATATCTTTTGGAAATTGAATTAGTCTCAATGGTATGGCCAAAGCATTCTGGCCAATTAGCAACTGGAGCAAATGTGGGCTCCTTGGAGGCTGGGATCACCAGGTCCCCAGAGCTCATCAGAATTGTGACCCCCAAGTGTCCTTGGTGAAGACTCACTGGGGTCACAACTACTTCAAAAGAGTGGCTGAATGTGGGCTGTACTGGGAGTCTCACTGAGAAGAGGAGCGCATTTTTCACTCAGAAGAAAGAAGCAGGAGCAAGGATTCTGCCAAGTTTCTTAACATTCTGCAAAACAATATTCATGTCAGTGAAGTTATAATTACTACTTACTGCCTTGGTAAGTTTTTACATATTAATTAATTTTCCTTAACATGATTAATGAATGTCACACACAAATACCTGTGAAATACTTCAAAGTCTTAAGCCTACTTAATTATTTCATCCCCATATGCTGTATGTGATCTAATAAAATAGATGCATTGTTCTGGATTGTAACGTTTGTTTTAGGCAGTTTGTCCTCAAATGCTTTTTAAAGATCTGCATTTCCTGTATGACCCCTGTCACAGGGCAGATATCATAGTTGTTGGAAATTATTTTGGATTTAAACAGTAAGGCTCATGAATTAATTATTATTTGAGCTGGATTTAAGAGGGTAATGAAAATATCTACAAGCTCATGAAAATCATGAGACATTTCCCAGAGATCAAGTCATGTTGTGATGTCTAATATGGTCATTATTATGGATGATTTCAATAACAGCTCAATTTTGTAAAGTATTAGTTCATAATGCTGATACTTTTGATATTATGTCACTCATTTAATAATTTATGGGAAATTAACCATCATACTCATCCCATTTACAATTGTGAGCCAAACACTTTCAAACTATCACTGGGAAAATTAAGGAGCAGCAGGAGGAAGGATCCTGGGATACTTTCTCTTCTGCAGATGATTTTCATGTACTGTGATGAGTAGAAATGTGAGGTGACTTTAGCACAGGGAACCTGAGACTTTGTTTGGAATGCAGAGAAAGGAGAGCTGATAAGCAGAGATGGAGATAGAAAGGAGACTGCAAATGACCATAACCAAGCTGTTATTTTGGTAAAGGAAATTAACAAGAGCCTGAAGTGTGGTGGCATCTGTGACCCACACCAGGTAAGCACTATTAACTTAGTCAATCAGCACTGGTTTCCATAGTAATGTCCTATGCTCAGAGGATTTTCACATCATGCAGAGCAATAAGGCTAAGAGAAGAAAGTGCTGGTAATTCAGAGGATGAGCGGGGAAAGCAGTTCATGCACAATACTTAGGTAAAACCATGCAAAGACATATGAGAAGTTCACTGAACCAAATCATTACTATTATGCATATGAAAGACAGAAAAAATGTGAATGATTTAACATGGAAATTATTTACATTTTAAGTATTAACAAAAAGTTCTGATGTTAATATTTTCAATATTATAATCCCACAATTCTGTATTTTTCCAAATAAAATAAAATAACAATGACATTCAACCCTCAATAGAAGTATTTTTCATATTGAAAAAATAATCTGAAAATCAAAATATAAATATACACGTTCACTAGATTTCAAGATACTCTATTTCATCCATTTATTCTATGCTGAGTTGATGATTACAATCCACACACTGGAACCAATGTCAACATTTTATTATAGTTCTAATGGGTGCTCTGCATTCTGCTTATAGTGTCCTCTGTTCACTTTAACCTGTGACTCTGCAGAGACAACACCAGGTGGGCAGACATGGACAATGTCACCATCATCACAGAATTCCTCCTCATGGATGTTGCAGGTTCCAGGGAGCTCCAGGTTCTGCAAGATGTGCTGTTCTTAGGGATTTATCTGGGAGCACTAACAGGGAATCTTGTGACTGTCACTGTCATCATGACAGACACACATCTACACTCTCCCTTGTACAGTTTAATCAGCAATGTGGCCCTCATAGACCTTGGCAGCATCTCAGTTATTGTTCCCAAGGCTGTCATGAATTCCATGAAGGGCAATAGGAGAATCTCCCTGACAGAGTGTGTCATGCAGATTTTCCCATATGCACTGTTTGCATCAGCAGAGATTGCCATACTGGTGATCATGTCCTATGATCGCTACATGGCCATTTGGGACACTCTGCACTACGTGCTCATCATCACCCTGAGTCTGTGCTCCCAGACCACAGCTGGCTCCAGGGCGTCTGGTCTGGTCTTCTCTGCTATCAACACAGGCACTCTGTTCAGGCTTCCCTTCATCAAGAACAATATCATCAAGCAATATTTTTGCAATATTCCTCAAATTCTGAGTATTTAATCTTCAGATGTCCAGTTTTCTGAATTTGTAGTGGTTGTTGTAAGTGACTGCATTGTCCTAGTGTGTTTTAATTTCATGTTTGTGTCATATGTTAATATATTTTCAACTGTGCTTAAAATGCATTTAGTGGAAGCCTGTAACAAAGCCATATCCACCTGTACCCCACAGCTGGCCATTCTCCTTTTGTTTTTTTATCTTTGGGGTTGTGGCTGTCTTCAGTCCTATTGCAAAGAAACCATCCTTTAAGAATCTTCTGATTGCCATGATCTACAGCATGGTGCCCACATTTGTAAACCCCATTATCTACTGTCTATGCAAAAGGGAGATCAATGCTGCTCTGCAAAGGATGTTCAACAGATATTTTTGGTTCACAAAGGTTTTTTCAAGTAAAGCATAAATATCAATCTATCAGTTGAAAGTAGTTTTATTCATATTTGATGTATATATTAAAAATTGAGATCTAACCTGTGGATTATCTTGTTTTAGATATTTCTGTATATTTTTGTTGTCTATACTTGTTATGAGGAAGCATAAATTGTGTTTTACTTTTCATGCTGCATTTGCTATATATTTCATGCTTTATGAAACACTAGAAGTCTAGTCTACACAGGCAAAATATTTTGAAAATATTTGGATAATTTTGAACCAAAAATAAAGACAGGCACCATAAGGAGCAGGTCATGTGTTATCTGTTCCCCCTTAACAGACACCTGTGTTGTTCAGAGAACCTCAGGTCTGGATCTGACCAACCTGGAGAAGTATACTGAGAGGTCCTTTGAGAAGTTCCTGCTGTGTGCACTGTGTTCTGTGCACTCACCCTTCCACTCAGGCTGGGATAACTAAGACAGTGATTAGACATGGCCACAACTCAGGCCTGAGAACACTGAGATCCTTTCCAGCCCCTTTTGCTGCACCTGGTAAAACCCTTTCCATATTCAATGAAAATAAAGACACATAACAACTCAACTTCAAAAAATTGTAGTTTAGATGTTTGTGTTTTTCTTTCTATGTTCTGAATGAAAAGATCTAGGCTATGGTTGATGCAGTCAAACTTTGTGGAAAAAAAACTCAGAGTGTAGCCTGAAGACAAATTAAATAATAACTTCTACTGGAATCTCCTTGGAGAACAGCAGATAATGCTTGCACTGTGTGGGGCACTTTTTGCATCAAATGTTACATATAGATGGATTCACCCAAACCAAGTGTTCTATTTTTCTGATTTCCAAGAGCTGAACCTGCAGTGTTAGGCTAACACACACATTGGTGATATTGTGCCTCAGAATTTAATCCAATTTTTCCTTGTTTTTCATTAAGAAGCCCCGTGTGGAAGAACCTCTGCACTGAGGCACTGGTGCCCTTTTATCCCTCATCCAGCACTGGAATAACAGGTGCATCAGGCTGGCTGTGTGTCTGTACTTATTGCCCCTGGCAGAAGCAAATGGTGTTTGGCACCATGGAACTTCTGTCATCTGGAGCTCATGTCCTGGTGAAGGTCTGCACAGTGCTCCCCCTCCTGTGATGCCTGAAATTCTCCAACTTTTAAAGTTTCATCATTGAGGAGGCTACATCTGCTCTCAGCTTTATGTAGATATAAGTGACATTGAAAATTGTAAGTTTAAGTTGAAAATCTTGTTTTGATTTTTGCATTTGTTGGGAAATATTTGCCCCATTCAAACTTACCAAATTATCCACATTTCTTTTCAAAATATAACTGTCCCTAGGTCATTTTATAGCTGTTTTCATGAGAAGAAATCACTTTCAAATTTATATTTAAGTAACACTCTTACAAAGGTAGGGCGTTAACAATTCTGAATCTTTAAATGTTTCATATGCATTTTGCCCTATTCTTTTATTTCCATCAACATTATATGTACACTTTTGGTCCAGTTTTTTTATTGCAAATATTTGAATAAACAAGTAAATTCAGTTATAATTTCCAAAATTAATTTGGAAAACTCTGTCTTTCTAGTTCTTTATTTTGATTTTCTATCTAGAACTTATATTTTTATGAAGAGATTTTAAAAATTCCATACTAATTTTGTGTTTGTATATTTTCAGGTAAGGTATTATTATGACTTAGTCTTCTTCCTTGCTTAATTCTTATTTGTAACTTTTTTCATTTTTTACAAGTTTATTTGCTTATTAATCATTGACAAATAATTATATATATTTATTGTACACAGTTTAATTCTTTGACATAAATTTTACAAAGTGGAATGTTTAAATTTGGTGAATTGACACATCTATCACCAATTATGTTTATGTTTTGGGGTATGAAACCTTTAAAATTTACTTTCTTCAACAATTGAGAAATACAAAATTTTTTACTCTTATAGTGGTAATTCTGTCCAGGAGATCACTAAAATACTTTTTCCTGTTTAATTGAAATTTTGTGGACTTTGAACAATATTTTCCCATTGCTATCAAAGCCCCTCTGCAAGGATCTGGTAAAATTAATTTTACTCTAGATTTATGAATTCACCATTATTGGTTTCCACATAACATGATCTCATGGAGTGGTTGTCTTCTTGTGCCTGGCTTATGTCACATAGAGGAATGTCTTCCAAATGCAGCCATGGTGGTGCAAATGAAAGGAATACTCCTATTGATTTTTCTGTTTGTTTTTGAGACAGGGTCTTGCTATATAATTCAGACTAGCCTTGAACTCACTCAGTAGCCAAGGCTGGCCTCAACCTCAGAGGAATCCTCTATCCTCAGCCTCTCAAGCCCCTGCAATGGTATTCCCACACCTACCCACCAACATTCCCCCCTGGCCAGCTAACCCACACTCAGCACCTTTGTAGGCTGACCTCCATCCTCAGAGGAGAACTTCCTGACCTCCTACCTCCACCACATCGAGCCACACTTCTCTGTTCCTGGCTCTCCTGCACCCTTCCTCGCCTCTGTATCACTCAGTGCAGTAAGAACAAACCATGCAATTCCTGATCTGCCACATTAGATTGTAAACTTCAAATGGGGATCAGTCTGTCCTGTGCAATACTGCATCTTCTGCATGAAGCCATGCCTGGCACACAGTGAGCACTCAATACACAGTAGCTAGATTAATGAATGACACACAGTGGAATTAGCCCTTTCCACAATCTGGACACTATTCTACTACTTGTTAACTTTATCCTCCAGCAACCACAACACCCTCTTCATTCAACAGCAGTCTGTTGGTGCTGAAGATTCAAACCTGAAATATTAGCCAACCCCTTGAAGAAGTAACAGACAAGACAGAAATGCAGAGTCATAAATACCTGCCTTTGTGTAACAGAAGAGGCAGAAGAGGCATGTGCCAAGGGAATAAAGGAAAGGATATAAACTCCCTGTTTATGCTAACGTGACTTTTGAGCAGAGAGGAAGTAAGGACTTATCTGGATCTACAAAATTTAGCTGTGTGACATTAAGCAAGTCACCACCCCCTGATTCTGTTCATGAACCTCTGAAAGAAAGGGACTATGGCAAATGATCTCTAGGGCCCACACAGCCCAAGAGTCTAATATGCCAAACCTTTGAGATTGACGAATGTACTGAGCAGCTACTACATGCCAGGCAATATGCTAAGTATTTACATCAATTTCTCATTTGCTACTATAGAGAGTGGCATCATGCTAAGATGAGGGCACTCAGACACAGATGTTAGGCTCACTGAAGTAACCTGGCTTTGCCTAAGCATTATGAATCTGCACCCCAGGTTCCTGATAACAATGTTATCTTGCCTTCTTAACTGCATTCTAGTTAATTATAAAACATCATGCAAGCTGGCCGTAGTGATGCATGCCTGTAATCCCAGTACTCACAATGCAGAGTCAGAAGGATTAGTACCAGTTTGAGGCCAGCCTGTGGTACATAGTGAGTTTAAGGCCATCCTGAACTATACAGTGAGAATTTGACTCAAAAAGCAAAAGTAAAATAATGTGAGATTTGATTGCTGCTGTCTTCTAGAAGGATATATACCAAAATGTGAACAAGAGTTATCTCTGATGGCAATTATCCTCTCTCCAAATTTTCTAAAATGACTTTGTATGAACTTAATCAGAAAACATTCTTAGAAAGAAAGTATTCCAGTGTTAGACACAGCATCATAATTTAAATTAACAAGGTCTTTCCAAAACCAGTATATTAGCTACTTATCCGGAGTTCAGGCTTCTGGCAAATCTGGTCAAATCTGATCATTTCTATTCAAGGCATAAACCAAAACATAGATGCAGACAAGTCCACTGATGAAACCTGTCATCACCTCTGAATCAAATTCCTTTGATACACTGGTTTAAGCAATCATAAAGCCAAATACTCTGCTTATTTACTTAATCCGCCCAATAGAGTTCTAGTAAGAGCTTTCTATGTGTTAGTCACTAGGCTTTGTACCTGAGGCAAGCAACTCCCTGACCTCCTGATGTAGTAAACTTACCCAGCATGGAACCAATTATCACTTTATCTTATTAGTGGCACTTATTAATAAGTTACTCTCTGGGTTGGACAAGTTATAGGGGCCTTATGTATATGTATAAAATCTTGCTGGATTCTCAGTAATCTTATATGAAGTGAAAATTTTTACTCCCATTTATTGGTAGGGTGAGTGAGGCTCAAGAGGTTAAATAACTTCTTCTAAGTCACACAGCTAGTGTACGGTGCAAGGTTGGTGTCTAATCCCAGGTCTATCCAAGTCATACTCCAAGTTCTCCATGGCTCATCTACATGAATACTGCTCCTCCCAATAGGTTCGGCTACATACATCATTGGCTAGCTGAAGACCCCTTACTCCTAAGCATCTAAATCCTAAAGCTCATTAAAAACAAATCACCAGAGAGTCTACATTGAGTGCTTCTTGGTATGTCATTTGAGGTCAAGAAATTTCATCTTTAACAAACTGACTTAAGCAATTAATTTTTCAGTGAAATTATGTCTTGCTTTTTAGAAAAAAAATGAAAGAACCCCCCCACACACCATCCCTGGTACTGGACTGTATCTTTCCAGTTCTTTTGTAATTTATGATTTCTCAAAAACCTTTCTGTCTGGGAGCCCTCTCTGAAATCATCTTTCCCACTCTAATAAAGGGATTACACTGATGAACTGTATTCACTTTGCTCCTACACTGCACAGGGATGAAATCTATCCCATCTTTAAAAGCTCTTCAAAGGGAGTTCTAAATTCCAACTCATTCCTCAAAGAAAGGACCCTTACTTGGGTTGGCGGGAACCCATTTAAAGAAGTCAAGTGGACTGGGAAGGTGAAAGTAGATGAATTCTGCCTCTCACCCCTAGCAGAGGATTCCCAACTCCTTTCGGGACTCAGCCTCTCTGGCTTTCCATCCACCTAGCAACATTGCTTTGCTCCCACATGTGTGTTTCCCAGCACCTCCTCAGGAAGCCCTGCGTGCCCCCAACCCTCCAAACTCACTGCAGGACTCGAACATGACCACAGCAGAGCCAGCCCGAACTCACCCTCCTCACCTGGGCCCAAGGCATCCCTAGCAGGTCCCGATCCAGAGGCCGTGGCCCCCTGAGCACCAAGCAGCAGAGTAGCCAGACCTCGGGCGTGCTCCAGGACCCCACGCCAAGCCCCCTTCCAGACTTGGAGGCCAGGAGCCGCCCTGGATGCAAGGGCCTGTGGCTCAGCAGGGCTGCCCCACTCGAGTCCCTGGCAGCCCGGCTAGTGACTTAGGCTGCAGAGCAGCCTCCAGAGTTCAAGCTCCAGATGCTCTTGGGTAGCTTCTGAGGAGGGAGGAGAGGCCAAGCACCTCCACCAGAGGTGTCCCTCCTCTGTCACCGCATTACTCTCAGTACTTCAGGAACTCTGGAGGAATTCCCAGTCCAGGACGGCCCCTAAAATCACCTGGGGTTGGTCACCCAGAGAGGGAAACCTCCAGGCTCCTGGACCTCTGGGCTGCCAGTGGCAGAGTTTTCTTTCAAGTTTTAAAAATTGTGATTCAGAAGGTTTCACAACACTGCACAACAACTCACCTCTGAAGCTGAGCAAACACTGCAAAGCATTAGAATTTCATTCACTTCTGAACACGTGTTTCTAGCAAAGGTCACTTAAATCACAAGTCCAAAGTTACAAAGATAAAAAAACCTTTCTATTTCTGAGATTGTTGACATATACACCTCGTGTAAGTGGTATGATTTATTGGGCTCATGTTCTCACCTCACCTGTCTTTGACATAGTTACATAGAGATCCAAAAGTACCTTTTTCTCTAATGACAACTCATATACAGACAGAGCTTAGCTTCCACCTCCTGGCCATTTTAGGTACTGTGGGAGGGACTATAGCCAGTCTGGCTATTCTAATTGTTGTCATCTGTTACCCTACACATTCTATTTCCTGGCAGAAAAATTTCCATTATGCATAGCCACCAATACTACCAGTAGTCATTATTGTATCCCTTTCCAGCCCCAATAATGTATGAATGATTTTAATATCTCTCAATTAAACATTCTTCATAGTATCGTAATTAGAAAATGAGCCCAACTTGGTACCCCACCAATCTCACCCAGGAGTGGGTTGAAAGTTTCACTCTTATACACATCACCTGGATGCTTGAATATATCAGACAAATTAACTTTCTAGGCATTTTGATTGCAACTATTATTGATGCTTCTACATTGACTGCTACTGTGACTATGGGATTGGTCACCTTGACTCACTCTATACAAACTGCTCAGACAGTGAATGACTATTTACAAAATATTATCTCAGAATTACTAATTCAGAACAGTACTGACAAAGACTTCCTGCTTTTGAAGCACCTGTCATCAGGCACCGCAAACACCAACAGGTCCCATGGACATATAGTCCACTTAGTGGTAAGGCTGGGCTGTGCTCAAAGTGCATAACTCATTGCTTTTAATCACTCTGAATCTTGCGAGGTATTTCAGTACCACCATGGTCCTAGAATGACACTTTAATAATCTCCAGGACCAAATACAAGCCTAACTTTATAAGCTTCAAATGGAGGTTTGCAACTTTAGTTTAGTTCATCTCAATGATATCACTTACTATTTCAACAATGGAAACTGTTTTTCAGGCCTCAATCTTCACATATATATTCTTATAGTTAATGGAATAATCTTTTTTTCTTCTTCTCTTTCTTGAAGTCCTAAGAGTGTTCTAAAATTTGTTTCAACACACCCTCTGTGCAGAAGCCCTGATGAACTTTCAACATGAAGCCCAATACTCCTCTGCCCTGTACCCCCTCTCCTCTGCTCAATATGAGTTATAAGACAAAAAAGAGGAAACATGGAGATCCTGACTGGAGGAGTTAATTGGATTGAATGTAAAGACAAAAGGACCCTTAGAGCAATAGCACAAGTCTTCTGGAGTGAACAATTAAAGATTATAGCAAATCTGCTGTGCAACAGCTAAGCAGAATCAACAATGAAATATTCTTAGAGATATTTGTACCAGTTATTGTGCTTATCATGCCCTGATGAGCTGCTTAACTTAGTAGACCATCCTGTTCTTTCCCTTCCCATGACCAAAACTCCCATATGAGTGTTTTTCTTCCACATCTTTGCTCTCACATGCTTAGGTTGAAAATGAAAGGCCAGGAATTTCTCAGCTTGGCACTGTTTTTCTGAGACTGTATGATGCTGATGTGTCATAGTAAAGCAGTCCTTCTTGGCCTCTTGGAATAATGGGTGAACTTACGCTCTGATTAATTTTACATTCTCTGTGCTCCCATAGTCATACACTGCAAGAGGGACCAAGAAAAGATCACTGGAAAAGAAGACAAGGGAATAAACAATAGAAAAAAATCAAACACCAGAAAAAAACCAAAATGACAAGAATTAGTACACCCCTTTTAATGATAAAATATATGTTGTCTCACCTCTGCAGTTAAATGACATAGATTCGAAGACTGGATCAAAAAACTACTCATCCTTATGTGGTTTGAAAGAAATACACCTCATCTACAAAGATATACAGAGACTCAAAGTGTTAGCATAAAGTACTCCAAGGTACTAGAGAACTAAAGCATGCAGAAATATTTATATTCATATCTAGTAAGGTAGATTTCAACCAAAAACTGGGCAGAAGAGACAAGGCCATCAAATACTGGTAAGTGTAAGAACTCTCCAAGAAGGGTTAGAAATCATAAATATATATCCATTGAACTTTTACACAATGGCTTTATAAATCAAATATTATTTGACATTAAAGAACTAATAAACACTAAGTTAATCATGATGGAGGACATCAATAGTTCCTTATCAGAAATATATGGCTCACATGGACAAAAATATTCTGAAAGTACCATCAGAATTATACCATACCAAGGATCAAATGTACTTGGTGATAGCTATAGAATATTTCATTTAATGTTAGCGAAGTACACTTTCTTTTTAGTATACCATAGAAGCTTCTAAAAAAGAGAGCATACTTTTGGCCATTAAGTCTCAAAATTTAAAGAAAAAGCACTCAAACAGTCTCATGCATCCTGTCAGAAATGAAACTTGAAGTCAACAGTAAAAGAAACTATAGAAACCTCATGAACATCAGAGGATTGATGATGCACTCTTAACTGATTGATGGGACTTTGAGGAAACTGGAAAAATTAAAAATATGCTTCAATCAGGAGATACTAGAATAATTACTTATCAAAATGTAAAAATACAGAATAAAATCAATACTAAGAGGAAAGTATATAGCTGTGGTTACAAACATTATAAAGATTGAGCGAGCCCAATTATGTGACATAATGATGCACCTTTCAAGGACCTTAAAACATTTAGAGGTGAAATTCTTCCTCATGGATTCCACATGCCAGCTCTGGCCACCCACGAACTCTAAGCCCAGTCTGTATTTGCTTCTCCTTGACATTGTGCAGCAGAGGTGCCAATCAATCAACTGACTTGATCATGGAGTACATCATTGTCCTAGAAATTCAGCAGCTCCAGGAAAGTATAATGGCATGTACCAGTAGTGCTCACCCTAAGGGAAGCCCAAAGATATTATAAGCTACCAAAACAGTGTGGGGTTTTACAACAAAACTGAGTCCTACAAGGCAGGCTAAAGTTGGAGAAAAAACCCAGTGCACTGCCCACCATATTGCTAGAAAGTATTTAATCAGGCATCATTTTGGAAGTTGTTAATTGACACTGAGCCACAGAAGAATGATAAAACAACTCCACTTCAGGGCTTCCATTGGTACCTTGCCACGGTGAGTGGGTGAAAGAAATTTAAGAACTGGAGACTGTGAAAGTTTAAGAATCTTTACATAATTAGCTAAATCTGTTACCACTGTTGAATTGTGCTCAATTGTTAATATACTTAAAGTTGTCAAATTAAGCAGCTATTTACTATGTGGTAACATTTGATTTGTCTTGGTGTTTGCACTATGATTATAAAAAATAATTTTTTCTTTGTAAACATTAATTATAATTAACTGTACAGTACTTGTTCTTAGGGCATGTCAATATCACTTTGTCTTTGTTGCTACTAGTGTTGCTGATCATATTGCTGTTGTCAAGGTGGCAGAGATTTCACTATTAGGTTTTGTTATGTCACAATCCAGACTGTATTTTGTGGCAATAACACTATGGTGGCTCATCCATAGAGAACCAGGTGCTGGACAAAATTTGGGTTTTTTCTCCTCCATATGATGGGAGCACAAGACAGCTCATCAAATCTGCTGAGACACTGTCATGGAAGATAGCTTTCCCCATCTCTTTATAGGGTAAGCTGGATTTATACACAGGCACCATAAGTCCTGTCTTCCCTCCTGCAACTCTTGATATTGTCCATGACATTAGAAGTTTTGAGAGACTTGTACTTCCAAGAGGCAAAAGTTCTGGGCAAAAATTTTCTCATTTGTGTTTGTGGAAGCCACTATATATTTAATTTGCATACATGTGAACAGGGTAGGAAAAGGGAATATATAAGAAAGAAGAGATGAAAGAATAGGGGTTAAGAAGGCAGGCTTTCTCAATGTTTGCTTTCCTGTCCACTGCAACCATTTTTTCTGTTTCTTCCTACAGCTTAACATGGCCACCCTGAGAAGGTGTCCCCATCCCCATGCCCATGGGACTGAGCTAACACACAGAAGGCCTCTTGGCACATGCATTTGGAAGCCCTGAGCCTCCCCAGGGCTCTCTTCCGTGCCCCAGCCAAATCCTTGTTCCTCAGGCTGTACAAGACGGAGTTCAGCATGGGTGTGAGGATGGCATAGGATATAGTTTCTCCCCACTTCCCACTGAGAATACCCAAAACAGGGCCTAGCATCTGGGACAGCACACCCAGAAGCATCTTAACAGCATGATGCAGGGCTCAGCACTGCCTGGAGGAGGCTGCTGCACAGGTCTGAAATGCAGGGCAGAGGACCATGCAGCTGATGGGGAGGCAGCTCAGAGAGGGCTGCGGCCGGTCTTTCAGAGGGACATTGGTAACAGAACTGTGCACACGGAGGTGTCACTGGGCAAATGAAACACACAACTGGAAATCCCAAGACCTCATGCCTCTGAGGGCAGATCAGCAACTCTGCAAACTCCTGGAGGTGTATGACAGTGTGGGCTTCTACCCTTCCAGGGAGATTGGGCAGAGAGAAGGACAAAGAGTGACACAAACCTGAAAAAAGGAGGAAGAGAGCCCAGGCCATGAAAGAGCACTGGATTCCTCCAGATCCTGTGCATTTCAGGTCCCTGGCATGGAGGGAGCTCCAGTCAGAAGTGGCAGGAGTTTAAATGGGTTTTTGTGAGGCAGGCCCCTGGAGGGGAAGGCCCCTGGAGGAGCATGCCTGGCCCTCATCTCAGGGGACTAGGACACAAGCTCTGCACAGCCCATGAGAAGGGTTGGGCTGGGACTCAGTGAGCTGCAGAGTCAGTCGGGCTTTCACAGAAGCACCTGACCCCCTGACTCCAAGGTGACTAGGCTCTGATTTGGGAGGGCTTCACTGGACATTTCCCCAGGAGCTCTTCCTGCAGAGAAATGTGAGAGCAAATGTGAAAGCTACTTAAACATGTAAAAATAAAAAATTCAAAGTGAATGCTTACTGCTGAAAACACCCAAATTTATTGAAAAACATTAATTTACCCATCCAAGAATTGGAATAAACTCCAGGCAGGCTCTAAACACAGCACAGTAGAAACACTGAAAATCGGTGATGGAAATCCTGGGCCTTGCAAGAGGAAAATGATTCCTCATCACACAGCACAGGGAGTGAAGCCTCAGAAGAACATCTGACTTCTCACCAGAAGTGGAGGAGACAAAGGCAGGGAGAGATGTTGTTGGTCCATTCAAAGTAAAAAAGCCTCACCTCTGGGGAAAAACTGCATTTCTACAGTGTAAACATGAGAGGCAAATACACATGTGGACAGGCAAACAAAAGCTGACAATGTTAATTAGTAGCAGAACTTTCTTTCAGGAAACACTAAAGGAAGTTATTTGGGGTCAAGGCAGGTGACCTCAGACATGATCTGAATTCATAAGAAACAAATGAAAATAGGAAATTTCATAACAAATCCAGAGGCAGTACAATTGCACAGGGCATTTTCTTTATTCTCTAAGGTGGCTTCAAAAGCAATTTCACTAAATAGGTTAATAGGGAAACTTTATAAATTTACATTTGCCCTAGATTTTTATTCTAGCTTCTGTAAAGGATGTAACAAGGTTACACAAGGTAATAATAAACAACATGGTGATGACTGTAACATAGAAGATAAAACATGTACACCTGAGCATACAGCAAAGGGTGGGACTGGTGGACCTGTAAGACTGAAGTTTCTATTTCTCTGGGGCTGTCAGAAAATACTTGATGTAGAAAGTTTTTCTTAAGTTTGTTTTTCTTGTTTAGCCTGTTTGTTACAGTGGATTGCTTTTGAGATACAGAATCTGCATTGTTTTCCTAGGGAAACATCCCATGTGTCATGATTTAGAATTCTTTTTTATATTGTCGGCTAGATTCCCTAATATTGTTGAAGATTTTGAGTATATAGTCCTGGGGAGTATTGATCTATAGTTTTCTTCTTTATGTTGTAGTTTTGTTCTTAAGTTTTTGAGACAGGGTCTCACTATGAAGTTGGAGCTGGCCTTCAAACCACTATGTAGTGCACGCTGGCCTCAAACTTGCAGTGAGCCTCCTGCCTCATTTTCCCATGGGCTGGGACTGCAGTTGTGCACCAACACTCCAGGCTTTATGTTGGGTTTTGTCTGGTTTGTGTATCCTAATCACATTGATCTTATAAAATGAACTGCAATGTGTTTCCTCTCCTATTTTCTGGATCTGAATGTGATAGTGCATTATGGGTTTTAAGGCCTCTGTAAAGTCTTGTTCACAGCCACATCTGTGTCTATTTTTAGTCTGTCTGCTGGTATTAAAAACTGAATTCACAATGGTTCTTCCTATTTCATTCTTAATTGCATGGATTTGAGCCTTTTCTTTCCTTTTTTTGGATACGGTTGGTTAAGGTTTATCAATTTCATTTATTCTTTCAAAAAACCAACACTTTGATTCATTAATTATTTTTATCATTCACTCATTCTCCATTGCATTGATTTTTGCTCTCATCTTTATAATTTTCTCCCTTGTATGATCTTTGGGTTTGTTATGCTCTTCTTTTTCTAGGAGCTTGGGGTTCTGCATGAGGTTATTTATCTGAGTTGTCTCTCTTTTCCTAATATGGGCATTCACTGTTATGAATTTCCCACGTAGAAGTCCTTTCATTGTGTCCCATAGATTCCTGTATTATCATTTACTTGTAGAAAGTGTCTCATTTCTGCTTTAATTTCCTCTGTGACCCATTGGTTGTTCAGGTGGCTGTCATTCAATTTCCATGTGTCTGTGGGAGTTTTGCTGTTCCTTTTTTTATTGATCTCCAATTTTATTGCACTGTGGTCTGATAAAATACTGGAGGTAACTTCAATTCTTTTATGTTTACTTAGACATGTCCTATGAAATAGCATGTGGTCTATGTTGGAGAATGACACATGTGCAGCCAAAAATTAAGTTCATTCTGACTTCGTGGGGTGGAACTCTCTGTCAACATCTATTAAGTCCATTTGTTCAATAGCTTCCTTCAGTTCTAGAATTTCATTGTTAACTTTTTATCTAGACAATCTGTCTATTTGAGATAATGGGGTATTGAGGTCCCCCCTAAAATTGTATTAGTGCTTATTTGGTTTTTCATATCCATTAATATTTGTTTTGTATAGTTGGGTGCATTCATATTTGGTGCATATATATTTAGGATTGTCATCTCTCCCTCTAGGATTGTTCCCTTCATAAGGATGGAGTGACCACGTTTATCTCTCTTAATTAGATTTGGGTTGAAATCTACTTATTCTGGAAGACTGCTACCCCTCCTTTTTTCTGGGTTCCCGTTGCATGGAGAACTGTTTTCCATCCTTTTACTTTCAGTCTATGAATTTCTTTTTGAGTTAGGTGAGTTTCTTTTTTTTTTGTATTAAATTCTTTTATTGGTACATTGTAGGTACACAACACAATTACATTTCTCATTGGGAATTGTACCTCTATATAATGCATCTTGGTTCTTATTTTTTCCCAATTCCTAGCCCTCCCTTCATGCCCTCCACTCTTGCCTATTTACAAAGAATTTATTTCCAGTTTTTTCATTTGTCATCATTTTTTCCTTTCCCTTCTTTCCTTTCCCCTGCCCCTCCAACTACCACTGCCCCTTTGGACCTTTTCTTCGTATTTTGCATTATCGATTATTCATTCTAATCATTGGTACATTTTAGGTATACAGTATAATGACATTCATCACTGGAAATTTGCACCTTTACATAGTCTCTCTTGGTTCTTATTTTTCATTGTTGCCCAGCCCTCCATTCAAACCCTCCAGTCCTCCCTATTTACAAAGATTTGTTCCTATTTTTCCATTTTCTCATATTAATCCAATTCCCTTCTGTCCTTTCCCATAGCCCTCACACTTCCTTACCCTTTGCCCCTTTGCTTCCTATTTCACATTACCTATTATACATTTAGTCCTTATTTACACTTTCAGTTTCTCACACCAGAGAAACTATTCGGCATTTACACATGTGTGTCCTATTTATTTCACTTAAGAGCATCATCTCAATGTGCATCCACTTGGCTATAAATGTCTCTAATTTCTCATTTTTTATGGCTGAGTAATAATCCATTTTATTTAAAAAAACACATTTTCTTTATTCAGTCTCCAGTTGATGGGCATTTGGGCTGTTTCCAAGTTTTAGCTATTACAAAATGTGCTGCTATGAACATGGACACACATATATCACTGTGGTATGATTCTTTTAATTCTTTGGGGAAGATCCCCAGCAGTGGAAGAGCAGGGACAAATGGAACTTACAGTCCTAGTTCTTTGAGGTATCTCCATACTGATTTCCACAGTGCTTGCACCAGTCTACACTCCCACCAGCAGTGGAGAAGTGTTCCTCCTTCCCCACAGCCTCACCAGCAATTGTTATTGGTTGATTTCATGATAGCAGCCATTCTTTCTGGAGTGAAATGGAATCTCAGCTTTGTTTTCATTTGAATCTCTCAAATGACCAGAGATGTGGAACATTTTTTCATGTATTTATTTCCATTTCTACTTCTTTGTCTGAGAAATGTCTGTTCATTTCAGATGCCCATTTTTGGATTGGGTCTTTAAATTTGAGAGGTCTGATCCTTTTAAGTTCTTTATAGATTTGAGATGGTAGACCTTTGTCTGGGGAAGAGCAGGTGAAGATTTTTTCCCACATTGTGGGTTGTCTTTTCACACTGCTGGTGGTTTCTCTTGCTGTGCAGAAGCCTTTTAATAAGAAGAGATCACATTTGTTGATTGTGCTAGTTCATGGGCAACTGAGGTTTTGTTCATAAAATCTTTTCCTACACCCATGTCTTCAAGGGTTCTACCTAACCTCAGTTCCAAATGGTTCAGAGTTTCTATTTTAATATTTAGATCTTTAATCCATTTTAATTTTAGTTTAGTGCATGGTGAGAGATATAGGTCTAGTTTTAATCTTTGGCAAGTTGAAGCCCAATTTTCCCAGCACCATTTATTAAAGAGGCTATCTTTCCTCCAGTGAGGGTGTTTGGCTCCTTTGTCAAAGATGAGATGGCTGAGTGTATCTGGCGTTGTTTCTGCATCTTCTAATCTGTTCCACTGGTAATCAAGTCTGTTTCTTTGCCAGTACCATGCTGTTTTTATCACAGTAGCTTTGTAGTAGAGTTGCAGGTTGGGGATTGTGATACCCCCTGCCATGTCTCTGTTACCTACAATTGCTTTTGCTATTCTGGGTCTGTTCTTGTTCCAAATGAATTTTTGGATTGTTTTCTCTAGGTCTATGAAGTATGCTGCTCCGATCTCAATTGTAATTGCATTGAATCTACATAGCAGTTTTGGAAGTATGGCCATTTTCAATATATTAATCCTTCCTACCCAGGAGCAGGGGATGCCTGTCCATTTTCTGATATCATCTTCAATCTCTCTTTTCGTAGTGTCAAAGTTGTCAGAGAAGAGGTCTTTGATTTCTTTCATTAGGTTGATTCTTAGGTATTTCAGTTTTTTGGATGCTATTGTGAAAGGAATTATTTGCTCTATTTCTCTCTCAGTGAGTCTGTCATTGGTGTAGAGGAAAGCTATTGATTTTTGTGTGTTGACCTTGTAACCAGCTACTTGACTGAATTTGCTTTTTAAGTCTAGAAGACTTTTGGTGGAGTTCTTGGGGTCTTCTATATAGAGTATCATGTCATCTGCAAATAATGACAATTTGATTTCTTCATTACCTATCTTTATTCCTTTTATTTCTTTCCCTTGTCTAATTGCCATGACTAATGTTTCCAGAACTATATTGAACAAGAGTGGTGATAGTGGACATCCTTGTCTTGTTCCTGATTTTAGTGTGAAGGATTTCAGTTTTTGACCATTGAGTATGATATTGGCTGTTGGTTTTTCATAGGTGGCTTCTGTCAGTTTGAGGTAAAGATCATGTATTCCAATTTTTTGTAGGGTTTTTATCATAAATGCATGTTGGACTTTGTCAAATCCTTTTTCTGCATCTATGGAGATAATCATATGGTTTTTATCCTTGGCTCTATTGATATAGTGTATTTCATTAATTTATTTTCGTATATTGGACCATCCCTGCATCCCTGGGATGAATCTCACTTGATCAGGGTGTATGATCTTCTTGAGGATCTTCTGCATTCTGTTTGCCATTATCTTATTAAGGATTTTTGCCTCTATGTTCATTAGTGAGATTGGCCTATAGTTCTCTTTTTCAGTTGAATCTTTCTCTTCTTTAGGGATCAAGGTGATGCTTGCTTCCAGGAACGAATTTGGGAGTATTGCTTCCCTTTCAATTTCATTGAAGTGTTTAAACAGTAGTGGCAGCCATTCCTCTCTAAATATCTTGTAGAATTCATCAGTGAAGCCATCAGGACCCAGGCTTTTCTTAGTTGATAAGTTTTTAATTACATTTTCAATTTCATTGGTTGATATTGGGTTATTCAGAATTTTTAGGTCTTCATTCAACTTTGGTAATTCATATGTATCTAGGAATCTGTCCATTTCTTCTGTGTTGTCCACCTTATTGGCGTATATGTTGTGGAAATAGGTATTGATGATCCTCTGGATTTCTGCTGGGTCTGTTGTAATTTCACCATTTTCATTCTTAATTTCATGGATTTGGGCCTTTTCTTTCCTTTTTCTGACAAGGTTGACTAAAGGTTTGTCAATTTTGTTGATTCTTTCGAAGAACTAACTCTTGGCTTCATTTATTTTTTGTATCATTCTCTTAGTCTCCATTGCATTGATTTCTCCTCCGATCTTTATAATTTCCTCCCTTGTATGAGCTTTGGGGTTGACCTGCTCTTCTTTTTCTAGAAGCTTGAGGTTCAGCATCAGGTTGTTTAATTGCGCTCGTTCTGTTTTCCTAATATGCATATTCACTGCTATGAATTTCCCTCATAAGATTGCTTTCATTGTGTCCCATAGATTCGGATATGTTGTATTCTCATTGTCATTTAATTGAAGGAACTGTCTAATATCTTCTTTAATTTCCTCTGTGACCCATTGGTTATTCAGAAGTGTGTTGTTCAATTTCCACGTGTTTATGAAATTTTTTAAATTTCTTTTGCTATGGATCTTCAATTTTATCACACTATGATCTGATAATATACAGGGGATAACTTCAATTACTTTGCACTTACCTAAACATGTTCTATGTGTGAGTATGTGGTCTATTTTGGAGAATGACACATGTTTAGCTGAGAAGAATATGTATTCTGATTTTGTGGGGTGGAAGACTCTGTAAACATCTGTTAAGTTCATTTTTTCAAGAGTTGAATTGAGTTCTAGTATTTCATTACTTATTTTTACTCTAGTTGATCGATCTATTTGTGACAGTGGGGTGTTGAGGTCCCCCACTACAATTGTATTAGTGCATATATGACTTTTCATGTCCATTAGTATTTGTTTTATATAGTTGGGTGCACTAGTGTTTGGTGCATATATATTTATGATTGTCATCTCTTCCTCTTGGATTCTTCCCTTTACAACAATGTAGTGTCCTTCTTTGTCTTAATCAATGTTGGTTTGAAATCTACTTGATCTGCAAAGAGGATAGCTACTCCTGCTTTTTTTCATGTTACTGTCGCATGCAATATTGTTTTCCACTGTTTAACTTTCGGTCAATGAGTTTCCTTTTGAATGAAGTGTGTTTCTTGTATGCAGCATATTGTTGGATTTTGCTTCTTGACCCATTCTGCCAGTCTATTTCTTTTGATTGGTGAATTGACACCATTAACGTTGATGGTTATAACTGAAACATATTGACTTGTCATTGCCATGACTTTTACTTTTTGTTGGGTTCTCCTCCTTTACGTTTAATTTCTTGTCATGCCAGATGGGTACATTCTGCTTTGCTTCCTGGGGTAGCGATCCTGAATGTCTGTTCCTAGGATATTGTGTACAATTCTTTGGAGTGCTGGTTTGGTATTCACAAAGTTCCTAAGGTGCTCTTTGTCATGAAAGTATATTTCTCCATTAATTTTGAAAGATAGTTTTGCAGGGTACATCAACCTGGGTTGGAGGCTGTTTTCCTTTTGGGCTTGGAATATGTCACTCCAAGCTCTTCTTGCCTTGATGGTTTGTGTTGAGAAGTCTGCTGTGATTCTGATGGGCTTTCCTTTGTATGTTATTTGTTTCTTTTCTCTGACTGCTTGGAGAACTTTGTTCTTCTGTTGTGTTTCTGGAATCTTAACAATTATATGCCTATGTATAGATTTTTTTTGATCAAGGCTATTTGGAGTTCTATATGCCTCACTTATCTGTATGTTAAGCTCTTTTCCCCTGCTTGAGAAGTTTTCTGCCATTATTTCTGTGAAGAGATTTTTTGTGTCATCTCTACTCTCTCCTGTTTCTTCATTGAGCCCAATCAGTCTTATGTTATTCTTTTTTGCATCATCTAGCAGCTGCTGGATTGATTTCTCATGTTCCCTTACAATTTTGAAGCATTTTTTCTTTTCCTGGTCACTAATTGCAATCTTATCTTCTATATCTGAAATTCTGTCCTCACATTTGCTCCTTCTGCTGTGTAGACTTTCAGTGGAGTTTTTCATGTCCTGGAAGTGTATTTGCATCTGTTTTATGGATTCTATTTGTTTCTTATGTTGGGATTCCATCATGTTCTTCAGCTCCTCTCTAGATTTATTAATCATGTCTTGCACTAGGGGCACAATTTCTCCTATTTTGTGAGAAATTATTTCTGATTTCTTTTTTTCCATGTCCCCTTTTTTTGCCAGTTCATTGGGTCCAGGTGTTTGAGTATCAAAGTGTTCCATCTCATTTCCCTTTGGGGTTGCTGTAGGTGATCTGAAAGTCTGGTTTTGAGAGTTATTTACATGTTTTCTCATTTCAACTGTGTTCGGGGGCTGTTTGTGCCTGCACGGATTACCTCCTCTGAGCTGGGTGAGGTGGGACAGGGTCCAGGAGCAGCGGTAAGTATGGTGACCCAAAAGCCCCTTCCTGTGGGCTGGGAGCAGCCAGAGGGATGGTGGCTGGTTAACCCCTTCCTCTGGGTCAGGAGCAGTGGGATGGTGGCTCAGAATCCCCTCCCTCTTGGCTGGGAGTGGTGGGAGTGCTGGTGGCCTGGAAACCCCTTCCTCTGTGCCAGGAGCAGAGGAACATAAGGTGGCCCAAAAGCCCTTTCCTCTGGGCTGGGAGTGGTGGGAGGGATGGTGACCGGGAAGCCCCTTGCTCTGGACCGGGAGCAGTGGGACATCTTCTCAGAAGCCCCTACCTCTTGGCCAGGAACAGAAGGACTCAGTACCTTGGTCTGGTGATCTGGTGTCCTCTGAGTCTTTGTAGTGTGGAATCAGGTCGCTGCCTGTCTGCAGCAGGGTGATTTGATGTCTTCCACTTGACTCAGGACCTAGGTAGGGCATGGGCAGACCTGCCTGTCTGCAGCAGAGTGATTCGGCCTCTTCTGCGGGACTCAGGACCTCGGTAGCATGAGTTTCTTGTATAGAGCATACTGGTGAATTTTGCATCTTAAACCATTCTGTCAGTATTTCTTTTGATTGGTGAATTGAGGACATTAACATTGATAGTTATAATTGGTAGATTTTGACTCATTCTTGTCATGATGTTTTACTGTTGTTGGCTCTTTTATTTCTTATTTTTACCCCGTTCCCTTTAGTTTTTTACCTTGCCTGTTGGCTTCCCTCTGTTGGGCCTCATGGAGTTGTGACCTTCATTTTCTTTTTCTAGGATATTGCTTAGAATTGTTTGGAGTGCTGGTTTAGTGTTCATGAAATTTCTCAGGTGTTCTTTGTCATGAAAGTATCTAATTTCCCCATCAATTTTAAAAGATAAATTTGCAGGATACACCATTCTATGTTGGAAGTTATTTTCTTTTAGGGCTTATAATAGTTCACTCCAGCCTCTCCTTGATTTGAGGGTTTGTGTTGAGAAGTCTGCTGTGATTCTGATGGGCTTTCCTTTGTAGGTGATTTGTTTCTTTTCTCTACCTGTTTGCAGGATTATGTTCTGTTGGGTTTCTGGGATCTTGACTACTACATGTCTTGGTGTAGTTTTTTGCTTTTTGTTTTTTTGTTTTTTTGGTTTTTTTGATCATGGCTAGCTGGAGTTTTATATGCCTCACTTATCTGTATGTCCAATTCCCCACCACTGTCTGGGAAGTTTTCTAATATTACTTCTGTGAACTTTTTTAATGTCAATTGTACTTTCTCCTGTTTTTCGTGGACTCCTATAAGTCATATGTTATTCTTCTTTGCATCATCTAGCAGCTGTTAGATTGATTTTTTGTGGTCCCTTACTATTTTTAAGAAATCTCTGTTTCATGGGCCTTAACCACAATCCTATCTTCTATATCTGATATTCTATCTTTAGATTCCCTTAATCTGCTCTGCATGCTTTCAATGGAGATTTTAATCTCCTGAATATCTGTTTTAATCTGTTTCATGGACTCCATTTCTTTCTTATGTTGAGCGATCATGGTTTCCATTTCATTCTTATGTGGTGCATTCATGGCTTCCAGCATGTTTCTGAGGTTATCTATTTTTTATCTGTTTCTCTTCTAGAGACTCTAATCATGTCTTTCACTCTTCTCACCATCTCTGTAGTTATCTGGGAGATTATTTTGGTTTTGACTTTTTCTAGAGCCTCATTCATCTGTTTTGTTACATTCTTTGCTATCAGTTCAGGGTGTCCAGGTGGTTATCAGATTTTTCCACCTCATTTTCCCCAGAACTTGCCTTTTATGCAGTGGAAGTCTGAGTTTATGCCTTACTTAAATGTCGTCTCATTTTTGTTTTAGGTACTGTCCTTGGTTTACTTCCTGGGTTGATACTTTGAATACACTTATTGTAAGTATCTTTATTGATGTATTCAGAACCCTTATGGAATGATTGTTTCCAGAGGTTTCTTCCAGATATATCTTGTCTTTAGGTTTTGAGTCTCTAAGGGCTCTGAGGTTGTCTCATTTTCATTATACCAGGTGTGACACCTGATTAGATCAATAACAATACCTTAGCCCAAGTGGTAAAATCAGAAACACAATAACATCAAGTACCTCTTAGAAAATGACGATTTGTGGAAATTATCTATCACCTTTAACTGTGTGAATTAAATAAAAATCAAGGACCAACCCAACAAACATTTATAATGAATAAATTCTTCAATATAGCAGCTTTACCCTTTGTGTTGGGGAGTTAGAAGGAGTTTGGGAGGAAGGGATAGGTTGGTAGAAGGATTGGGGAATGTTAGCAGTGAGGCCAGAGGACACACGTGAGAGAAGGAAAAAAAGAAAAGAAAAATAAAGAAGAAATATGAATTAGGGCCTGAAAAGGAACACAAAGGGAGATGAAGAGCAAAGTGGGACACGAAGGTAGTGAGAGAGAGAGAGAGAAAGAAAAGAGAAAAGAAAAAAAAAGAGAAAAAGAAAAATTTTAAAAGATCAGAAAAAGAAGAAAAAAAATTAAATAATAGCAAAAATAGTGCTAATTTTTAAAATAACATATAAAAGATAAAAATGAAAGGCCTCCTTCAAGGTATGTCTCTGCTGTCACAATAGACAATGTGGGCAGCAGTGTGCAGTTATAAGTCAATGAGTCTCAGTAACCCAGTCACAGACCCATGAGATTCAGGCAAATTTCTTGCTGCAAGTCACAAGTTGAGCTCCCTGTCCTCATGCAGGGTTGAACTGTGCAAGGTTCTATTGCAGGTTCCAGCTGCCTTTCCCCTGAAGATAGTCCAGGTTCTGATGGGAGGTGATTATCCCTCCAACTTACCAAGTACTGTGGTCTGGTGAGCCTTTATTGCAGATTCTCTTCACTTTCTCCATGGGCTTCAATTTTCATCAGGGAGCCTGAGAGAAGCCTTCTCTCTCTGTTGTTCACTTCTGTAGCTCAGGAAAATTGTCTTTATGTACCACTGTGCCTCTGTAGTGTGGAACCAAGTAACTTCACAGTCAAGAGCCCAGATTGGGGGCTGCTGTTGTAGGTGCCCACAGGGCTATGCTGGTGACTGGTAGCCATTCCTTGGGGTTTCCTCACAGGGTCCTGGTTGTGAGTGCACATGGCAAGCTGGACAGACTGGGTCCTCAGTCAGCCTGGGGCAATATGCCCATATGGCTACACCAGTGGCTCCATTTTTCTTTTCTAATATATGTATTTAATGTTATAAATTTCCCTGTGATCTTGGCATGAGGTGAATCCTCTCTTTCTCTCCATATCTATCTTGATCTATATCTACTTACTGTAGCTAGATAGACACTTGCACATTCATGCAGGTGAAAGTTAAGTATGTAATTGGAACCCGTACCCTTGACAGAGACCAGTGTGTTCAGTGTGTAAGAAGAGGAGAAACCATGTCTGCCATCTTGGCCTGTAGGGCTCTGATGGGTCATGATGTCTGGTCCCACAGAACATCCAAATCTCCTTCTGTGCTGTTTTCCACACCTCCAAGGTGACCTGATTGCTCTGCACAAGTGGAGCTAAGCAAGGTCAGGGCTGTCACTGATGATGCCTGCATTCACAGGGAACTTCCAATTCTCCTCCCTTTAAAAATTCCTCTCTGATGACCTGTTAGTTGCCTAAGTCAATAGTGAAATTTTAATATTTATCCAGTTTCTCTCTAACACCTAGCACCCTGACAAATTCTAAAAGCTCCTTGGTTTTTTTCCCTGGCACATTCTCCAAGCCCAGGTTTCCCTCTTCTCCTGCTTTTCAGCTCCTCCTCTGCCAACTCCTGAACGTTGGTCATCTCTGTCCTGCTGGAGGTGCTTTTCAGATCCCACAGCCCCATGCTGAGCTTATCTTTATTTCTGGCCCCCCCTCACTCAATTTTTGAATCTTCAATTTCAATCTTGACTTCTTTCCCTGATTTCCACACACACACACTTCACACTTCCTGGCCACATCAGGCATAACATGCCCAGAGTAGTACAATGTCTGTTTTCTATCTACATTGAAGTCACTCCTCTGTTTTTAACCTGACATTCACCTTCACTTACCACCTGGTCTCCATCACAGTCCAGGGTTCCTCTCCTCTAATCTATGAGGTTGTTCAGAGAATTCACTTTGTGATCCTGGTCCCTTCCTAAGTTCCTTCCCTAAATCTTTCTGTTGTGTCTCATCCTTTAACTTTGACAAGTTTAAATTCCTTGGCAAGGTGTACACTGCCTTCCATGAGGCAGCAAACCTTCCCACTCCCTCCTTTTCTACCCTTCCTGAAATTATCAGATATTCCAGCTCCAGAAACCTCAAGGAATCTCCTGCTTCATTCCTCCACTCATCCTCTCTAACACATCCTTCTACCCACACTGCTCTCTTGTTTCAGTTACCATTTCTTTCTAAATCCATCTGATGGCTTATTACCTCTTCAATCTTTAGCTTCTTCCTCTTTATGCTTCACATTTAGTCCAGTTAAAGACCGATGGATTTTGTAATCTCAGTATCCCTTCAATCCATCCACTTCTCCCTAATTGTGCAACTACGCCATGGTACAGGATACTGTCATATCAATATTATCATGGTAAACTCAGCCACTCCTCGCCATTTCCATCCTTGTCTCCTTCAAAATATTCTTCATTCCACAGCCACAGTAATCTTGAAAAATGAAAATCTGCCCATATCACTCCTTACCCTGAGAGTCTTTAATAATTTTAAGGAATAAGGTGGTTAAAGAGTAAAAGTTTTTTTATGACCTATGAGAAAGATGTGAATACTGAGAAAATTAAATATTGCTGAAAGAAATTGTAGGTGACACAAATAAATAAGGCCCTTGTCTTCCTGGATTGTAAGAATTGGAATTGTTAAAATTGTTTAAATGTCCATGCTTTCCAACCATCTACAGATTCAATGCAGTTCTTTTCATAATGTGAATATTATTTCCCATGAAAAACAATTTTAAATTTCTATGGAGGCCTGGGGATTTAGCTCAGTGGTTTTGCCACCTACCTTGCCAGCATAAGGACCCGAGTTTGATCCCTGGTACCAAAAAATAAAAATAAATAAATTTCTGTGTAACCATAAAAGATTTCAAGTATCAAAACCAATGCTGAGGAAAGGTAAAAAGGCTGGACTCATTGTACTACCTGACTTCAAAGTCTAGTACAAATTTACAGTAACACAAATAGCCTGAAAGTAGCATAAAATACAGTTATATTCACTATTGAATCCTAGGGTTCCCTTGCAGGCTATTGTTGACCTGTTCAGTCAATTGGATTGGAGAACTAAAGAACACTGAGATTTTCATTTCTTACATTTTAAAAGAAGGGAGAAAATAAGGGAGAAAAAATGTGCTCTGAAGAAGTATGGAAAAAAAAATGTGTCCTGCACACAGGGTGGGCCACAGTAATAGAAAGAAGAGAGTGTTCCTGAGCCCAGTGGCCATTGTCTTTTACACTGCTGTTCTGAAGTCAGATATGGGTGTTCTATGCAGGGCTTGGAGTTCTTCTGCACACAGGCCCTGGCCACAGTGACAGGTCTCCTTGACTGACAGGTTGTCTTAGTTACTTTTCACATTTCTGGGACAAAATCCCAGACACTCAAAGTGAAAGGAAGAAATGTTTACTGTAGCTGACAGTTTGTAGTGGTTTCTGTTCATAGTTGGCTGGCTCCAAGGCATGGTAGCATGGCAAAGAGGCATCACAGAGGAAAAGAGTTCGTGAACACAGAGGTCAGCAAAGCAGAAGCCAGCAAGTGATAAGCATCAAGCTACAAGCAACCACAGTGGACTTATCCCTGTCCCTTATATTCTATCCCACCTTTCCATCCTTAGGGCAGGGGACACTTACTCCCAGGAGTGCCTTCCCATAATCCACTGTCAGAGCTATGTGGAACCAATCAACTATGCCAAACTAATTTAGAAATCACCCACTCTTGATCCCAGCATCACATGCTTAATCCCAGCATGAAACACTCTAGATCCAGCCACCTCAGAAAGCTCCACCTATGACTGAGGTTTTTGGAGGACTTCTAGATAGGAGCCATTATACAGGTCATGGCCAAATGCCCATTTGCTATGCTGTAATCTCCTGCCTCATATTGACCCATAGTTCAAGGGAGACTGAGGGACAGAAGTAAACCCTCACTCAAAATCAACTGAACTATTACAAAGGACCATGAACACAGAACAAAGAATGATATTGAAACTCTTTATATTTACACCTAGAAGAAGGAAGCAGGATGCTTATCTGATATTACATACAAAAATCATTCAAAAACTTGATCTCTAAGACCTTGTTCTGTTTAAGTTCTAGAAGAGAACATAGAGGAATTACTTCCCTCATTCAGCTGGGCAAAAACTTCTTGGATGTGTCTGCTAATCTGAGACAGTAACACAATTTAGCAAAATTTTACATTAGAGTGCATTAAGCTAGATAGTTTTCTTCATGACAAAGAAAAAATAGAGAGTAAAGGAACAACTTGCAGAATGGAAGGAAGTACTTGCACTCCATATACTGAGATGTGACTAATGTGAAAAGGTATAAGGAGCTAAAGCAACTGAATATGAAGAACACAAATAATCCAGTCCAAGAGGATAGAGCACCTACATAGACAGTTCTCGGAAGAAGACATAAAGTGGCAAATAGATACATGGAAAACATCTCATCACTACCAGTCATCAGGAAATGTAAACTAATCCTGCAAGGAGACATCTTCTGAAATCTGTTAAGATGGCTATTGTCACAAAGATGAAAGGTGACAGTGTAGGTAAGGTGTAGAGTAGAGTCACTATGGGCCCCATTGGTGGGTTTGTATATTAGCACACCCATCATGGGAAATAGCGTGGAGGTCACTCAGTACACTAACTACAGGGTTACCATATGTTAGAGGAATCCCCTCCCCTGAATCTAAGGACTGGAATCAATCTATTGAAGGAATATATGGGCTCTCTTTATGGATTCATTGTTCACATAGCTAAGATATGGAAGCAAACAATGTTCCCTCAACAGATAATGAGTAAGACAATGTAACATATACACTGGGTGGAAAATTATACAGTCTTAAAAGTGGGAGAAGTTTTTTGATTTGGATGAAAATGGCTGTACCTGGTGGACATTTTTCTATGTGACAGAAGCCCGGAACAGGTAGACACTCAATGAGCTCATGTATATGTGATATCTAATATTTTTGAATTCATAGATTTACAGAGTAAAATCAATTTTACTATATCCTTGCAGAGAGGGTTTAATTGAAATGGGAAAATATTGACTAAACTACATAAAATTTCAGTGAAACAGAAAGAACAAGGTTTAGTGATCTATTGCACAGAAAGAGCATTATAAGTATAATGCATTATATAGTTTTCAATTCCTGAAATAAGCAGATTTTCAAATCCCAAAATGGTAAACATAATGGGTGATAAATTTTTTAATTAGGCTGAATTAAATGTTCCACAGTGTAAAACTTAAATCAGACAATTACACTCGATACTGTAAGTATATACAATTGTTGTTTGTCAATGAAAAATAATCAAATAAATTTACAAAAACTAAAAAAATTTTCTAATTAGAAAAATTTTAAAAATCACAAAATTAGAAAATTAATTTAAAAATTAAAAGATTAGAAATTTAAAAATTAGTGAAAAATTTTAAGGCATAATAGTACATTATCTGAAACTACACAAACACAAATTTAAAATGGAATTTCTTAAATTCCTTAATAAAAAATAAGTTTTAAGTAGAAAGTCAACACAAATAAGAACTAGAGTGACACAATTCTAGAAGTTAACACTGAAAATTAGAAATGAATCTAGTTGTTCATTCAAATATTTTTAATATCTGGACAGAAAGTCTACATATAAATTTAGATGGAAATAAAGTAATTGGGCAAAATAAATTCATATAATTATTCAGAGATTCAGAACTGTTAACTCCCTACCTTGGTATGAGTGCTACTTACATATAAATTTGAAAATGATTTTTCCCTTCAAAAACTTCTATGAAAATGACCGAGGTACAGACATATTTTGAAAAGAAATGTGGATATGTTGGTTAGCTTGGTTGGGGCAAATATTTCACAACAAATGCAGAAATCGAATCAAGAGTTGCACCTTACACTCACAGAATTCTCAATGTCACCTATACCTAGAGAAAAGTGGAGAACAGATGTAGCCTACTCAGGGATAAAATAATGAAATTTGAGGTATCTCAGGCATCAGAGGAGGGTGAGCCATGTGCAGACCTTCACAAGGGAGTGAACTCTGGATGACAGGAAGTCCATCAGGCCAAACAACACTTGCATCTGTGAGAATCAATAAATATGGAGACACAGGGAGCCTGATGTTCCTGTGGTTCCAGTGCTGGACTAGGCCTAAATGGTCACCAGAGCCTCAATACTGAGGTTTTCCCAGATGGTGCTTCTAGATGAAAAAGGAGGGAAGTTTGAATTCAGTTCTGAAATAGAAAATTGCTAATATTTTCTATAGTCACCAGAAGGCAGGTTTGGCTCTTAAGAGTGAGAAAAATAAAACATTTTCCATTTTGAGTGAATCTATTTGATGAGAAAAGTGTTCCACTCAGTAAAAAAAATCACCTGCTGCTATCCAAGCAAATCCCAATAGCAGTCATCATTCCATCTCCACACTGTGATTCAACTCATTGCCTTCCTTATCTAGTTGTTTGAGTGAATTAGCATGGCTGCATCTTTTCATCTAGAACACAGGGAGAAACCAAACACTCGCAAACTACAATTTTTTGAAGGTCAATTATTTTGTGCCCTAGTTTTCATGGAATGCATCAAAAGCATTTTAGATGATAAAGCAGAAGGTGGTGGAAAGGATCTCAGTGCTGATCATCCCATTGTGCCCTCAGGCCTGAGTTGTCCCCCTGTCTAAACATGCTGTCACTTATCCCAGCCTAAGTGGAAGAGCGAGTGCAAAGAGCACAGTGCAGACACCAGGGTCTTCTCACAGGACCACTCAGTGTGCTTCTCCAGGTTGGTCAGATCCAGCACCAGAGGTTCTTTTCTCACAATAACACAAACATCTGGGACTCATGCTGCATACCCTGCTCCTTAAAATTCCTTTGTTATTAGCTAAAAGTTATCCTAAATATTTTCAAACATCTTTTTAGCATATACCAGAATTATAGCATTTCAGAAACCATGAAATATACAACAAACTAAGCATGAAAATAAAGCAATGATTTCTACTTCAACATAACAAATGCATACAAAATACAGAGACAAATGAAACGAGATAATTCACAGGCTAGACTCCAGGCTTAAAAACATACATCAAATATGAATTAAGCTACTTTCAACTGATAGATTTATAGTCATATTTTAATTGAGAAAACCCCTGTGTGGGAACTCAGATTATTTACTGAACATTCTTCTCAGAGCAGCATGGATATCCCTGTTGGATAAACAGTAGATGATGGGGTTCATGAATGGGGGCACCATGGTGTAGAACATGGCAGTCAGCAAACTCCTAAGGGATGGTTTCTTTGCAGTGGGCCCTACAACAGTCACTGACTCAGAAATAAGATCCAAAAAAACAATGGCCAGCTTCAGAGTACAGGTGGATATGGCTTTGTTAAGGGCTTTCACAGAATGCATCTTAAGCACAGTTGAAAATATAGTAACATATGACATGAACATCAATACAATAAACATAATAAGACAAGGCAAACACTTATAACAATCAAATTCAGAAAACTGGACATCTGAGGATGATATCCTCAAAATTTGAGGAATATCAACAATATTGCTGGATCACTTTGGTCTTGGTAAAGGGAAGCCTGAACAGAGCAGATGTGTGGCTACCAGAGTAGATCAAACCAGAGGCCCAGCAGCCAGATGTGGCCTGGAAGCACAGACTCGGGGTGATAATGAGCCATAGTGCCGATGGTGGCAAATGTTCATAGCGTGGTCATAGGACGTGACCACATGGAGGGAAATCTCCACTGATCCAAAAAGATATTCAGGAAAATTTGTGAAGCACACTCTTTCAAGGATATCATCTTATTGCCTGTCATAGAATTCACTATGGCCTTGAGAACAATAACTGAGATTTTAAAGAAAAATAACTGAGAGGTTGCTGAGGTCTAGCAGGGCCACGTTGCTTATAAAAAAGTACATGGGAGAGTGCAGATGTGTGTCTATCACAATGACAATGACAGTCACTAGATTCCCTGTTAGTGTTTCCAGATAAATCCCTAAGAACAGGAAGCCTTGCAGAACCTGGAGCTCCTGGGAGCTTGCAATACTAAGGAGGAGGAATTCTGTGAACATGATGAGGTTATCCATGCCTGCTTACCTGCCATGGTCTCTATAGAATCACAAGTTAAAGTGATACGTTGATGTTACCAGTAGAGTGTAGACCACTCATGAGAACTACAGTATGGCTTCTAATCAGGAACTTAGGATAGAGTAAATGGACATAGTTATCTTGACATGCAGAGAATGCACATTTCCCATTTCATTTTCCTTTCCCAAACTGTGGATACATATTCTATTATATTGTATAATCATCAAATGGGAGAAGTAATCAATAAAGTAATTAAAGTGCATCCAAGTCCCAGCAATCTTTTACATATTTGAACTATTTAAGTGTTTTATAGTCCTAATGGACACCTCAAGTGTTTTCCCCATTAGCTTCAGTGTTGGGGGCTATCCCTCAACTACTCCATGTGAGCTTCTGTAACAACCCCAGGTATTCAAAATCCCACATCTGCTCCCCATTCTCTAGGTCCCGGGCTGGAGCATGACTGATGCAGCCTGTCTTATACATGATGCTCTCATCAGTTTTCCCCTAACATATCTAATACATGAACCTGGTCATGTTTGATGATCATTTTGATTCAAATGACACCTGGATAGTCATGCTGCACCACTCTCTCACTTCAGATACTCTTCCAGCCCTGTGTGTGAGCTTTTTATTTCTCCCTTTACACAATCATCTATGGAAGATGCTATGTTATGTAGGAAGTAAAAACTCTTTTTTATATTGGCAGTGTAAAGGCTGTTTCCATGTTTTATAGCCTTGTCTGTGCACTGTACAAAAAGAAGAAAGTGGGAGAGAGAGAGAGAAACATTGAAGTATTTTTCATACTTGCAAGCTTCTCCTCAGAATAGATTATCATATTTAATGAAGTGCCAACTTTCTACTCAGCATTCCCTTCTGCTTGCTTTCTTATCTTTTGGTAAAATCCCATTGTTCTTAATTATTGTTTAATATTTAATTTGTTTACTTGTGCTTATTTTGGTTTTTTAAATTTTTATTTTATTAGTACATTTCGGGTATACAATATAATGACATTCATCATTGGAAATTTGCATCTTTACATAATCTCACTTAGTTCTTATTTTTCCCACTTCCCATGCCCTCTCTTCAAAACCTCCATTGATCTCTATTTACAAAGACTTTGTTTTCATTTTTCCATTTTCTCATATTAATTCCATTCCCTTCTTTCCTTTCCCCTACCACTCCCACTTCACCTTCCCCTTTGCCTATTTTATTCCTATTTCACATTATCTATTGTACCTTTTAGTCCTTATATACACTTTCAGTTTCTCATACTAGAGATACTATTTGGTATTTATACGTGTTTCCCATTTATTTCACTTAAGAGCATCGCCTCAATGTGCATCTATTTAGAAATAAATGTCACTAATTTCTCATTTTTGATGGCTGAGTAGTATGCCATTTTATAAATAACCCCACATCTTCCTTGTGCAGTCACCAGTTGATGGGCTATTGGGCTCCTTCCATGTTTTAACTATTATAAATTGTGCTGCTATGAACATGGGTGCGTATATATCACTGTGGTATCATTCTTTTAATTCTTCAGAGAAGATACCCTGCATGGGGAATAGCTGTGTTAAATGGGACATCCAGTCCTAGGCCTTTGAGGTATCACCATACTGATTTCCACAGTGCTTGCACCAGTCTATACTCCTACCAAAAGTGGACCTGGGTTCCTCTTTCCCCACAGCCCCAACAGCATTTGTTATTGGTTGATTTCATGATAGCAGCCATTCTTTCTGGAGTGAGGTGGAATCTCAGCATTGTTTTCATTTGCATGTCTAGAATGACCAGTGATGTTGAACATTTTTTCATATGTTTCTTTGCCATTTATACTTCTTTGTCTGAGAAATGTCTGTTCATTTCAGATACCCATTTTTGGATTGGGTCTTTAAATTTGGGAGGTCCAATTTTTTTAAAGTTCTTTATAGATTCTAAATAGTAGACCTTTGCCTGAGGAATAGCAGGTGAAAATATTTTCCCGCATTGTGGGTTATATCTTCACACTGCTGGTGGTGACTCTTGCTGTGAAGAAGCTTTTCAATAAGAAGATATCCCATTTTTTGACTGTGCTAGTTCACAGGCAACTGAAGTTTTGTTCATAAAATCTTTCTCTACATCAATGTCTTCAAGACTTGTAACTAAACTCTTTTCCAGCTGGTTTAGCATTTCTATTTTAACATTTAGATTTTTAATCCATTTCTATTTTAGTTTAGTGTGTGGTAAGAGATATAGGTGTAGTTTTAATCTTTGGCAAGTTGAAACCCAATTTTCCAGTACCATTTATTAAAGAGGGTATTTTTCCTCCAGTGAGGGTGTTTGGCTCCTTTGTTGAAGATGAGATGGCTGAGTGTGTCTGGAGTTGTTTCTGCATATTCTAATCTGTTACACTGGTCCTCTGCTCTATTTCTTTGCCAGGACAGTGCTGTTTTTATCACAGTAGCTATGTAGTATAGTTTCAAGTTGGGGGATATGGCACCCCCTGCCATGTCTCTGTTGCCTAGAATTGCTTTTGCTATTCTAGGTCTCTTCTTGTTCCAAATGAATTTTTGGATTGTTTTCTCAAGGTCTGTGAAGTATGCTTCTGGGATCTCTATTGGGATTGCATCGAATCTATGTAACAGTTTTGGAAGTATGCCCATTTTCACAATGTGGATCCTTCATACCAAGGAGCAGGAGATGTCTTTCCATTTTCTGGTATCATCTTCAGTCGCTCTTTCCAGAATGCTATAGTTTTCAGTGAAGAGGTCTTTGATTTCTTTTATTAGGTTGATTCCTAGGTGTTTCAGTTTTTTGAATGGTATTGTGTAGAAATTGTTTTTCCTATTTCTTTCTCAGTCATCTGTTGTTTGTGTAGAGGAAAGCTAATGATTTTTGTGTGTTGCCCTTGTATCAACCTACTCTACTCAATTTGGTTATTAAGTCTAGAAAAATTTTTGTGCCATTCTTGGGGTCTTCTATATACAGTATCATGTCATCTGCAAATAATGACAATTTGACTTCTTCATTTCTTATCTTTATTCCTTTTATTTCTTTCTCTTGTCTAACTGATTTGGCTGTTTCCAAAACTCTCTTGTTAAGAAATGGCAATAGTGGATATCATTGTTTTGTTCCTGATTTATTGTGAATTGCTTCAGGTTTTGACCATTTAGTATGATATTGGCTCTTGGGTTTTCATAGAAAGCTTTTATCAGAGTGAGGAAGAGACCATCTATTACAATTTTTGAAGGGTTTTTCTCATAAATGCATGTTGGATTTTGTGGAATGCTTTTTCTCTGCATCAATTGAGATGATCATATGGTTTCTGTCCTTGGCTCTATTGATATAATGTATTACATTTATTGATTTGCATATGTCAAACCATCCCTGCATCCCTGGGATGAATCCCACTTGGTCAGGGTGTATGATCTTGAAGATCTTCTGCATTCTATTTGCCAGTATCTTATTAAGGATTTTTGCATCTATGTTCATTAGTGAGATTGACCTATAGTTCTCCTTTTCGGTTGGGTTTTTCTCTGCTTTGGGGATCAAGGTGATGCTTGCTTCCAGGAATGAATTCAGGAGTATTTCTTCTCTTTCAATATCATTGAAGAGTTTAAAGAGTAGTGGCAGTAGTTCCTCTCTAAATCTATGTTAGAATTCAGCAGTGAGGCCATCAGGACCTGGGCTTTTCTTGGTAAATTTTTAATTATGCTTTAAATTTCATTGATTGATATTGGGTTGTTTAGAATTTTTAGGTCTTCTTTGTTCAACTTTGGTAATTCATATGTATCTAGGAACCTGTTTATTTCTTCTGTGTTTTCCATCTTATTGATGCATAGGTTCTGGAAGTAAGTATTGAAGATGCTCTGGATTTCTGCTGGGTCCAATGTAATTTTACCCATTTCATTCCTAATTGCATGGATTTGGGCCTTTTGTTTCCTTTTTCATATAAGGTGGGTTAAGGGTTTGTCAATTTTGTTTATTCATTCAAACAACGAACTCTTTGCTTCATTAATTTTTGCATTGTTTTCTTATTCCCCATTGCATTGATTTCTGCTATGATCTTTATAATTTCCTCCCTTTTACAAGCTTTGGGTTTGTCCTGCACTTCTTTTTCTATAAGCTTGGGGTTCAACATCAGATTGTTTAATTGGGCTCACTCTGTTTTCCTGAGTATAACTGCCAAGAATTTTCCTCCTAAGACTGCTTTCTTCATAAGACTGCTTTCACTTAACTCTATGTCAAATTATTTTCCCCTGCTTGGGATGTTTACTGCCCTCCCTTCTGTGAACAGTTTTTTATGTCATCTGCACTCTCTTGCATTACTTGATTGACTCCAACCAGTCTCATAGCTTCTGATATGTTGTGTTGTCCCTCTCATTTAATTGAAGAAACTGTCTGCTTTCTTCTTTAATTTCCTCTGTGCTGCATTGGTTACTCAGAAGTGCATTATTCAATTTCCATGTGTTTATAAAATTTTTGCCATTTCTTTGGCTATTGATCTCCAATTTCATTGCACTATGGTCTGATAATCTACAGGGGATGATGTTAATTCTTTTGCAATTACTTAAAGATCTTCTATGAATGAGTATGTGGTCTATTTTGGAGAGCAACACATGTGCAGGTGAAAAGAATGTGTATTCTGATTTTTTAGTGTGGAACACTTTGCAAACATCTGATAAGTTCATTTTTGCAAGAGTTTGACTGAGTTCTACTATGTCATTACTTATTTTTGTCTAGTTGATCTATCTATTTGTGACAGTGGGGTGTTGAGGTCCCCCTGCTATTATTGTATTAGTGCATATATGACTTTTCATGTCTGTTAGTATTAGTTTTATATAGTTGAGTGCCCTAGTGTTTGGTGCATAGATATTTATGATTGTCATCTCTTCCTCTTGGATTCTTCTCTTTACAATGATGTAGGTTCCTTTGTCTCTCTTAATGAGTGTTGATTTGAAATCCCATTGATCTACAAAGAGGATAGCTACTCCTGCTTTTTGGGGGGTTCCTGTTGCATGGACAATTTTTTTCCACCCTTTATCTGTAAGTCTATGTGTTTCATTTTGAATTAAGTGTGTTTTTTTGCATGCAGCATATTGTTGGATCTTGCTTCTTGACCTTTTCTGCCAGTCTATTTCTTTTGATTGATGAATTAAGACAATTAACATTGATAGTTATAACTGATACATATTGATTTATCATTGTCATGACTTTTTCTTTTTGTTGGATTCTCCCCCTTTGCATTTAATTTTTGTTGTGCCTGATGGATTCATTCTGCTCTGTCTCCTTTGGTTGTGATCCTCATTGTCTTTTCCTAGGATATTGTCTAAAATATTTTGGAGTGTGATTTATATTCATGAAGTTCCTAAGGTGCTTTATGTCATGAAAGCATCTTATTTCTTCATCAATTTTGAAAGATAATATTGCAGGTTACATCAATCTGGGTTGGAGGCTGTTTTCCTTTAGGATTTGAATACATCACCCAGAGCTCTTCTTGCCTTGAGGATTTGCATTGAGAAGTCTGTTGTGATTCTGATGGTCTTTCCTTTGTAAGTGATTTGTTTCTTTTCTCTAATGGCTTGTAGAAATTTGTTCTGTTGGGTTTCTGGAACCATAACAGTTATATACCTATGTTTAGAATTTTTTTGATCAGGGCTAGTTGGAGTCCTATATGCCTCACTTATGTCTACATCAAATTCTTTTCCCCTGCTTGGGATGTTTACTGCCATCACTTCTGTGAACAGTTTTTTTATGTCATTTGCACACTCTCCTGTTACTTGATTGACTCCAATCAGTATTAAGTTATTCTTCTTTGCATCATCTATCAGGTGCTTTGATTGATTTCTCAAGGTCTTTTACAATTTCTCTCAAATTTTGTTCTCCGTTCTCATTAGGATTGTATTAGAAATAAAATTATTACTCATGAACAATGCATAAAGAAAACTGTAGACTGATTGGACCCAGGAGACACAGAGAGAGTGAAAGTACTAGTATGGCAGAGGACATAGGAATTATGAAACACAAAGTGCATAGCTCCTTCTAAATCATACTTTACTTTTCCTATTCCTATTCATGCAAAAGTAAATTTTAGACAATCCAAACAATACCATATCATGGAAAGCCTGATGTATCACATCATTCACATTAAGGAATCTTATCCTAGGGTATGAGAAATTATATCAAAATACTCATTTTAGAAAATTTTGGCATTTTTATGAGAGACATGCTTACATTCCCTTTATTCCTAAACTTTATCATTTCAACTGATCATTCTTGATTCAGTTAAAAACTAACTTCCCATTCCCCTATTCCCTATTAGAGATAAAATCATTGACATGAAATTTATTTACATGAACCATTTCTCTTTATTAACTGATCATAGTTTATATAAATAAGAATATATTTTATCAAATTATTTGCCTTGTGAATTGTGGACAATAAGGAGACTTCCCTAAGCAAAACATCACTTCCAGTAATTATGTTTAGAAAATAATTTAACAAAATACATACAATGGTTTCTGCAGTGCTGAAATTTTATATTTTAGGTAAAATCAGGAGATTCTATGCTACCATTGCTCTTTATTTTATAAAAAGTAATGCTCATTCATTTCAAGATTGATTTTTTAAAATATTTTATAATAATTTATTCAAGGATCTTTCAATTCTGGAAAAACATATATTATTATTATTTTATATTTCAAATAACAAATAATGGACAATGAAAATGCTCCAAGTCAATCCTGTTAGTGGAGTTCACTGCCAATAAGTAAATTCAAAATTTTAATTCATTTTTTATTGCAACTTCTTTAGTTAAAATATAACTGATTCTAAAAGTTTCATGACATTGTGATATAATATGGCCAATAAATTTTTATACACAGAGCACAAGAACAGTAGTCACCAACCTCTGCATGACACCATGATCTACAGCATTTGCTGTAAATTACCAATATCAATGAGCTATTGATATCTTATATCATAGATAAATTCTTTTACTGTAGGCTCTACAATAATTCACATTCCCAAAGCCACAGTTTTTTAATAGATTGATTCCCACAATGGTTTAATTATTCATTTAATAATTACATAATTTTTTTTATTTCAATGAACTACAAACCACCTAAAGAAAAAAATTTTGCCATACTCTGAAGAAACCCTTCAATATTTCCTGCCTATATTTCTGTTGGTTAGTAATCCTCTATTACCAACTGTTACTTCAGGCCCATGTAATGGTTTCCATGTGTTTGATGCATTTCAAGTTTAGGAGAAAAGACATTGAAAGAAATTTCACCAGACCTATTTGTAAGCCTTTGTTTTATCAAGAAAAGTCATGAGAACTTCAGTAAGTGAAACTAATAACCCTAAATACTATTTATAATAGGAATAGTGAATAAATTAGATATCATTTCTATATATAATAATTGCAAGTTGTTTTTTCTGGTGAAGTTTCCACTGCCCTTCTTCATGACTAATTTACTCATTAAACTCATACTAAATATTCCATGATTTTTAAAATTATAAGAAATGATCAAAATATATAAGTACTTAATCTTAAAATTATTACAGGGATTAATCTCCTCATAATACACCCCTCACTTTGAACACAATCACCTTGTTCTTTCCACTTTCTGAAGCAGATCTGCATATCCTTTTTGTTTGTCTATGGATGTGATCAAAGGCACAGTGAATGCTACTCAGGGAAGCCATCCAATGGAAAGGCAGGCTCATAGAAATGTGAAGATGCATCCTCACCCACATGATCACTCACATGGTCCTGTGTGACTTCCAGCTCTAGCCCCAAATCAAAATGACCATGAAAGGGAAGTGCAATGAATAGATTCAAGTCATCAAGATAGATGTGACATTACTACTAAGACACTCAGGAAAGGAGACTTCTAAAAGTGCTTCAGAAAGAGGCAGGTATGAAGAGATGAGTGTGTTGGAATCCAGTTCGAGTGTTTTGATGAGAATGAAGGACAATGTAATTTTACTGTATTTTTAAAATTAGAGATTCACCATATATTTTGACCAGAATTTGTATATTAAAATTTTATTATTAATTATATTTGTAGATTTCAGGTACAAAATATAATGACATTCATCATTGGAGATTTGTAACTTTACATAATATATCTTGATTCTTATTTTTCCCCATTCCCCAGTGCTCTATTCAACATTTCCAACCCTCTCTATTTACAAAGACTTTGTTGGCATTTTTTCATTTTCTCATGTTAATTCTACTCCCTTCTTTCCTTTCCCCTACACCTTCCTCCCACTTTTGCACCTTTTGTTCTTATTTTACATTTTCTATTATTTTACATTTCTATTTTGATCCTTGTTTACACTTTCAGTTACTCACACCAGAGAAACTATTTGGTATTTACACATGTGTACTATTTATTTCAATGAAGACTATCACCTAAATGTGTATCCATTGAGGTATAAATGCCTCTCATTTCTCATTCTTTATGGATGAGTATAAAAAAATTATTAAACATTTTTATTAAAAAATTTATTTACAGTCTTCAGTTGATGTGGAACTGGGCTGTTTCCAAGTATTAGCAATTACAATCTGTGCCACTATGAACATGGTTGCACACATATCGCTGTGGTATGATCCTTTTAATTCTTTTGGGAAGATACTCAGCAGGGTAATACCTGGGTCAAATGGGACCTCTAACCCTAGTAGAGTATCATAGAGTATCATATCATATCATCAGCAAATATAACTAATGCAACCACTGTGGAAATTAGTGGTCATGGTGTATGATCTTCTTGATGACCCTCTGTATTCTGATTGCCAATATCTTATTGAGAATTTTTGCAACTTAGTCAATTAGCACTGCTTTCCATAGTAACATCCTGTGCCAGAGGATTTTCTCTTCATGTAGAGTAATGAGGGTAAGAGAAGAAACTGCTGGTAATTCAGAGGATGAGGAGGGAAAGCAGTTCATGGAAAATACTTAGGTAAAACCATGCAAAGACAGAATATCACTGTAAGCAAATCATTACTATTATGCATATAAAGGGCAGAAAAATGTGAATGCTTTTGTAAAGTGAATTAATTCTGTTTAAAGTGTTAACAAAACTGCTGATGGTAATATTTTCAATATTGTAATGCCTCAATTCTGGATTTTTTTACCAAAGAAAATAAAATAATAAAAACTAAACCCTCAATACAACTATTTTTAGTATAAAAATCATCTGTAACAGATTGTTTATGATTTGAAACGGTTCAAAACAAGCAAAAGTAAGTAAAAGCTATTTAAAATAATTATTTTATCATACTAGAGAAACTATTCAGTAGAATAATTTAAGCAAAAAAATTAAAATAAAATAATTATTTTAGCACAAGGATATTTTATCAAAACCTACAAAAGCAAGTAGATGTAAGGTCTGGATAGAATGTTGAAACATCATCAAATATTAGAATCTATTCCTAAAATAAGATTGTGGCTTGGAGAACTACTTCAAACAGTTTCATGTTTTTTTGTGAATTTTTTTAGATGAAAATTATGTAGACAAGAAAGTACAGGAAGGGAACTGGCCATACATTGCCAATAGGAAAATAGAATTTTTACATCCTGAATGAAATCCCATTTGCATAGATAGTGGTGCAAAGGGGAAAGAAAGGGCTCACACACAAGTCCTGAGGATCTCCTGAAGTGAGAGACTGTGGTGGCATAGCCTGCCTGTTGTCCTTAAAATCAAAGTCTTTGACAAAGGAAGCTCAGTTTCACCCATTAGATCTGTTAGGGAAAACTGATGAGAGCATCAGCTACAGAAGGACCACATCACAGTCATTCTACAGCTCTGGCAGCTACAGAATATGTAGGAGATGTGAAATTTCCCAAACCCAAGGCTCCTATAGAAGCTCTCACAAAGAAACACTGAGATAGTCATGGAAAGACTATGCAAATGAGAAAAAACACTTGAGAAGACGAGAAAGGATTAGAAAGAATTTTAAATGTAGTCAATAAATGAAAAATTTGTGCAGCTTGATTTCATTTTCATCACTATATTGCTGAAATCCTACATTGTTTCAATGTAAGAACCACTGAAACATCAGAAGTCTGGAGAAAATCATCAAAATGGAATTATGTATTTTAATCGGATTTCAGAACACTACTTCTCCACTTGCTCTATACTGACTTCACAATTAGAGTCCATACACTGGTGCCAAACTCAACATTTTATTATATTTTGAATGAGCTGTCTATATTCTGCTTGCTGCATCATTTTCACACTGTAACCTCTGACTCTGCAGAGACCAAGGCAGGAGGGCAGACATTGTCAACCTCACAATCTTCACAGAATTCCTCCTCATGGATGTTGCAAGCTCCCGGGAGCTCCAGGTTCTGCAAGGTGTGCTGTTCATAGTGATTTATCTGGGAGCACTAACAGGGAATCTTGTGACTGTCATTGTCATCGTGACAGGCACACATCTGCACTTTCCCATGTACTATATTATAAGCAGTGTGGCCCTCATAGACCTTGGCAGCATCTCAGTTGTTGTTCCCAGATATGTAGTGTATTCCATGGTGGGCAGGAAAACCATATCTCTGACAGAGTGTGCCACCCAGATATTTCTGTTTACTCTGTTTGCTGTGGTAGAGATTGCCTTCCTGGTGGTCATGTCCTATGACCATTACATGGCCATTTGCCAACCTCTGCACTACCGGATCATCATCACACCAAGTTTGTGCTACCAGGCCACAGTTGGCTCCTGGGCCTCTGGTCTGGTCTACTCTGCAAGCCACACAGGTGCTCTGTTCAGGCTTCCCTTCACCAAGACCAATGTGATCCAGCAATATTTCTGTGATGTACCCCAAATTCTGAGTAGATCATTAGAAGATGTACAGTATTCTGAATTTATAATCATTGCAGTATTTGTCTTGTCTTAGTGTGTTTTGTATTTATGTTTTTGCCATATATTAATATATTTTCAACTGTGTTTAAGACCCCTTCAATGAAAGCCCATAACAAAGCCATATCCACCTGTACCCTACAACTGGTCATTCTCTTTTTGGTTCTCCTTTCTGAGACAGTGGCTATCTTAGGGAGCATTGCAAAGAAAACATCATTCAAGAATGTGCTGACTGCTGTGTTCTACACCATGGTGCCCCCATTTGTGAACCCCATCATCTACTGTCTATGAAACAAGAATATTAATGCAGCTTTGCAAATAATGTTTAACTGATTCTCTGAGTTCCAAGTCAAAGCTTTTCTAGATTAAAACATAAATAGAAATCTATCAGTTGAAAGTAGCTTAATTCATATTTGGTGTATGAATTTTAAACTGGAGTCAAACCTGTGGATTCTCTCATTTTCATTGACTCTGTATATTTTCTTAAGCTGAGGTGCAAAAGTTTGTTTTATTTTTCATGCTGAGATTGTTGTATATTTCATGCTTTCTAAAAAAAAACTAGAAGTCTAGTTTTTAATGACAAAATATTTTGAAAATATTTGAGATAATGTCGAGCTTAAAAAAGAAAGGCAGGCACCATAAAGCAGGATGTGTGTTACATGTTTCACCTTACCAGCCACCTGTGCTATTTACAGAACCTCAGGTACTGGATCTGTCCAACCTGCAGAAGCATACCAAGTATTTCTGTGAGAAGACCCAGCTGTCTGCATCATGCTCTTTGTACTCATCCTTCCACTCAAGATAGAAATGTAACAAAGTGATTAGACAGGGGAAAAACTCAGGTATAAGAACACTGAGATACTCACCATCCCCTCCCACTGGATCTGCTAAAACTCTTTCCTTATTTAATGAAAATCAAGACAAGAAACACTGACCTTGAAAAAATTGTAGCTTAGAGCTCAGAGAAAAGGGCTGATGGGCTTCCATCCCTTCCTGGCCCAGAGGAAGGGGCTTCTGAGCCACTGTCCCACCTCTCCCAGCTCAGAGGAGCTGAGCCACACGGGAGCCAACAGCACTGTCCCAGGGCAGAAATGAGAAGACACATAAATAAGTCTCAAAACCAGACTTCTAGATCACCTACAGCAACCACAAAGGGAAATGAGATGGAACACTGTGAAACTCAACAACCTGGAACCACTGAACTGGCAAAAAAAAAAAAAAGTATCTGAACAAAATGAAATCAGAAATAATTTCTCAAATAACTGCAGAGATTGTGTTCATAGTGCAAGACATGATTAATAAGTCTAGTGAAAAGCTGAGGAACATGATAGAATCCAAACATAGGAAACAAATGAAATCCATAAAACAGAGGCAAATAGATTTCTAGGACATGAAAACCTCCACTGAAAGTCTACAAAGCAGAATGAGCCAATGTGAGGATTTCAGATATAGAAGATAAGATTGCAATTAGTGAGCAGGAAAAGAAAAATTGCTTCAAAATTGTAAGGGAACCGGAAAAATCAATGCAGCAGCTGCTAGACGATTCAAAGAAGAATAACATAAGACTGGGGTCAATGAAGAAACAGGAGAGAGTGCAGGTGACATTAAAAAAAAAAACAAAAAACAAAAAACAAAAAAAAACAAAAAAAAAACACTTCACAGAAGTAATGGCAGAAAACTTCCCAAGCAGGGGAAAAGAACTTCACATACAGATAAGTGAGGCATAGAGCATAGCAAATAGACTTGATCAAAAATGTCTACACATAGGCTTATAATTGTTAAGATTTCAGAAACACAACAGAAGAACAAAGTTCTACAAGTGGTTAGTGAAAAGAAATAAATCACATACAAAGGAAAGCCCATCAGAATCACAGCAGACTTCTCAACACAAACCATCAAGGCAAGAAGAGCTTGGAGTGACATATTCCAAGCCCTAAAAGAAAACAGCCTCTAACCCAGATTAATGTACCCTGTAAAACTATCTTTCAAAATGGTTGGAAAATAAGATACTTTCATGACAAAGAGCACCTTAGGAACTTCTTGAATACCAAACCGGCACTCCATAGAATTTTACACAATATCCTAGGAACAGACCTTGAGGATCACAATCACAGGAAGCAAAGCATAATGAACCCATCTGTTGTGACAAGAAATTAAATGTAAAGGGGTATAACTGAACAAAAAGAAAAAGTCATGACAATGATAAGTCAATACGTTTCAGTTGTAAACATCAATGTTAATGGTCTCGATTCACCAATCAGAAGATATAGACTGCCATAATGGGTCAAGAAGCAAAATTCAACAATATGCTGCATACAAGAAACAAATTTACTTCAAAATGAAACTCATAGACTGAAAGTTAAAGGGAGGAAAACAATACTCCATGCAATGGGAATCTGTAAAAAAGCAGGAGTATCTATCTTCTTTGCAGTTCAAATATAATTCAAACCTACACTGATTAAGCGAGACAAAGAAGGACACTACATTCTTGTAAAGGGAACAGTCAAACAGGAAGTGAAGACAATCATAAATATCTATTTACCAAACACTAATGCACTCAACTATATAAAACAAACACAAATGGATGTGAAAAGTCATATATGCACTAATACAATAATAGCAGGGGACCTCAACACCCCACTGTCACAAATACATAGAAGAACTAGACAAAAAATAAGCAATGAAATACTAGAACTCAATCGAACTCTTGAACAAATGAACTTAGCAGATGTTTAGAGAGTGATCCACCCCACAAAATCAGAATACACATTCTTCTCAGCTGCACATGGGTCATTGTCCAAAATAGACCACATTCTCATGCATAGAACATGTTTAAGTAATTGCAAAGAAATTGAAGTTATCCCCTGTATATTATCAGACTATAGTGTGATGACATAGGAGCTCCATAGCAAAAGAAACTGGAAAAATTTCATAAACATGGGGAAATCCAACAACACACTTCTGAATAACCAATATGTCACAGAGGAAATTGAAAAATAAATCAGACAGTTCCTCCAATTAAATGACAATGACAATAGAGCATATCAGAATCTATGGGACACAATGAAAGTAGTCTTTCAAGGGAAATTTATAGCAGTGAATAGTCATATTAGGAAAACAGAATGAGCCGAAATAAACAACCTGATGCTGAACCTCAAGCTTGTAGAAGAAAAAGAGAAGGACAAACCAAAAGCTCATAGAGGGGAGGAAATTATCAAGATCAGAGGAGAAATCAATGCAATGGAGACTAAGAGAATGATACAAAAAATCAGTAAAGCCAAGAGTTTGTTCTTTGAAAGAATCAAAAAATTGACAAACACTTAGCCAACCTTATCAGAAAAAGGAAAAGCCCAAATCCATGTACTTAGGAATGAAAAGGGTGAAATTACAACAGATCCAGCAGAAATCCAGAGGATCATCAATACCTACTTCTAGAACCTATATGCCAAGAAGATGGAAGACACAGAGGAATGGACAGACTCCTAGATATATATGAATTACCAAAGTTGGATGTAAAAGGCCTAAAAATTCTGAACAACCCAATATCAACCAATAAAATTGAAAATGTAATTAAAACTTATCAACCAAAAATGCCTGCATCCTGATGGCATCACTGTTGAATTCTACAAGACATTTAGAGAGGAAATACTGCCACTGTTCTTTAAACTCTTCAATGAAATTGAAAGGGAAGCAATACTCCCAAATTCATTCCTGGAAGCAAGCATCACCTTGATCCCCAAAGCAAAGAAAGACCCAATCGAAAAGGAGAGCTATGGGCCAATCTCACTTATTAACATAGATGCAAAAATCCTTAATAAGATAATGGCAAACAGAATGCAGAAGATCATCAAGATCATACACCCTCCTCAAGTGGGATTTATCCCAGGGATGCAGGGATGGTTCAACATATGCAAATCAATCAATGTAATACACCATATCAATAGAGCCAAGGACAAAAACCATATGATTATCTCCATAGATGCAGAAAAAGCATTTGACAAATTCCAACATGCATTTATGATAAAAACCCTACAAAAAATTGGAATAGATGGTCTCTACCTCAAACTGATAAAAGCCTTCGATGAAATACCAAGAGCCAATATCATACTAAATGGTCAAAAACTGAAATCCTTCACACTCAAATCATGAACAAGACAAAGATGTCCACTATCACCACTCTTGTTCAATATAGTTTTGGAAACATTACCACAGCAATTAGAAAAGAGAAAGAAATAAAAGGAGTAAAGATAGGAAATGAAGAAGTCAAATTGTCATTATTTGCAGATGACGTGATACACTGTATAGAAGACCCCAAGAACTCCACCAAAAGTCTTCCAGACTTAATAACCAAATTCAATCAAGTAGCTGGTTAGAAGATCAACACACAAAACTCAATAGCTTTACTCTACATGAATAACAGACACAGTGAGAAAGAAATAGGGGAAATAATTCCTTTCATAATAGCATCCAAGAAACTGAAATACCTAGGAATCATTCTAATGAAAGAAATCAAAGACCTCTTCTCTGAAAACGATAGCACTCTGAAGAGATTGAAGATGATATCAGAAAATGGACAGACATCCCCTGTTCCTGGGTAGAAAGGATTAATATAGTGAAAATGGCCATACTTCCAAAACTGCTATATAGATTCAATGCAATTCCAATTGCGATCCCAGGAGCATACTTCACAGACCTTGAGAAAGCAATCCAAAAATTCATTTGGAACAAGAAAAGACCCAGAATAGCAAAAACAATTCTAAGTAACAGAGACATGGCAGAGGGTATCACAATCCCCAACTTGCAACTATACTACAAAGCTAGTGCAATAAAAACCGCATGGTACTAGCAAAGAAACAGACCTGAGGACCAGTGGAACAGATTAGAAGATGCAGAAACAATGCCAGACACACGCAACCATCTCATCTTTGATAAAGGAGGCCAAAATCCTCACTGGAGGAAAAATAGTCCCTTTAATAAATGGTGCTGGAAAAATTGGGTTTCAACTTGCCAAAGATTAAAACTAGATGTATGCCTCTCATCATGCACTAAACTAAAATAGAAATCGATTAAAGATCTAAGTATTAAAATAGAAATGCTGAACTGGTAGGAACAGAGGTTAGGTAGAACTCTTGAATACAATGGTGTAGGAAAAGATTTTATGAACAAAACCTCAGTTGCCTGTGAACTTGCACGAACAATCAACAAGTGAGATCTCTTCTTATTAAAACACTTCTGCTCCAGGGCCAGGGGTTTAGCTCAGTGGTGCCACTGCCTGCCTCACAAGCACAAGGCATAGAGTTCAATCCCTGGCACCAAAAAACCCTAAACAAAACAAAACAAAACAAAACAGATTCTGCACAGCAAGAGAAATCACCAGCAGTGTGAAGACACAACCCCCAATGTGGGATAAAATCTTCACCTGCTTTTCTGCAGACAAAGGTCTACTATCTTGCATCTGTTAAGAATTTTAAAAGATCAAACCTCCCAAACTTAAAGCCCCAATCTGAAAATAGGTATCTGAAATGAACAGACATTTCTCACATAAAGAAGAAGAAATAAGAAATAAATACTTGAAAAAATGTTCAACATCACTGGTCATTCAAGAGATGCAAATGAAAACAATACTGAGATTCCACCTCACTCCAGAAAGAATGGCTGCTGTCATGAAATCAACCAATAACAAATGCTTGCAGGGCTGTGAGAAAGAAGAACCCTGCTTCCCTGCTGGTGGGTGTGAAGACTGGTGCAACCACTGTGGAAATTAGCATGGAGATACCTCAAAGTCCTAGGACTGGAAGTCCCAATTGACTCCGCTATTCCCCTACTGGGTATCGTCCCCAAAGAATTAAAAGAATCATACCACAGTGATGTATGTGCACCCATGTTCATAGCAGCACAGTTTGTAATAACTAAAACTTGGAAACAGCCCAAATGCCCATCAACTGGAGACTGGATAAAGAAAATGTGATTTTGTTTTTAAAAAATGGAGTACTACTCAGCCATAAAAATGAGAAATTAGAGACATTTATAGCTAAGTGGATGCACATTGAGGCTATACTCTTAAGTGACATAAATAGAACACACATGTATAAATACCAAATAGTTTCTCTGGTGTGAGAAACTGAAAGTGTAAATAAGGACTAAAAGTTATAATAAATATTGTGAAATAGGAAGAAAAGTGACAAAGGGGAAGCAGAATTGGGAGGTATAGGGAAAAGGAAAGCAGGGAATGGAATAAATATGAGAAAATGGAAAAATGGAAACAAAATCTTTGTAAATAGGGAGTGATGGAGTGGTTGAAGGGAGGGCTGGGCAACTGTGAAAAGTAAGATCTGAGAAAGATTATGTAAAATTGCAATTTTCCAATGATTTTTGTCATTATATTGTATACCTAAAATGTACCAATGATTAGAATGAATAATCGATAATGCAAAATAAGAAGTAAAGGTCCAACGGGGTAGAGGTAGTGGGAGGGGCAGGGGAAAGGAAAGAAGGGAAAGGAAAAATGATAAGAAATGGAAATAAAGTCTTTGTAAATAGGGAAGGGTGGAGGGGGTGAAGGGAGGGCTAGGAATGGGGAATAAAATAAGAACCAAGTTGCATCATGTAAAGGTAAAAGCTCCCAATGAGAAATGTAAATGTGTGCACAGACTGTACCAATGAAAGAATTTAATGAAAAAAAATTCTTCTGCTGGTGCATTTTCGGTGTAAAATACATTTGCATTTATCATTGGGTACTTGTACCTTTGCATGATGTATCTATGTTTTTATTTTTTCCCCATTGATTCTGAGCTTTCTGTGAATTATGTGGTTGACTTTGTAAGGCCTCCATGCATGTTTTAGTGCCTTAAGTGCTCAATAAAAGTTAAATTTAACATAAAAAATTTTAGCTTAGAAAATTGTGTTTTCTTTCCATGATCTGGATGAAAAGATGCAAGCCATGATTGATGCTTTCAAACTTTGTGGATTAATAAGAAAAACAACTCAGAGTCTAGCAAGCAGACAAGTGAAATGATAACTTCTACTGGAATTTCCTTGGAGATTAGCAGATAATGTTTGGACTGTGTGATGAATTTTTTTTCATCAATAGGAAATACAAGTGGATTCATCCAATATCAAGTGTTTTATTTTTCTGACTTCCAAGTTCTGAACTTGTGGTATTGTTGCTAACACACAGACTAGAGATATTGTGTCTCAGAATTGAATCCAGTTTTCAATTCTTTGTCATCGAGAAACCCCTTGGCTGGAAAACCTCAGTATTGAGGTGCTGGTGCATCAGGTTCCGTGTGTCTCTGTACATAATGTTGCTGGCAGAAGCAAGTTATGTTTCCAACAATGCAACTCCTGTCATCCAGAGCTCACACCCTGGTGAAGGTTTGGATGGGGCTCACCCTCCTCTGATGCCTGACATAACTCAACTTTCAATGTTTCATCACTGAGGAGGCTACATCTGTTCTCTAGCTTTATCTAGGTATAGGTGACATTGAAAACTATGTCACTCTAAGGTGAAAATCTTGACTGGATTTCTGCATTTGTTGTAAAATATTTGCCCCAACCAAACTAACCAACATATCCACATTTCTTTTCAAAATAAATCTGTACCTAGGTCATTTTCATAGGTATTTTGAAGGGAAAAAATCACTTATGAATTTATATTTAAGTAACACTCTTACAAAGATAAGGAGTTAAAAATTCTGAATATTTGAATATTTTATATGAATTTATTTTTCCCAATTCCTTTATTTCCATCTGCCTTTATATGTACATTTTCTGTCCACATTTTTAAATTCCAAATATTTAAATGAAGAAGTAAATTCATTTCTAATTTACAGTGTTAATTTGTAAAATTTTATCATTATAGTTCTTCTTTATTTGAATTTTGACCTAGAATTTATATTTTTTATTAGGAAATTTTTTAAAATCCATATTAAATTTATGTTTGTGTATTTTAGGGTAATGGATTATTGTGACAGTCTTTTTCCTTGTGTAATCTTTATTTCTAATTTTTTTCATTTTTAAAAATTTATTAATCAGTGACAAATAACAACTCTATGTACTTATAGTATGCAGTGGAATTCTTTGACATAAGTTTTACAATATAGAATGCTTAAATGAGGCAAATTAATACATCTATCACCTTTATGTTTACCAGTTTGGAGAGTGAAACCTTTAAAATCTACTTCCTTCACAATTGAAGAGTATATAATTTTTCTCTTATAGTGGTTGTTATGTGAAGTAGATCACTAAAATTGTTCTTTCTGTGTAATTTAAATTTTGTATACTTTGATCAATATTTCCCCATTGCTATCAAACCCCCTCTGAAAGGATACTGGAAAATTAATTTTACTCTGTAGAGCTATGAATTCAAAGTTATTAAATTCCACATATACATGAGCTCATGGAGTGTTTTCCTGTGCCTGCCTTATTACACATTGCAGAATATCCTCAAGTGAAGCTATGTTGGTGCAAATGAAAAGACCTCTCCTATTTTTTGTCTAAGAGAGAGTCTTGCTATATAATTAAGACTGGCCTTGAACTTGCTATGTATCCTAGGCTGGCCTCAATCTCATGGCCATCCTCCAGCCTCAGCCTCTCAACTGCTGTCATTACAGGTGTGAGCCACAATGACCAGCTCTTCTCCCATCTTTAAGACTATAATATGCCACCCAGTATATAGGGGACATTGTCTTTGTCCCTTATCTGATAAGGGAACCTAGGTTGCTTCCATATCTTAGCTATGTATACAATGCATTCATGAAGAAGAAAGGGCAGATATTCCTTCTGTAGGTTGACTCCAGTCCTGAGATACAAGGGTCATGGTAACTGTGTAGTTAGGATTTTGAGGGACTTCCATGGATTTTCCCATGGTGGCCATGCTAATGTGCAAACCCACAATAGGACCCAATGTGATTTTACTGTACATTTCACCCACACTGTCATCTTTCATCTTTGTTACAAAAGCCATCTTAACAGATGTCAGGTGATGTCTCCTTGCAGTTTGAGTTTTCATTTCTTGATGACTGGTAGTGATGAGATGATTTTCTGCATATCTATTTGCCACTTTATGTCTTCTGACAACTGTCTATGTCCACTTGCACTGGATTATTTGTGTTCTTCATATTGAGTTGCTTCAGTTCCTTATATATTTCCATATTAGTCTATATCAGTATATGGATTGCAAATACTTTCTGCCAGTCTTCAAGTTGTTTCTTCACTCTACATTTTTTTGTCTTTGAAGGAAAAAATATTTAGATAATGCACTCTCATGGGAAGTTTTATTTATTTGTATTGTTGTCTGAGCTTAGGGTTCACATCCAAAGAGTTTTGCCAAGATGCATGAGGGGAGCAATGCCCCTACATTCTCTTCTAGCACTTACACAGAACAAGGTCTTAAGTGATGAAGTTTTTTGAGTTAATTTTTGTATGTGGTATGAGATAAGCATCCTATTTCCTTCTTCTAGTTCAGAATATAAGTTTTCAGTATCTTCCTCTGTTTTGTGTTCATGGTACTTTGTAATATTTCTGTTGATTTTCAGTGAGGTTTTATTTGTGGGCTCTCTCTCTTGAATTACAAGTCAATGTGAGGTGGGAGATTACAGGATGTCAAAGCAGCTGGGCATCAGGACATGACATGATTTATGGCTCCTGTCTGGATGTTCACCTGAAGCCTCAAATAGTCATAGGCAGGGCCTTTAGAGGTGATTGCATTAAAATTTTGTCACGCTGGGATTAAGCGTGTGATGCTGGGATCAAGTGTGGGTGATTATTAATTAGTTTGGCAGGAGGCCAGCACTGGCCCTGCCACCCCAGACTTGTCAAGTGGTGCCCAGCTGCTCTCAGAACAGGCCCCAGGGACTGCACAGTATCTGAATCTGGCCCATGGTTATGATTTTCAGAAGATAAGGCAGAGGTGATCAGCACAGAGAGGGCCTCTCTGAGGCTCCTTAATGAAAATTGAAGACCAATGGGAAAGTAAGGAAAATATCTGCAATAAAGGCACACTGGACCACCATGGTTGGTAAGTTGGGGGGATCAGGACCTCCCATAGTAACCCAGACTTACTTTGGGGAAAGGGAGGCTGGAACCTGCCATAATATCCTGCAGAGTTCAATCCTGCAGAAGATCAGGGACCTCAACTTGGGCCTTGCAACCAGAAATCAGCCTGGATATCAGTGCACTACAGCTGGCTTGCTGAGACTAATTGACTTACATCTGCACACCGCTGCTCAAGTTGTCTACCATTGAACAGAGACATAACCTGTAGGAGGTCCAACCCTTCATAAATTTTTATATATTTTTTCTTTTTCTCTCTTTCTCTTCTGGTTCTGCATCCCCCCCTTTGTTAATGTTCCTGTCCTATTTCAGATTGTTTTTCTCTCTCTTTCCTTCTCTTGACTATCTTTATTCTTATAGGAAGGTGAATACAGTTTCTACCTTCCCTATTGATGTTAGTTTTTTCTGTTCTTGTCATCGTTCCTTCACTCTGTCTCTTCCTCTTGTCTTCGACAGTTTCCCAAAATTTGTGTGGTCTTCCTGTCTCCTCTAGCTTCACTTTTAACCTTTTCCTTTCCTTCTATCTCTCTATCCCTTCCTCCTAAATATTTAATCCTGAAGGATAAATTTGCTACATTAAAGGGTTTATTTACTACAAAAATTTTGGGGCTGGTCTTTGATTTTTATCTAGCTCACCTGGTTAAATTTGACAGATGAATTGCTACCACAAATTGTCATTTTCTAAGCTGTTTGATGCTATTGTTGATGCTAATTGTATCACCTGGTATACTGAAAATGAGATTGCCTAGAGTCATTAGAGACTAAAAGCCTAAAGGCCAGCTATACCTGGAGGACACCTCTGAGAAGCAATCATTCCATAAGTGTTCTAAGTACAAGAAAAGTAATGATTATACCTAGAAAAAATTTTCAGAGATTCACATGGTTCACACATGTTATGTAGTGGATGCAGTCAAGGTGTAACTGTTTTTCTAGGCATGGGTAGAACACAGAGTGAGCTGACAATGCTGGCCCAATCACTGCCCAACTAAAAGACTGATCTCATGCGGACCCACCTATTTCCATACCAAATAGGATTTCCTAGCTCCCTGCTTCTTGAGTTGATCTTGGAAACCAAAAGTCAACAGAAAGAAACCCCTCTTAGCATACCTCTGGCACAAAGTAAACTCTTCACAATGCCATCACCACTGTGATCAATAATATTGTTTTTTCAGTGCAATTGACTCAAATGCTCACAATCTTAGAATATTTAGATGAACATAGCTTGGTCAATTTAGCTCACAGTTTAGTAAAATATATTGTACATATTTAGCCTTAAAATGTGAAATATCGTTCTTTAATTTCATGAAATATTGCAAGTTTTATACTTTAGCCTATCCTAAAATTATATGAGACACAGTCATTTGAATTTTCTTAATAAGTACTAAGAAAAAAAAATTCCAATTCCCAAAAATAGGTGGATAACAGCTCAATATGTATATCCCTGCACTATTTCATATGAATCCTAATGGCTCATACTGGTTGGTAGTGATTATGCTAATCATAATCTTAAGGTTAATTCCTCATCATTGTAAAATTACATTTTTTAAAAACTAAACGAAAATCATTTTTGTATTGTAATTTCTTCTCTATTGGATGATTCCTTCATATCTGATTTTACAAGAATATTTTGTATCACCCATTCATTTCATCCCACACAATCTGGATGGCCTAACAGGAAGTGCCACTTCAGCATGTGGCCCAGGACTTGTGGCTAAAGTCCTAGACTATTCACTGAAGGACCATAGTTAGCAAAACAGACTCCATATTGCTGCTTGACCCATCTGCCTGCCCTTTAGATGAACTCAGGAGGAAGCTTAGAAACCTCCTTGCCACAGAAAGTCTCTTTAAAAACAACAATTAATCAACTATTGTTTTACAAATGTTCTAATGGCAGGACATTCTGCTTCTGTACCTTTTGCTTGCTTTGCTAGTTCTATCTCATAGGGGGGCCTAGAAATTGTTGGCCTCAAAAGTGTATAGACCATGTTCTTCTCCGCTCTGTCAGGGCTTGAGGCCCATGCTAGGCTTGGGTCCTGGCTGGTAATAAACTCCTGTGTGGATTTACTATCGGTCTCTGGTTGGTTCTTTCTCACTGGGTATAACATGCTTGGAGGCCCCAGTGAGATAGCCAGCTGCTCTGGAGCTTATTATCTTGGAACCATTGTTTCTCTTTAGGAGAGACCAGGATTGGACATCAGCAGTGTTCGGCCCCTCTGGGCACTGGTCTGTGGAAGGAGAGGCCACCCTGATGGTATTCTAGGGCTCTGGGTAGGCTAGCCCCAGTCAGGCCCTATCGCTGATCAACAAACCTGCAGGAGTTTATCAGGAAAGCTTCTAGAGGTAAGAATCAAATGATTCTTAGTGCACTGTGGATAGGTGGAGGAAGCTGGACACAGCACAGGTTCCCCTACCTAGAGTCTCTTTGCAACAGCAAGCAGAATCACTGGGTCAGAGTCCTCAGAAGAGGGACTCCCTAGGTGAGGTCTGAATCCATTTAGCCCCAGAGGTTTTACTTGACCAAAGTTTATCTTTGTTTGTTTATTGTTGTCTGTCTGTTTGCTCTGTGTGCCTTTTGCATTTTCACAGGCTAAAATTCTGGGTTCCTCACAGTCCACAGAAGGAACTCCACTTGATTGTGTTTTGAATAACTTCAAAAAAATTTATTCCACAGACAGGGAAGATGAATATGGCATAAAATTTTCTAAAGGCAAATTACAAATCCTGTGTCAATTAGAATGGCCCAGTTTTGGAGTCAATTGGCCCCCGGTGGGAACTTATTCTATGCACATTGCTTGCAAGGTTTGGAATGTGGTCATGGGAGTCAGGGCCCCACAGGTCCTGATTTACCTTTGGCACTCGATTGGGACAAGACTATGGTCCATCAGCCCCATCTTTCTCCTCCCCTTTTCCTTTAAAACAGACAGAGCTTGGGAGAGGATTGATTTATGTCCCTTTTACAGCTAGTGATCTTTACAATTGGAAACATCAAACTTCCCCCTTCTCTGAAAAATCTCAGGCATTAATCTTTCTTCTTGAGTCTGTTTTTCATACTCATCAGCCAACTTGGGATGATTCCCAGCAGCTTTTACAGATCTTGTTCACCACTGAGGAGTGGGAATGCATTAATCAACAAGCAATCAAAGAGGCCCTGGGGCCAAATCCCAGCATCACTCCCAGAACCCTGGGGTATTTGGCCAGGGCAGAGGCTGCAGTTTCATTGTGGCACCCTGAATGGTGATGATGGTAGGAGGAGGCTGGGGACCTACCACCAGCACTTTTTAGGGGAACTCCAAGCAGCTGCCAGAAAGCCCACTAATTTCAGTAAGGTAAGTGAGGTTCGCCAGGGAAAAATGGAGTCTCCAGATGCATTTTTAGAGAGACTCTTGGAAACCTATAGAGTTTTCACTCCTATTGACCCAGAGGCTCCCAAAAATGCAGCAGCTTTAAATTTGGCCTTTATTTCCCAGTGACCCCTGACATTAGAAAGAAATTACAGAAATTGGAGGGCTATGAGGGAAAGAATAGGACTAAACTCCTGAACATAGCCCAGAAAGTTTATGATAACTGTGTTGCCCCCAAGGAAGTCCTAGCCAAGAAACTGGGGAGAGTCACTATTGCTGCACTCCAGGCACAAGAGACAGTCCCTCCAGACAAAAAAGGAGGAAGCCACCATTTTGGCTTTAAAGAAAGCCTTAGTGTCAGCACCAGCCTGATGTCACCAAGCCCTTTCAGTTGTTTGTGGCTGAATGAGGGGGCATAGACAAAAGAGTGCTAGCCAAGGCATTAGGACCTAAGAACAGACCTGTGGCCTACCTGTTTAAAACACTTGATCCTGTGGGAAGTGGATGGCCTACCTGTTTAAGGGCAGTTGTAGCCACCACCCTCCTCATCAAGGAGACAGATAATCTCAGCCTGGGACAGGACATGATAATCACCACACTGCATGCTGTGAAGACATTGATGACAGGAGCCCCAAAATGATGGCTCTCCAACGCCCACCTGACTCAGTACCAGGCCCTGTTGCTGGATGTGGCACACATCAAATTCACCTAAGAAATGGCCCTTAACCCAGCCACCTTACTCCCAGTCTCTGACTCACGCTTGGCCCTCCATGACTGTCTGGACACTCTGACAACTTCCACCACCAACCACTCAGACCTGACTGACGTTCCCCTGCAACACTCAGATGAGATCTTCTTCACCAATGGAAACAGCTTCATGGAAGATGGAGTGAGGTATGCAGGGGTGGCCATAGTCAGTCCAGAAGGACAGGTACACTAGGCACAGACATTGAGCTGAGGGGGTTGGATGCACAGGGCTGAACTAATAGTCTTAACACAAACCCTAAGGTTAGGTCAAGACAAGGCTCTAAACATCTACACTGACAGCTGGTATATATTTGCCACTGCCCATGTACATGGCAACCTCTACAGAAAGAGAGGGCTATTGACATCAAAAGGGAAAACTATCAAATTTTTTTTTGCCTTATTGGAGGCAATTTGGGAACCCGTTGGCCATTAGTCATTGCAAAAGCCACCAAAAAGGAGACAGCTTCAAGGCCTGGTAACTGAGAGGCCAATAATGCAGCCCGACAGGTGGCCAATGAACCAGTGGGGCCAGTAGACACTCTGCCCATCCAACCATTTGGCTACCTGCCAGAAAGACCCACATACACCCTAGAAGAGAAAAAAAAATGTGAGGGGCTACAAAACTGGACTCAGGCTGGTGGAAAGGGACAAAGAAATGAATTTGTAGCCCCTGAGCCCTGAGACGACAACTTGTTCATCAGTTACATCACTTAACTCACCTGGAAGAATCAAAGTTATAAAGACTAATGAGCTCTAAGTTTTCAATCACAGGACTGACCTCTATGGTCCAGGACATCAGTTCCAGGTGTCAGGTGTGTACACAGGTAAACTCCAAGACAAGACCAAGGAACAAAGGTAATTGATTATGGGGAAGAGAGCCAGGGAAACATTGGGAATTTGATTTCACCAAAATAAAATCCAGAAATAGGTTCAAATATTTACTGGTATTGGTTGACACCTACTCAAGTTGGGTAAAAGCTTTCCCCACTCATGGAGAACCAGCCAACATAGTAACTAAGGTTTTGCTCCAGGAGATAGTTCCCCAATTTGGCATCCCTCATTACCTGGGGTCCAACAATAGGCCTGCCTTCATGGCACAGATATCCAAATTTTTGCGAAGGCACTACATATCAATTGGAAGTTACACTGTGCCTATCACCCACAAAGTTCAGGGCAAATGAAAAGGATAAATAAAACCCTAAAAGAAACCCTGACTAAATATATTCTAGAAACTGGTGGTAGGTGGCCCAAACTGCTTCCTCTACCCTTGTTATGAGTTAGATGTACCCCATATGTTGACAAGTTTACCCCTTTTGAAATCTTGTATGGGAGGCCACTGCCACTCCTCCCTGTTAAACCTTAAACAGATAACAGAAAATTCTTGTGTCTCTTTACTTCAGTCTCTTCAAGCCCTACAGATTCTTCAGTGAGAACCAGGCTACAAAACAACAGGCTTGAGAAAAACCCTTTGTTATGTTCCAGCCACATGGTTTCAAGCCAGGAGACCTAGTCCTAATATGCTTGGTGTGCTTGCACCGAGGACTTGACTATAGACATTCCCCAATCAGTCTTGGCTACCCAATCTGCCACTTTTTTGTGTCACCATGTATGTTGTTCCACAAGTCATGTATTATAATGGAAAAGGGAGCCACAAACATCTGGGATTAACCACTGAACACTATAGGAGTAAATGGGCTGCCCCCATTTTAGTTCCCATTCTGGTGGGATTAGGAATAGCCAGGTCAGCGGCTATTGGAACTTCCTCCGTGATCCTTCAGGACACAAATTTTAAAGCCCTAAGCCACCAAGTAGCCAGAGATTTGGGTCACCTGGAAGACGATCTCCAGATTAAAAAAACAGGTTGGTCCCCTAGCTGAGATGGTCCTGCAAAATCAAAGGGGACTTGACCTCCTGTGCATGAAACAAGGAGGGTTATGTGTGGCCCAAGAATAAACCTGTTGCTTCTATGCTAATCAGTCTGGTGTCATTAGAGATACCTTAGCTATGGTCAGGGAAAATTTAAAGACTAAATATGCTCAACAAAAGTATCAATATTGGTTTGAATATCTATTTGACTTTCCCCATGGTTAACTACCCTAGCTTCTGCTGTAGCAGGCCCCCTAGTTATCTTACTTCTGCTTTTGCTTGTGGGACCTTACATTATAAATGCTTTGATTAAATATGTTAGACAGAGGGTTGACACAGTTAAACTGATGGTGTTGAGGCAAAATTATGAGATTTTAGAAGATGTTTTAGAGGAAAAATCCAAAAAATAAATACAGAAATCAAAGATTTGATTAAGTTTCAAGAACCAGTGGGGAATGAAGGACCCTATTTAGCAAAACAGACTCCATATTGCTGCTTGACCCACCTGCCTGCCCTTTAGATGAACTCAGATGGAGGAAGCTTAGAAACCTCCTTCCCTTAGAAAGTCTCTTTAGAAACAACAATTAATCAACTATTGTTTTACAAATGGTCTAATGGCAGGACATTCTGCTTCTGTACCTTTTGCTTGCTTTGCTAGTTCTATCCCATAGGGGGGCTTAGAAACTATTGGCCTCAAAGGTGTATAAAACATGTTTGTCTCCCCCCAGTTGAGGCTCAAGTCCGATGCTCAGCTCAGGTCCCGTGTGGTAATAAACTCCTGTGTGGATTTACCATCGGTCTCTGGTTGGTTCTTTCTCACTGGGTGTAACATTCACAAGAGTGACTGAGTGACAATATAGACAAGTCACCAGAATTAAAGGCATTTTAAAGATGGAGGTTACACTGGCCATAGCCAAGGTACATTTTATAATGACATCGATTGAAATCTACCTAAGGCAATATGTTCACAAAATAGTCATACTATAACATGGTATATTCAGCAGGTGTATGGCATAGTATATACTCTAAGCTGTTATGATTAGTATTATTGTAGAACAGTAGCGTCTCCTGACATCTTGTCCAAAATAGTCTTAAATTTTTGATTATTAATCATCAGTTTTATTTAAAATTGGTAAAAATTCACATTCTGGTATAAATTGTTGCTTATGAACTCCAGAACAGAAGTATGTTTCAATATTTTCTTTCATCTTTTAGAATACTTGTGCTTCACAACGAATTTGTATTGTCATTTTATTTCCCTGGGAACATCATCAATCATTTAATTTGAAAGATCTGAGGTTGCTTCAGTGGCACCATAGGGTCAATGGAAGGGCACAACACATCCTCTATTGACTTCATCTTCCTGAGGCTGTTCACCAGAGAGGAAACCTCAGGTGTCCTGTTTGCCACCATCTCTGTAATCTTTCTCACTGCACTGCTGAATGACACTGAGTCAGGGTGTCCATGTCAAGTTGTAGGACAAACCAGAAGGGAGGGTTTAGGTAGACAGGAAAGCAAACACTGGCAAAACCTGTCTTCTTAACCCCTCTTCTTTCATTTCTTCTTTTCTTTCTTATATCTTCCCTCTTCCTACCCTCTTCATGTTTATTGAAAATAAATATCTAGTGACTTCCACAAACACAAATGGGAATATTTTGCCCGGAACTTTTGCCTTTTGTAAGTACAAGAATTCACTCAAAGTCAACTTCAAAGATCATACACAATATCAATGGTTGCAGGAGGGAAGACAGGATGTACAGTGCTAGTGTATAAATCCAGCTCTTCATATAAAGGGATGGGGAATGCTATCTTCCCTAACAGCCTCTCTGCAGAGTTGAAGAGCTGTCTTTGCACTCCTATCACCAGGGGATTGAAAGGATCATTGGACAGAGTTTGCTCAAATGATGATCATCCTTACTGAAATCAGATATTGTCCTTATTTCAGTAAAATATTAGTAATTAACTTCTGTTTCTTTGCAATGCACAAGTGAAGACCATGTGGGTGACAAGTTACAGCCAATTAATGAAAACCAAGGACACTGCCCAGAGAAGAGGTCTTGAGAACACATTCTGAGGAGCTTCCCCAAGCACTGGGGAAACCTGTAACTCTGTGGGTTGTGAAGATAGGGAAACACTTTTCAGAGGTGTTAAATTATCCTCCAGGTAAACCGTGACCCATCCAGGTCATACAAGTTAGCTCACATTTATCTCCATGTCCCCAGTGACCATGGACTTGAGGACAGAAAGCATATAGCAAGTCACGTTCAAACCCACCCTGCTTATATAAGGAATTCCTCTGGATGGCAGTGGTGGCTTCAATGAAATTTTCTGGGGCCATGTGGAAATGTCATTATGGAAACTTCATCATGGCATGGCCAACACCACTTGGGTCAGGCTTTCTAAAAAATTAATCATAGAAGTCCCCTGTTGGGTTCCTCGTCCTCTAGTCATCTCTCATAAATGAGGCATATCTAGTTCTATTTTGCAGGTAAGGACAGTGGACCTCACGTACAGGACTTCAGGGTTTTTCTATGTGGTAGGTACGAAGATTTATAGAAATATTACCAGTAAAACATTCTATCCAACAGACATAGCTTTCTCATTCATTCAGTGAACAATACAAAGGATCTACCATCAATAAATTCACATTCCAGTCCAGGAAAGACTGTGAAAAGAGACAAAAAACAAATCAAATAGAATTTATACCCCCACCATTTTGTCTGTGGTAAAAATGACAAAGCTGAGCACATCCATATCCTGTGCCCAGCACGTCCATCTTGGGTTGACTCCTGAGAGACGTATCCATAATGTTCACCAAGAGACAAGAGCAACAGATAAACTGTACAGTCTTCCAGAAGCTCACTGGTGGTGAAATGGATAAATAAATTGTGACATATTCATATTGATAGAGCAATAATGTACAATAAGACACACCCTTGCCTTGCCCTTGCCTTGCCTCTGTGTTTATTCCACAAAATGTTTTGTTCCAGAAATGTAACAGCTTGTGCTGTAGTGTTTCTGCCCAATGTGTCAAAATGTTTTTCAAGTCTTTGAAGTGCATGACCTTTCCAGAATTTAGAAAGATGTTTAAACTTACATGAAATTTATTGGCCAGCCTTCCATTATTAGGATCTCTGAGCAAGAGAAGAATATTCAGTGTGGAATTTTTATTGCCATAGTTCTTTAAGGAAGTAGGCATAATATAAACTATAGGTTAAATCCTGATGTGAGTCCCAAGTATAAGTGATGAGTTTGCTTTTATTGATTGCTGCAGTCAGATGGCTGCATCGTGTTCCATTCCTCTTGCTGAAAATTTTTCTAGGTAATGTGATCCTCTATTGTTCAAAGTAATATATTCTTTATTTTGTTAATAAATAAAAGAATTTTAATTTTGTTTGGTTTTAATATCCATTCATGACACTTTTGTTCAGGTGGTTAGTGTTATTTTTGAAGTAGAATTAACTTGAATTAAGTTTTCTGAAAAGGTTAACTTTGTATATAGTACTTTTAGGATAGACTATAGGCAATAGTGCAAATAACAACTAATAAGCATGGTTGAATTCTGGGCAATCTCCAATAGAAATTGATGTTAGACACATGTTCCTTGTGCTCATTCTCACTACATATTTGAGTACTTATAATTAGCATTGATTTCAGTAATCATACTAATCAAGTGGGGAGATGACATTTCATAGAAATTTTTCTGAGTCCCTAGTCAATGAACTACTGCACTGGTCTTTCAAATTAAAGAGGCAGGATCAAGAAATTCTTCCTAAATAACATATTATTGATGAGATATCACTATTTTCCTAATTAGTCCAGAAATATGTAACATATAGATAAATATGAATGAGATTGTTCACATAAATATAAGTTCCTTCACAATATTAAAAATTCTTGTATTGATCAAGGCAAAAAGTTTTATTTAGCATGATTAATCAATTGCAAAATTTAGGCAAAATTTATTTCAATTTTTGATGTGTACCTGTTGATTATATAATGAGAAACAACATATTATCCATATTAGATTATGACATTCATATAGTTCTTGATTTTAAAAAGTCAACTTTTAAAATATAAGCAACAATAAAAATGAATATTTTTTATAAATTAGCATTTAATATTTAAGTAATTACTTTTTGTAATATTTATCCATATATGCTCTTCTGTTTTCAAAATAGTTATATACAGATATTCACACAAAAATTTAATAATTCTCTATAATCATAAACATTGAAAATCCAACAACTCACATAACAATTGCTTTTTGTTCAAATAATTGTCAGTCATTAAACTTTCTTTAAAACTGGATGGTACATCAGCATTTTGTCATTATTATCACCATTGTTTCTCTTATATTTCATGATTTGAAGAGATTGTCAAAAAAAGTTCCAGAGTATCGATGTTCAGGATTTCAATGAATTTCTTAAATATTGTGATTATGTGGACTGCTAAGGCAAATGCTAATGTTCAGATTTCAATAATATGATTTTGAACTTACAAAGGCAGTCTATTGTTATGTCTTTACAGGAGATATTTGAACAGATACCATGCCATTTATACACTCCTTTGACCCATTATTCATTTATGAATTACTATTTGTATAATTCCTAGTATTGAGTTATGTAAAAGAATATACACATATATAATCTATAACCATAATCTATATGATACATATATGATTTATAGTATAAAACATGTCTAAGATACAGCCCAATATACCATAGACAGACTCTGCTTCCAAAGATGTTAGTATTGCAAGAGCATATAAAAGTTACTCAGTGAAGTAACATGAGATCCAAGAAGCAAGTCCCTACAAGGAAATGAGAAAGCCACCTTCAGGTCTCCCTTAATTTTCAACCTCAAACAACGTGAAAAACTAAAAATCATGATAAAGGAGAAGAACTGTCATGGATCTCTATAGTAAACACAGGGCACCCTCCCCTTGAAGGTCAGAGGGTAACTATTTCAAGAAATACTGTGAGTATATTAGATATGGGTACTGAAATTTCTAAATAAAGTTGGAGCTGTTTTTCAAGAATTTCTCAGAAGTACATTGATTGGCTCCCTAATCTGTGCTGATTTCTTCCCTCTAGAAAGACCCTGATGGAGAGGAGATGGACATCTACAATGTCACCACTGTGACTCAGTTCATCCTCATTTGGCTCTCTGACCTCCCCAAGTTGTGCTACCCTCTCTTTGTGGCCTTGACCAACATCTACCCGGTCACCTTGGTGGGAAACAGGGCCATCCTTTTGGCCATCGGGACTGAGGCAAAGCTCCACATTCACATATACTGCTTTCTGGCAAACTTGTTCCACTTAGACATATTCTGCTCATCAACAACTGTCCCAAATATGCTGCACAATCTCTTGACTGAGGACCACAGCACTTCCTTTGTTGGATGTGCTCTGTAGCTGTATTTCCTGGTGGTGCTAGTTGGGACTGAGGCCTTCCTGCTGGCTGTCATGCCTTATGACTGGTATATGCCCATCTGCTTCCCCCTTCACTACTCTGTCATCATGACCAAGGCTTGCTGTGCTCAGGTGGTCTCTGGAAACTGGGAAGCAAGTTTCCTCAATTCCACCATCCACACAATGTCCATACACCTGTCTTTCTGCAGATCCAATCTGGTGAACTAGTACTACTGTGATATACCACCAGTGGTAGCCCTGTCTTGCTCATCCACTTATGTGGCTGAAATGCTTGTTTTAGTGCTAGGGGGTATCAGTGGGTTCATTTCCTTCCTGACCACCTTGATCTCCTACCTCTACATCATCTCCACCATTCTGAAGATCCAGTCTGCAGAAGGGAAGTGCAAAGCATTCTCCATGTGTGCCTCCCACCTCTTGGTGGTCTACCAGTTCTATGGCACAGCCATCTTCACCTCCATCTGGCCCTCCTCCAGCCCACACTCCCCTGCCAGGGTCAGACTCATCTCCATGCTCCATAAAGTCATCACCCCAATGCTCAACCCCATCATCTACAGCCTGAGGAACACGGAGGTGAAAAAAGGGCTCATGAGGGCTGTGTGTGGTAGAATGTGCACACAATATGTGCAATATTAAAACAGAATTACTTAGTACTCTGGTTAGAATAAATTCTTAGGAAAAAAACCCCTTTCTTTTGACACATAATAAGTGCCTGGCCATGTTAGAAATGTATAGACACAAGTAGATATTATGTTTGACCTAAGCATGTGTCTCTAACTCCATCCTCTGAAAATTTGAATTTTGTTATCCGAAATAATTATCTCTGTGATTTATCAAATGCAATAGCCTGTATTAAGAAAGCTTGTGTTTTAGTATCTTACCTATATCCATGTCTATATCATTCCTACTCCTATGCATACATAGAAAAATACATATATATATATGCGTGTGATCTATGTTTATGTACTTTTACAACTATTTCCTAATTCACATTTAAGCATCTATCTATAAATTATTTTATACAGTATTTTTATTTTAAGTGTAACTTGACAAATTATAGTTGTAAATATTTCTGGGGTAAAATATGATGTCATGGTTTATCAATATAATGTGTGACAATTAAATTGATATGATTAACATACCCCTTCCTCCACCACCTGTCATTTTGTGTATGCAATGGGAACAATTGAGGTTTATTGGTTTTACAAGTTTTAAATGTAAATTACTTTATGTAATACATTCATTGTGCTGTCCAATACATCTTGTAGGAAGGGAAGGAAATCACTTGACCCAGTTGAAGCTTTGGACTTCAGTCATCATCTCCCCATTGCCTCCACCCACCTGGCTCTGGTACCAACAGTCAGCTCTCTCAGCTCAATTCCTTTATGATCCTGATACAAATGAGAAAAGGCGGCCACTCATCTTTCTGTGTTCAGTTTATTCCCCTTAGCATAATGATTCTCAATTCCATATAGTTTGTTAAAAATAATGAAATTCCATTTTCAGTGCTAAATATATTCAATTCTGTATACATAGCAAATTACTTCACCCATTCATTACTTCACCCATTCATTTGTTGAAGAACATGCAGTTTGATTCCATTACTTTTGTGTACTGTGCACAAATGAGTATGGGGAAGCAGACATTTTTAACATATTGACTTCAGATACTTTAATTAACACCTAGAAGTGGGATTCAGGATCATATGATATTTCAATTTTTAGATGTGGAAGAAACTCCGTACATTTTTGCATAAAGGATATGCTAGCTTACAGTCTCACAAATAATGTACAAACATTCCTTTTCTTCATTTCCTTGACCAGAGTTGCTTGTCTATTTTTATTTATTTATGCATACTTATTTCTAGTTGACAAATAATTGTTGTATATTTATATTCTCCTTTGGATAACTGCCAGTATAGTATGTGAGGGGATTCATCATTGTGGTTTTAATTTCAATTCCCTAATTGTTAGTGATGTTGAGCATTTTTCAAATCTGTTTGGTTGATCTATGGGTTCTTTAGAACATTTCTTATATATGTTTTCAAAATAGATTTTTTTCTAATTGTAGATTGTCTCTTAACACTTTTATAGGAATTGTTTGGAATCTGTAGTTTGTTCTGGTATCATGAATAATTTATTTATTTTAATTTTTCCAAAACATTAACACAGGATACCTGCCCATTAATTTGTGCGTTTTTCAGATTTGGTTATTAGTCTTTAAATTTGCTATACACAAATATTTTTGTTTCATGATGAAGTACATTCCTATGTATTTTTTTTTGTAGTTACTACAAATGAGATTGGTTTATTTCCTTTACAAATTTTTGGTTGCTAAAAATCATATCTTATAACTTTTGTAATTACAACAAAATAAAATTGGAAGTGCAAAGCAAGAGCAATGTTATAAATTATATAAATAGATATAGGCTGATCAAAACACTTTTGAATAAACAGTGGGCCATTGAGGGATTCATAGAAAAATTGAAAAATTTTTGAAGTAAATGAAAATTGAAACACAACATACTAAAAACTGTGAAGTGTAGCAAAACCAGTACCAAGAAAGAAAAATGAAAGATTTTAAATAAACAAACTAATGATATATTTCAAGGTCTTGGAAAAGCAAAAACAAACTATACCCAAATTGAGGAGAAAGTAAGAAAACCAATAAAACCATAGGAAAAACAATTGAAATAGAGGGTAAAATAAAAATACAAGAATCTATAAAAAAGATTAGCTTCTTGGAAAAGTTGAAATTCTTAAAACTTTAGTTAGAGGTGAAACAGAGAGAGAGAGGGAGGGAGACAGAACCTAAATAAGTAAAAATAGAAGTGCAAAAGGAAATATCACTGATAACAAAGAATTCAAAATATAATTAGTAATAATGAGAAAACCATTAATTTATCAAACCATAAAATAGAAAATAAATTGATAAATTTCTGGACATATATCACTTAACAAAGTTGTCAAGAGGATACAGAAAATCTGAATAGACCAATAAGAATTAAGGAGATTGAATTAATAATAAAATATCTCCAAACAATGATTTCGTTCTATATTTTCCAAGCATTTAAAGAATTAACCCCAATGTTTCATATACTGTTCTAGAGAATGAAAATGTAGGGAACCCTTCCAAACACATTTTACGAGTTCAGCATTACCCTGATGCCAAACGTGACAAGGAAACAACAAAAATAAATCTAGATAGACCCACAGCCTTGATGACCATAGATGAAAAAGTCCTCAATAAATTACTTACAAATCCAGGTCACCAAGACATTAAAAAGATCATGCAACATGATCAAACAGTTTAATTCCAGGGATGCAGGGATGGCTCAGTATAAGAAAAGCAATAAATTCTATCATATGTATTAAATATGCCTAATTCGTATTTCTTTATAGATTTTAAGAAGCTAAAAACACTTGAAATTTTACTTAGCATATGTTTTTAGCATATATTGTAAATATTTTAACTTAATTAGAAACAATCTAGATATTTTACTTTTATCACATAATTTATTTATTTATAATGATCTATGTCATTATTATGCACCCAATTTATTTATTTATTTCTAATAGCTATCCACAAAATTTGAGACACCAGCTTAAAACAAATCAATGTCTGAACCCAATTCTTTTGCTATAGTTAATCTACAAAAAGTAATGTATGTGGTACCTGTCCTAATCCTGTCTAACTGAAACTGTATCTCTTGAGCAAAATCCCTTTTCCCATCACCTCCCTAGCCATCAGTAGCCAACTTTCTGCTCTCTACTTCTCTGAGTTGAGCCTTTTTAGTTTCCATATAGAAATGAGAACACACAACATTTGCATTGCTGTTCCTGGGTTATTTCACTTATTATAATTTCTTCTTCCAGGTTAACCTATCTTCTCACAAATGAGAGGAACTCCCCTCTTTTCATGACTGAATAGTATTCTACTGTGTATGTATTCCAAATACCAAATGTTGTTTATTGATTTATCTGATTATGGATGCCTCACAGGCTTCTTATCCTAGCTATAGTGTATAATGCTGCAATGGACACTGGTTTGTGGTATTATGGTTAAATTTCCTTTGTAGTATACACAGATGTGGGATTAATGGATCATGTATTTCTATATTTGATTTTCTGAGTAATTTCCACACTTTTGAACATAATGGCTGTGTTTTAAAAATAATTATGAGGAGCCAGGGATTTAGCTCAGTGGCCCTGCACCTACCTTGCAAGTGTAAGCTCCTGAGTTCAATTCCTAGTACCAAAAAGTAGTGAAAGTTAACTTCTTTTTGAAAGAAACTAAAAATATAGGGAAAATTAAGAATATGTATTTGAAAGAAACAGAAAAGAATATGTATCTACTTTTTTGCTGGTACAACTGATGTGAACATGATAACTAAAAATTCATGTATGCATATTCCATTCAGAATATTCTAATCTTTAATCACTGGAAGAAGCCTAAATATATTAATTATTCATTCCAAATAAAACAACTGCTTCAGATTTATTGGTAAGAATAAATTCTCACAACACATTTGTATAATTATGGAAATACATTATAAAATATTATGATCGAATAAAAACAATACTGCATTTGTTTCATTTTGGTATTAGAGGTGTTGTAGATTTACAGTAAGTCACTGTCTTATGAATGTGTTCCAATCTGTGTGAATTGTTTGTCAGTTGAATTTGTTCATAAGCTGACAAAGTGAGTCTTATACAGTGTACCTGTGAAAGTCCAAAACGCCAGTGTTTGTAAGTTGAGGAGTTCCTATAAATTATGGTGGTCTTTATTTCATTCCAGTTTTATCCCATCATGTCATTTATGACCAAATCTGTCTTCATGATGCATTTGTTGTACACATCATTAGTGACTGACATTATATGATCATCCTCCTCCTTCAGGATGTGTGCCAACTCCCCCAGCATCATATATAACCCCTCTGGCCTGCCTATGCAGTGCGTTAACCTCATGTTTCTTCAGGGCTGCCAAGAGCCTAGGGGAAAATCTGTTCTTCTAAGCAGTGCTTACACCTTGCTGTGACCTAAAAACACAGCCAGTGTGCTGTGGGTTACAATTACTAATCAATGATACCTATCAAACAAAAGACCAACTTCATGAAGCCTTGGCTTAAACAAGATTTAGCCTGCATTCTTCTTGTGCTGTGGACTAATAATGCCTGGTAATACAGGAGCCATTCCTGATGCTGAGGAAATCCATGGTGGATGGCAGGGCAAGGGGACTGGAGGGCCTGGTCCTGTGATAACTCATGGGCCTGCCTAGGACAGCAGTATGTGTTCATCTCAAACTTCTGATTCAGAAGGTATAGGTGCCCTCTCTGGTTCACAAGGGTTGAAGTAAAGTAAAAAGTAGAAAGAACATGGTGCAAACAAGGTAGCAAAAGTAAGAAGGGGCCTTAACAGAACTTTCTTCACCTTTTATTTTATTCAGACTATTTAAGGTGGGTAGCAACAAACCATAAATCCTAGTGCCCTCAGGCCTAGCCTCACCATAAATTAATCACACAATCTAAATTCAGCCACCTACTAAAAGTAAAGGCATGTGGCTTTGAGGGGGACACCTAAACACAAGCCATAACATGTGAATTTATTTCTGAGTGTTCTTCCCTCTTCCATTTTTCTGTGTGTCTGTTTTCATGCCAATACTAAGCTGAATTAGTTAATAAGAACTTGGAATATAATTGGAAGTCAGATGGTATTTTGTATTAAAAATAACTCTTTTTGTTCCATATTGCTTTGGTTATTTGGTATCTTTTGTAGACCTTCATGTATTTCTGCCCTGTACTATGTGTTTCTGTGAAGGGTAACATTAGAATATTTGAGGGACTGCATTGAACCTGTGGTTGGATGGCATGCACATTTTAACACTATTGATTTTACTGATTTACTCTATTGTCAGTGTCCCAGACACCTGCATGGAGACCAGAAGACTCTCAGGGTAGGGAGTGGAGGGAGTCTGAGCACTGCTGCTCTTTCCAAATCTGGATAAGCACAGCAAAGTACTCTGCCCCTGAAATCTTAGAGCACAGCACAGTAACCCAGTACAGTGAGTCTAAGCAAAAAAGGAGACATGAGGGATTTAGGGTTTTGTTTTTTCAGCAAATGTGTCATTTTTAAAAGAATAAGGTCTGCATTTTCTTATCTGTAATCCAATTATTTAATATCCTTTCTGTAATTCATTTCACTGAGTAAAACCTCTAAAATCATACTAAATAATAATGGTGATATTGTTAGAGAAAATGATCAGTTATGTATTATGTTGTTTGTTGAGATATTTGTATCATATGCAAACTATCATAGAAATGTCAGTTCTAAAAAAACTAATTTGCAACATTGTAAATATTAAGTATGTATATAATACATATCCATGTACATGTCTATTTTTATCATATGAGTATATGTAAAGCATAGAATATGAACATATGAAATTACATATACATTTCTACAAATTAATGAGAATAAATATTAAATAGAAGAGTTAACATGAAATAATTTTTAAAAGAATAATTAATTACATTTCATCATACATTTTATTGGCTTTTGCCATCTCAAATATCTATCTTTGTTTGTTTGCTTGCCTGTTTTTAGAGAGGGTCTCACAATGTAGTTCAGGCTGGACTTGAACTCACTATGCAGCCAAGGCTGGCCTCAAACTCACAGTGGTCCTGCTGCCTCAGCCACTCAAGTGCTAAGATTGTATAGCAACACATCTATCTTTTACCTTTTCAAAACAAGTTTTTCTTTCAGTTTGTCCTTCAAGGAAGCACTAGGATAGTACTCTACATTTTAACATTGTCTATTTCAATTGACAAGCACTAAAAAGCCAAAAAAATTGGGGTCTCCAGCAGATAAAAGAAGGACAGGAGGTGGGGATAAATAGAGGACCAGAGCTCATCATTCCTTCAAGGACAAGAGGGGAAAATAAAATAAGCCTCAGGAGGGCACCCTCTCAGTGTGAGCCTACATGATCCTCTGCTCCCATAAATATCTCTGGCCATTATCCAAGTGACCAAATCTGTGTGGTCCAGCACATGCTGCCCACTGCACCCTCCAGGGAACATCAGCAGCCTCAGGTGGACCAGGCCTGTGTGAAACAACAAGGAATCTGCCCAGAGGTCTCTGTCCAATAAAAAAAAAACTTCCAATCCCAGTGGGGGGCCACCAGAGCTGCCCATTGCTGACACCATTGCCAAAGCTGTGGTGCTCACTCATTGCTGCCTTCCTTAGTGCTCTGCTCAGTTTCATTCCCCGTGGATTTAGGAATCCATGGGAACTGGTAGGACTTTCCATACAAAAAGGATCAACAGCAAATATAACCCAAACCAATTGTCAAGAGTCCTTCTGCTCCCTGCAAACTTGGAGCCTTTTATCTCCACAGCCTGGTTGTCTCCTACCACTGTGTCCACCAAAAGCACCCTTACTTGTTATAAAAATGAGAAGAAAGGGTCTTCCCAACAGAAGTACTTTCCCTTTGGGTAGGGCTGATGTCTGTTGATGTCTTCCACTGTCTCCCAGCTGGGGTCTCAAAATGATACTGTGTGTTCAATCTGATAGGTAGATTCCAGGTGGTTGTGTATGATGAGTGAAGAATTGCAAGTGTACAGCTGAAGATAAAAAAAAACCCAGCCACATTATTGAAGATAATGGAAAGATGTACTCAGAGGAGGCATGGACAGAAATGTAGTATCTGGCAACAGGGAAAGGAAAAGCTTAGCACAGCATACAGATGAATCAGGCTTTAAAATTTTTAAAGGACATGGAAGCTAGTGTGGGTACTGCTCACTGGTCTCTAGGTAAGGTTGAGAGGAATGATTGATGGGTTGTTGAGTCATCTCAGGTGCTTTCAATCAGCATGTATATCCCAGAATTCACTCTGATTAAATTACATGTATGAGAGGCAGTCCATATTTAAGAAACTTTCATAAGATTTGAATGGGGAAAATGTTAGTGAAGGTCAATGTTCGAAGAGAAAGGAAATAAAGGAGGGGTACAAGCTCAATAAGACAGGCTTATTTCACTACAAACCTGAGAGGGACTGCTCTGACACTAGAGACAAGACTAGCAACACTCATACAGGCTAGGAGGGCTCTATAGGCTCATGGACATAAAAAATGGGACCTGTGGAAGGGAAACATCACAATGGGGCTTTGGGAGGAGATAGTTCAATACAAAGGAGTTGATGATGTAAATGGTTTTGAGTGTTGTCTGTCAATAGCAGGGCTGAACAATGGGAATTATAAGGTGTAGCTGCTCTTACTGGGCCTTATCAGCCCATGAGGATCCATCTGTAGCAGGTGTGGAAGCACAGCAAGGGAAGTGATTTAAAGTGGTCTCTGCTCAGACCAGGATGGCAGTGGTCAGAATTTTTTATTTCAGACTCTATGGTTAGATAAGGAAACTGGGTGGTACATTTCTTTAACTACTTCCTGGTAGTAAGGGTAATAGTGATCATGAGGATTTTGTTTGGACTGAAGGAGGAGGGCTGTACGGTTGTGGTCTTTGGCAAATGTCTATGAAATGGCTACCATTTTATTTGTGAGAAATATTTGAAATAAATTGATTAGGAATGGCAATAATAGGAAGAAAGCAGGATAGACACTACAAAAGAAAGAATTGAACATAGAAGGGACTTCTATGAATTACATGAACATTGTAGCAGGTCCTAAGACATCTCCTGTACTGTACATTGACCTCTGTGTCTATCTCCTGTAGAGCTGTGGTTACATTAGTATGATGATCTGGAAGAAAAGTAAAGTATGTTGTATGAAGCATGGCACAAGTGTCCCCTTGAGCAGACTGCATGGAGGCAACGGATCCCAGGCACTTTAATCATTGGTTTCATTGATTCACCACTGGGATTTTGGCAGTCTCTAGGCAAGAATAAACAAATTTTACCAAAATATCAAAGCTCATATGAACAAAGGGTGAGCATCAGAATGAAATGGAAGACTGGGAAGGGAGTCACATCCACACACTGTTCTTGAGGGATTGGAATAGCAATTGTAACCAGCTGGCTGTTAGACCTGTCTGTGCCTGGAAACTCAGCAGGGGTCAGTGTTTGGAGTTTCCTTCTTATGTTGAGCCTATATTACTATTATTTTTGTATGGCTTTGGTTGTACTTTAACGGGTGTTCAAGACCAAGTGAAAGTGAAACCTGTGCTAATCAAAATTATCCCCTTGCTATCATGGTCAGTCAAGGATTTTCAGGCATTAATTTTGTAACCATGTGCAGAGCCTCTCAGCTCCTCTGTCAGTGTCAGATGCCAGGATGCATCACAATCTTGCTTGACCATGTGGCTTTCTGTGTAAGCATGGGTGGTGACCCTCCCTGTAGCACACTGTACATTGGTTGACTCTATTCTCTGGTGTCCAATAATGTCCCTATTCGAGAACTTTCAAGGATTCTGAAAGTTATAAGATCCTATAGAAAAGGACCTGGGTCCTTGCTGATCTTGGAAGGTCGGGTCCAAAATATTGGATGTCCTCCTAGTCTAGGTATTTTACTAGTTTTGTTCTTCAAACTTTAGTTGTTGAATATCCAGTATATTAGTTAAACCAGTATTGCAGTGTTAACAATAGTTTTAATCTTATAATCTTGATATGAACCACCTTGAAATATGCAAACATGACCTGTTAACAGTTATCTCATGACTTCTGAACTGCTATTTCCTTACCAATTATGGTTTTCTTAGAAATTGTATCCCTGCATAATATTAACACTTGACAATTATGGAGCTTCACTGAGAAAATTTTTGCTCACATTTCAGCATAACAATCATGATGATATCATTAAATGTGATGGAGAACGTTTTACTTAAATTAGTCATTTTCCATAGACTTCCATCTAAGAAGAGTGTATCTTATATGACTTTGAATGGAATGTAGTGTTTGAGCAGTATTAAGTGTTGTAGCACATACATAATATGCATGTAACAATGCTGGCTGTTTCTCATGTTGGATTGTTTTGCACATCTTATCAAAAGTAGTTGGAAGATAAGTAAGAGGGAGCCTGATGCTTGAGCCTAAAAATTTACCACCAGAATAACTGTAGCCTGGAAATCCCTGTTGTTTTTTTTTTAATTTTGTATCTTTGAAGACCTGTATACTTGGGTAACAAATATATGTAAGTCACAATGAAGTCAGCAATAATTAGCATCACAAATCAAGTCATAACTGCCCAAGGAGGCAGCTCTGTTCTGTTTCTTGTCACTGACCAGTCTATGTGTCCCAGTTAGTTATGGAGAAAACTCATGTTCACTATCAATTTTAGAAATGAGAGTTAAAGCCTTTGCCTGGAAGGAACAGTTAGATCAGAGAAGGGAGACTAGGCCTAGGGAGGGTGTTCTTGAATTGTCACATGAACAAGGTTAAATTTTACTGGTTGGGAAATGACTCTCCAAGTAACCTTGAATAGCAAAAGTATATTAATACAAGCAGAAAGCAAAAAGAAAAGCAAGTTCATTCTCTAATTTTAGTCTGAGAATTTATAATGTACAAGAAATGTCTTAAGTATATCAACTAAACAAAAATATCCACTCAAATTGAAAGCTAAAAGAAAATTTATCAATTTTTGTTTCATTAGGCCTAAAATTTTTTATTTCTCCTTTTCAGCTGGTCCCTGTCAATGAATTTTTAATTGTTAGAAATTAATTTGCTTGTTTAGACTCAAATGGGATTCAAGAGGCATTGAAAGGATGATGAATAGTTTTGGTCATTCTAAAAACATATAAACAGCTTTTTGTGGAAATCTCAAAAAGAGTAAAAATATAAAATTGGGCTCAAACAAAGCAGATCCTTGCACCTTTCAAAAATATTAATGAAGGGGTTATTTTCCTGATTAACTTGTCCCAGTATAACATAATTTATTGGCTTGACTTTTGCTGCCATTAGCCCTTCAATTTTATGAAATAGACTCAGTTGGTATATAGTATTATAATTTAGAGCTCCCTTGTAGGACCTTATCTTAGGGGTGGCATCCCTATCTTTTTGGAATGGTTTGATTTTTACTGCATTATGTGTATCAGCTTCAAGGTGATATTGAAAGAGGAAGAGAAAGAGAGAAGCAGAGAGAAGCAAAGAGATCAGAGAGCAAAGAAATCTTGAGCATAAGGGAACTCCTGTCACTTCCCACTTCCCTAAAGGTAGTTATCAATACTATAAAAAATTTGGAAGTAAAATGTGCCAATTCGGGCCATTGGCTGCTTAAGGCATGAGTTATTTTCTAAGAATATACACTTTAAACCAAACAATTGGTGAAAACATTTTTAGGCCACAACCTAATGGAGTATCTGTATAATTTGAGAAATCTGGGCACTCATAGTAACTAACAAGAGAGTGTTCAGGTATTCCTAGCCTTGTGTTGTGATGTCCCCAATAAAGGACTAGGGTTCCAGAGATTCTCTTGTAGACATGGCCTGCCCAGATCAGAGAAGTTATTTCTGAGAGTTTGGGCAGGTGAATATGCTCCAAATATCTGCAGAAGTCCACAACAGAACCCAGCCCTGTGGGACCCAGAGGAGTCTGAGATGAATCTACACTTCTCAGGCTCACCTGGGGTAAGGTGGGGACAAATCTTAGCAGTGCTGTATTGGATAATTAAGTATCCAGTGTTGAGTAAAGGGTTAGTAAGAAATGGCATATGACTTTATGAGCTCATAAGGAAGGGGGAAGAAAGAGCGGGAAGAATGGGAGCAGGTAGATCACAAAAGGAAGAGGTGAGGAATATTGGGGTCATCCTCCTGACCTCTGACCAATATTAGGCAACAAATTTTAAGACAAAAAGGAAAAGAAGCAGGAGTATGAGCTAAAAAGGACAGGCTTATTTCATTACAGATATGAGAGGGACCACTCTAGGACTCAAGACCACACCAACAACTCTCTTACTCTAAGGTCTCTATAGGGTCATGTGTATAAAACAATGGGCAATGTTAAAGGGAATTTCAAGCCAGGGAAAACATTTTCCCCAGTGGTTCCTCAGAAAAAAAGACTAAAATCTAGAGCACATAAAGAATTTTAAAAATCAACCCACCCAATTTAAAAGACCCAATCCAAAAATGGCCATCTGTGATGATACACATTTCTCAGATGAAGAGGTGGAAACTGCAAAGAAAGGAATGAAAAAAATATTCAACATCACTGGTCATTCAATATCAGTGGTCATTCATGAGATGCAAATTAAAGCAGCCTTGAGATTCCACCTCGCTCCACAAAGAATGGCCATTATCAAGAAATCAGCCAATAACAAATACTGCTGGGGATGTGGAGAAAAAGAAATCCTTCTCAAATATTGGTGGCAGTGCAGACTGATGCAAAAAAATAGGATTAGAGATCCCATTATATCCAGCTATTCCACTTCTGGGGATATTCTCAAAAGAATTAAAAGCATCAAACCACAGCAATATATGCACACCCATGTTTATACTGGCACAGTTTGTAATAGCTAAAACTTGGGGGGGGGAATGCAAATGCCCATCAACTGATCAATGGATAAAAAAGATTTTTTTTATATAAAGGACTATGCTTCAGGTATAAATAAGGATAATCTTGAGTCATTTCTAGATAAATGCATGCATACTATTAAATTAAATAAATTGAAAACACATGTAAGTATCACATTGTCTCTCTGCTGTGAGAAACTGATAATGTAAATACAGACTAAAAAGAATAATATTGGGAAATAGAAATTGTTCAAAATTATACCAACTGTGAGATACTTTATTAATAATTAAAAAATGTTATGCCAAAAAGTATAGTATTATTAGAAAATAAGCTAGAGATAGATGAGCAATTTAAAATATATAATCTTGGGATCATGATGCACAGTGTATTTGCCATTGTTTTTCTCTAATAATTTTTTCACAGAATTGCTTATTTATTAATATCTACTTGTATTACATTAAAATAAAATCTATTTGGTCCCAAAGTGGGAAAAAGAGAAAGAGCAAGGCTATATTTGACATGGAAAAAAACCCCAAAATTTAAAGAGGGATAAAAAGACAATGGAAAAAAGACAAAAAAATGAAACATAAAAATGAGGTTAAGATCTCTTTTAGAATTGTGGGTTTTGAGTTCCTCACATGGAAGTAAAATCCTTGCAGGCGAAACCTCTTTAAATCTGAACTTCAGCCTGAGTACCATCATGGCTTCCACTGTATGTTGCAGTTCTCAGGCCTCTGAGGGCTGTTCCAAGACCCACCAGAAGTAAATCATTAGCATGGATAGCAGGAACCTTTGAACCTAATTAATGAGATCTATGTAACTTCACTGCAACTACAGATACTTTGAATATGAAGTGTATTTCCCAGCATGAGAATAAAATATGTTGTTATTGTGGCTGTCTGAATATATTTTGATTTCACCATATATTTTCAGTTGTTGTTGGAGAACATAAGTCATCCAGAACTTGATTTAAATTCCCATGATACAAAGTCAATAGTGAAAAGAGAGCCACTGAATTGAAAATTTCCAACATACTAGCTGAGTTCACAGGAAAGATTAAACTTTGACCTAGTACTTCATTATACACCAAATGAGAGAATTTTGAGGAGTAGCAAAAGGGAATAGAACTATTATCAGCAACCAAATCACTAACTTAATTAATGTTTGCATCTTTAAATTAAACTGAAAATCCTAGACATTTCCCCAGTTATCACATTCCTCAAGGCAGCCTGCAGCTCCTGGTTTCTCAGGCTGTAGATAACAGGGTTCACCATGAGGGGAAGAACTGTGTAAACAGTGATGTCAATGATTTCAGCAAAGATGAAGTTATACATTTTTCAGTTACATATATAACAGACCCAGAACAGAAGAACAATGCCATCACAGTAATAAGAGGCAGGCAGGTGGAAAGAGTTTTCACTTGACCCTTTGAAGGTGGGATTTTCAGTACAGTAGAAAAAGTGTGACTATAAGACACAAGCATCACAATAAAACACATGAACAAAACTGCTCAACTAGCAATGATCAACCCATGCTCCAGGAAAACTGTCTGGAACAGGCAAGTTTGAGAAATGCTGAGGCCTCACGGAAGAACTGACTCACCTTGTTGACTTCACAGAAACTGGCAGAGAATGTACCTGCCATGTGCAGGGCTCCATAAATGCACCCCGCCCCCTCCCCCAAGCCAGGAGGCTGTCACCATCTGCACACAGGTGTCGCTGTTGATAAGAGCCTCAGAGTGCAGTGGGTGGCAGATGGAAGCATAGCAGTCATAGGACATCATCAGAAGGAGTGCATCCTCTGTGCCAGAAAGGACAAACAGAAAGAAAAACTGGAAGTCACAGTCCAGGGAGGAGATAGAATAGATGTTGGTCAGAGAGTTCGTGATGAATTTAGGGACAGTGACCGAGATGTACCAGATATCAATGAAGGACAAGTTCTTCAAGAAAAAGTACAAAGGAGTTTGGAGATGCTGTTCAGCAGTGGTGAGGGCCATGATGAGGAGGTTCCCTGTCAAGGCTTCCAGGTAAATCAGGAAGAGCATGGCTTACACCTTCTGAAGCATGGGGTCATCAAAGAATCCTGTCAGCAAGAACTCTGTGAAGTTTGTCATGTTGGCTAATTTCTTAGCTCTGAAAAAAATAGCACTGGTTATTTGTTCACAGCAGGCCTACCATTCAGGTTTTCTAGTCATATTTACTTTACTCAACTTGATTCTTTTTAAGTTGGAATTCATGAGAATATTATTGAATAATCACAATATAGCTGTCTATCTTATGAGAAAAGGGAACTATGCATGCTGTGAAAAACAATTTAGAGTGGACAGAAACGTAATGAAATTAAATGTGTTAGTTTCTCAGGAGCAGAAATTGTTCTGCATATTTCTTCCCTTAGATTATCTAGCTGGCAGCTTTAAGGCTTGGGAATGGAATTGCTAAATTATTTAACATATTTCATAGGAGTAGCAGGTACAAATAACAAAAATATCCCTATTCTGTTGGCTCTTCTAGAAGTTATTGAACAAATATTTTGAAAAATAACAATGAGTAGTGTAGTTTTGTCAAGTGAGGTTGAAGATGCAAACCCACAGGTAGAAATTCTAGGGAGATACAAGAACAAGGGTCTCATGGGGATGTTAAATGTCCTTCTTGGCATTAGATGGAAATGTTTGGGCAGGATATAATAGGGTGTCCAGATTATGCTTTCCTGTCTAGTTCACTGGAGGTGTGGTGCACACCTACTCTTCTAGCAGCATGACAGCTTGCCTGTTCTATGATCATGAATGCAATTATCACCCAATAATGACTGGAGACTCCTGCCTCAATCTCATATTTATCAATGCTTGAAAGATTTTTAGGTTTTTAAAAATCTTTCTGCTCTACCTCTAATTTTAAAATAAGCAGGGTTGGTCTAGATACACAGAAATACCTAGGAGCACCAGATCATCCTCTAGTCCTCTTACCTCTTGCAACAAATTAATTGCAAAATATGTCACCAGCTCTCTCAGCTGATTCATAGGACAACATTCTAATTCCTTCTTCCTGAGGTATCAGAGCAAAGACATTTACATAATTTACCTATACAGTCACCCAAATTTGCAGTGAATTTTTCCTCACAATTTGTTAAACATGGTAGTCGGGAAAACATGAGATTGGAATATCCTGATATGCATGCAGGGTCAGACACATTTTCCTCTTACTTCCCTCAATGACCTATGTCCATAGAAATTGGTAAGCAAAAGCTCTTCATAAACTAACCTCTAGGGTCAATAAATCCCAGAAGAGCTTTGTATTCCACAGCCAATGCTACTTTATTCCTCCTAAAATTTCTGAGTGATTTGAGTTTCAGACTTCCTTAGAAGTTTTGCCACTGGGCCAAAGCTAATGTATTTTTACTACTGCATAGCTGAGGTGGCAGTTAAGTGGGAGAAATAGTCAAGGGGTGCTGTTAAAATCATATCCTCAGTGTCCAGCAGGCAACCTCCAACCTCTAGATGCAAGATGACTCAGAAGGGTGATAAATATCACAAAAATTTAGGAATACTTTAAATTTTAAAATATTCATTGCTGCATTTTTACATTAGCTTTTCAACTAGTAACTAAAATATTTTCATTCAAATAGAACTCAGCAACACATATTAAGAAGCCACACATGTTATATTGTTTTATATTCCATTACTTCTGTTGCTTTTTAATTTTTGTCACTAGTATTTACAGAAATGTTACCCAAGGAAAATAAGGAATTCTACAAGACACATTTAAGTGACTCTTGTCTGTAGAAACTTACTCAAATATTTCTTCTCAGAAGTATAATACATATTGCTATTATATAAAATATGCTGTCCATTTTTTCACATATTGATGAATATTTCAAATGATCATACATTTTATTTATTGGGAGCAATGCTGCTTTTGAAAAATCAACCCAAATATCTTGTTGTGTCCTTGCATTCTGTACCTTTGTGTACATGCTCAGGAGTAGGGAGGGAGGAAGTAGATTGGAGAAATTTTTGAAGGAGGGATCCTAAATGCCAGAGGTAAAAAGAGGAAGCTGGGTCTCCAAAAGCCACAGAGTGCCTGCTTTTGACAACTGAACACAGCTGATAAAACTAAGAAGCACATGTGCTATAGGCTTCTGGGTGGCCTAAGATAAGGTCTTCAGAAAGCACTGAGCACCCACCTCTGAAGACTAAGCCATGCCAGGGCCTGAAGAGCTATCAAATACAATGGAACCTCAGTTTATGAACTTAATTCACTCCAAAATTCTGGTGGCACACTGAATTGTTCACGGACTGAAACACATTTTCCCATAAGGTTAAATACAAATAAAGCTAATCCATTCTAAACTGTATGTATTTATAACCATAAAAATATGAAACAGGGCCAGAAATTTATCTCAGTGGTTTCATCGCCTGCTGCACAAGTGCAAGGTCTGAAGTTCAATACCCGGTAGGTACCAAAAAAAAAAAAATGAAACAAAGTACAACACAGTGTGAAGAGAGGGAACACTACCCTTGCTTGAGGTGACTTCTGTTGCAGAGGACAGGAAGGTTGTTGGGAAGGTTATTGTTTGGAGGGAGAGTCCCCTCCATAAGGACACTGGGGAGATTTCCTTCAGGGGTTTCCTTTCTTCTTTGTCTCTTAGCTTCAGGGTAAATTTTGGTGAAAAATCTGTCTAATGTCATGTTTTTTCCTGCATAACCCTCCAGAAATAAGAAACCATGTTATCATCCACTAGATTGAACTGTTACATTTATGTTGGGATGGTTCTTTTCAAGGAAATCCTAGCACTCATTCCATTTTTCCAAGATATATTTTATCATATTGCTGGTAACCTCCCTGTCTTCCTCTTCCTCATTGGAAGGCTCCTCAACAAGCACCTTCTGCTACTCACTCTGAAGTTCAGCAAGTTCTTCCATCCCCAGCTCCTCCTTATAGGCCTCAACAAGCTCCTCTGTGTCTTTGCCATCGATGTCCAGACTCATACTCCTGCCCACGAACACAATCCCCTCCACCCTGTGCATCAGAGCCCTCAAACTCACATTCAGTGACATCTTCCCAGGCTATATCAGTGAGTTTGCTGTAATGGAGGACATTGAAGTGTTTCTTCCAGAACTCGTTCAGAGTCAAGGACATCTCTTCAGTGACATTAAAACACATGGTGAAGAGCACCTTTGTGTACAGCTCCTTGAAACTGCAGATGACTTGCTGATCCATGGGATGCAGAAGAGGTGCTCTCTTGGGAGGAGGAATCTGGTTTTTATGAAGTAATACGAGTGTCCATGTCATGCACCAAGGCTGGATGGTGTGATGCATTGTTCATCAAAAGAAGGAATGTTTTCTGTAGTTGGTTGTTAGAAATATATTTCTTAATAGTGGGTGTGAACACTTACTCCAAGCCTTCCATGAACAACTACCTAGTGACCCAAGCTTTCATATTCCCCTGCATGAGACAGGAAGTCTGGCTTTGTTCTCATTCTGTACCTTGAATGCACCAGGGGTCTGTGAATGGGACATTAATAATAGCTTAATCTCCAGATCATTGTTTGTGCTTATACAATACAAAAGGCTCAATCTGTCCTTCATGGGCTTGTGCCTGTCAGTGCCTTTTCCCTTCTACATGATATAGGTTGTTTGGCATCTTCTTCCAGAAGAGCCCCTTTCATTATAGTTAAACACTTGTTAAGCAATGTATCCTCCTGCCTTCATGAATTCTGTGAATCTTTTCTTGTAGGCTTCTCCACTGGCTTTGTCAGCGTTGGAATTTTTACTATGTCTTATCACACTGTGGATGCCACTTCTCTTGTATAATTTATCAAACTACCCTCTACTTGCTTAAATTCATCACTTGTTGCACTTGTAGAGGGTGTTCTTGCAGAAAATCACTGTGCATTTTCCTGGCTTTTTTAACAGATCATAGCTTCCCTAATGCTATCACTGGCCAGCTATTTTTCATTCAGCCACATTGCTACAAGTTTTTCCATCTCTTCCAGCACTTGAATCCTCTGCTTGCTTAACATCATTACTCCTTTTCCCACATCAGCTCCTTCAGTGGCATCTTTATTCTTCAAAATATTTGAGATTGTCAACATTGCCTTCTTGTAGTCCAAGGCCAGACCAATCACAAGAATTCCATGCTCATGTTTTTCTACAGTTACCTTCTTTGATTCTATGGTTATTTCCTTCAAATGCTTCATATCATTCTTTTTTTGCACATTATTCTCATCTTCATTACTGATCTGAACTTTGTTTTTATCACCATAGTTGTTCTGCACTTTCTTTGGAGACATGCTGGATGGAATACTGTACTGTACTCTACGTGCCAAAAAGCACCCAAAAATCCTTCACAGCAAGTATGAACAGGTCTGTTTATGATAAAAATATCAACTAGCGGAAGCCACAACCACAAATCCAAAAGGGGAAGATGGCGAAACCAAATTGTTCATGAATAGAAGTGTTTATGAACCAAGGTATTACTGTATCCCAAAGAGCCAAATGTGACTTGATTCTATTATAATTAATTACAATCTCATTCAAATTGTGGTTTTGGCCCCCAATGGACTTTGGGGACCAAGACAGTTCCTCAAAGGTCCATATAGTAACAAAATCTCCCCTTAAACAAAAAGGAGACTTCTCCCTGATTAGAGTGAATTGTCATTCCATTTCAAAGACTTCCTCCATTAAAAAACCCTATATAGGCTCTGGCACCTGGATTCTTCTTGGCCATGAGCTCTTCTCATTGACTTGCTCCTACTTTGGAGTGATTTTCCTGGTTAATAAATCTATGCTTTCACTTCTACTTCTGTGTGTCCTTCTCAAGTCATAGATCTAGGACAATCATACTGCCCAACAATAGTGAAATTGCTGACTCATGTGGTAAGTCAGTGTTCAACTATGTATTTCAGTAAATGAACAATGCTCTCTACATTGGCTATACAATTTTGCATTCCAATTAACAGTACAAAACGTATAACTTCTTCATTTCTCACCAGGATTTTTTTTCCTTCTTTTTTTCTTTATTAATGAATAGTTCCCAATCTAATATATGTAGGACATATTTCATCATTTTACTTTTTGTGATTAGAGATATTAGTATCCCTCCATTTGCTTCTTGCCCAATGCTATGCTTCCTTTACAGAAATTCCCATGCACATCCTGAGCCTTTTTTTTTTTAACCAGGGTCTTATTTTCTTTTTGATTATATCTTATAATCTAGGATATCAAAACTTATTACACATGTGCTTTTTGAATTTTATCTCTAATTCCATGAATTGCCTTTTCACTAGGTTGGTAGCATCTCAGTATGCATATATTTTTAAAAAGTCAATGAAGGGCTAGGGATTTAGCTCAGTAGTTCCTATGCCAACCTTGAAAGTGCAAGGTCCCAAGTTCAATCACCAATACCAAAAAAAAAAAAAAAAATGAAGTCAATGAAGTTCAAATTGTCTACTTTTTTCCTCTGGTGCCTGAGGTTTTAGTATTATAATCAAAACCAATTGACAAATCCAGTCATGATGTTTTACAACTCTGTTCTTCAAAGGGTTTTATAGTTTCTGGTCTTCCTTTTTGGTCTTTGGTTCACATTGAATTAACTATTTTGCATGGTGTAAGACAAGGACTGAATCACTGTCTTTTGCAACAGGATATACACTTTGTAGATCTGGCTAACCAAAGATAGTACCCTTTGCCTTCTGGGAGTTAGAATTTCATAATTAGATGACACATGTCTAAGTTAGATTCATGCGAGGCATTGTATGAACTCCATTTAGATCCATACCTCCTGAATTTATTATTTTTCTATTTAATTTCTTTTTTACTTTGCTACATAATATCTATACTTATTCAGGGAGAGTGACATTATATATTATATAAAAATGCATTTTATAATGACATGTCTAATAAGTATTATATTCATGAAGTTAAACTTTTATCTTCTTTTTGGTTGACACCATCCAAAATCTGTACTTTAGATATTTTGAAATACACAATGCATTATTTTAACCACACTAACCCTGCTGAGCAATAGAACACAAACACTTATTACTGTCTCAATACAACAAATCCCCACCAAGCTACACCACCCTACTGACCCTACTGACTACCCCAGCCACTGGTTATACTCTCAAATTCTGTGAGATTGAAATTTTTAGGTTTCACATATACCTTAGTTACTTTTCTCATTACTGAGACAAAATACTCAATCCCTAAAGTTAAAGGAGGAAAGGTTTATTTTGGCTTACACTTTGTAGAGGTTTCAGTCCATAATTGGCTGGCTCCAAGACAGGGTGCAATGGCAGACTGGCAGTGTGAAAAGACACAGTTCATGTGGTGACAGGCAAAAAATAACAGCAGCAGCAAGCAGCAAGCCTATCTTTCCCTTTTGTCCCATCCAGGTTAGAAGCCTTTTGAGTGGTTCCAACCACATCAAGATTGGGACTTCTATTTTCCATAAATCCATTTAGCCACACCCAAAGCTATGCTAATTTCAATCATTGGATTAACATAGTACCACACACCCTTAATCCCAGTATCACACACCCTTAATCTACATTCACACACCATACCTCCAGACCCCACCAAATGCCCCACCTATCATCACTATGTCTAGATACAAACCAGAAAAACATGAATGAGATCATTAAATATTTGTTTTTCTAGTGGTGAATCATGGAATGAATATTTAAATTAACAAAGAAAAATTACAGTAAAAGACACATGGCTAAGAATAATGAGATAAGTATGTTCAAACAGAGTGAGTAGGAATGATTTTTCAGTATTTTGGGGAATGATTCATGCCAATGTGTATGCTACTGTAATAAAATTTTAAATTTTAAATGCTTCCTGCTTTTTTCTTTGGTATTGGGAATCAAACTCTGGACCTTGTGCTTGCGAGGCAGTTGGTGGAACCACTGAGCTAAATCCAGAGCTCCTAAAATTTAAATGTTTACTATATTTTATGATCACCTCCTCATTGAGCTAGGTTTGAAGGAAATTTCTGTCAAATGAAAACATTACAACTTTTTTTCTAAAATGACCTACTTACAAGCTCTGGCATGATGAGATTTTGATTCTCTACCAAAGTCAAAATGATCATGAAAGCTAAACATTTTAATTGACTTGGAACAATGAAGCAGCCATGACAACAGAACTAAAGACATTCAGGAAATAGCACTTCCAGAACTGCTACCAAAAGAGGCAAGAATGTTGGAATAAGTGTTCAAAGCAAAAGGGAGTATTTTGAGGGGGACTCATGACAATGTATCTTTCCTCTAACAACTTTTTAATTTAAATACTAACTGCATTTTGTTATCACAAGTCTTATATCACTCCACTTTCTCTTTTGCCATTTATCAATTGATGAACATTTAGGTTAATTTTATGTCTTTCTATTGTCAATAGTACAATAGTAAAATTTGAATGTAGATATAGTTTGACATGCTAATTTTACTTACAGTAATACCCAGTAATACAATTGCTGTATTCCAGGATAGTTCTACTTTTATTTTTTTAAGAAAGTTACACAGTTTTCAATAATTCCCATAGAAATTTACATTTTCATCTTCATTCCCTAGGAGTTCTATTGTCTCCAGAGCCTCATCATTTAATTTTCCCTTTTTTATAATATCCATTATATCTGAAGTAAGTTAATACTTTATTATGATTTTTTTTACTAGCATTTCTTTGATTCTTAGGGATTTTGAACATTTCTTTACATATTTTTGGCCACTTTATTTTTTAAATTAATTTTAGGTATACAATATAATTACATTGATCATTGAAGATTCATACCTTTACATAATATAAATGATTCTTATTGTTTTTCCATTTTCCTGCCCTCCAATCCACCCCTCCACCCCTTTCTATTTACAAAGACTTTGGTTCCATTTTTTTCTCATATTAATTCCAATCCCTTCTTTCACTTACTCTACCCCTGCCACACCTCCTTCCCCTTTGCACCTTTTCTTCCTATTTCACATTATCTATTATACATTTTGATCCTTATTTACACTTTCAGTTTCTTACACAAGAGAAACTATTCAGTATTTACACATGTGTGTCCTATTTATTTCACTTAAAAGTATCACCTCAATGTGCATTCATTTAGCTACAAAGGTCTCTAATTTATCATTGTTTATGGATGAGTACTACTCCATTTTATTTACAAAAACATTTTCTTCATCCAGTCTCAAATTTATGAGCAATGGACTTATCCAAGTTTTAGTTATTACAAACTGTGCTGCTATAGACATGGGTGCACATATATCACTGTGGTATGAGTCTTTTAATTCTTTGGGGAAGATATCCAGCAGCTAAATAGCTGGGTCAAATGGGACCTCTACTCCTAGTACTTTGAGGTATCTCCATACTGATTTCCACAGTGGTTGTACCAGTCTACACTTCCACCAATAGTGAAGAAAGATTCCTTTTTACCCACTGTCCTGCCAGCATTTATTATTGGTTGATTTCATGGTAGCAGCCATTCTTTCAGGGGTGAGGTGGAATCTCAACATTGTTTTCATTTATAGCTCTCAAATGGCCAATGATTTTGACCATTTTTTCCTGTGTTCATTTTCTATTAGCCCTTCTTTGACTGTGAGGTGTCTGTTCAATTCAGATGCCCATTTATGGATTGGGTCTTTAAATTTGGGAGGTATGATTTTTTAAAGTTCTTTATATATTCTAAATAGTACACCTTTGTCTGAGAAACAGATAGTAAAAATTTTCTACTGCATTTTGGGTTGTCTCTTCACACTGTAGTTTCTCTTCCAGTGCAGAAGCTTTTTAATAAGATGATATCCCACTTGTTGATTCTTTGGGCTAGTTTATGTGCAACTTAGGTTTTGTTCATGAAATCTTTTCCTAGGCCAATATCTTCAAGAATTATACCTACCCACTCTTCCAGCCACATTAGTGTTTCTGTTTTAATATTTATGTCTAATCCAGTAGTTTCTATGTCTTCTATTCTGTCCCACTGGTCCTCAGATCTGTTTCTTTGCCAGTACTGTGCTGGTTTTCTCACAGTAGCTTTGTAGTATAGTTGCAGGTTTTGGATTGTGATACACCCTACCTTGTCTTTGTTGGATAGAATTGCTTTTGCTATTCTAGGTTTCTTCTGCTTCCAAATGCATTTATGGATCATTTTTTCTCCAGGTCTGTAAAATATACTTTTGGACTTTCAATTGGGATGACATTGAACCTATATAGTAGTTTTGGAAATATGATCATTTTCATTATATTGGTTCTTTGTACCCAGGAGCAAGAGATAACTTTCCATTTTCTGATATCCTCTTCAATCTGTCTTTTCAGAGTACTATACTTGTCAGAGTAGAGGTCTTTGATTTCTTTGCTTAGGTTGATTCCTAGCCATTTCATGTTTTTGGATGCTATTGTGAAGGAAGTTGCTTCTCCAGTTCCTTTTTCAGAGACTGCTGTTTGGGTTTGGTATAGGAAACCTATTGATTTTTGTGTTGACCTTGTATCAGGCTCCTCTACTGAATTTAGTTATTATGTCTAGAAGACTTTTGTTGGAATTTTTGGGTTCTTCTATATAAAGTATCATGTCATCTGCAAATAATAACAATTTGACTTTATTATTTCCTATCTTTGTTCCTTTTCTTTCTCTTGTCTAATTGCTGTGGCTAATGTGTCCAAAACTATATTGAAAAGGAGTGGTGACAGTGGACATCCTTGTTTTGTTCCTGATTTTAGTGTGAAGGATTTCAGCTTTTCACCATTTAGTATGATATTGGCTATTGTTTTTTCATAGATGGCTTTCATCAGGTTGAAGTAGAGAATGTCTGCTCCAATTTTTTGTAGGGTTTTATCATGAATGCATGTTGGATTTTGTTGAACACTTTTTCTGCATCTATTGAGATGATCATATTTTTTCCCTTGGCTCTATTAATTTAGTGTATTATATTGATTTTTCCGTGTCGAGCCATGCTGCATCCTGGTATGAATCCAAATTGGTCAGGGTGTATGATCTTGATGATCTTCTGCATTCTATTTGTCTCTATGTTATTAAGGATTTTTCTATGTTCATTAGTGAGATTTGCCTATAGTTCTCTTTTTCAGTTGGATCTTTCTCTGCTTTTGGGATCAAGGTGATGTTTGCTTCCAGAAATGAATTTGGGAATATTACTTCCCTTTTGATTTCATTGAAGAGTTCAAAAATTAGTGACAATGTTTCTTTTCTAAGTGTCTTGGGCAATTCACCAATGAAGACATCTGGACCCTGGTTTTCATGATAATTTTTAATTACGTTTTCAATTGTGTTGATTGATATTGGGTTGTTTAGAATTTTTTTGTCTTCTTCATTCAACATTGGTAATTTATACATATCTAGAAATCTTTCCATTTTGTCTGTGTTTTCCAACTTATTGGCATATAGGTTCTTGAAGTAGATATTGTTCTTGAAGTAGGTATCTGGATTTCTGCTAGGTCCATTGTAATTTCACCCTTTTCATTCCTAATTGCATGGAATTTGGGTATTTTTTTTTCCATTTGTTGATAAGGTTGGTTAAAGGTTTGTCAATTTTGTTTATTTTTTTGAAGAACCAAGTCTTTGATTTGTTGATTTTTTGTGTCATTCTCTTAGTCTCCATTGCTTTGCTTTCTGCTCTGATCTTTATAATTTCCTCATTAGTATGAGCTTTGCGTTTGTTCTGCTCTTCTTTTTCTTTGAGCTTGAGGTTCAACATCAGGTTGTTTATTTGAGATCATTCTGTTTTCCTAATATGAGTATTTACCGAGTTTTCCTCATAAGGCTGTTTCATTGTGTCCCATAGATTATGAAATGTTGCATTGATATTATCATGCAATTGTAGAAACTCTCATTTCTTCTTTAATTTCCTTTGTGACCCATCATTTATTCAAAATTGTATTGTTCAATTTCAGAATGACCCATGTGCAGTCAAAAAGTATGTGTATTCTGACTTTGAGGGATGGAACCCTGTGTAAACATCTGTTAAATTCATTTGTTCAAGAGTATGATTGAGTTCTAGTATCTCATTTTTTATTTTCTGACTAGTTGATCTGTCTATTTCTGACAGTAGTGTATTGAGGTCCCCCACTATTATTGTATTAGTGCTTATTTGATTTTTCATAAATATTTGTATTTTTTTGTTTCTTTGGGTGAACTAGTGTTTGATGCATATATATTTATGATTGTCATCTCTTCCTCTTGGATTTTTCCCTTTACAAGCATATAGTGTCCTTCTTTGTCCCTCTTAATCATTGTTGGTTTGAAATCAATTTGAACTGCAAATAAGACAGCTACACCTGTTTTTTTCAACTTCCTTTTGCATGGAGTATTATTTTCCACACTTTAACTTTCAGTTGAAGAGTTTCTTTTTTAATTAAGTGTGTTTCTTGTATGCACTGAATTGTTCCACTTTGCTTTTTGACCCATTCTGCCAGTCTACTTATTTTGATTGGTGAATTGAGACTATTAACATTGATGGTAATAACTATATGTATTGACATCCTTGTCATGTGTTTTTTTGTTTGGATTCTCCTAATTTGCATTTAATTTCTTGTGATGTCTGATGGGTTTATCCTGCTGGGCTTCCTTGGGTTGTGATCCTCACTGTATTTTCCTAGGATATTTTAAAAAATGTGTTAGTGTGCTGTCTTGGAATTCATGAATTCCCTCCGGTGCTCTTTGTCATGAAAGAATCTCATTTCTTCATTAATTTTGAAAGGTAATTTTGCAGAGTATATCAATCTGAATTGCAAGTTGTTTTCCTTCAGGGTTTCAAATATGTCACTACAACTCATCTTGCCTTGAGGGCTTGTGTTGAGAAGTTTACTGTGATTCTGAGGGTCTTTCCTTTGTAAGTGATTTGCTTCTTTTCTCTAACTGCTTGTAGAATTTCATTCGGTTGGATTTCTGGAATCTTAACTATTGTATAGCTAGGTGTAGATTTTTCTTTTATTATGGTTAGTTGAAGTGCTATATGTTTCACTTACCTATATGGCAAGTTCTTTTCCCCTGCTTGGGAAGTTTTCTGCCATTTCTTTTCTGAACAGTTTTTTTAATGTCGTTTACACTCTCATTTGTTGCTTCATTGACTCAGATCAGTCATATTGTTTTTCTTTGACTCATCTTGTAGCTGTTGGATTGATTTCACATGGTCACTTACTATTTTTAAGAAATCCTCATCACTAATTGCAATACTGTCTTCTATATCTGAAATTCTGTCCTCATGTTGGCTCATTCTGCTGCATAAACTTTCAGTGCAGTTTTTTAATCTCCTGGAAATCTGTTGGGATGTGTTTAATGAATTCCATTTGTTTTCTATATTGGCATTCCATCATGTTCCTCAATGCCTCTATGTTTTTTAAATCTCTGTCTGCTCTAGATTTATTAATCATATCATGCACGATGGACAAAATCTCTGTTGGTATCTGAGAAATTATTTCTGATTTCCTTTATTCCAGGTAGTTGAGCATCAGATTGTTCCATCTCATTGCTCTTTGGTGTTGCTTTAGGTGATCTGGAAGACTGGTTTTGAGACTTGTTTTTGTGTTTTCTAATTTCAAAATATGCAACCTGCTGTGCCTTTGTTGAACCAAATTTTTGCTCACCTGTGGTCTTCAATTCTCAGCAAGCCACCAAGCAGCCTTTGCCCTGCTGCTCACAAGTGCAAAAATTTCTGGATTCAGAGTTGATGCCTTCTCCATCCCTGCACTGTCTTATTGTCTGGGCAGGGTTCTGGCTCAGACTCTGAACACTTGGCATGGTATGTAGGCATCGCTCTGTCTAGGGCCTGCCCTCCTATGTAGCTGTTATATGGGATGACATTTTTCTGGGGCATAAGCACCCCAGTTGCTGGTGTCTGTAAGGTATTTTGGCTAGGGTCTGTCCACACTTACCAGTGGTATTGGGGTGGGCCTCTGGCTGTTGCTTGTGCAGCTGTGCAGGTCTATTCCAGGTGAGTGTTTGGCTGGGGTCAGGGCAGGGCCCTGGCTAGACCTGCCTACATCTGTGCCATGATGGTCCACACTGGCTTCCTACTGGGATCTGTATGCACTTACCTATGGTATTGGGGCAAGCCCCATTTTATTTCTTTTGAGAAATGCATGTTCACTTGTTCAGCCTGTGTTATGATTATTTGTTTTGCTAATGAGTTAAGTCCCTTCAAAATTCTAGATATTACTCTCTCTTCAAATTCATAGTTCACAAATAATTTCTCCCAATCTGTAAATTGTCTCTCCAATGTGTCAATTTTCATTATATTTTCATTTCTTTTTCTGGCTTTTGATGTCTCATCCAAAAACTCATTGGCCAGACTAATAGCATAAAGCATTTGCCCAGTTTTCTTCTACTAGTTATGTAATTTTGAATCTTAAACATAAATGCTTAGTTTACTTTGAGTTTATTTTTGTGTATGGTGAGCAGCAAAGCCCTACTTTTACTCTTTTGCATGTGAACACTCAGGTTTCTCACTTCTTCTGTAAGAAAAGTTTTCTTTGTACAGTTCTTGGCATTTCTGTCAAAATCAATTGGCTGCATGGGCAGTGTGTTTGTTACTTTTCTCTGGTTGCTAGACAAAATTCTCAACATTCAAAGTAAAGGGGAAAAGGTTTATTTGCTCACATTATGTATAGGTTTAAGTCCATAATCAGCTGGCTCCAAGGCAGGGATTGCAAGCAAGCATTGCATCAGAGAAATGATAATGCATGCAGAAGACAGCAAAAGTAACAAGGGACTTTAACAGCATCTTTCTGGTCCTTTTTTCATATTCAGACTACTTAGGCTGGGTAGCACACACACCCTTAATTATAGTGCCCTCAGGAAGACATTCACCATGAATCAAACACACCCTCCAGAGTCAGCCACGTAGAAAAAACATGAGGCTTCAGGGGATACCAAAACACAAGCCATAACATGTGATTTTATTTCTGAGCAGTCTGCCCTGATACATATTTCTGTGTGTCTGTTTTCATGCCAATACTATGCCATATTATTTAACATGGACTTGGAGTATAATTTGAAATCAGTTGATGTTTTGTATTAAATCTCACTCTTTGTGCTAGAGATAACATTGGCTATTTAGAATCTTTTTTAGACCTTCATGCATTCTTACACTGTACAGTGTACTTCTGTGTAGAGCAATATTAGAGTGTTTAAGGGACTGCATTCAATCTGCAGTTGCATGACATGCACATTTTAGCACTATTGATTCTACAAATGTACTCTATTGTCTGGTCCAGGGCACCTGCATGGAGCCCAGACAACCTTCTAGGTGGGAGTGGAGGCAGCCTGAGCAATGCTGCACTTTAAACATCTGGATAAGCACAGGAAAGAAGTCTGTGCCTGAAATCTTAGGGCACAGCACAGTAACCCAGTACAATGAGTCTAAGCAAAAAAGGAGATATGAGGGATTTAGAGTTTTGTTTTTTCAACTGTGTCATTTTTTTAAAGAATTATTTTTACATTTCCTTGTCTCTAATCCAATTACTTAATCTCCTTTCTGTAATTCATTTCAGTGATTAAAACATCAAATGCCATATTAAATAATATTGGGAATATTTTTGAGAAAATTATCAATTATGGGTTATGTTGTTTGTCTGAGATATTTGTATCATATAAAAACTAGCATAAAAATGTCAGGTCTAGAAAAAATATTAATAATATTGTAAATATCAAATATGCATATAATACCTGTATAACTGTGTATTTGTATCATATGAGTGTATATAAAAATAGAGTATGAATTGCATATAAACTTATGTATATATTTATAAAATTAATGAGAATAAATGAATATTAATTTGAAGAATTAACATTAAATAATTTTGAAAAGAATCAATTACATATAATCATATAATTGATTGGCTTATGCCAGCTCTAAATTGTATCTTTATTTGGTTGTTTTCTTGCTTGTTTTTTGACAGGTTCTTTATGTATTTCAGGCTTGCTTTGAGCTCACTATGTATCCCAGACTGGCCACAGACTTACAATGGAACTGCTGCCTCAGCCTCCCCAGTGTTGGGATTATAGCAACACACCCAGCTTTTACTTTTGTAAAACAAGTTTTTCTATTACCCCTTTGAGGAAGCACTAGGCTAGCACTCTACTTTTTAACTCTATTTCAATAAATGAGCACTAAAATCCAAAGAACTTGTTTTCTCTGAAAGACTGACAGGCAATAGGAATAAGTAGAGAACCAGAGCTCACTCTTTCAAGGGCAAGACAGGAAAGGAAAACAAGACTCAGTAGGGCACCCTCTCAGTGTGAGCCTATGGGCTCCACTGGCTCCCACAAACATTTCTGGTGATTACCTGAATGACCATTCAAATCTGCATGTTCCACTTCATGCTGCCCACTGCAACCCTAGAAGGCAAATCAGCAGTCTCAGGTGGACCACATCTGTGTGAAACAATAAGGAACCTGCCTGAAGGTATCTGTACAGAAAAAAAGTGTTACAATCCCAGTGTGGGCCACCATATCCACTCATTGTCAACAGCTTTGCCAAAGCTGTGGTACTTACTAATGGCTGCCTTCTTTTCTACTCCACTCAGTTTAATTCCCCCCAAAGTGAGGAAACCATGGCTACTGGTGGGGCTTTCCATGACAAAAAGAGCAACAGCAAAATACAACCCAAACCATTAAGCAGGAGCCCTCCTGCTCCTACAAACTTGGAGCCTTTTATTTCCACAGCCTGGTAAACTCCTATCCGTGTGTCCACGGCAAGCACCCTTGGTTGTTGTAAAAATGAGGAGAAAGGGCCTTTCCATGAGGAGAAGGAAGTTCCTTTTGTGTTGGGCTGATGTCTGCTGAGGTCTTCCACTGTCTCCCAGCTTGGATCCCAACATGATATTGTGTGGTGGATGTGATAGGTAGATTCCAGGCTGTTGTGTATGATGATTAACAATTTGCAAGTGTATAGCTGAAGGTAAAAGGAAAAAGAGCCACAGTATTGAAGATAATGGGAAGATGTGTTCAGTGCAGGTATGAACATACACATAGATTTTTGACAACAGAGAAATAAACACAGAACTGCATAAAGATGAATCAGGCTTTTGAACTTTTAAAGGACATACATCCTAGTCTGGGTGCTGCTCACTGGGTCTCTAGGTAAGGTTGACAGGAATGATTGACAGGTTGTTTCATCTGAGATGCTTTCAAACAGCTTGCATGTCTCAGAATTAACTGATTAAATTACATAGATAAGATGCAGTCCATATCTATGAACTTTCAATGAAATTTGTGTATGGAAAATGTTACTGAAGGTCAGTGTTAGGACAAAAGGGTAAAGAAGCAGAGATACAAGCTCAACAGTACATGCTCATTTCAGACAAAATCTGAGAGTGACCACTCTGGCAGTAGAGACCAGACCAGCAATTCTCATATGGCCTATAAGGTCTCTACAGGGTCATGGGCATAAAAAATGGGGGCTCTTAAAGTAAATTAACAGAAGGGGGCATTTAAAAGAAAAAATTCAGTACAAAGGAGTTGTGGCTGTCCTCTTAAGGGTATACAAGGAGTTATGTATTTTTTTGTCAAGAGTACTGCTGAACAATGTTTGGGAATCATATGGTGTATCTGTTCTTCCTGGGCCTTATCAGCCCATAAGGATGTATCTGCAGAAGGTATAAAATCATAGCAGGGGCAAAGAATTTAAAGTGGTTTCCACTCAGACCAGGATGGTTTTGCTTAGATTCATTCATTCTACACTCTATGATAAGATAAGAGAAATGGGTTGTGCAATTTTTTATTAACTGCTTCCTACTGATTAGGAGGATGGTGGTTGTGAAGGTTTTGTCTGGACCTAAGAAGGAGGACTCCACTGATGTGGTCTTTAGCAGATGTCCATGAAATGACTACCACCCTATTGGTGAGAAATCTTTGAAACAGATTGATTAGGAATGGTAATAATAAGCTGGCAGATACAAAGAGATAGGCACTACAAAGGGAAGAATCCATGACAGGGTAGTGAAATTCCATGAATCCCATTAACTCTGTACGTTGTCTGGAAACATTTCCTGTACTGCCTGGACCTCTGTGTCTATCTTCTGCAAAGCTGCAGTCACGTTATGATGACATGAAATAAAATATAACATGGTGTATGAAACATGTCACAAATGTCCCCTAAGGGCAGCCTGCATGGGCACAATGGATGCAAGACACATTTATTATTGGTTTTGTTGCATCACCACTGGGAGTTTAGCAGTCTCTAATGAGGATAAACAAACTTTATCAAGACATTAAAGCAAGTATGTCCATAGCATAAGCATCAGAATGGAAAGGCAGATTGGAGAAAGTGTCACATGCACACACTATTTTTGAGAAATTGGAATAGCAATTATAACCAACTGGTTTCTGGACCTGTCTGTACCTGGAATCTGTCAGCGGGCATCAGTGACTGAAGTTCCTTTTTATGTTGAGCCTGTATTACTATTATATTAATATGGTTTTGGTTGTATTTTTGCAGGTGTTCAAGACCAAGTGAAAGTGAGGCATGTGTTAATCAAAATTTTCCTCTCACTATCACAGTCACTTAAGGCTCCTCTGGCATCAATTTTGTAACTATGTGCAGAGATTCTCAGCTCCTCTGTCAGTGTCAGCTGCCAGGATCCTTCACAGTCATGCTTGACCATGTGTTTTTCTATGCATGGGTGGTGACTCTCCCTTTAGCACAATGCACATTGGCTGACTTTATTCTCTGGGGTCCAATAATCTCCCTATTCAAGAAGTTGTAAGGCTTACCAAAGTTATAAGATCTTGTAGAAAAGGTCTTGGGTCCTTGATGACCTTGGAAGGTCAGGGGCAAAATACTGGCTGTTCTCTTAGTCCAGTCACCTTTCTAGCTTTGGTCTCCAAACCTTAGTTGTTCAACATCCAGGACATGAGTTAAAGTAGTATTGGTGTGGGAACAATAGGTATAATCTTGTGATTTTTATATCAACCACCTTGAGATATACAACATGACCAGGGAACTGTTATTTCCTTACTAATCATGGTTGTTTTAGAAATTGAATCCCTGCATAATATTAACAGTTGACAATTATAAGGCTTCAATGAGAACATTTTAGGTCACATTTCAGCATAACAATCCTGATGACATCATTAAAGGAAATGAAGAAACTTTTACATAATTTTTTCATTTTCAATAGTGTGTCATCTAAGAAGAATATATCTTATATGACTTTGACTGGACTGCACAGTGTTTGAGCATCATTGAGTGTTGGAGCACATAGATTACATAAACATAATGATGCTGACTGTTTCTCATGCTGGATGGGCATGCACATCTTGTCACAAGTAGCTGGAAAATAACTAAGGGGAAGCCTGATGTTTGAGCCTAAAAATTTACCACCAGAAATAACTGTAGCCTGGAAGTCACTGTTTTTTTTAGTTTTCCATATTTGAAGACCTGTATACTTGGGAAATAATTATATTTAATTCACCATGAAATCAACAGTAATGAGAGTCATGGATCAGGTCATAACTGTTCAATGAGGCAACTGTGTCCTGCTTATTGTCACTGACCAGTCTTTGTGTCCCAGGTAGTTATGCAGAAAAATCCTTTCCACTCTCCATTAACAATTTTTGAAATAAGAGTTAAAGCTTTTGCCTTGAAGCAACAGTTATACCAGAAAGGAGAGATGGGGCCTTGGAAGGATGTTTTTGAATTTTCACATGGCTACATTTGAATGGCTGATAAATGACTCTTCAAGTAACCTTGAATCCCAAAATGGTGTTACTACCAGTAGAAGGCAGAAACACGATTAAGTTAATGTTGTAATTGTAGTCTGAGCATTTATAATGTACAAGAAATGTCTTAAGTATATCAATTGAACAAAAATACCCACTCAGAAGGTCAAACATAAAATTATCTATTTTTGTTTCTCAGGGCTTAAAATTTTTATTCCCTTTTTTGAGCTGATCACTGTGACTGTGTTTTTAACTGTTAGAAATGAATTTGCTTGTTCAGCATCAAATAGTATTTTACAGGCAATGAAAGCAAGACTTTAATAGGTTTGGTTATTCTGAAAACCTACTTAAACAGCTTGTCATGGAAACCTCAAAAACAGTAAAAAAATTGTTGTGTTCAAACAAACTAGTTCTTTGTACATTTGTAAAACACTAATGGAGACTTATTTTTATCCTGAGTAATTTGTCATAGTAATGTATAATTTACTGGTTTGACTTTTGCTCCCTTTAGCCCTTTGTTTTGGCAAAATAGACCCATTAATCATATAGTATTGTAATTTAGAGCCCCTTTTGGGGCCTTATCTCTGGGGTGGCATCCCTATTTATTTGGGATGGTTTGATATTTACTGTTTTATGTGTACAAGATTCAAGGTGATATTGAGAGAGAGAGAGAGAGAGAAGCAGAGAGATCATAGAGCAAAGAAATCTTGAGCATAAGGGACCTCCTGTCACTTCACACTTCCCTGAATGTAGTTATCAAGATTACTAGGAATTTGGAAATCAAATGTGCCAAATTCATGCCATTGGCTGAATAAAATACAAGTTAATTTGACTGAATATCCCCTTTTAAATCAAACAAATAGTGAAAGAATTTTTAGGAGGCAACCTAAAGGAGTATCTGCCATAATTTAAGAAATTTGGGCACCCACAGTGACTTGTGTTGGGGATTCCCCCAGAAAGTACTAGGGTCCCAGAGATTCTCTTGTAGACATGGCCTGGCCAAGTCAGAGAAATTTTTTTCTGAGACATTGGGTAGGTGAGCATGCTTCAATTTCTGCAGAAGTCCACCACAGAACCCTGCCCTGTGGGAACCCCAGAGGTCTGGAATGAACCTACACTTCCCAGGTGCACCTTGGAGAAGATTGCGGTGAATCTTAGCACTGCAGGGATGGATAATGAAGTATCCAGTGCAGAGTTGAGGGTTAGGAAGATATAGCATATGACCTTCTGATATCATAAGGAAGAGAAGGAGAACTAGAAAAAGAAGGGGGGACAGATAGATCACTAAAGGAAGAGGTGAAGGATATTTGGGTTATCCCTTTGACCTGTGACACACATTGGGCACCAAATTTTAGGACAAAAAGAAAACGAAGCAGGGGTACATGCTCAACAGGACAAACTTATTTCATAACAAACCTGTGAGTGACAGCTCTGGCACTAGAGTCCTGACCAGCTGTTCTCATATGGTCTATAAGGTGCTTGTAGGGTCATGAGCATAAAAAGATGGGGATTGTGGAAGGGGAAAGTCACAATGGGACTTTCAGCGGTGATAATTCAATACAAAGGAGCTGTACTGAGTGCAATGCCTGAGGACATACAAGGAGTTCTGTGTTGCTTGTCAAAAGTAGGGTGAACAATGACAGAGAGTTATAGGGTGTAGCTGTGTTTACTGTGCCTTATCAGCCCATGACAATATATCTGTAGCAGATGTACAAGGACAGCTGGGGGAAGGGGTTTAAAGTGTTCTCTAGTCAGACCAGGGTGGTAGTGGCTGAATTCCTTCAATCAGGCCACAAGATATATGTTGCATATACTCTGGCCTAGACTTTAGGGATTTCCTGGCTTTTTGTTACTTAAAATTCTGCTCTTCTCAGAGCAGTGGAAGTAGGACTGACACTGGGTGTTTCTTAAACTCAAGGGGGTGGAGGGGAGTGGTTTACAGTTGTGCTACCTGTACTAGTACTAAACACTTGAGATTTTATCTTCAGTCATTGAATTTGGGATTTTTCCCATGGACGTTTGGAATGCTACTGACTTAATGTAGTGGGCATGAAGAGCCTTTGCTTTTTAATGTCTTTATTTATTTCCTTAATTAATTCAAACACTATTAGGATGAAGGAGCTGGAAAACTGGGAGTTTGTATATATAAAAAAAAAGCTGCATTCTAACTCATTGCAAAAGGCAAAACAATACTTAACTAGTCAGTAACCACCACTCAAACACTAAGTAGAAATTTGAAACTGAAGTGGTCCAAACAAGCCTATGCCTCCCCTTTAATTCCATCAGGTGTTTTCTGTGCTTGCTTCCACATGTGCCTATGGAGGCTCCTCTCTTCCCCTCAGAGGAACCTCAGCAGCTTGCTGTCAGGAGCTGCCTCATGCAGGAGTTGCTGCCCACCAAATAGACTCTAACTTATTAACAGCTCTCAGTTCATTCTTAAGAGCTCCTTTAACTTCCCCAGAAGTTTCATTCTACTATCTCTCTTTCATCTAACTTTTCTCCAGACTGGAATTAAAAATCTAAGAGTTAGGAAGGAATATCATTAAGAGTTACAAAAGTCTGTGAGTTTGCTATTGTGTACATCAGTGGGTGGAATAATAAGACAAAAACTTTAAAAATTTATTGATCTCCCATGATTCTAGAACTATTTTTCAGTGCTTTTGTTCACACACATATCAATTTTTATTTATTTCAGTCTTAGTAAACAATATCACAAATTAATGCCTAATTATCTGACCAAAGTGTCCTTACTAATTAAGAACCAAGCAAAAGTGACATCTCTGGAGGCTTCAGTGACATGGTCTTCCTAAAGAATGGCCACACTTATAAATAAATCAGAAGTAAAACTGCTGATATGATCCCTGATAATAGTAACTCTCCTTCAAGAGTGACTCCTTGGTTTTACTGGCTAAAGAAAAAGACAGGATCTTAAACACTGTTAAGAGTCCTTTAATTTCATAAAAGAAACATTCATATTGAGTAAATGCATGTGTTACCTCAACTATCAGGTATTTTTGATTCTTTAATCCATGTTATTTTTTAAAAATCAAGCTAATTAATATTATTATTAAGATATTATTGAATAAAAGATCATTGTCTTACTGCAAGATTATTAACATAATTACTTCTGAACCATATGACAAATATATTCTTAGAGTACACTGAATGTTCTGAATCTTTATTTCTTTAAATTGATCAGTATTAATTTTTCAAATGCTATCTAAAGATGTGTCATACACAAATTGGGGGAAAACAAAACTATAATTGTTTCTGTGTGTACCAGGCTCATAGTTCTGCAAACATTGAATAATGAAGTTGTGAACCAAAGAAAGGAGAGTTTTCATTGAAAATAAGAAGAGGGAGCGAAGCTCCTAGATTTGCCGGAAGCATCCTGAATGGGTTGCTACTGAGCCTCTTCAGTCTAGAGTTATTAATAAGTAAGCAGGGCATAGGAATTGCTTAATTTTTAGTGGACACCTATCATAGGTAGCTTGTTGAAGATAACAAAAAAAAAATTACCAATTGGTACTCAAGCTCTCTGACCCAGTTCTTTTACATAGTGTTTATAGTAGACAGGTATCTCAGAAAGAAACTAGTTACTTTGCATTATAATTTCCTTTGAACTCAAGAACTTAGTAGGAGTTGGCTGCACCTCTCTTTAGGAGGAAGTGGCTGCACTGCACATTGGCTAAGGAAAGGAAGAGAAGGAATGGAATGGAAAGAAGAGAGAAGAAAATGGAAGCAAAGAGAAGTGAAGGTAGTTTAGTTCTTCTTCCAAAGTCCTAGTCTCTGCTTATTTAAATTTCTGTTAGTACTACTGAATACCCAAGTCTATGTTGTCTCTTCTTCTAACTAGCTGTCTGACTTTCAAGCTACCTAATTAAACTGTTTTCTATATACTAATGCATAAAGGTCATAGAAAAAGAACCACCTCAAAAAACATAGCTGAAAGACTATTCAGCTGTATTGTAAACGATAACACAGAAGTATGCATGTAGGAAGAGATTTACAATGAAATGTAATGACAACAAAGTGTCATAATTGAAAATTCTCTTGGAAATTATAGAACTAACATTTGAATTATCCTGTGCAGGTATGTCCTACTAAGCAGTGTCAGAATGATCCACTAATTCTGAGAACGCTGGAGCAGCATACAAGTTAATCAGAGAACTCAGAAATCACTGGAGTCCCCTGGAGAATCAGAAGGAGTAGGAGCTGTGAAATATTCTACCCTGCTGGCCCATCCAAGCCTCTCTGAAACACATAAAGGGTGAAACAACCTCATATCAAAATAAATACAAAATGCCACAGGATGTTTCCAGCCAGAGTTTGAAGAGATATTTTGAAGAAATTATTTAAATGTGGCTCAATTAGTGAGAGATTCTAGAATATTGTTATGCACTTAAAATCTTTAAATCAGTGGAACTTTGAGCCTGTTGGTACTAATATATTTCACTAGAGTTCAGAAGTAAAGTTGTGTCAAACATATTGGCCTTTGCATTAGCTTAGTTTGATTAGTTGAGTTATTATAAGTGGGCAGTCACAGAAGTCTGTGATAAGGTCCCATGGAAGAATTAAGCATGTAGCCAATCATCTAAGTTTAGAAATTTAAAAAAAATTAGCCCACACAGGTTAAGAACCAATTCAAGCAACTAAGCCAATTTAGAGATGCAAAGGTAAAGTGAAGAATAAACTACTGAAGTTGGGATGGGAATAGAGAGATAAGGACATGTATCTCTAGGAAGAAGACTTTTATCCAGGATATGCTGTCACAGTCCTTCCCATCTCCAGACCTGCAGGTATACAAGATAAGCATTCTTTTCTTGAGCTCATACCCTGTGAAACAACCCAAAGCATGACTGGACTTCTTTCCCCTCTGGGTATTCAAGAGCTTTTCTCTTCTTATCAATCCTAATAAACACTCTCTTACATTCCTCCTTTTGTCCTTCAATTTTGAGAGAAAGAGAACTCTTGTTTAATACTAAATTAACTATCGTGCTCCATTTCACCTTCATTTATTGAAATGCTTGTTTTGGCATTTCTTTTCTTCTGAGTTCCAAGTTAGAAGCTGCATATTTATGTCAATGGATGTATCTTCTTTTGGTTCACAGCATGGTCTTACACTTTAGTTTGTGACCCCAAGGAGACTGAAAAATATAACAGAATGGACAACAGCACCATGATCACAGATTTCCTTCTGATGGACATCTCACACTCTAGACAGTTCCAAGTATTGCAAGGACTGTTTTCTTTAGTGATTTATCTGGGATCTCTAGTTGGAAACCTTGTGACTATTTCATTCATAATGACAAATAAGTGTCTGTACTCTCCAATGTACATTTTTATAAGTAATTTGTCCCTCAAAGATCTATGGAGCATCTCAGTTATTGTTCCCAAATCAATTATTAATTCCTTTACAGGTAGCAACTCCATTTCACTCAAATAATGTACTCCTCAAGTTTTTCTGTATATTTTCTTTGCATTTGCAGAACCTGGTTTCCTCGTGGTCACATCCTATGAATGTTATGTGGCCATTTGTCACCCTCTGCACTATGGGCTCATCCTCACCCCAGGTCTGTGCATATAGGGAGTGTGGGGTGGTGCTCCTGGGCCAGTAGCTTTGTCTTTTCTGCTATCCACACCATGACCATGTACAGGCTTCCCTTTACAAAGTCCAATGTGATCCATCAATATTTCTGTGAAGTACCTCAAATTCTGAGGATTTCATCTTTAGATGTCCATTTTTCTGAATCCGTTGTTCCTGTATTATTTGTGTCATTTCCATATGTTTTGTCATTTTGCTTAGGATATAGGTTAATATATTTTCAACAGTGATTAAGATTCATTTGTTAGAAGCCCATCACAAAGCCATGTCTACCTGTATCCCACAGTTGGCAATTCTTCTATTTTTATTTCTGGGTTGGCCGCTGCCCTAGATCCCATTGCAAATAAATAATCTTTTAAAAGTCTTCTAACAGCCATGTTCTATACAGTGGTGCCCTCTTTCATATACCCCATCATTTACTGTCTTCAGAACACAAAAATTAATTCTGTTTTAGGAGATATATTCAAACAATGTTTTCAATTGTGAGTAGGGATTTTCTTGATAAAAAATGCTTGATGGCCAGATAATTTGCTAGAATTGTAAGTTATATTGGATGTGAGTTTTACATTTGAATGGACCCCTGTAAGTTATTTGGTGTTTGTTTTCTGTGTATTTATTGTCTGCCTATGTGAATGTGACCTGCAGATCTTACTGTCTTACTTCTTTAAAACTATAGTGGTGTCTTTCCTACCTACTCCTCGGAAATACAAGACTGGCCCCTATTCCAAAAGTGTCCTGGAAAATGTTTGAATGCTGTGAGTTAAACACAAAGAAAGGCATAATAAGAAGGTTGTGCCTTATATAGCAGAACCTTGCCATATGCCTGAAAAACTGAGAGAACATCAGAATTCTTGGTTCTACTGAGCTGGAAGAGAATGTTGAGTAGTTTAGGATGGAGAAGACTACTGATTACATTGCTGTCTTTGTAGCCAGTCTCATCCCAAGGCTGGGCAAATTAATGCAATGATGGGGGCTGGGCGAGAACTGAGGAACTGAGGGTACCTTGAGAGTGAAACACTGAGACTCTTGCCACATCCCCAAAACCATCTTTGCTCAGGTCCCTGAGCCAGTGATGATGGCTCATTCAGTGGAATGGAGGACTATGAGATGACTGGAGTTACTAGAATATGGCTGATGGTCTGGTTCTCCCTAAGTACTGCAGGCAATAACAGAAGCCCTGCTGAGGCACCAACCTTTCAACACGGCTAAGAAAATTGAGTCTGTAGACAAGGAGTACAATGAGGAGCCCAGTGCAGTTGTTGCATTTACACATATATTTCCATGTTTCTGCTGCTGTGTGGTCCTGTTTCCTATTGCTATGGCTGGTACCTTGGAGGAGTCCAAAGAACCACATACTATAATACTGATGGCTGTAGTCTGCCGTGCTGTTGGTTCTAGTTATAACAGGTGTTGTACTTACTGATACATTTTCAAATTCATGTTACTATTTCTGACTATTTTCTTTTCTTTTAATAAGTGTTGCTGTCTGAAATGAGATATTTCAAGAGTGAGAATAAAATCTGTGGAGAATTCTTTTCTCAGGATTCCTTTTTGATAATTTAACATCCAATTTCATTTTTATCTCAGGAATACTGTAATAACTGATTTCTTTTATATTTTAGTCTATTTATATTTTAAATATGTTTTACTTGAAATTCTCCTTTCAAATACAAAAAATGATATATTTACTCCTTAAAATTATGTATACTCACCCAGACATAATTACACTATATATATATATATATATATATATACAATGTATGTGCATTGTATATGTATATGTTTACACTAAGCAACTAGCTCTTTTTACTTTGCAATTCATATTCATGATAGGAAAATAAGGACATAAATTAATTTATCCCTTTGAACATACTCACCTGAAGTATTCAGATGCCCTGTCCTCCTCTGTACGTCATGGTATGTATGGGGTAATTTTTATAACACTTCATTTACTTTTAAATACTTATACTCTGAAATCTCTTCCCATGATAAATAATCCCTGGATATTTCTTCTTACAAAATATTAAAGGTGTATTGAATTAGAATAAAAATTAATTTTTGTACATTAGATTTCTATTCCACAACATGATCAAGTTTAATTTCTTAATAAAATTTAAAGGAAAATTACAATACTGAAACCCTACTTCTGACTGCACATTTGTGCATTTCCATTGCATGATCCTCTGAAATCTTTAAGTCCTTACTACTGAGCTCACCAAAGAATGCTTGGTTACTTTTCTTTTGATGTCAGGACTTTGGAAATGTGGTATAACCCTACTTTAACAATTCTAAATATTTACCCAAGTGTCATTTGCAGCTGCTAAGGTAGACCTCTCTTAAGTGCATTACTTGTATTTTTCAAATGAAGCAGAGCACTGATTTCCAGTGAAAATGTAATGCAGACCAAATTATGTTGCTAAAATTCACACAACAAGGAAAAAATAGGAAACTCCTCCATTTACTCTTTTCAGAATTAGGGAAATTAGCATCATTAACATTTATGATAAAGAACTTCCCTAAAATAAGTTTTTGAATCCTTCTAAACACAGGGTTTTTTTGTGAATTTTCCATCACAAATGGAAGAGTACATGAAAGATTAATATTGAATAATTTCACCAAAATGTGGACTCTACAGATGTAGACCTAGTAGAGTAGAAGGTTGAATGAATTCCCAGAGTCTGAGTTAATTTTCACTGCCTTAGGAAAGCCACTATCCCCACACATTCCGAACTCTTTTGAGTTAAGGTGGATACAGTATTTCCAGGGTTCCTATGAAGCATCAGTATGATCATAAGGCTTTGGGGAAATGTGAGAATGCAACAAAGAAATGTCAGGAGATTGTAAAGAAAACCCCATACAGAAGGTGGAGGATCTGCAAGATGACAAGGAAGAATTCTCCACGCAGCCTGGCAGAGGTAACATAGCCTATCTGTGACTATGCAGGGCCTGAGGATTCTGGCCCTGTTGTTCTTCTCTTGACCTTGAATTTAAACATCAAATCTCATCTCAGTTCTCCTTCATCAGACAATCAATTACCTTAGTTTTCCACTTAAAATAGTTGTATTTGTGACAGAAGTGTACCTGTATGATTTCTCAGTTATTATGACTGGCTGTAAAGTTTTAGTCATTCCCCAATGCCTTCATTCTCAAATGCACATTTTTTTCATATATCCATTCAGTGTTTCTATAAAAAGAAGTCAATTAAAAATTGATATGTTCATTCAATACAATATATTTTCTTCAAAGACATGATTACTTTTATGGTGCATTTGAAATAAGCTGAATTAGCATCTAGATTTGTTAAAGGAGAAATAAATAAAAAACTCACTTATGCTCAGAATTATGAATTTCATAATGGAGTAAATCAATAAGTTCATGCTTCACCTTTCCATGCAGGCATATTTACCTCAATTCTTGCTTACTAAAACAGATATTTACATTACCTTAATTGATGTTTTCATGTTTCATTTGAAGATATATTTAAATTATACTCTGATGTTCACATGTATGTGTTAAGGGATTGAAAATATGAAACCAAGTGCTTTTTACTTCTTCAGAGTCACAGTCTATTTAAACTACACTTCAAAATTTGAGTAGAATTTGTATAAATAAGAGAGTCTATGAGACAGATAATAGGAGCAAATTTCAAAGGCACTCAGAGAGCATAAATAGTCTGAAGGCATTGTCAGTGGCCAGAGCATTTTCTATAGTCTCAGTTATGGGCTCAGTACTGAAGGCTATACCAAACCTCCCTGGGCCTCAGTAGCCCCACCTGCTCCAAGTGAGGCTCTTCCTGCCCTAGGGAGTCCTGGTGGGTGTCAATGTATGTGCTGTTAAGATGGCAGTCAAGAAACATGAATTTCCTCTCCTGAAGGCAGCAGTGAGCAGACTGAGAAGGGAGATAGAACTGTACTCTGTTGCCAGAGCAGGACAAGATTTCACAGACTGAGGATACAGAAAATGCCACATCACAGTGAGAGTCTGGAAGACTCATTCATAATGTCATGTTCACAAATCCCAATGTATAATTGGAAAATTTCAGGAATGTACATATTAAAGACAAACAGCTTTCAGTAAAGAGAAAGAGGTCTGAATCCAGAAACGTTTATTTCACAAAATGCAAAGATATGAAGGATTACATGTTTTATTATACACAATAGATAAAACAAGTATTCAACAAGTAAAACTGATGATAAATTTAAGGAAATTTTAAAAATTGCACAAATATGTTTAAATCATAAAATCAAATTAATTTTCACTGAATAGTGTTAATTGGAAATTATAATAAAGCCTAATTATTAAAACCTAGGAAGCACAATGAGAAATCTAGAAAAATAGAACTTTGAAAAAATACAAGAAAAGCCAGAAATGATGAGTGCCTAAGAGGAAAGACAACATCACACAATTCTCCTATATGTGGAACAGTAGGACAATAACACAAGTCATGGAAGGAACAGTAGAAAAATCATAATTTCGGTAACACGTAAGCTGCAAAGTGAAGGAGTGTAGGAAATGACTTAATTTCTACTGAAACTGACAACTGAGATCACCAAAGAAGGATCCCAGGATCTATAGACATCTAGAAAGAAATCTCCCCAAACAGCTGGCTAGGGGTAGAATGGTAGTGGGAATGTTGCTGCCTCTTTAAACTTAGCATCTTTCTTTTCCATTAAGTTTATTGGTAAATTTTAGGTACACAATACAGTTACATTCATGAATGGGCTCTTCTACCTTTACATGATCTTAGTTCTTATTTTTTCCCCGATTCCCCTCCCTCCCCTTCAAACCCTCCACTTTTCCCTATTTTCAAGGTCTTTCTTTTGAGTATTTCCTTTTCTAATACTTTTCTTTTCCCTTTTTTTCTTAAATTCTTTTATTGGTACATTTTAGGTATACAACACAATTACATTTCTCATTGGGAACTTGGATCTTTACATGATGCATCTTGGTTCTTATTTTTTCCACATACTTAGCGCTCCATTCACCCCCTCCACCCTTCCCTATTTACAAAGACTTTATTTCCATTTTTTCTTTTTCTCATCATTTTTCCTTTCCCTTCTTTCCTTTCCCCTGAACTTCCCACTACCCGTACACCTTTGGACCTTTTCTTCCTATTTTGCATTATTGATTACTCATTCTAATCATTGATACATTTTAGGTATATAATATAATGACATTCATCATTGGAAATTTTCACTTTTACGTATTCTCTCTTGGTTCTTATTTTTCACCTTTGCCTAGCCCTCCCTTAAACCCCTCCATTCCTCCATATTTACAAAGATTTTATTACTATTTTTTCATTTTCTCATATTAATTCCATTCCCTTCTTTCCTTTCCCTACCCCTTCCACTTCCTTCCCCTTTGCCCCTTTTCTTCCTATTTCACATTACCTATTATACATTTTAGTCCTTATTTACACTTTCAGTCTCTTACAGGAGAGAAACTATTCAGTATTTATACATGTGTGTCCTATTTATTTCACTTAAGAGTATCACCACAATGTGCATGCACTGAGCTATAAATGTCTTTAATTTCTCATTTTTTATGGCTGAGTAGTATTCCATTTTATAAAAACAAAACCACATTTTCTTTATTCTTCCTCCAGTTGATGGGTATTTGGGTTGCGTCCAAATTTTAGCTATCACAAATTGTGCTGCTATGAACATGGGTGAAAATATATCACTGTGGTATGATTCTTTTAATTATTTGGGGCAAGATCCCCAGCAGTGGAATAGTGGGGTCAAATGAGACTTCCAGTCCTAGTTCTGTGAGGTATCTCTGTACTGATTTCCACAATGCTTGCACCAGTCTACATTCCCACCAGCAGTGGAGCAGGGTTCCTCTTTCCCCACTGCCACACCAGCATTTGTTATTGGTTGATTTCATGATAGCAGCCATTCTTTCTGGAATGAGGTGGAATCTCAGCCTTGTTTTCATTACCATCTCTCAAAAGACCAGTGATGTTGAACATTTTTTCATGTATTTATTTGCTATTTCTACTTCTTTGAGAAATGCCTGTTCATTTCAGCTGCCCATTAATGGATTGGGACTTTAAATTTGGGAGGTCTGATCTTATTAAGTTCTTTATAGATTTGAGATAGTAGACCTTTGTCTAAGGAAAACCACAAGAAGATTTTTTCCCACATTGTGGGTTGTCTTTTCACACTGCTGGTGGTTTCTCTTGCTGTGCAGAAGCTTTTTAATAAGAGATCTCATTTGTTGATTGTTTGTGCTAGTTCATGGGCAACTGAGGTTTTGTTCATAAAATCTTTTCCTACACTGATGTCTTCAAGAGTTCTACCTAACCTCTGTTCCAACTGGTTCAGAGTTTCTACTTTATTTAGATATTTAATCCATTTTGATTTTAGTTTAGTGCACAGTGAGAGATATAGGTCTAGTTTTAATCTTTGGCAAGATGAAACCAAATTTTTCCAGCACCATTTATTAAAGAGTCTATCTTTCCTCCAGTAAGAGTGTTTGGTTCCTTTATCAAAGATGAGATGGCTGAGTGTGTCTGGCGTTGTTTCTGCATCTTCTAATCTGTTCCACTGGTCCTCAAGTCTGTTTCTTTGCCAGTACCATGCTGTTTTTTATCACAGTAGCTTTGTAGTATAGTTGCAGGTTGGGGATTGTAATATCGTCTGCCATGTCTCTGTTACCTAGAATTGCTCTTGCTATTCTGGGTCTCTTCTTGTTCCAAATGAATTTTTGGATTGTTTTCTCAAGGTCTGTGAAGTATGCTACGGAGATCTCAATTGAAATTGCCATAAATCTAATCCTTCCTACCCAGGAGCAGGGGATGTCTGTCCATTTTCTGATATCATCTTCAATCTCTCTTTTCAGAGTGCTATAATTTTCTGAGAAGACATCTTTGATTCCTTTTATTAGGTTGATTCCCAGCTATTTCAGGTTTTGGATGCTATTGTGAAAGGAATTATTGGCTCTATTTCTCTCTAAGTGAGTCTGTCATTCGTGTAGAGGAAAGCTATTGATTTTTGTGTATTGAGTTTGTAACCAGCCACTTGACTGAATTTGGTTATTAAGTCTAGAAGACTTTTGGTGGTGTTCTTGGGGTCTTCTATATAGAGTATTATGTCATCTGCAAATAATGACAATTTGGCTTCTTCATTTCCTATCTTTATTCCTTTTATTTCTTTCTCTTGTCTAGCTGTTGTGGCTAATGTTTCCAAAACTATATTGAACAAGCATGGTGATAGTGGACATCCTTGTCTTGTTCCTGATTTTAGAGTGAAGGATTTCAGTTTTTGACCATTGAGTATGATATTGGCTGTTGGGTTTTCTTAAATGGCTTATATCAGTTTGAGGTAGAGACCATCTATTCCAAATTTTTGTAAGGTTTTTATCATAAATTCATGTTGGATTTTGTCAAATGCTTTTTCTGCATCTATGGAGATAATTATTGTTTTTGTCCTTGGCTCTATTGATATAGTGTATTACATTTATTGATTTGCATATGTTGAACCATCCCTACACCCCTGGGATGAATCCCACTTGATCAAGGTGTATGATCTTCTTGATGATCTTCTGCATTCTATTTTCTAGTATCTTATTGAGGATTTTTGCATCTGTGTTCATTAGTGAGATTGGCCTATAGTTCTTCTTTTTGGTTGGACCTTTCTCTGCTTTGGGGATCAAGGTGATGCTTGCTTCCAGGAATGAATTTGGGAGTATTGCTTCCCTTTTAATTTCATTAAAAAGTTTAAGCAGTAGTAGCAGTAGTTCCTCTGTAAATGTTTTGTTGAATTCAGCAGTGAAGCCATCAGGGCCTGGGATTTTCTTAGTTGATAAATTTTTAATTACATTTTCAATTTCATTGATTGATATTGGGTTCTTTAGAACCTTTATGTCTTCTTCATTCAACTTTGGTAATTCATACGTGTCTAGGAATCTGTCCATTTCTTCTGTGTTTTCCATCTTATTGGCATATAGATTCTGGAAGTAGGCATTGATGATCCTGTGGAATTCTGCTGTGTCTGTTTCACCCTTTTCATTCCTAATTGAATGGATTTGGGACTTTCCTTTCATTTTTATGACAAGGTTGGCTAAGGGTTTGTCAATTTTGTTGATTCTTTCGAAGAACCAACTCTTGGCTTCTTTGATTTTTTGTATTGTTTTCTTAGTCTCCATTGCATTGATTTCTGCTCGAATCTTTATAATTTCCTCCCTTGTATGAGGTTTGGGTTGTCTTGCTCTTCTTTTTCTAGAAGCTTGAGGTTCAGCATCAGGTTGTTTCACTGGGCTCATTCTGTTTTCCTAATATGCATATTCACTGCTATGAATTTCCCTCATAAGACTGCTTTCATTGCATCCCATAGATTCCAATATGTTGTATTGTCATTGTCATTTAATTGAATTAACTGTCTGATTTCTTCTTTAATTTCCTCTGTGATCCACTGGTTATTCAGAAGTGTGTTGTTCAATTTCCATATTTTTATTATATTTTTGCAGTTTATTTTGCTATGAATCTCTAGTTTCATCACACTATGGTCTGATAATATACAGGGAATAACTTCAATTCCTTTGCACTTACTTAAACATGTTCTATGTGTGAGTATGTGGTCTATTGTGGAGAATGACACATGTGCAGCTGAGAAGAATGTGTATTCTTATTTTGTGGGGTGTAAGATTCTATAAACATCTGTTAAGTTCATTTGTTCAAGAGTTTGATTGAGTTCTAGTATTTCATTACTTATTTTTAGTCTAGTTGATGTATCTATTTGTGACAGTGTGGTGTTGAGGTCCCCCATTACAATAGTATTAGTGCATATATGACTTTTCATATCTGATAGTATTTATTTTATGTATGGGTGCTTTAGTGTTTGGTGCATAGATATTTATGATTGTCATCTCTTCCTCTTGGATTTTTCCCTTTACAAGATTGTAGTGTCCTTCTTCATCTCTCTTAATCACTGCTCTTTTGAAATCTACTTGATCTGCAAAGAGGATAGCTACTCCTGCTTTTTTCGGGTTCACGTCGCATGGAGTACTGTTTTCCACCCTTTAACTTTCAGTCTATCAGTTTCCTTTTGAATTAAGTATGTTTATTGTATGCAGCATATTGTTGGATTTTGCTTCTTGGCCCATTCTGCCAGACTATTTCTTTTGATTGGTGAATTGAGACCACTAACGTTGATGGTTATAACTGAAATGTATTGACTTGTCATTGCCATGACTGTTTCTTTTTGTTGGGTTATCATCCTGTTCATTTAATTTCTTGTTGTGCCAAATGGGTTCATTCTGCTTTGCTTCCCGGGGTTGTGATCCTCAATGTCTGTTCCTAGGATATTGTGTAAAATTTTTTGGAGTACTGGTTTGGTATTCACAAATTTCCTAAGGTGTTCTTTGTCATGAAAGTATCTTATGTCTCCATCAATTTGAAAGATAGTTTTGCAGGGTGCATCAATCTGAGTTGGAGGCTGTTTTCTTCAGGGCTTTGTCACTCCTAGCTCTTCTTGACTTGATGGGTTTGTGTTGAGAAGTTTGCTGTGATTCTGATGGTCTTTCCTTTGTATGTGATTTGTTTCTTTTCTCTAACTACTTGTAGAACTTTGTTCTTTTGTTGAGTTTCTGGAATCTTAACAATTATATGCCTATGTGTAGATTTTTTTTTGATCAAGGCTATTTGGAGTCCTATATACCTCCCTTATCTGTATGTCAAGTTGTTTTCCCCTGCTTGGGAAGTTTTCTGCCATTACTCCTTTGAAGAGATTTTTATGTCATCTGCACGCTCTCCTATTTCTTCATTGACTCCAATCCATCTTATATTATTCTTCTTTGCATCATCTAGCCGCTGCTGGATTGATTTGTTGTGTTCCCTTATAATTTTGAAGCATTTTTTCTTATCCTGGTCATTAATTGCAATCTTATCTTCTGTGTCTGAAATTCTGTTCTCACATTGGCTCATTCTGCTGTGTAGACTTTCCATGGAGTTTTTCATCTCTTGGAAATCTCTTTGCATTTGTTTTATGGATTCCATTTGTTTCTTATGTTTGGATTCCATGATGTTTCTCAGATCCTCTCTAGATTTATTATGTCTTGCACTAGGAGCACAATTTCTCCTCTTTACTGAGAAATTGTTTCTGATTTCATTTTTTCCAGATCCCCTTTTGTTGCCAGTTCAGTGGGTTCAGGTGGTTGAGTATCAGAGTGTTCCATCTCATTTCCCTTTGGGGTTGTTGTAGGTGATCTGGAAGTCTGGTTTTGAGACTTATTCATGTGTTTTCTCATTTTGACTGGGGGGGAAGGGGTTTCTGTTGGTGTCTGCATGGCTTATATCCTCTGAGCTGGGAGAGGTGGGACAAGCACTGGGAGTGGCAGTATTGATGATGGCTGGGAAGCCCCTTCCTCTGGACCAGGAGCAGTGGGAAGGTAGCTTAGAAGCCCCTACCTCTGGGATGGGAGTAGCAGGATGAATGGAGGCCTGGAAGCCCCTTCCTCTGGGCCAGGAGCAGTGGGAGAGAAGGTAGCCCAAAAGCCCTTTCCTCTGGGCCAGGAGTGGTGGGATAGATCGTTTCCCTTTTTTCCTTTCTCCTACCCATCCCATTTCTCCTGTTTTATAGATGTTTTCATTCTATTTAACAATGTCAATTACACATTTTTATCCTTGTTTACACTTTTAGTTTTTCACACCAGAAAAACTATTTGGTATTTACATGTGTGTCCTATTTATTTCACTAAAGAGGATCACCTCAATGTGTATACACCTAGGTATAAGTATCTCTAGTTTCTTGTTCTTTATGGATGAGTAGTATTCTATTTTATAAAAACACCACAATTTTTTTATCCAGTCTACAGTTGATGGGCAATTGGGCTGTTTTCAAGTTTTAGCTATTATAAACTGTGCCACTATAAACATGGGTGAGCATATATCACTGTGATATGATTCTTTTAATGATTTTGGGAGGATACCCAGCAGAGGAATAGCTGGGTCAAATGGACCTTCACATCCTAGTTGCTTGGGGTATCTCCATATTTATTTCCACAGTGGTTGCACCACTCTGCACTCCCACCAAAAATGAAGAAGGGTTCCTTTCTCCCCACAACCCTGCCAGCATTTGTTGTTAGTTGATTTCTTGATAGCAGCCATTCTTTTTGTGGTGAGGTGTAATCTCAGTGTTGTTTTCTAGTGCATCTCTCAAATGACCAGTGATGTTGAACAGTTTTTCATATGTTTATTTGCTGCTTTTACGTCTTTGTCTGAGAAATCTCTGTTCATTTCAGAGGCTCATTTTTGAATTGGGTCTTTATAGATATCTATTAATTCCATTTGTGCAAAAACTTGGCTCATTTATAGTATTTTATCATTAATTTTTTGTCTAGATGATCTATCTTTTTGTGACAGCAGGGTATTGTTGTTCCCCACTACAATTATATTAGTGCTTATTTGGTTTTTATGTCCCTTAATATTTGTTTTGTATAGCTGGAGACATTAGTATTTGGTCCATATATATTTATGATTGTCATCTCTTCCTCTTGAATTGTTCCCTCTACAAGGATGTAGTGACCTTCTTTATCTCTCTTAATTAGTTTTGGTTTGAAATTTACTTTGTCTGCAAATAAGATAGCTATCACATCTTTTTTCCACATTCCTGTTACATGAAGAACTGTATTCCATCCTTGTACTTTCAGTCTGAGTTTCTCTTTGAATTAGGTGTGTTTGTCCTATATAGCATATTGTTGGCTTTTGTTTCCTAATCCATTCTGCCAGTATATTTCTTTTGATTGGTGAATTGAGGCCATTAACATTGATGGCTATTACTGATGTGTATTCACTAATCATTGTCATGTTATTTTCCTGTTGGTTCTTTTTTATTTCTTCCCCTCCCCCTTTAATTTCTCACCTTGCCTGATGAATTTGCTCTGTTGGGCCTCATGGAGTTGTGACATTCATTGATTTTTTTTCTAGGATTTTTAAAAAAAATTGTTTGGAGTGCTGATTTGGTATTCATGAACTTTCTCAGGTATTCTTTGTCATGGCAGTATATTCAGTCCCCATCAATTTGGAAATTTAGTATTGCAGGAGACATCAGTCTAGATTAGAAGTTGTTTTCTTTTACGGCTGGAAATACCTCACTGCAGGCTCTCCTTGACTTGAAGTATTGTGTTGAAAAGTCTGCTGTGATTCTGATTGGCTTTCCTTTGCATGCAATTTGTTTCTTTTTTCAAACTGCTTGTAGTATTGTTTTTTCTGTTGGGTTTCTGGGATCTTGATTATTATATGTCTAAATGTAGTTTTTTTTATCATGGCTAGTTGGAGTCCTATATGCCTCACTTACCTGTTCACAAGTGCAGCCTGAACTGGCTTGTCCTGACTTAAGAGATTACCCATGATAGGGATCCTTACCTGGACTTCAATATTTACCTGGTATGTGCGAGCCCCACATCGGGGTGCTAGCTGTTGTCGTCCACAAGCCCACTTGCAGACCTAGGTTCAGGAGCCTGGACCAGGAGGGTAAGGTGCAGAGTCACCACCCTACTCTGGGGAGGTTTCAGGAATGCTTCTGCCTTATTGAGGAACTACACAAGCTTATATAGTGAAATAAAAGGCAAAGTACATAGGCGGGGCTATAACAGCTTTAGCCTTGGCATAACTTAATTGGATGGAAAGGGATATAATTATACACAATGGAGAACATAGTTAAATTTATTTTAAACCATATGGGGTGATCATCTGGGCAAGGCGAAGGAGTCATGACCCAAAGAGTGAGGAGGTATGGTCGACTTGATCTAGTTTCTACACACTGGAGTGAGCTTGCCCAACTCTGTTTTTTGTCTCTGAGCATGCTCAAGAGACCGGCATGCTGTGTACTAGACCCAGCCAGACCTGAACTTCTCCTTCACATGTTTATAGTGGCACAGTTTGTAATAGCTAAAGCTTGGAAGCCCCCCAAGTGCCCAGCAACTGGAAATTGGATGAAGATGATGTGATTTTTTTAAATAAAATGGAGTACAACTCTGCCATAAATAATGAAAAACTGGATTCATTTTTATATAAATAAATGCATATCATGGCCATACTTTTAAGTGAAATTAACAGGACACACATGTTTCCATTCCGAATAGTTTCTCTAGTGTGAGAAACTGATAGTGTAAATAAGGGTTAAGATGATTAAAATGAATAATTGACAATTTGAAATAGGAAAAAGGTCCAAAGATGTAGGGGTGAAGGGAGGGGAAGGGGAAATGAAAAATTATGAGAAAAGAACAAAAATGGAAATGAAGTCTTTGGAAATAGGGAAGGGTGGAGGCAGTAAAGGGCACACAGGCAATGGGGAAAAAATAAGAACCAAGATACATGTACAGGTATAAACACCCAAAGATAAATGTAAATGAATTGTATAACTAAAATGTGACAATGAAAGAAATTTAAAAAAATATTTTGAAGAGAGCAAGAAGTGACCCAGAGTATATGGGTTCTCTGCCCATCATTGTGTCACAGCTTCAGCTGACAAATTTCAGGAGGTTGTGAAGAAAACCTCATACACAAGGTGGAGGATCTGCAAGATGACAAGGAAGGATTCTCCACACAACCCAGCAGAGGTAACATAGCCCATCTGTGACTCTGTAGGGCCCGAGGATTCCAGCTCAGTCTCCCTTCTGTTGACCTTGAATTTAAGCATGAAACATCTCAGTTCTCCTTCATCAGACTGCCAATTACCTTATTTTCTCACCTAAAATATTACTTGTATTTGTGATTGATATGTACATGTGTGATTTAACAGTTCTTATGATTTCTTCTAATCATTTAGTCATTCCCAAATGCCTTCATTCTCAAATGCACATTTTTTCATATTTCAATTGTTTTTCTATAAAAAGGAGGCAAATAAAAATTGATATGTTCATTCAACACAGTATTTTTTCAAAGACATGAGTAGTTCTATGGTGCATTTGAAATAAGCTGAATTAACATCAAGACATGTTAAGGGGGAAGTAAAACAAAACTGACTTATGCTCAGAATTATGAGTTTCATAGTAGTATAAATTAATGACTTTATGCTTCCCTTCCCTATGCAGGCATACATACCTGAGTTCTCGGGTGATATCAGTTTGCTTACTAAATTGATCTTTAAATTACTTTAATTGTTGCATTCATTTTTCATTAGAAGAGATGATTAAATTATTCTCTGACTTTCATATGTAAGTGTTTAGGACTGAAAATGTGAAACCAAGTGCTTTAGAATTCTTCCAAGTCACATTCTGTTCAAAGCACAGTTTGAAGTCTGAGTAGAATTTGTATAAATAGGTAAATCCATGAGACATGAGCAAATTTCAAAGGTATTCAGTGAGCATACAGTGCCTGAAGGTGTTGCCAAAGGTCACAGCATTTGCTTCATCCTGTGGTATGAGCTCCATACCAAAGTCCATGCAGCACCTCCTGGGGCCTCAGTTGCCCCACCCACTCTGTGTGAGGCTCCCCCTGCACTGGGGAAGGACTGGCAGGTGTCACAGTGTGTGCTGTCAAGGTGATGGTCAACAAACATGAATTCCCACTCCTGAAGGCAGCAGTGAGCAGACTAACAGGGAGAAGGAACTGTGCTCTGTAGCCAGAGTAGGACATGTTTTTGCAGATTGAGGATACAGGAAATGAAACAAAATGGTGAAGGTCTGAAAGACTCATTCATAATGCAATGTTCATAGATTCCAGGTATAATTAGAAAATGTCATGAATGGGGATATTAGGAAGAAACAACATTCAGTAAAGAGAAATGCATCTGCATCCAGAAACATAATTTATTTCAGAAAAAAAATGTGAAAGATTAAATGTTTTATTATATAGAATATATTAAATAACTATTCAACAAGTAAAACCTATGATAAATTTAAGGACATTTTAAAAATTGCACAATTATGCTTAAATGATACATTTAAAGTAATTTTTACTAAAGAGTGATTATTTGCAGTTTTAATGAAGCCTAATTATCAAAACCTAGGAAGCACAATGAAAAATCTAGAAAATAGAACATTGACAAAATACAAAGAAAGCCAAGAAAGATGAGTGCTTAGAGGAATTAGGATATCACTCAATTCTCCTGTATATGCAACATCAAGACAAGAACAAAACTCATCGAAGGCACAATAGAAAAGCCTTCATAATTTCTGTGACACAAAAGCTATAAATTGAAGGACTGTAGGAAACGACTTACTCTCCACTGAAACTGACAACCTGAGATCATCAAAGGAGGACCCCAGGCTCCTAGATATTTCTTAGTATTTTCTCTGCAGATGATCATTTCATCTACATATAAAGATTTTGCTTCTGCTGTGCCAATCCTATCCTAGTTGTGTCATTTTATTGCCACACTATTTTGGTGGGGACTAGGTTTCAAAGTTTAATGGACAGATAAAGAGTAAGCATATCTGCCCTTGTTTCCCACCTTAAGGAGAAAGCATTGTATCTTCTCCAGTCATATAAGGCATTCTCACTTGAAGTATGGAGTACATGTCTTTAATCTGTTGAGAAGTTTCTGTTCTATTTCTAGTCCCCTGATAGCTTTTACCATGAGCAGCTGTAGAATTTAGTCCATAGCTTTTACCATGAACAGCTGTAGAATTTAGTCCAATACTTTTTCTCCAACTAGTGACAGGATCATATGGCTTTTTCCTTTCCTCTGTTAAAATGATGACTTTTGGGGGTGGATCTTCCAATGCTGAACCAACAGTGTAATCCCTATAACAAAACCACTTTCTACATCCTGCCAGATCTGACTGGTAATAGTTTGCTTTGTTAAACAGATTTTTATCTATGTTCATACTTTTTCTTCTATTATCTTTATCCAGTTTTAGGATTAGCACAATGTTGAGTTCCTAAAATGAGGGGAGAAGTGTTCCTTCTTTTTCCTGCTCTAATTGTTTGATATAATTTATCAGTTAAAATGTTTATGAGCCTGCTGTCATCATATAAGTAGGTTTTCAAGCTAGGAATATACTTTCTTTAATAGGTGCTATTCAAATTTTATATTTCTTCCAGAGTTAGTTTCATTAATTTGTCTTCCAAGTTACTTCTTAGAAGTCGTCAATTTATTTCAAAACAGATTTTTGTAATATGCTTTCTATATCCTTTTAAATTCTATAAAATCTGTGGTAATGTCTCCTAGATCTTAATATTGTAATTTTAAAAATGTATAACTGATATTGTGTAACAGGAAGAAAAGGTCTAAAAGAGAAGGGGGATTGGGAGGGGTAGGGGAAGGGAAAAAAAGGGAAAGGAAAACATATGAGAAGAGGAAAAAAATGGAAACAAGGACTTTGCAAATAAGGAAGGGTGGAGGGGGTGAAGGGAGGGCAAGGGAAGGGGAAAAAATAAGAACCAAGAGACTCATGTAATGGTACAAGATCTCAATGATGAATGTAACTGTATTTTATACGTAAAATGTACCAATAAACTTAATGGGGGGGGAGGAGGACCCCAGTATCTACTGACCTCTAGAGAGAAATCTCCCCAAACAGCCAGTTAAGGGAGGAATGGTGGCAGGAATGTTGCTGCCTACTTTAGCTGTAGTATCTTTCTATTAGGCCCCTTCTCACTTTCCTCAGGACTTTATTTAGAGCTGAATGAATATCCCTGTTCCTCAGACAGTAGATAATGGGGTTCAGGGTTGGGGGTGCCACAGTGTAGAACATAGAGCACAGCACATCCTGAAGAGGAGGTGCATTGGAGCTTGGCTTTAAATAAGCAGCAGAACCTGTTAAGAGAAAGGTGCTCACAACCACCAGGTGGGGCATACAGGTGGAGAAGGCTTTGGACCTGCTATGCCTGGATGGGATCTTCAACACAGTAGAGAAAATAAACACATAGGAGACCACAATGCAAACCAAACATGAGAATGCATAGAGAACCCCAAGGGCCACACTGACACTGACAGCAACACGCTCCTCAGAACAAGTGAGCTCTAGAAGGGCAGGGACATCACAGAAAAACTGGTGAATCCTGTTGGGGCCACAGAACTCCAAGGAGAATATCCCCACTGAGTACAAGATTCCCAGGGCCCCTCCACTGAACCAGGACACAGCCATCAACTGTACACAGCACCCATTGCTCATGAGAGCCTCATAGTGCAGAGGGTGGCAGATGGCCACATAGCGATCATAGGACATGGCAGTAAGGATTCCTGCCTCTGACCCTGCCAACAGGATCACCAAGAAGAGCTGACACATACACCCCAAAAAAGAGATGTATTCGCTGAGGATGAAACAGTTTAGAATGGATTTGGGGACTGTGGTAGAAATGAGAGAGAGTTCCACGTAAGACAAATGCCTGAGGAAGAAGTACATGGGAGTGTGAAGGTGGCAGTCCAGAATTGTGAGGATGAGAATGGTCAGATTCTCAAACATGGCCACCAGGTAGACAAGGGAGAAGAGGGCAGCCTGAAGCCTCAGCAACACCATGTTGTCTGTCAGTCTCAGGAGCAAGAACCCCCTCAGAAGTGTCTGATTGCTCATATTACAAAGTCATGAGGCACCTGTTGAGTCTAAAAGAAAAATGGTGAGTTAAAAACGTCATATTATAGGGATGGCAGCACAGCGATGTTTGTAGCATCATGGTTGTTTATGTCTCAGTCTTTGAAGTGGCCTGTATGTCAATCCATTTTGCTCCATATGCGATATGTAAACCAGACATTAATTGGGCCATCAGTTAGCTGAGCTGTTTGACATGGAACCTAAAGAATGTCTCTGTGAAAGGATACTCCATGACTTAGGAAATCTACTAGTCCATTCATTAGAAAGAAATGTATGAGAAGAAAAAAACTAAAAATAAAAACTGAAACACTTATTATTATAAAGTGATATCACAATTAATTGTCCATTTCCCTTTCAAAAGCCAATAACATTGTTCCTCATGCTTTCATAGAAAATTTAATTGGTGTAGATGTTATCATACCATCTATTTTTTAACTATAATGCAGTTATTTAGCATAGCACAGACCACTGAAAATTACTCAAGCATTTTGACAAATTGAATTTTAAATATACACTGGCAAAACTAGAGGCTAATACAAACAACTGGGGCCATGTTCTGGGAGGATTCTGTCCACACTGAGAATCAGCCTGTGCTGGAGATGAGGATACCCAGCAGAGGGGCTGTGCATGCCCCAGCCACAGCTTCCTAGGATTCCCTAGGGGAGGGGCTTGCCCTTGCTCTCCCTCTGGTCCTCAGTCCTTAGAGCCTCTTTGTCCTTTCTCTCACTCCAGGGACCTGCTTTCCTTCTATGGGCAGCTCTTCTCCTCCTCAAGGTTAGAGGTGTTTCTGTGAACATCCAAAGATGTCTCCAGGCCAGACCATGCAGGCCATCCTGTGAGGCTCTTGGCTGAGTGTGCAGTAGGGAGTGTGAGATGCATCCCTGCAGATCCCAGCCCATGCTGCCCTGCAGAGGCCATGAGGCCAAAGACTTGGGGACTTTCCACTCCTCCCTAGGTAGATGCATCTGCCTGAGGAGCTCCTGCTCACTTTAAGATGAGCACTGTAATTCCCTGGTCTCCAAGTCTAAGTGGTTTGTGCCCTCAGAGGAGGCAGAATCTGCTCAGCGTGATGGTGCAGCATGACACCAGTCTGATTGGAAGGGTCTACTGTCCCTACCTGGTGAACAGGCTCAGCCTTTCCTTCTGTCCTGCAAGAACAGTTTCCATACCCACCCACCCCATGCTGATTTCTCAGCTACTGACAAGCTCTTTTCTGTCTCATGGAACTGTACTCCGAAGAGTGGAGCTGTGATGTGGAGGTGAGATCTGACCAGAGCAGTTTCACTCTCAGAACTGATACAAAAATTCCATTAATAAAAAAAACAAAACATTTAAATTAACATGTGAATGCCCCCTGTGCTACTTTCACAAATAAAATTATTGTTATTTTGCATACAAATCCTCCCAGGAGAATATTATGTTTGAATTGAAAGAGATAACATTTAAGAAATTTCAAAAGAAACCCAATACTTTCTATTTTGATAATACAAAAATGTTTTAAAGTCACCTAATTCAATATACTGGCTTAAAGAAAAATAGCCATATTTGAATGTTGAACATGAGTTCCTATAAAAATCAAATAACAATATATTTTTAAAAATATGAAAATTTTCTTCCATGTCCCTTAAACAAAACCTTTATCAAGATGATTGATAGAATTTAAACCCTATTTTAATACTCTAATGTCACATTTGCTTTCAAGGATACAGAACAAATAACAGAAAATCAAAATTTGAATAGATGGTAAAAGGCAATGAATAAAAGTTTTGATTTATGTTTATTTTAATTTTCAATGAAATCAGGGGAGAATAACAGAGTGATAAAAAGAAAAAGGAAAAAGGAATTTTAAGAATGGACTTTGACAAAAACCTGAAGATCAAATTACTGGACTATATTCTACACATATAAACACACTCAAGTGCATACACACACAAGTGCATACACACAAGTGTACACACAAAGATACACACACACACACACACACACACACACAAACTCCCCATACTACTCCCCAGACCTGTGCCTTGGAACCTGGCTTAACATTTTGTAGTCATCATGGGAAGAAAATCATCTTCATTATTCCAACTATAGTGGATGCGCACATAAAATTTTGTGACATCTACTCACTGTCTGAGAATGAGATCCACTTCATACACACTATAAATATATATTATATATATTATATATATGTTTATGATTCGTGGCTTTCCTGGAGAAGTTCTGCCAAAACCTTTAGCAAAACATTCTTGATATAAACAGGGAATAAAGGGGCATTAAATAGTTGAAAAGTACTTTGTGCTGTGACTGAGTAGTTCAATTCCAATGTGTTGATTAAAGCCAACTATCTTTATGTGCTCTAGATAGCTACTCTTTTATTGTTTAATAAAGTGAGTGTGTCCAGTAAATAATATATTGTTTCATAAACGATGGCTTCATTGCCATAAAAACAAAGTTGAAATGTATGGAAGGAATTATAGGATTGAAAATCACAGGACACATGTATTATAGTGGTCAGTAAATAAAGAGTCTCTACGAAAAGAAGTAGGGCACAGCAACCTGTGCTTCAGCTCTTATCTTGAAGCAATCTTATCTTTTATTACTATACATGGTGAATTGTAAAGGGATAAAATGAATAGAGTGCAGGGTCAGCAGGTGTGTCAGATGACAGCAAGGAATGCTGAGCATTAAGGATGCTCTTTCCTTGTCTGGCCCTAAAGCCAGAGAAACATAGCCCTAGAGTTATGTGGGGTGCATGGTGTCCTGGTGTGTTCTTTCAGCAGTGAGCTGGTTATTTCATAAATCAAAGGGTATAGGCTGGTGTGAGGATGGTAAGGGAGTGAGGAGAAAGAGACAGGGTAATAGCAAAATGGGAAGATAGGGAAAGAGAGGGAGAGAGACCTACACATTTCTTTTGGGGATTGAAGGAGTGAGGAGGCAAAATACCATAGAAGGGAATAAACTTGGTAGGAAAAGTGAAACTCTTTCATCTGGAACAGAATATAAGCAGAATGTTTTCATTTTCTCCTCCACCCCTGCCATACACACCCAGGAGAGTGAGCAAGAATGGACAGAGCATGTACAGGGGGAACATTCATACCTGATCTTCATAGAAACCATGCATGGCAATGTGGACAATTTTCTGAGGAGTAAATTAATGACTCTGGGGAACTGTGAAGAGGAGTGTGGATCCTGTCCTGTGTATATGGCAGCTTTTTCTCCAGGAAGGGCAGGCCCTTTAAGCACTCACAAGCCAACCTTGCAGGGCTTCTCCCAGGAGGACACACAGCGGCTGTATACTCTGTTTCCTGGGATCCCAGAGCCTGGAGACCAGGTAGGAACACAGGGCTGCAGGCTGGTCATGTGCTCTTTCCTCTAGTGAAACCCAGGGGAGAGCTCTCCAGATCCTTAGAATAAACTAGCAGCAGCCCTCTTTTCCTATGCCCTGTTCCTGGGACTGGAATCCCTGTGCTTGTAATGATGTTATCACCTTAAAGGCTATGCTCACATGACCTTTGAGTGTAGCAATCTCAGCTCAGTTTCAGCTGTGAGGGACCCTATGAGACACACCATTGTGACTTTGGTTCTCTCAATGGATTTAGATGAAGTCCTTGGGATGCCACACTTCCTAGGACATTGAGTATCCCCTGGATTTCAGTCAGTGAGCACAGCTTCCCTTCTTGTTAGCACCATGCCCCTGATGCCTGTGTAGATATTACCACTGAGCAAGCAGACCCAGCGTCTGAGGTCCCCATCTGGGTGTGGATGACACATTCAGCAATCTCCTCAAAATTCTGGCTCCACTTGGGCCAGTGCTACACTCAATGGCCTCTCAACAGGGGCTTTTCCAGCTGTGGGATAAGGTAGGGTTTATTTTCAGATCCTGATCCTATAATGTTCTTCTTATATTCTAGTAACAGACCCACAAAGCCCCCCTCATTACTCATGATTTTCATTCAAGTTATTGCTCTCCAAATGCCATGGATTACACACTTTCCACTTGCCTGTTTCTAGAATCCTCTTGTTGAATCCCCACATTTGTCATGGAATTGATACTCACTTACACTTTCTTCCTCTTCTTTGCATGGTATCTTAATGGTGTGGTGTTTAGTTTGAGTCTGGTGCAGTTGTGGACACACAGATCACCATCACAAGAACTTCAGCACCAGTTTACCAGTTTCCTACAAACCTGCAGGGATTTGAGTGGATGAACACAGGTCCACATAGAGATCATTTCCACAGCAATGTGACACATGGAACAATGAAGATGGCACATTTGCCTATCTTTAAGTCTTCAAGAAACTGTCTCAGTAAGGTTTTATAGTTTCCATATTTTTTATAAGTTCATCATGAAATATTTCAGTTTTTATACAAATCTGTATTAATTTCTCCAGTTGCAATAATGAAACACCACAGATTGAGCAGGTTACACATAAAAAAAAAACCTCTCACTATTCTGGAACAAGTTGACCAGGATCACAGTGTGGGCGGGGTTTTGGCCCCAGTGCATTCAGTCCTTGGCTGTGCTGGCTCCATCTTGCTAACTGACCCCATAGTTATCTGCATGTGTGCCTCTTTGTGTGTGTGTGTGGGGGGGGGTGTGCCCCTGGACTCTCCCCACCTGTCCTGACCACCTGCTCTTATGGGGCATCTGTAAGCTTGGCTGGCAGCCACCCCATCTTACATGAGTCACTTCTTTACCAGGATGGGCTCCAAACGCACTGCTGTCACATGATATGGCAGGGATGAGAACTTCCACATTTGGATGAGGTGAACCTAGAGCATAGGACCAGAGGGGAGCATAGTCTTCTCAGCTCTAAGTTTGGGGAATCCTGGGGTGCACATATCCATCTCTGGCTCTAGAAAGCAAACACTCAAGTTCCCTTTGAGGTCAGAAGCTGCACCTCACAAGGCCAATGTGTAAATCATGGAGTCACCTGTTGCTCTGCTATGACAAAGCATATCTCCCTTGGTGGCTTAGGTTTCTGAAAGGATTGTTTTTGTGATCAGATTTCATTTTGGATTGTTTACTAACTAATTTATGTGTTTCCTTTATTGGAAACACCTAAAAATGTTGAGGACTAGGATGTAGTTTAGTGGTGCTGAGCCTGCCTGGCAAGCATAATGTTCTGAGTTTGATTCCCAGCACCAAAAAAAGAGGGGGCCACTCCCTAAAGAAAGTATTAATATTGAAACAGCACAGTGGGTCCTGTATGTGGAAAACATGTAAACCACTGATATCAGACATGTGCATGTCTATCTCAAAAATCAGACTGGCAGGTTCTGAGGCAGAATGTACACCTGCAAACCCACCGGGGGGGGGGACATCTGAGCTGTATCCTCCCAGAGGGACTCTGGTCAACCAGGTGGACAGTTTCCAGCAAGGCTGAGGGCAGTCCCAATGCATCAGACCCGGGTTTGTCTTTGTGTCTCCATTCTGTAATTCAGAAAGTACAGAATTTCTGCATTAAAATTAATCTAGGACAGTTCTTTTAATGTGAATCTCAAAGAAACTATGGAATCTGTTAAATTGTAGCAGACCTCACTGGGCAAGGACAGTTTTCTTTTAAGTTATTCATTAGTATCCACAATGCAAAAGATTTATTCTGGTCTTCTCCATAATGTTCATAGAGATCCTAGATTTTATCAGAATAAATTTTGAACTTCAGGTTTAATTATCTAGGGAAATAAAAGGAAGTTTTCTCATAATATTCTATGGATTTATGTGCTTTTTCAATCATGCTAACAACATTTTATTGTCATTTAGACTAATAAAACACTGATATTTTTATTTAGATATAGGCAAACATTTAATCATGGGCTTACATATTCCTTGATAATTATTCTTATTTTAGTATCTTAAAATCATATTAAATAATGAAAGTAAAGCTTTTTTGATATCACTTACATGTAAACTTACCTTTGAATTTTCTCCAACAGTCTGTGGGACACGATAAAATTATTACATCTACACCTAAAGAAGCAAGATATCAGGTTATGACAACACATCCCATAATTTTGTACTGTGCATTTGTACTTCAGCATAAGAGTAGCCATCTGTGTGTCTCATTGGCTGTGGCTGGGAGTACATACAAAGAAATCTTTGTACTTCCTCAATTGGCATGATGAACAGCAATGTTTATACACATGTAAAATAGTCAAACCAGGATTTTTACCCTTATAATCCTCCATCTAACAGGTCTTGAGTACGTTTACCTGAGCATCACAAGGGGTAAAATACACCCACACTATTCTTCTGTTGAGTAAACATCCACTTTCCAATAATGGAATGTGGGCTTGACTCATAGTGGCTGTGCCTGGGGAAGCAAACACCAACTGTGCATTCACAGCAGACAAATGGCAACTTGTGTACAGACCTCCACAGCAACAACAGGTGAGTTTTACCCATGAAGTGCTCATTGCAAAATTTCTATCCATTTTAGATTTGCTTTTTAAAAGGCTGTCTTTTGACTTTTCTGGTAGAACTACCCCCTTTAAGTACAATGGCACATGAAAAACCAGATTCAAAAGTGAATCATCAGATTACTCATGAATTGATGATGAAGATGATAATGACTTTGACATTGGCCAGTTCAGGCAACATTCTTGTGCCATTGAAATGGAGCAATACACAGTGAATTCAGACCTACTTGATTCAGATCATGAACAAAGGAGCAATATAAGTACATAGTTGACTAGTTGAAATGGTGCAAAATTTTCTAGGTTCCAAATGGAATGATCTGATGATAGAACCAATTTCAAAAATATAGAGAGGATCTTGGCACAGGTGAAACTTATTGGACTGAATCCCAGGACTGCCATTCAATTTTGGAAATCATTTGTAAACAATGAAATTATACAAGATGTTGTGAAATGCAAGTAAAATGTTCTATACATACCAGTAGCCATACTAAAAAACACATTTATTATGACACTTCACTAGCTGAACTGAAAGCATTCATAAGTCTGCTCTACTAAAGAGGGTTTTCTCATGGTAATCACAGGAATGTAAAAGACTGATCAAAAAATGAAGTGTATAGGCTTGAGCTTTTTTGAATAATGATGACACTGAGGAGATTTGGTTCCCTTCAAAATTTCCTGAGGATGGGCTGGAGATTTACTTCGGTGGTTCTGTTGCCTGCCTTTCAAGCACAAGGTCCAGAGTTCAATACCTGGTACCAAAAAAAACCACAAAAAAATCCCGAGGTTTTCTGACAAAACCATCTGCCAAGAAAGAAAAACAACTGATAATATGGCTGCTATTGACTTCTTGTTTGAGATATTTGTGGGTAATTGGCAAATAATATACCCATCACCCAAATATGTGACTATTGTTCAGCAATGTGCGGGATTTATTTCATCATTCCTGTAGCTACAGGCAGTATCTGCAAAAAAAAAAAACCCAAAAAAACCCCTCAATTTAATCTCCAATTCCTTTACTATTTCAAGATTAATGTAACCAATGATTCATTTCCTATGTTTAATCTATTTGTATTTTAAATCTATTTTCTTGGAAATTTTCTTTTCAAATATCATGAATGACATATTTACTCATTGAAATTTTGTACACTCACCCAGACATATTTACACTAAGACACTAGCTCCTTTTCCTTTGGAATTTACTTTCATGATAGGAAAATATAGACACAAAATTAGTTTATCCCTTTCATCATACTCACTTGGAGTATTAACATGCCCTACCCTACTCTCTACCTCACATTATATATGGGGTAATTTTAAAAACACTCAAAGTACTTCTAAATATTTACCTATAATATGAAGTCTCTTTGAAAGATATATAATCCCTTGGTTTGTCTTTTCATGAAATGTTAATGATGTGTACAATTAGAATATAAATTTATTTATGTGCATTAGATTTCAATTCCACAACATAATCAACCTTTATTTCTTCATAAAATTAAAAGGAAAATTCCAATACTGAAACCGTACGTCTGACTGAACCTTTGTGCATTTCCATTGCCTGATCCTCAGAAATTTTTTAGTCCTTACTACTGAGCTCACCAAAGAACTCTTGGTTATCTTTGTTTAGATCCCAGGACATTAACACTGTGATATAACCCTACTTTAACACATGTAAATATTTTCCAACTTGTCTTTTGCAGATGCTGAGATAGACATCTCCTCTGTGCATTACTTGTATTTGCCCTATGAAGTAGAGTACTGATTTGCAGTGAAAATGTAATGCAGACCAAATAACATTACTAAAATTCACATAGCAAGGAACAAATAGTCAGGAAACACCTCCATTTACTCTATTTCCAGAATTAGAGGATTTAGCATCACTAGCATTTAGGATAAGGAGCTTCTTAAAAATTAGTTTTTGAATTCCTCTAAATATAGTTTTTTATGGATTTTCCAGCACAAGTTCAAGAGTACATGAAATATTAATATTGAATAATTTTACCAAAATGTAGACTCTAAAGATGTAGACCTAATAGAGTAGAAAGTTGAATGAGTTCTGAGAGGCTGATTTACCTTTCACCATCTGAGAAAAGCAATGGTCTCCGGACACTCAGAGGTCCTTTGAGTTAAAGTGGATACAGTATTTCTACGGTTCCTGTGAATCATCGCTATGAACTTAGGGCCTTGGAAAAATATGTGGAAGGCAGCAAAGAAATGACCTGGAAGTTGCTGGTTCTCTGTCAATCACTGTGTCACAGCCTCAGGTGAAAAATGTCAGTAGGTTGTGAAGAAAGTGGAGGACCTGCCAGATGATGAGGAAGATTCTTCACATACTCCCAGAGGCGTAACATTGCCTATCTGTGACTATTCAGGGCCTGAGGATCCCAGCCCAGACTCACTTCTCTTGATATTGAATTTAAACATTAAAATGTCATCTTAGTTCTCTTTCATCAGGCTGCCAATTACCTAATTTTCCCACTTAAAATATTAGTTGTATTTGTGACTGATATGTACATGTGTGATTCATCAGTTCTTATGAGTCCTTCTGATTTAGTCATTCCTCAATGCCTTCATTTTCAAATGCACATTTTTTTTGTATCTCCATTCGGTGTTTCTATAAAAAGGAGTCAACTATGTCAAATTATTTTCCCTTGTTTGGGAAGTTTTCTGCCATCACTTCTGTAAACAGTTTTTTTATGTCATCTGCACTCTCACTGTTTCTTCATTGACTCCAATTAGTTTTATGCTATTTTTATTTGCATCATATAGCAGCTGCTGGACTTATTTCTCATGGTCCCTTAAAATTTTAAACAATTTTTCCTTTTCCTGGTCACTAATTGCAAACTTATCTTCTATATCTGAAATTCTGTCTTCACATTGGCTCATTCTGCTGCATAGACTTGCAATGGAGGTTTTAATCTCCTTGAAATCTGTTTGCATCTGTTTTATGGATTCAATTGTTAGCTATGTTGGCATTCCATCATGTTCCTCAGCTCCTCTATATTTTTATTTGCATCCTCTCTAGATTTATTAATCATGTCTTAACTATGGGCACGATCTTTGCTGTTATGTGAGAAATTATTTCTGATTTCATTTTTTCCAGATCCTCTTTTATTGCTAGTTCAGGGAGTCCAGGTGGTTGAGTATCAGAGTGTTCCTTCTTGTTTCCCTTTGGGGTTGCAGTAGGTGATCTGGAAGTCTGGTTCTGTGGCTTGTTTACCTGTCTTCTCATTTTGATGCATGGGGCCAGGGGTGGTAGGTTGGATCTGTGTTCCTGGTGCCCTCGTGGCTCACCTCCTCTGGGCTCGGAGCTGTGGCCTGCCTACCCAGAAGCCTGCTACTGCCAGGTAGCTGTGTCATGCCAGTCTGGAGGTCTCCTCTGGGCTCAGAGCCCATGACAAAGAACACTTTAGGAACTTCATAAATGCCAAATCAGAGCTCCAAATCTTTTAGACATAATCCTAGGAAAAGACAATGAGGATCACAACCCCAGGAAGCCCAGAAAAATGAATCTGCCAGGCATGACAAGAAATTAATAGAAAAGGGGGAGGATCAAACAAAAACAAAAAGTCATGACAATGATAACTCAATACATATCAGTTATAACTATCAGTGTTAATATTTTCAAGTCACCAATCAAAAGAAATAGACTGGCAGAATGGGTCAGGAAGCAAAATCCAACAATATATTGCATAGAAGAAATACATTTAATTCAAAAAGAAACTCATAGACTGAAAGTTAAAGGGTGGAAAGCAATACTCTATGCAACAGGAATCAAAAAAAAAAAAAAAAAAAAAAAAAGCAGGAGTAGCTATCCTGTTTGCCAGCCAAATGGATTTCAAACCAACACTGATTAAGAGAGACAAAGAAGGACACTATATGCTTTTAAAGGGAACAATCCAAGAGGATGAGATGACAATCATAAATATCTATGCACCAAATACAAGTGCACCTCACTATATAAAACAAATAGTAATGGACATGAAAAAACATATAAGCACCAATACTATAGGAGTGGAGAACCTCAATACCACATTGTCACAAATAGATACATCAACTAGACAAAAAATAAGCAATGAAATACTAGAACTCAATCAAACTATTGAAAATATGAACCTTGGGCTGGAGATTTAGCCCAGTGGTTTCGCCACCTGCTGCACAAGCACAAGGACCCAAGTTCGATCCCTGGTACCAAAAAAAAAAAAAAGAAAATATGAACCTAATAGATGTTTAGAGTGTTTAACCCCACAAAATTATAATACACATTCTTTTCAGCTGCACATGGGTCATTCTCCAAAATAGACCATATACTCACTAACAGAACATATTTTGGGAAGTGCAAAGGAACTGAAGTTATCCCCTGTATATTATCACATCATAGTGTGATGAAATTGGAGATCAACAGCAAAAGAAACTGCAAAAACTTCATAAACATATGGAAATTGAACAACACACTTCTGAATAACCAGTGGGTCACAGAGGAAATTAAAGAAGGAATCAGACAGTTCCTTCAAATAAATGATGATAACAATACAACATATCAGAATCTATGGGACACAATGAAAGCGGTCTTATGAATGAAATTCATAGCAGTGAATAGTCATATTAGGAAAACAGAGCATGCCCAATTAAACAACCTGATGTTGAACCTCAAGCTTCTAGAACAAGAATAGCAGCACAAACCCAAAACTCATACAGGGGAGGAAGTCATGAAGATCAGGTCAGAAATCAATGCAATGGAGACTAGGAAAACAATACAAAAATCAATGAAGCCAAGAGTTGGTTCTTCGAAAGAATCAACAAAATTGACAAATACTTAGCCAAATTTATCATAAAAAGGAAAGAAAAGGCCCAAATCCATGCAATTAGGAATGAAAAGGGTGAAATTACAACAGACCCAGCAGAAGTCCAGAGGATCATCAATATCTACTTCCAGAACCTTTATGCCAATAATATGGAAAACACAAAAGAAATGGACAGATTCCTAGACACATATGAGTTACCAAAGTTGAATGAAGAAGACCTAAAAATTCTAAAGAACCCAATATCAATCAAGTAAATTAAAAACTTACCAAACAAGAAAAGCCTGAGTCCTGATGTCTTCACCACTGAATTCTATTAGACAGTTAAAGAGGAAATACTGCCACTACTGTTTAAACTCTTCAACAAAATTAAAAGGGAAGCAACACTCCCAAATTCATTCCTGGAAGCAAGCATCACCTTGATCCCCAAAGCAGAGAAAGGCACAACTGAAAAAGAGAACTATGGGCCATTCTCACTAATGAACATAGATGCAAAAATCCTCAATAAGATACTGGCAAACAGAATGCAGAAGATCATCAAGAAGATCATACACCATAATCAAGTGGGATTCAACCCAGGGATGCAGGGATGGTTCAACATATGCAAAACAATCAATGTAATACACTGTATCAATAAAGCCATTGTCAAAATACATGTGATCATCTCAATAGATGCAGAAAAAGCATTTGACAAAATCCACCATGCATTTATGATACAAACCCTAAAAAAATCAGAATAGACGGTCTCGGCCTCAATCTGGTAAAAGCCATCTATGAAAAACCAACAGCCAATATCATACTAAATGGTCAAAAACTGAAATCCTTCACTCTAAAATCAGGAACAAGACAAGGATGTCCACTATCACCACTCTTGTTCAATATAGTTTTGGAAACATTAGCCACAGCAATTAGACAAGAGAAAGAAATAAAAGGAATAAAGATAGGAAATGAAGTCAAACTGTCATTATTTCCAGATGACATGACACTGTATATAGGAGACCCCAAGAACTCCACCAAAAGTCTTTTAGACTAAATACAAATTCAGTAAAGTAACTGGATACAAGGTCAACACACAAAATCAATTGCTTTCCTCTAGATGAACGACAGAGTCACTGAGAGAGAAATAGGGCAAACAATTCCTCTCACATTAGGATCCAAAAACCTGAAATACCTAGGAATCAACCTAATCAAAGAAATCAAAGATCTCTTTGAAAATTATAGCACTTTGATAAAAGATATTGAAGGGGATATCAGAAAATGGAAAGACATCCCTTGCTCCTGGGTAGGAGGGATCAATGTAGTGAAAATGGTCATACTTCCAAAATGCTATAGAGATTCAATGCAATCTCAATTGAAATCCTAGCAGCATACTTCATAGACCTTGAGAAAACAATCCAAAAATTCATTTGGAACAAGAAGAGACCCAGAATAGAGAAAGCAATTCTAGGTAACAGAGACATGGCAGGAGGTATTTCAACCCCCAACTTGAAACTACACTACAAAGCTACTGTGATAAAAACAACATAGTACTGGCAAAGAAACAGACTTGAGGACCAGTGGAACAGATTAGAAGATGCAGAAACAACTCCAGACACACTCAGCCATCTCATCTTTGACAAAGGAGCTAAACACCCTCACTGGAGGAAAGTCTCTTTAATAAATGACGCTGGAGATATTGGGTTTCAACTTGCCAAAGACTAAAATTAGACCTATATCTCTCACCATGCACTAATCTAAAATCGAAATGGATTAAAGATCTAAATAAAAACAGAAACACTGAACCATTTGGAACAGAGGTTAGGTAGAACTCTTCAAGACATTGGGGTAGGAAAAGACTTTTTGAACAAAACCTCAGTTGCCCGTGAACTAGCACAAACAATCAACAAGTGGGGTCTCTTCTTATTAAAAAGCTTCTGCACAGCAAGAGAAACCACCAGCAGTGTGAAAAGACAACCCACACTTTGAGAAAAATTTTTCACCAACAGTCTCTCAGACAAAGGTCTACTATCTCAAATCTATAAAGAACTTAGAAAAATCACACCTCCCAAATTTAAAGACCCAATCCCAAAATGTACATCTGAAATGAACAGACATTTCTCACACAAAGAAGTAGACATGGCAAATAAATATATGAAAAAATGTTCAACATCACTGGTCATTTGAGAGATGCAAATGAAAACAACACTGAGATTCCACCTCACTCCAGAAAAAATGGCTGCTATCAAGAAGTCAACCAACAACAAATGCTGGTGGGGCTGTGAGGAAAGAGGCACACTGCTCCACTGCTGGTGGAAGTGTAAATTGTTGCAACCACTGTGGAAATCAGTATGGAGATACCTCAAAGAAGTAGGACTGGAAGTCCCATTTGACCCAGCTATTCTCTTGCTGGGTATCTTCCCCAAAGAATTAAAGGTATTATACCACAGTGATATATGTGCACCCATGCTCATAGCAGCACAGTTTTTAATAGATAAAACTTGGAAATAGCCCAAATGCCCATCATCTGGAGACTGGATCACGAAAATGTGTTTTTTAAATAAATTGGAGTACTACTCAGCCATCAAAAAATGAGAAATTAGAGACATTTATTGCTAAATGGATGCACATAGAGGAGATACTCTTAAGTGAAATAAACAGGAAACACATGTCCTACATATTGAGTAGTTTCTCTAGTGTGAGAAACAAAGTGTAAATAAGGACTTAAAAGTATAATAGATAATGTGCAATAGGAAGAAAAGGGGCAAAGAGGAGGGGGAACTGGGAGAGGTTGGAGAAAGGAAAGAAGGGAATGGAATTAATATGAGACTATGTAAAAATGGGAACAAAGTCTTTGTAAATAGGGAGGGATCATGGCTTTGAAAGGAGGGCAGGTGAAGGGGGAAAACTAATAACCAAGAGAGTATGTAAAGGTGCAAATCTCAAAAAAATGAATGAATACTATAGTTCAAAATAGTAAATTTAAGAAAATAAGATGGCATTAGCAAATGAAAAGATGAAAAATGCAAATTCTAGAATTAAATATATATCTACATATATATAGCACTCGTATGTGTCCAAATTAATAGAGAATATAATAGTTATGAGTATAAACTATTATACCTGAAAATAATGGTGAAAATATTGGAGATAAAGATGATTTACAACAAATGGACCTCATTACTTTGTTGGAGAGGAGACAGTGCAAAGTATGTAAGACAAAGAAAGGAAGCCTGGTTGTGAGCGACAGCCTCAAGGATGAAAGTGGTAAGGCCCAGCATACCTCTCATCCTCACACTGTGGAGAGCTCAGACTAAAGGTATGGGAGGAGAAGCAATAGAGGAAGAATTGAAGAGACAAAAATGTTACTGTAAAGTTAGGACGAGATGAAAGAAAGCAAAATTGCATTCTTAGGATGAGTAATAACATTGTTGACCACCAAATGCAGTGCATAATACAAGTATGTGCATATGTGTATGTATATGCCTGTGTATATGTGAATATATTTGTGTATATGTGTGTATGTGTATATGTGCATATTTGTGTATATGTTCATATGAGCATATATGTGTGTATGTGTGTATATGTTCATATGTGTATATGTGCACATATGTGCATATATCTGTGCATGTGTATGTGGGTGTATATGTGTGTATGTGTGTATGTGTGTATATGCTTGTGTGCATATGTGTGCATATGCGTGTATATGTGTTTATATGTGCGTATATGTATATATGTGTACATGTGTGTATATGTGCATGTATGTGTGTATATGTGTATTAAATGCACCAAAACGACCTCGCATGTGCCCCTATCCCTTTTTCTGAGACAAATGGAGGACCACAACCCATAATATGGTAAGCCAGGCAGTGTGTGCCTGTGTTCCAGGGGACATTTGCAAACTGAGGACAAAGAGAAAAGGGACAGGATGGCGTTGTGGCCTCCTGTAGGGCCTGAGAGAGCTGCACCAAGAGGATGGGCACAGTGACTTCTCCAACAGTTCATGAAGATGCTCTGAGAAGCCGTTGTGTTATTTTCATTAAGTGATAACCAAACATCATGGTCATCATTCCTGTGTCCCCCTCTGATGCGCACAGGGCCTAGGACTAAATGAGTTTCTACAAATCATTCTCTGACATTTTCCTATTTTTTTCTCTATTTCCATTTGTGTGTGTTAGTGTGTGTTTGTGTGTGTGTGTGTGTGTGTGTGTGTTTGAGTGTATGTGTGTGTTTCATTCCAGAGCTGGGATCTAACACAGGGGCTTTGCTGGGGAGCAAGTTCTACACCCCAGCCCTGCCTCTCCTAATGTCTGTAGGGAGAGTGATCAGCCAGCCAGATGGAATTCAGCTGCCTCAGTGCCTGCACTGTAGCCCTTGTCCCCATTCCCAGTGTCTCTCATTATTTTGGTGACCTCCTCCATGGAGATGTTGTCTTGGGACACCTTGGGTCTTCACAGAGCAATGATGACACACAAAGGCCAAGTCTTTCCACTCCTTAATTAGTAATTCATGCAGGCACATTTTAGTTGTCCCTTTGAGAGCCACTGCATTGTTACCTCTAACAAAACAGTCCAAGATGCTCTTCCCTGGGACCACCTTGCCTTAGAGTCAGGAACAAAGCTTTTGGCTGATTGCAAATACAGAGGGACCAATATTTAAGCCAATGTGAAAATAGCACTTACACACTCACAGGATATTGCCTTGATTTTCAGTTTTTTTCCAGTAAGTCAATGCAAGTCATCTTTTGAACATGAAAGCATTCTTCAAAGATCTAAAGTGAGTATTTGTGGCCATGCTGCCTAATTTCTATGGTTACTATGCAATCATGGCCTGAGTAAGAATGTGCATGAACCAAATAGCATTTATGTTTTTAGCCAAAACATAAGAGAAAATCTTTGTATTAATTGTAATTCAATTTAAACCAAGGGAAAGCTATTTAATGATAGTTTCATTCCTGTTACCTGCCTGAATTCTTAATTTTTCATTTCAGATATAGTATGGTTTAATTGTTGGTACAAAAATGAAAGCAGAAGTTGGAGTTTAAAAGAAGGTTAACTTATGTGACTTTATGATTAGTAATGTGCATATATTTAGACAGTGTTTTAGATCCTCTCCTTTATACAATCAGCATAGGGTTGTAACTAGTTGGCAGAATGGTTTCAAGTGAACCTCCAGGTCTGGGTGGTCCCAGGATTGCCAAATGCTGAGAGCTGCTCACAGTAGCTCCTGGTCTCCTGAGATGCTGCCTGTGTGGGGGACATCTGTGGTTCCCTACCCATATCCTCCCCAGTCCACTCAGTAAGAGAAACAGCTTAGGGTTGAATGTGAAAGACCATCTGCCTCCCAGCTGGGGAAAGCTTTGACATTTACAGGAAGGACTTTCCTGGCTTCTGCTGTTGAGGGTTTCAAACTGTCCCATGTGCTGAGACTGAGGTTTTCTCAGGGCTTTCAGTGGCAAATGTGGCAGTTCTGGGCCAAGCAGGGTGACTGCCTTCATGGGTACACTGGATCCCTGCTCCACTGCTCTCCTCTCTTCTCAGTCCTGAGCTTCTTGGTGCCCTGTCCTCCATTTTCACATCTCTCAGATCACTGAAACCTGGAAAATGGAGAAAACTCCATTTTCCCCTCTCCCAGTCCTTCTGCAGTGAAAGAGGCTAAGGTACAGCAAAGCTAATGCTTTTCCTCAAAGCAATTGTATTTGCCTCACTCCTGAGGGACCATCCTGGTGGGGAGTCACCCTGGAGGACAGTGTTAGGGGAACTCTTCCTCCTCAGGATCAGGGCACACAGGAGAAGCTGCACACTTGGGCCTGGACATTGCAGGGCCCTAAGCCCCACACCCGAACCACAGTGGCCTCCAAGTGTGGCCCATACTTTGAGAATTGCAGGAAGAGGACCAGCTTTGCAAAGGGAGATGAGGATGAGGTGATAGTGAGGATGCTGGTGGGGAGAGCAATTCCTGTTCTAGGGCGGCCAGTGTGTAATCTGGGCCATCTGTCCACCAGGAGTGGATGTGGCCTTCAGTCTGCAGGGACTCTGAGCTCTTGTTTCCAGTCTAACTTGTGACTTCATCAAGCTTCTCCAGTTACTTCATAGGTTAAAAAGATTTTAATGCTCTTCATTCTTCTATTTCCTTGTAGTACTGCTAGTCTCATGGTCTTTGCACTGAACAACATCCTCCTCCCCCTTGTTTTTTGAGACAGGGCCTCACTAACCTGATAAATTGCCCCATCTGGGCTCAGTCTTGCAACCCTCCTGTCCTTGCCTCCCAAAGCACTAGGGTTGCCAGCAGGCACTGCATCACCCAGCCAGTGTTCTTCATTCTTAACACTGACCCTAGGCTAAATAAAATAGCATGATGAGGGGAACATGCATGGTGTCACATGGAATGTTATTAAACATTTGCTGTTCTAGTGTCACTGAACATAGCACAAAGTCAGTTCACTTTTCTAGGAAGTGGGTGCTGGTATTTCTTTGGCAATATGACTGCATCTTGCCCAACAGGATTAACTTTATGAAACTTTCTGTGCATGTAGTTTTACATATTATATGACTTACTTTACTCCAGAAATTTAAATGACAAATGAATACTACTGTACAATTTAATTAACTCGCTATTGTTTTGGAAATCAAAATGATGATAAACAGAGTCATCTCAGGGGAACGGCTTGATCTCCCCTGAACCCACTGTGCACTGCCTGCAGGGTCTTTCTAAACCTTGGCTCCCAGTGGATTCTTTCTCTCCCAAAATGGCTATTACCCCTATTGCACACGTTTTCGGTGCATGGTGCTTTAGGATTCAGTGATCTCACCCAACTGCATCCCATCACATTTCACAAAGGCAGTAGTCACCCTGAGTAGAGCCCTCTGCCTTCTCCTGTCACACTCTGACCCTGCTTGCTTGAGAGTCCAGCCCCATCCCACGGGGACAAAGCAGAGTCAGCCAGGAGGAGAGAGAAACTCCAGCCCCAGGAAACCATGCAGAGAGAGATGAGCAGTAGAACCAGTTGTGAAGGTCCCAGGCAGGAATGCAGGCTGAACACTGGAGGAGTTCAGGGATGGTGGGGCTTCAGGTGCTACACCTGGGATGTTGGTCAATTTTTCCACAGTCTTAAAACCAATTGCAGTGTCCTATGTCAATGTATAAAATTATCAATACCATAATAATTTCTGTATGTTCTCAGAGCAAGTTAGTTAATTGTTCAATGATCTATGATAGTACTGAAATAATTCAGAACATGTGTGACATTTTTTATATCAATATCTAATTCAAAAGTATCATGATTAGGAAAATATGTGCACTTTAAATATTTATAGAATAAAATTATTTTCATTCTAACTAGTTAAATGAATGCACAGTATTGTCCAAACCTAATTGGTTTGTTTTTTATTATTTTATTCAATATCTTAGATATGTTTCTGTATTAATTTTTCCCCTAAATTGTACACACTGCTTCATTACTGATAATGAAGCACCAGGTACTAAAGCATGTGAAATTTTAAAAATGATATGAGTTTGGGAACTCTTAGTAATAAAAGCTTAACTTTAATTAGTAGCCTAGTGCAATCCCAGAATTGGGCTAATGAACGCTGTTCATTATTTTACCCTCACAACAACTCAGAGAGGTTGGTACTGTTATATTCTCCATTTAATCCATCAGGACAGACAGAGATGGTGGGAAACGTGTATTAGAACTGCAAGCTCACCATCTCCCTGCTTTGTATAATTTGTCTCTTTTCCTTTAGATCCTGGATCTAAATGAGATCATACAGCACCAGCTTTTCTATACCTGGCTTATTTTATTGATTATTAGGCCCTCCAGTCCTATGTATCTATAACAAATGAAAGAGTTTGCTTCTCTCCAAGGCCGAGAAGAATGGCCCTGTGTGTGCATCTTGCTTTCTGTATCTGTTCATCAGTTGAGGTGTCCATTTCTTGTGATTTAAGTTGATTCCATTTCTTAGCTATTGCAAATAATGCTGCAATGAACATGGGTTTAAAATATTACTTCAAAATTAAAGAATTAAGATATACTATGTACAGGTACAAATTCCCTATAAAGAATGTACTTGTTACTTATGTCAAAAGTGCGCCAATAGAAGGAATCTTAAAAATGTTCATTTCAATACATTTGAATTTATATCCAAAAGTGGGATTGGTGGATCAACTGTTTTTTCTATTTTTAATTCTTTGAGGGACCTACATAATATTTTCTGAAATGGGCATGCTAATTTATATTGTCACTAATTGTGTACAGGCACACACTTTCCACATTATTATTATTGTAATTAGTTTTATTCATATTTCCAATCATAGTCCCTCTATTGTGAAATGACATCTCATTGTGGTTTTAATTCTCATTTCCCTGATGATTCGAGATGTTGAGTATTTTTCTTCTATATCTGGCCACTCATATTTCTCCTCCTGATAAATTTGTTTTCAAATGCTCTTCTACTGATGAGACATGAAATCCTAGCTAATATTATTTCCCCTTCCTGCATTGCTTCCTTATTAACAGTCAAATCATTAAAGACCTGATATGATATGAGAAGAAACTGAGATCATTTCTGTGGAGAGCCTAGCATGGAGCCTGCCTCAGGCCAAAGATGGAAGCAATGGTGGTCGTAACATTCCTTTACCAAGGCAAAATGTATTAAACCTAAGGATGTTTAAAATGCATGACAGATTAGACAAAAGCTTCATTTAGTTATCCAGGCTGAGGAACTACACATGAATCTATCAATATCCAAAATTTCTCTACCAAAATATTAATTGAAGCTATATGGCCAAGGAAAAATTCAGCCTAGATTTTTGGAAATTAAAAATAATTTTTATTCATATCTTTCTTTACATCAGAAATATAATGTGATAACTGAAAAAATTAAGAACAAAATATTACAGATGAATTGACAGCAAGCTACTTCAACACCTTACTAGATTCATCTGATCATAATAGTCCTGAAGGCCAAGAATTCATGGCAATGACTGTCAGTGCATAAAAAACACAGCTATCCAATAAATATAAGCATAGGAACCTGAAAACAGTATACTACATAAGTTTTTGGAGATCAGTATTTTTAATACCCTAATCATTCTTTGCTAGCTGCCACTTTTTCTTGGGTTTCTTTAAGAAACATCAGTTCTATGCAAATAATTTAATATTTACACAATATACCTGATTTTCATAAGAAAAAACTGAAACATATTGAGGCTAAATGCCTTGCTTACAGCTGCAATATAAGAAAGGCAGCCCTAGCTTTTATGTGTTTATACCCAATTCTCTTGCCTTTATATGACAGTAAGTAAAACAAATGAGTCACTCAATTTTAGAATGTATTTATCCACTAAGTAAATATATGCAAATATAGACATTTGATTAAATTGTTTAGTATTTGGAAAACAATAAATTTGTCAGTGGTTCTATGTATATGCATCCTGAAAATATTATATGGGACATTTTCCCCATGAAATAACCCCATGGTAGTTAACTCTACTCCACTGTTCCAGATATTCCTACTCATCCATGTCTCTAGAACATCTACTTAATATATACTGCAATTAATCAATATTTTAAAATAGTAATTGCAATATATTTGTTCTGGACATGTGAATATAGGAAGGTAAGTTCTACTTGGACAAGTTTCGATTAGAATGATAACATTGCCATATTTTGAAGAAGTTTATTTCCTATATTTTCCTTGTCACCCACTGCCTTCAGGTTATCCCAGTCACCTATGGAAGAATATGCCTCAGAGAAGGGAATCTGCATGGAGATTCAAGAGTCTGCCTGAAAATCAGAACTCTACTCTCTGGGAATTTATTCCACAAGGTTGCATAAAATCTCTAAAGAGTCACACACACTCACACACACACACCCTCACAGCTACATTAATTCCTAGCAGTTCCCACTGTGGACTGTTTAATCACCCTGAAGGAAGGATGAACCACAGCATTGTCACTGAGTTCCTGATTGTGGGTCTCACCAGAAGCCCTGCACTGCAGGGAGTCCTCTTCTTTGTGTTCCTCTTCATCTACCTTTGGGCATTTCTGGGCAACATGCTCATCATGGTGGCCATCGTGTACAATGCCAGCCTGCACACCCCCATGTATGTTCTGCTTCTGGCTCTGGCCATTGTGGACACAGTGTGCACCACGACAATCATACCAAAGATGCTATGGACCATGCTGACATCACAGAACACCATTTCCTATGGGGGCTGCATGTCCCAGCTCTTCTCCTTCACATGGTCCCTGGAGGCAGAGATGGTTCTCTTCACCACCATGGTCTATGACCGCTATGTGGCCATTTGCTTCCCCCCGCACTACAGCACCATCATGAATGCCTACATGTGTGTGGCCCTGCTCAGCATTGTCATGGCTATTGGCATCACCACCTCCTGGGTACTCACAGATCTCATCCTGCGGTTGACGTTCTGCGGGCCAAACACCATTGACCACTTCTTCTGTGAGATTACCCACCCTGCTGGCTCTGTCTGCAGCCCTGTGAAAGTCAATGAAGTGATGGTGTATGTGGCAGATATCACCCTGGCCGTGGGGGACTTCACCCTCACCTGCATCTCGTACTGCTTTATCATTGCTGCCATTCTTTGCATCCACACAAAAGAAGGCAAGAAGAAGGTCTTTTCCACCTGCTCCTCCCACCTCATAGTGGTGTCACTTTATTACTCCCCTGTCATCTACACCTACATCCGCCCTGCTTCCAGCTACACCATCGAGAAGGACAAGGTGGTGGCCGCACTCTACACTCTTGTGATGCCCACCTTAAACCCCATTGTGTATAGCTTCTGCAACAAGGGGATGCAGGTGGGGGTTAGGAAGGTGTTCCCTTTCCTGAAGCTCTAGGGGCTTCAGAGGGAACATCTTCTCTCTCTTCTCCAAGCTTTTGTCAGGACCTCTCCCCTGGCAGATCTTCCATCATCACCTCCATCCTACCTTCTGCATTCCTTAGTATTTTCTTCTTTTGCCTTCCCTGCCTTCTTGTTCTCACTGGTGCCATAAATCTGTACTCCCATGTAAAGAACGCAAGTAAATCACAAAGTGTATCCCACCATCTTTCTAAAAATACATACCTACCTTCTAAGTATGCACATAATACACATTTGCTAATAAGGCAATGTCCACAGCATGTTCAAACAACAAATATAAACATAACTTTTAACATTGTTGCATTGACCAGTCTATGAATCAACTCTCCAACTTACAAAGAGGGAATATGCACTGTAGCATGGTGAGAGGTATTTCCAACAGGAAGAGTGCAGTGTCCCCTTGCAATCCATGTAATGATAAACATTATGCTGCAATGTATTTTTAACTCATTCACAATTTTTTATACTGCTTTGAAATAATCTAGTTCCTGCCACTGTTGCCTGCTTTAGACTTTTATTCTATGTGTACAAGAACTATGTATTACTATTAGAAATGCTCCCACAGAAAGTACCAGCCAAATTCTCATTAAATGTCTAGAGAACAATGGGAGGATGAACCCATGTCCTGTGCCTGGGGAACCCTGTGTGATGGCACAGGGCAGTGCACACTGTTGGCCCATCTGTGAAGGTCAGAGTGGTGCTGAGAAGGATGGGGTAGGAAACTCCTGGGGAATTTGCTGGAGGACTACACCTTGGGATCTGTCCCTCCACAGACTGGGTGCTACTGTGAGGTGGTGTCTGTTTCCCTGGGGTGGAGGAAGGTGGAACCTTGCTAAGCTGTCACTGGGAGAAAGACAGCACTTGTTCCAGCCACAAAGGATGGGGCTCAGTCACATCTGGGTTGAGTGACACTCAGCCTGACCTGTATTCCGATTCATCCACAGACAGTTGGCTCTGGTTTTCTCTATCCTGGTGACTTGTTTTGATGCTGATGCTCTGTGACTTGTTAATGTCACCTGGCCAGCACCATGGCCTCCTGATGAACCAGCCCTGTCCAGCACAGGGCAGTGGCTTCCTCAGCTCAAAGTGCAGGATCCTTTTCTTATCCTCCCTTCCTCCTCAAAGAAAGCCATGCACAGAAGTCAGATCAACAATACAGGTCCACCCTGTAGGAACATAAATGTGATGTAATTGCCCAAAGGCACCCCTTATCCTGAAATTCAGCAGTCATGGACATTATTTAAAATACTGAGACTATCATCACTAGAAACATTGAAATTTATTTTTCACAGATTTCTTAATGTAGAGTTGATGAGTGAAAGGAAAATACATAAGACATACAAAGTGATGTTTTGATATATCTATGTATGTAAAATAATTAAGTTAATGAATTCATCACCTAACATACTTTGTTAAATTGTTAAAAGGGGGAACGTTTTGAAGATCTATTCTAAATTCTTTCTTCTTGGAATTTCTTTTACAGTGGCTTCCATATTGCTCTTTGTCATTATTACAATGACTGTTGTATTTTGTAACATGTAAATAAAAGAATCCCACTTCAGTGTATTTTGAACTCCCTTACAAGATCTCTACTTAAAGCATTACCTTGCTTTCAATACACAGGAAATAATTACCTCTGGATGTATCTACCTGTCTAGCATATGGTGCATCTATTAGTTGTAGGATGCTCTAAACTCTGTAAAGATGCAAGTACACCCTTCCTGTCTTTCCCTGCACAGTACCCCACCATCATCACAGTGAAGATATCACCTTCATTGTGAATTCATCACTCCATTTAGGTTCCAGATCAAGGGATAATATTTAGTTCTAACACTTTATGGTGTTTATTTGTTTATATGGAAATGTGGGACAGAGGAAAGTGTGTGTTTTCAATGGATTTCCCCTGTTTAATGGTTTGGGTTAATTCATTTAAAACATGATGGTTAGAAAGCATTTACTCTGACTTGGAGGCTTACTTATTTATTGGAGAAAAGTCCTTGTGCTACTAAATTCAACTAGAAGGAAACTTCTCGAGTTTCTATATGTTCAGCTAGAAAAGGCAAAGGAATGTTACTTTGCTATGTTAAGCTGTTTGTTTGTATGTTTTGTTTTTGAGCCATATTCTTGGTCCATGGCCCAGGTGGATCTCAAACTCCAGAGCACAAGAGAAGCCCCTGGCTAACCACTGAGAGTGAGGATCAGATGGCAGGCTCATCCACCCCACCCAGATTTACTCAGCCCTCATGAACCAGAGGGGGTGCTTACACCTCCTGGGGAAGGAGTCCCAGATGAACAACCATTGTGGTTGTCCTAGGCAGTCCCATGAGTTATCACAGGACCAGGCCCCTGAGTCCCCTTGCCCTGCCATCCACCATGGATTTTCCCGGGATCAGGAATGGGTTCTGTCTTACCAGGTATTATTAGGTCCACAGCAATAGTAGAATGTAGATGCACATAAAATTGATTTAAAATAAATGAAAGCTTTCATACAAACCATATACTTACCTTAAAAATGACAAATGTATGAGATTAACAAAAATAGAAGGACTGGTGGTCTATTATACCACTAACATGTCCACATGCCCTAAATCCATCCAGTAGAGTTAGAAATAATGATCAACACCATAACCTATAGAACTTCCAGCCCAGACACTGGTATCTAAAAGCCACATTTTCCTGGGCATGGTGTCACACACACACACACATACACACACACACACACACACACACACACACACTCACACACCTCTGTAATCCCAGCACTTGGGAGGCTGAGTGAGGCAAGAGAATCCCTGCAAGTTCAAGGCCAGGCTGGGCTCGGCAGTGAATTGGAGCCATAACTACATAGCAAGACCAGAAATGAATGAGTGAATGAGTGAATGAATAAGTAAATAAATAAATTATTCTTCTCTTTATAAAATTCACAGCTCCTTAGAGGAATACTAGAGCCCTCTGAGAATAAACTGAGTCACTATGGTTAGATTTTAGATCACTTTCCTTCTCTCCACAGAGATATTTCTGGAAAGATCTAACCCAATAAAAGTGAGATGTGTTACAAAGCTAAGGAGACTAGTGATAAAGAGTTGTCTTAATAGTTGGTATCTGGTGGACGATAAATTGTGTTAGCATTATTTGGATTAGATACTTCAATTGTTATGACAAATATGTAAAAACATTCACATCCATTATATTTTTTGAAATATCACTCTTAGTTAAACTTTTGGTTTCTACACCAGAGAAATAATATGATATTTACACATGTGATTTGTTCTATTTCACTTAAGAATATGGTTTCTAGGTGAATCAATTTAGCTAGAAATGTGTCAAGTTTACCCTGTTTTACGACTAAATAGTACTGCATCACATAAAAAAAATACATCTTCTTTGTCCATTCATTTGTTGATGGACAATTACGGTATTTTCCAGAATTAGCTATCACAAATTGTGTTGCTATGAACATGGGTACACATATATCACTGTGGTCTGATGCTTTTAATTCTTTGAGGAAGACACACAGATGGAGGATAGCTGGATCAAATAGAACCTCAAGTCCTTTAATTTGAGTAATCTCCACAGTGATTTCCACAGTGGCTGCACCAGACTGCACATGCACCAGAAGTGGAGAAGGGTTCCTTTTTCCCCACAGCCCCTCCAGCATCTGTTCTTGGTTGATTTCTTTCAGGGGTGAAATAAAATCTCAGACTTGCTTTAATTTCCACAGCTTGAATGACCAGTGATGTAGAATATTTATTCAGATATTTACTTGCTATTTGTATTTCTTCATTTGAAAAATGTTCATTCATCTTAGATGTCAATTTTAGCATTGAGTCTTTAAATTTGTAGAGTTTGATGTTTTCTCGTTTTCATATATTCTAGACATTAGTCTTTCATCTGACAAACAGCTACCAACATGTTTTTCCCACTCTGTGTGTTATCTCTTTACTCTGTTGGTAGTCTCTTTTTCTGTGCAAATTCTTTTTAATAAGATGAGATCTCAGTTATTGATTCCTTGTAATATTTCCTTTGTGGTTGGGGTTTTGTTCATGAAGTCTTTTCTTATAAGTGTGTGTTCAAGAGTTCCACCTCACTTCTCTTCCAGCAGTCTTTCACATGTAGATCTGTTTTTATTTTTCATATATAGATCTTTGAACCTTCTTGATTTAAGTTTAGTGCATGTGGAGAGACATGAGTCTAGTTTTAATCTTCAGCATATGGAAAGACAGTTTTTCCTGCACCATTTATTGAAGAGGCTAACTTTTGTCCATTGGAGGTGTTTGGCCTCTTTGTCAAAGATAAGGTGGCTGAGCTTGTGTGGAATTGTTTCTTAATCTTCTGTGTTGTTTCATTGATCCTCAATTCTCTTTTATTTTGCCATTACCATGCTGTTTTTATCACAGTACCTCATGTTGTACGTTTGTTGTTTAAAAACACATCAAATTTTTATGCAGTAACAGTTAACAGTAATTTCCTCCCAGGGACAAATTTTTCATGCTTTTTGAGTTTTTGTAAGCAATTTCTTGTCTTAGGTATATCTTGAATCATTAAAATATTTTGGAACTCTGTTGATCACATTGGGTGTCTGATTTCACTGAAAATAAATTTTTGTACATAGGTTAACAGGGTTTTAGAAAAATGTGATACTAATGATGAAGGAATCCTTCATCATAGGCTTCTTTCCGACTGATATCTGATGTCACCACTGTTGTGCCTCCTCATCCCTGGTGGATGCCTGGCCCCCTCTCTCTGCCCTTTGGTGGCAGTGAATACTCACCTCTCTCAATGGTCACAATGTCATAGAAATCTCCATACATATAAAGCCTTCTGTATAGATCCAGCTTCTTCTTTTATAAAAATAGTTTTAATTTTTATGGTTTTTCCTTTGTTGTATATGTGAATTTTAAATGAAAAGATAAATTCCATTTTCAATTCAGATTTCCAAAAATTCACTTTTACCAGATAAATATTCCTTCATTCCTTCAGTTATTGATGGATTGGCTGGTTGTATTTGTGGGGGAAGAATGGATGACCTCAGCCAAGCTAGTCATGCCTTTCAGCACCAAGCTACAGCTTCCATCCCTTCCACCCACACAAAATTTATGACATGCTTAAGACATGGGATTATGAGACTCAAGAAAATGTTAATGGTTACATCAGGAAAACAGCATTTATTGAGTCTTCTCATCCATGTACCATGTGAATATTCCATCTACAACCAGTGCCTTTATATTTTTAAATAATTAAAAAAATGTTTTCCCAAGAAAGTTATTTTGAGACTTACTTCCATGCACTTCATAAAGCTTAATGTTTTCATGAGTGTGTAATGTGTCTCCATGTAGGATATACATGGCCTTTTTTTCCAAACAACTTTAATACCTATTTGAGCTCTCCAAGTCTTTCTTCTGTAGAATGTCCCACATCCCATGTTTTCCTGGTGATTTTTAAATTTAACATGGAATTAGTGATAAATCTGATGTCTTGTCCTCCCTTTTCATGACCACTGGATATTGATTCTGAGACTTGATTAAATTAAGATTGGACCATCTTTTCCTTCAACAACACCCAAATATGATGGTTTCTACCTGCTACCGCAGAGAAGAGGGAAGGCACCTAAAGCAGAGTTTTACTATTGCTTTTATTCAGCATTAAGATTTCCCAAAAGATTAAACCTAGGGGTGTTATTAGCCCCAGATCTTTCTCTTCCAGCTATCTTTCTGAAATGGTTCAAGAGATCTTACTAGAGTGATCCGTTAAACATTCTTAATGTTTGACCTTTAGCCCTATGATTCAAAGTGGTAAAAATGACACAGTTGTGTTAAAATTAAACATCTGCACAGCCTTATAGAGATCAGCAAACGTCATAATATGTACATCTTGGAGCAGCCTAGGTGCCAATCAACAGATTCATTGATGAGAACCGTATAGTACATATTTCTACATAAGGGAATGCTATTCTTCCATAAAGAAGGATAGATTGGGGTTATTTGGGGGGGAAAGAATGCATGTTGAGACCAGAATTTTAAGCGAAATAAATCAGTCACACAAGTCATTTCTCAGATGTGAGAAATCAAAAATATAAGTAAAGTGCAAAACACTAAGTGACAATAGTAAATAGGGAGATAGATATTTCACAAATGGGAAAGGGACATAGAGGTGGTGAGATATTGGAAGGAGGGGAATGGAAGAGACTAAAATAGGGTTGAAGAGGTATTATGTACATGTACCTACCAGCTCTCCAAGAAGAATGTGACCATTATGCACTGCAGAGATGAACTAATAAAGATGAAAATTGGAAAAAATGAACCACAGGCATCAACTGTCCCAAGAAAAATGTTTCCTGCAAACACAGCAGGGCGACTACTAGACTGGACATTGAGGTGGAACCGTGTGTCCTGCACTTCATTCTCATGTGGTCACCACTTAGTGAAAAACAAATCTCACTTGTTCATCACTGTAGTAATGCCCACAGTCTTGTCCTAGGCATGGGGTATCTGAAGTTGAAAGAGATTTTCTTTCCACATTGCAAATCTAAGGAAGTTGGCCCACTGCCTAGTCAGCCCCCAGAAGTCGCACTGATGGAGCCAGAGCAGCTGGGCTGGAACTGGGATGGGCTCCGTGTAGTTCAAGCATCACCTCTGGGTGCATTGTCATCTCAATGTACTCCATTTCCTTGTGACCACCACCCCTACTCCCCAGGACAGCAGAGAGTTGGGGTGACAATGACAGGAAGAGATAACAAAAACAGGCAGCACCTGAATTCTCACAAATATCAGCACAACCCTTTGCTCGAATAGCATGTATCTCCCCTGCTCTCTGCTCTACCTGTACCTGAGGCATTCATAGGCTGCAGGTAGGGCAACTGACCTGAGTTCCTATATCTTACTCTGCTTCTAACATTTAGTCAAGTGAAAAATTTTCTTCACTGTGACCTTTAGCCCTAAGATTCAAAGTGGGGAAAAGGACCCAGTTGGATCAAAGGTGAACATCTGTAATGCATATTTTGGTCCACAGTGTGGCTTAAAGTCAGAACAGAACACACTTTGTTACAAAAGCACATAGGTTGCTGTAATTTGTTTTATTTTACAATTCATATATTTTAAAAATTTAGGTATACAAAGGTAGATTTTCCCAGAAGAAATTTCCAGAAAGTAAAAACAAGCTCTCCATTACTAAGTACAGAGTCAACATGAAGAAATGGATATTTTAAAGTGTGATTTAACCCCTAGGATCCTCTTGGTCACCACACAGATTACAATCACTGGGCACACTGCAAATGGTGACCACAGGCTGGGCATGACTCCAGCTGCATCCTTCATTACACTCTGCTTAGATGTCCCCTCTCTGTCTCCTCCAAGTGTGTGGCCAGCACATGGAGAAACATCGTTCACCACCACAGTCAGCCCAGTGGGATGGGACCAGAAAGGTCACAACTCTGGCTTCAAACTCAGACACATGCTCCAAATATCCTGTGATAAGAATCAACCTACCTGACACAGAGAAAGTTTAATGGACAAGGCAGCATGGGGAAGGTGGGGTGCATCCATGTCTGCCTGGCCTCAGCAGTCATGAGCCTGAGTGACCTGAAGAAAGGGCTGGGAAGAGGAGGGGGAAGCTGGGGGTTTCACAACTTTGGATAAAATCAATGTTGTCAGACTTCTAGAAGTCTAATGACAACTGAACAATCTAAGATTCTGCAAGTCAAGCTTGTAAATCATCCTTCACATGGAAGATAAGAAGCTGATCAGTGGAAGACCATGGGAGCTGGATCAGAAAATATGGTGAGCAGGACTGGAGAAGAAGAACATGTTCCATCCCACTTTTTAATATAAGCTAGGGACAAAGCAAGGTTTAAGCTCCTTACAAAAGAAGAAATTAATTAATGATGGAGGCTGAGTTACAATAACTCTTCTCTGGATGCTTTTAACTTCTTGATCAATTCTTGCTTGAATCAATTACAAAATATATGATTTAAAATTGTGTCTTTTTATCACTCTTCTGTATCTACTACTATAATTTTCTAAAGAATAGATTTTTTCAATCTAGTTTTCCCCTGTGATAAAAACAGAGGAAAGGAAGACACTGAAAACTCTCCAGAGATTTCCCAAGACACATACAAGTTTTCAGTATTTCAGTATTCAGCTACAAAATTTTACCAATATTAATATACCTGAGGGCAAGATAAGTCTTTCCCCTTGTAGTAGTTTTTCTCATTCAACTCCACAATAGGTACATATTCAAGTCAAATAAATTTAAATGTGTAACATATTCATTTTCATAGGGGGATAACACCAATTTTTTCATAAATGAGCATTATCGTGGGTGTACAATACCAATGTTTATTCTGTATGGTATTTATATTGATATATTATAAACTTTAATTTTATGAGATTTTATGTTAATCAATGATTACTTGGAAAAAATATCAAAAAATAAAGTACTGAATTCTTAATATTAATTAAATGTTTATAAATATGCATCAAAATATTCCACATCAATTTTTTTTGGTTTACAAAGTCTAAAACATAGCAAAAGTTCCTATAAAAACAAGAACAGCTCCTATATGAACTACAAAGTAAATACCAATAGACCGCTACAAAAAGTAATCTTTGCATCAATTATCACACCTAAGGCAATTTTCACACATGATAATGGTACATTAAATACACACATATTGCTTACACTGACAGCACAGGTGTTTTGCTTTCCTGGTATTTTTGTAGGATATACTTGACATCTTTCTGGTCTTGTTATTTTTTCAGGAGGTTATTATTATATAATACAATGTGCAGCTAATAAGAACATAAAATATCAATAAAATAAAGTGTTAAATTTTTAATATGTATTGTACATTTGGTATAAACATCAACATTTTCACATCAGCTGTGTAATACCTTACAAAACCTGAAAGATAACATCAGAAATAAATTTCCATATGAACTACAATGAACATACCAGTAGAACTCTAAAACAAAAATAATTTTTGCTTCAAATGTCACAACCAAGGCAATATTCACACATGACAACTGCATGTTCCATGCACATGTCTTGCTTACCCTGAAAGCACATTCAATTGGCTGGAAAATAAGCTATTAATGAAACATCAAATATGCAATGAGTGCTTGGAATAGACATCAACATTTTCACATCAGCTATTTTCTTGCTTATGAAACTTAAAAGAGGCCATCAGGAATAAAATCCTATGAGAACTACAATGTAAAAAAAACCAAAAGCCTATCATAAAAATAATCTTTGCTTCAACTGCACAATAAGGCATTCTTCACACATGAAAACAGCATTTTCCTTACACAAGCTTCACTTAAAACTTTCATAGCACATATGTTTTGTTTTCCTGTCCTTTCTTGTAGGCCACAGTTTCATATGTTTGGTTTTCCAATTGTCTTTGTGATGTTGCACTTTCTTGTTCACCTGCCACATCAACAGTATGTTGCACAATTTTTTTCATAATTCCCTGAGCAGAAAATTTTTGCTTTTCCTCTGCTGTTAATTATTTCTTATAAGTATAAGACAGTAACATTGTGTAAAATACAAACAACCACTTTGTAATTCAAGTGACTTCATACTTGCTGATAGCTCATCTACAACTGTACTCCACTTTTGGTTTTGTTGAAGGAAGTTTTCCTCTCAGGCTTTTGTTTTGCTGAGTGTTCCCTATCAATATTTCCATCATGATGAAATGTTGACATCAGCAGTACCAGTTTGTTTTTATTTCATATATGAGACCAATGTTATATCTTTCTGAAATCCAAAGATAGTACTCCACAATTCTCTGTTTGGAAATTGCAACATTTCCTTTGGAATTTCTGCTTTTTTCCTGCATACAGCTCCTATGCTGGTCAACTTGTACTCTGTTAAACAAATGTGACATCAATTGGAAACTGGTAAACCAATTGTCAAATGCCACATTCTGATTAGTTTAGGAGATGGGAGCAAGAAGTGTGTTCACAACATTACTCATTTTATTAATATATGAATAAGACATGGTGGCTGAGTTCCAGGATATATTTCTAAATTGAAAGCATAATGAGCCTTTGCAGCAAGGCATATATTTTCATGCTATATTTTGAAGGTTTTTCTGCATATACTCCCTGAAGCTACAGGAACCATGAGTGCTGCAAATATTTGAACAGTAGTTATGTATTTGGATGGTTTATAAATTATTTGCCAATTACCCATAAATATCTCAAACAGTGACTGGATCACAGTGAGATTATGTTTGTTTTTCTTTCTTGATAGATGGTTTTGTCATCAAATCTCAGGCAATTTAGAAGAGAACCAAATCTCCTCAGTGCCATTATCATTCTACAAACCTCAAGCCCATACCCTTCATTTGTCCATCAGTCATTTACATTCCTGTGATTTCCATGAGGAATCCCTGTTAAGTACAGCAGACCTATGAATGCTTTCAGTTCAGCTAGTGAGGTGTCATAACAAAGACATTTTTTGAGTAGGGCTATTGGTACATAAAGAGCATTTTACTTGTACTTCACAACATCTTGTATCATTTTATCTGGTATAAATGATTGCCAACATTCAGTGGCAGTGCTGGGATTCTGTCCAATAGGATTCACCACTGCCAATATCTTCACTATATTTTTGGACCTAGTTCTAACATAGGATCATTCCATTTAGTTGTATGAATATTTGCACCATTTCAACTAGTCAAGTATGTACTTACATTGCTCCTTTGTTCATCATCTGAATCAAGTAGGTCTGCATTCCCTGTGTATCGCTGCATTTCACTTGCACAGGAACTTTGGCTTACATGGCCAATGTCAAAGTCATTATGATCTTCATTATCTATGCATGAGCAATCTGTGGATTCATTTTTTACCTCCTCAAAACCTGCAAATCTGATATTTCATGTGCCATTGTACTGGATTAGGATAATTCTTTCTGAAAAATCCAAAGAAAACTTTTTATAAAACAAAGCTTAAGTGCATAGAAATTTAGCAATAAGCATTTAATATGTAAAAGACCTATTGGTGTGATGGAGCTCTCATTCACAACATGCCATTCATCTGCCAAGTGGGTGAATGCACAGATGGGGTATTGTTTTCCCCAGGCATAGCTACTATGAGTCACACTCACATTCCATTATGGTAAAGTACATGTTCACATAACAGGAGAGTAGTATGGGTGTATTTTACCCCTTGTGATGCTCAGATAAACATACTCAAAACTCCTTAGATAGAGGGCTCTGTGGGCAAAAATCCTGGTTTGACATGTTTGTATATGGGTACCCACCTTGCTGTTCATCATGCCAAATGAGTAAATACAATGTTTCCTGTGTACCTCTCGGCAATGCTACTGAGATGCACAGCACAGTACTGTTATAATACAGTATAAATACACAGTATACAATTATGGGATGGGTTGTTGTACCCTGATGTTATGCTCCTTTAGGAGTAGAACAAATAATTCTACCATTTTCCACCAGCTGTTTGAAAAAAGTTAAAGATAAATTTACAAGTAAGACATCAGAAAAGTTTCTTTTCATCACTAAATATGATTATGAGATAGTAAAAATAAAAATATTTATCAGGGAACATGTAATGGCATGATTAAATATGTCTGCCTATATCTGAGTAAAAATACCTGGATATTTAATTAGTCCAAATGGCAATAATGTCCTTTTACTTCCCTAGGTAATTAAAGGTGAAGCTCAAAAGTTATTCTGATAAAATCTAGAACTGCTATGTGCATTACAGAGAAGCCCAAGATAAATCTATTGCATCGTGGATACTAGTAAGCCAAAAATAATCTTCTCTCCCTAATCAGTTCCACTCTAATTTTAACAGATTCCATAGTTTCTTTGAGACTCAGATTAACAGCTCTCACCTAGCTTAAGTTAAATTCAGAAATTCTGTACTTGCTAAATTATAGACATGGAGGCACAAAGACACACCTGGGTCTGCTGCATTGGAAGTGCCCTGGGCCCTGCTGGAAACTATCTCCTTGGGTGACCATAGTCCCTCTGGGAGGATGCAACTCAGCTGTCCCCTCCTGTTGGCTTTGTAGTTGGATGTTATATTACAGCACCTGGCAGTCTGTTTATCGAGGAAGATGTGCACATGTCACATGTCGATGGTTCAGATTTTTCCACATATGGGACCCACTGTACTAGCTCAATATTGTTATTTTCATTAGGGGGTGGCTCCCTCTTTTTTTAGTTTTGGGAATACAACTAAGGACTTTAGGCTTGCCAGGCAGGCATGGCACCAACAGGCTACATCCATGGCCCTGAATATTTCCATTTGTTTCCAATAAATGAAACACAGAAATGAGTTAATAAAAGATCCAAGATGAAATCTGATCACCTAAAAAGCCAATCTTTTCAGAAAGCTAAGCCACCAAGGGAGAGCTGCTTTGTCATAAGAGACTGCCATTTGAAACCATGAACTACATACTGGCCTTGTGGGCTGCAGCTTCTGACATCAGTGGCTCTTGGGTGTTTGCTTCCTAGAGCAAGAGATGGATAGGTGCACCACAGGCCTCCACAAACTTAGAGCTGAGAAGACTCTGAGCCACCCTGGAGGTCCTGTGTCCTGCATAGACATGAATGTTAGATGAAGGGCACCCAGTGAGCATGCAGGGCTGGCAGAAGCCTTCTCAGGCCCCATTTCATATCACCATTCCTTAAATTGTAGATTACAGGATTCAGGATTGGAGGTAGCACGGTGTAGAATACAGCAGGCAGCCTGTCAATAACTGGGGGCGCATCTGCATGTGGCCTCGGGTAAACCATGAATGCACTTAGTATAAAAATGGTGAAGACAAAGAGATGAGGGAGGTACATGGAGAAAGCTTTACACTGAATTTTCCTGGATGGAATCCTCAGCACAGTAGAGAGAGTGTGAACATAAGAGTACACAATGCAGACACAACATGACAGGCCCAGACACACTGCTATTCCCAGGCTTGTATAGACCACCAGAAATGTGTCAGAGCAGGAAATCTTGAGTAAGGAGGGAACATTGCAGAAAAATTCTAGTATCACACTGGAACCAAAGAAGGGCCCAGAAAATGGGCCAGCAGTGTACAAGGCTCCAAAGAGCCCCACACATCCCAGGAAACTCCTGCCATCAGCAAACATGCATCACCATCCTTGATTGCCTCATAGTGCAGGGGACAGCAGATGGCCACATAGTGGTCATAGAACATGGCAGTGATGATAAATGTCTCACCTGCTGAGAAGGATGTCACTAAAAATGGAGCTTGGAGACAGACCTTGGAATGGAAATGAAATTTTTGAGAGTCAGACTGTTGAGGATGAACTTTGGGATTGGGAAAGACACCAGGGAGACATCCAGCAAGGACAAGTTCTTTAGGAAGAAGTACATGGGTGCTTGGAGCTGTAGGTCCAGGGATATCACTGTAAGGACAGTGATAATGAGAAGGTTACTGATCAGTTACATCAGCCAGAAGAGGAGGCCACAAAGTTTCTGTAGCTCTGGGTTCTCAGAAAACCCCAAGAGAAGGAAACTGGACACCAAGGTGGCCTTGACCATACTAGAGCCTCCTCACTGCGTGTCAAGGTGAGGACATATGAAAAAAGAGAACTCTTCAAAAGCAGTAACAAACTCTTCAAAGCAGTAATATATTCAGAAACATTCAGTTGTAAAGGAATCATTAACTTCTGCATCTTAAAAACTTTTTTGCATTTTCTTGAAAATTCTTTCCTTCCTTCCTCCCTCCTTCTGTCATTTTCTTTCTATCCTGTCTGCTCCCCTTTCCTCCCCTGGCTTTCTATCCTTTTCCCTCCCCCTGCCTTCCCTTTCCAGCTGAGGATTGAAGTAAATATCACACATCCTAACAGTAGATAATCTAACTCAAAGCTACATGCAAATGGCTATTCTTTCTTTAATGTGAAGTAATTAATATGAGTAATATGTGAGGTCAGTTAGCCTTAGTTTTGCTTTTAAAGTTTTGACAATCAGAGGTTTGGGAAGGAATTTTCAGGTTAGCAGGGTTGTCTTATTTCCCCTTAAGTGGTAGAGAATTCTTTCCTTATTACTTAGAATATTTCAGATAGGTAGAAGTAAAGATATTGAATGTTCTCACAACAAAAACATGGGGAACTCTTAATGTGAGCCATGTGTTAATTACTTTGATATGATGGTTACATAATGTACACAGGCATGAAACAGCACACTACTCACAGTAATATTACCAATAATAAGAAATAAACATACAAACTACAGACAAATAAAGTGGCATCAACTGGTCATTATAAGAGATCACCACATCCTGTAGCCTCAACTTAAACATGCTCTGAGATAAACACAACTTTTCTAAACATGGAAGCTCTGCCAACTCACTGGGTGTTTGTGTCCAATTTTTACTGAACCTTGTTTCATGACAAACATTTTCTACCAGAAAACATCTAAAGTCTCATGTTCTTTACTATCCCCAATATTGGGTACAGAAGCAAAACGTGTTCTCATGTGTTTCTATGATCATGGACTCACAGATACCATTATATTAAACAATGCAACACAGGCAAATCACTTCCTCTGTCTTCTTGGATGTGAACAAGAGAATGTAAATGAAGCTTTCTTGTTCATTGTATTTTCTTCAGCTCATGTGATCCTAAAATATTGAAAAGGACCAGGAGAAGAAAAATGAATTTTTCCACACAGTTCATGTCCTTTGGGTCACATTTGTGTACCACAGCCTTGGTATAGGCTTTGTGATGTTTGATTTGTTTATAAAAGATGATCATGACAGACTATATTTCTCATTTTGCCTGATTGTTTTCCCCTGATGTGCTTTCTGTAATTCATTTTTAATGCTATCAGATATATTTTTGTGTGTTCATAATATTTCCATAAATTATTGTTTACTAGTGGTGTTGTTTATTCTTTACTCACAGCATAAAAAGTTGTCCTGTTTGTTTAAGAAATGAACTAAATGATAGACACAATTTGTTTTGAGGGGGGAGTGTGCTGTTCATTGGAGGAGGCATAAAAAGAGAAACAAATGAAATTAAATAAGGAAAAATCAGAGGTAGTGACAGGTGTTAAGTTAGGAAAAAGTGTTACTCTGGAGACTAAGTGTGGGGAAGGGCATTCACCTGGGTGACCCGGGTGCTGACCCTAAAATGCAGAGAAAGAGCTCACAGAAAAGACCTCTGTGGAGGCTGACTTAGGAAACAGAGTTTGAAAACAGTGAAGGTTGTGGGCACCTAGGTCACCTGGCGAGAAGCAGACTGTAGTGACTCTGGAGAGCTGTGGTGGGAGAGTGAGGAGAGAACCCTATGGGTCATCCCATTCTTAAGGCAAGTCTGGACAAATATGGTGCAGACTGGTGAACAAAACCAGAGAAATCAGCTGTTAAAATTATTTTTTCGCTTTCCTAAAGTTCCTTACTCTACAAAAAATTTAAAAATCTATTTTGAAACAGAGTATTTTAACATTTTATCTGAAGAAATTTGAAATTCACACATCAAATAATCCCAGATATTCAATCACCCAAAAAAAGGCTTATTTGTCAAATGTATTTTTCGGAAATGATTCCAACAGGTCTACTGGAGTGGAAATATTTTGACTTCAATGTGAGTTAGAAATTTAGGCTGTCTTTGGAGACTGTCTTCATGGCACACTGGCACACCTCTAGGCTTCTGGTAAGACTCAAATATTCCTGCTAAGCTCTGGGGAATTCACAGGGAAGGGTGGAAAATAAAGTAAACAGGAAAGTCCTTTGTCTTTTGTAAATGTCAAGTGTTGCATCATTTGAAAATCTCTGAAGGTACAAGGTACACAGCAGATCTTTGTAAAGACACTTAGCTAATACACAGGCTCTCCCAAAGGAAAAGGCCTGAATACCCTTATTAAGTGGTTATGTCTCAAGATCACTAGCATTATAATCACTGTTATTTTCTATGCACAGATATTCTGGCCACAGAAAACATTCTGAAATAACACCATGGAGGACATGGCTCTAATATTTACCAGTATTATAGTAAACTGATTAAATACTCTCTTAATTCCCTTTATCATAGAATTAGACAATCTAGTATGGTTGTAAGCAAAAGTTTATAACTTGGGCAGTTCATTTAAAATGAATATATGAAGATTTTGTCCTGTCAAATATTCTTAATAACTTTCTTCGCTTAATGATTTTGGCTGAGAGAATCTCAAGTCAATTTCAGGATGTGGATTTGGACCATCAGCTTGGTGGTGTAAATGAAGTTAATGCTCAGAGAAACTTCGCTATACATATCCAAAGTTCAATAATATGAAAAGTGAAATAAATTATAATGATCTTCTTTTAAAATTCCCCACAGAAGAGCAATGAAAATGAAATGACTTTTAAAGATAGAGCCATTAGAAAATTAAAATTATGTTTGTGTATCTGTTTTGTCCTCTAATAAATTTTAATCAAATATGCTAAAATTTTTAGCTAGGTTCTACAAAAATAATTTTGGCTCTAAGAAATATAGTTAGCAAAATACCATGTTTCTCCTACATACTTCAGTAATAATGTTCAAATTTAGAAAGCTTGATTTACTCCTCCTGGGCAAGTAGATGTATAACTGGGAGTATAGAGAACATAATCTTACAGTCTCTAAAAATCACATAATTCCCATTTATTATGTTGCATTTGTCATATGTGTTAGTTGTATACTAATTATAATAAGCCAGTCATCAGTATTATAACCTTAGTTTTTAAATGATTTGTGGTTTATAAATAAAACAGAGAATAGTCCAAACACACACATACAAATACCCTTTGGCCTTTGCACATACTTTGGACAGGTTCCAGACAAACCAAAATTATTAGGGTGGAATTTAATCTGTCTTACATTCTGAAACCCTGCCCCTTGGCTGACAGGGCTGGAGAACTGGGTGTCCCCGCTGAAGCAGAGAACACATTCTGTCTTCCTCTGTGTTTGGTTCTGTGTCAGCCCCGACGCAATTGCTGATGCTGCCCACACTGCAGAGAGCCATTTTCTTCACACAGATTCCTGCCTATGAACTACTCTTGGAAGCACTTTCAAACACACATGCAGACACAGTGTCTCACCAAGTACCTAGTGCACATTCTCCCAATCCAGTCAATGTATAAAATTAACCACAAAAACACTTTTTTGACCTTCCTAATATTTTTCTTTGAGTTTCTGGTATGAGAGAAATGTTGAAGTTTAGTGTTTTGTATAATTGTCTTCTGTCTCAATTCCTTTGGTGCTTTTTGTAGCTCAGGTCTGTCACTAACACATTTGTGTAGTCTTCTGTAATCTAATAAAATATTAGTCTTTGTTTTCTTTTTCAATAATGTTTTTCCTGAACATAAAAATTTCAGTTGACAGTTGCTCTAGTTTTATTGTGTAAGTTTCATTTTCAATATTTAATTCATTGTTGTTGACTCCTGACAGCCATCAGTATTTTTAACAACCACCTGTCTTTTTTCCCTCTTTAAATATGTGTTCTTTCTTGATGCTTTCAAGATTGTTGTGTATACTTTCCTTTTGATAGTCACACTGCTACTTATTTTGTCTATTTGCATCTATGTTTTATGCTTGATATTTTTGTAGTACTTCATCCCTACAAAATTTGAACTCCCTTAAATTTGAGAAAATTTTGGCTATTATATCTACAAATATTTTTTCTGGAATCATCTATTATCTTTCTTATCTATCTCACCATCTAACATAATTTCTATTACTTTACCTTCAATTTACTTACTGCTTCAGTAAAATTTTCATTTCAGGAATTGGAATTTTTAATGTGATAATTCCTATTTCATTAAGTTTCTTTTGTTGAGCAATTTTGTTTTTTGATGAGATTCTGTATGTGTTGAAAATGTATTATCTATTTAAAATTCAGATGGAAATTAAATATCCTTCTCTGTATATTGCAATGTCTGATTCACCTTCATGCACTCCATTTTTGGGGTCTCTATATGGGCATAAGCCTGATGGTTTCTGATCTTCAGGAATGCTAAATTGTAGAGATTCTCCAATTTATCCCTTTTTTGTAAATGAATATTATTTGTGCTTTGAGAAACTGATTTCCTGACTGGAGCTCAACTGTGACTGTTGCCTCATTTGTGACAGCCTCAGTTTTGTCCAGATCTTCCTTTCTCTGTGTTCCTTTTTTCTTGTTTTATGACTCAATTTACTATATGGAGGGATTACAGTAGTCCAAGTGAAAATAGACTACACATGGTTACATTATATGAGCTGTTAGTTTTTGGAACTTTTGACAAGGGACAGAAGAGAATTTCTACTCATGACAAGGAAATCTTCACTTCAGTGAGCCACAAGCACAGGAGTTTTAAAGCACATGTGACTCAAGGGCAGTCAGAGATGTAACTAGGCCATGTTTGACCTTCTCTCTTTTTCTTTCATTTTATATATCTCTTTACTCAGAGCTCATGCTCACCAGCTTTCTCTTTTCCAGTTCCCTGATTCAGAAATGTGTTCCATCTATTGGTGTCAATTGTGTTCAATGTAATAACTAGCAGTACTACTGTGTTTTTGTGAAAATTCCACAGATCCCGACACTAACGTCCAGAAGAGATTCACCAGTGGAACTCTCTTGCTAGGTTTGTCCACGTGAGCTTGAATTCCTGGCCAGTGTACCAGGGACTATTCATTGTCTAGTCATTTCGAGGAATGGTTTTTGTGTTATGTTCAGGTTTTGCATTTCTTTTCCCTCAGAGGAGAGGCAGGGTTGCATAGCATTTCTTCCTAGCCCATCAAAAGAAGAAGAGAGCTCTGCCCATAGGACTCAGCAACTCAGTCCAAGGGTACTTACTACAATGCTTCAAAATTGTTGAACAAACATAGTCTGTATCTGGGTGTGTATAGAGGTTTTATTCAGCACCATCAAAACTAACAGGAAGTCTGTAATCCCTCATTACTTGATGGATGAAGCATAGCTCAACAATATCTGAAAATAATGAGGTATAATATCAATCCAGATAATAACACAGATGTTTCTAAGGGGAAAAGCCCCACTGAGTGATCACATATGCTTGATTGATGTCTTTGGGAAAAGGGAAAATTATACAGATAGAACACATATCAAGGGCTGCTGGCTTAGATTAATGTAGGTTTGAGTACATGCAGCACAAGGGACATATTTCTAAAGTTTTTATTTTACAGTAGTTTTGTATTTACAAAATATTTACAAAATTTTAGTTCATGTATACCACACATCCTGTTTCCTTTAATAGTAACATCTTACACTGCTAGAGTATATCTGTCACAATCTGTATACCATTGCTGATGTACTATTCAAAACTATACTTTAAGCATATTTTCTAATTAGTAAGCTGGTGCAATCATTATGTTCACAATCCTATCTAGTGTACCACAGTACAGTACATTTATATTACATTTTTCAGAATTTTGTCAATTTTGATGACCTTGAGAACTGGAGAATTTTGGTCAGACATTTTTTTGTAATTTCCTTTGGCTTGAACTTGTCTGATTCTTTCTGATGATAGTAGTGTTCTTGGAAAGATGATCACAAGACAAGGTGCCAGTTTCTTCCCCGTTTGGTAAATTGTGCAGGACCAATAGTTTTCATCTCTGGATGTTTGTGAGGATCACTTGTCAAATCTCACACCTGTATAGTCACACACAACTCCTGCCCACAATCCACAAGGTATTCCACAGGGAAAAGCCACTGTGTGCCCCTGGATGAGGCCTGGGAGATAGTTTGTATGATTTGCTCTGATTTGGCTCTATCCATTTGGAATCCTTTCAGGAGATTCTTTCAACCCAATCATTGTGGGCTTTGTTTCTGGAGATTTGGATGGTTTGATCATGTCCTGACTGTGTTAGTGACTAAAAGTAAGACATGAACCTACAAGATCAGCTCATAGCTGTCCTGCCCTGGTTGGTGAATTAGGAGGTTTCCAGGACCACTGTCCTCTAGTTCAGGGGGTAACAGGAGCCAGACACCAGGCTGTGCTGCACTCCAGTGTGTTGCAGATTTTAGACCTTCTCAGCAAAAAACAGCAATAAAATATGCACATGTGCACAGATAGGGCTCTAACATTTCTGTATGTCCTCACTGCATCTGAATGAAGGTAAGCTGCAGTTTACATTGATGCCACCATAGCTAGTCCATCCCCTAGCAGGTCAAGCTAGCCTGATTTCCATGATTATCTGTGACTCACCTCTAACAACACACTGGGGGCAGGCAAAAGTAAGCTTTTACTCACTTTCCTATTCTACTGCAAGTGTACAAGGGATCATACTCATTCTCTCTTTTTTTTTTGTATGAGGAATTGAACTCAGGTCCTTGTGCTTGTGAGGCAGGTGACAGAACCTCTGAGCTAAATAGCTGGCCCCAATACTCATTCTCCATGATGGGGTAAGGCCACAGTATCCACTGGCACATGGTGCTTGTGTGTGATTTCCTCCCTCATGTATTCACAGAATCTGCTCATTTCCAAACTTAGCTCCATCAGCCCCATTTCCTCTTCTCCAGTGAGGCTGATGCAGATGTTTGCAATTTTGAGGTTTTTGTGGTCTGGTTCTGTATTCTACCTGGAATAACAAAAATTCTCAGATTTTCATAGATTTTCTTTGGTATTCAAGGATTGGCACTTTGCTTATGTTGTACTGATTTTGTCAAATCCATGATGTCTTGTATTCATGATTAGAGAATAATGGAGAAGATTCCCTGCCCTAACATTCCCTGTGCTCCATATATTACACTCCCTCTTGTCCCCAATCCACTGAGCTGTTTATTTTCCCTATTCTTCATTTTAAATAGTATTTAGATTGTGAGAGATTTCTGTTTCTTTGAACTCTCAGAATTTCCATCTCTTCTTAAAATTGCCTATTTGTTGCTGCTTGTTGTGTACTATTCTTTATGCACCAATTAATTTATTAACTTCAGTTCTTTTAAATTATCTTTCTGGCAGCTCCAATATCTGTGCCATGACTGAGTCTACTGTAGATGCTTACACTGCCTATGGATATTGTGTCCACTTTTTGATCTGCTGGTACATTTTCATTCATCACCTGACCTGTGACATTAGATAATACAACATGAGATTAGCATATCCTTGGTGTGAAGACTGATGCTAATCTGTACAGAAAAGTATCTATGTTTCTATTTACAGTAGCTACAAGTGTCTGAGGCTTCCGACCCTAGTAAAGTCCTTGTTTCTGTTTCCTCTCCTGTCCTCCTATCTCCTAGTGACTCAGAGTTGTGTCTGTACCTTGCCAGTAATAGCTCAGTGTCTTTTCCTGAAGCTCTGCGGGGAAGCAGAGGGTGCAAATTTATGCTCTTTCCATCCATTCCACTCTGTCATCTGACCTTGCTGTAGGGAGAAACCCTAACTGAGGTGTCACCAACAGAGTTGCCTCTGTCCCCCTAGGTGTACAGCAGTGCTAGCAGAGACTGGAGTGAGAAAACCCTTTCCAGGTGCAATACCTCTGGAATGCTCTGTTCCTCAAAGAGAAGTCTTATGCTTAGGAGAAAATACTGGAAAGAATTCATCATTTTTAATTTTCTACTCTTCTGGCAAACCCAGAAGCATTTGTTCCCTTGAGTCTTACCCTTACATTTCAGACTTTTAGCTGCTGGTTTCCTGTAGTTCTGCCCCATGCCTGTGCAAGGCAGTTCTCCTTCTATCCTCCTTGGAGAGTCTCCCTACCCTCATCCTGACTGCATGCAGAAATTCACCCAATTTCAGACCCTAGCAGATAATTCTTTCTCTTGCTTCTGTTCTGAGTGATAAGATTTTATCTATAATTTCCAATATGTAACAATCAGTTTTCTTATTAGAAGCTAAAGATGAAATGCACATGCATGCCATTACCTCTGAAATAGAAAACAAAATTGGACTATTAAACACACATATGAAAAAAGTCTTCACGATCCTGGTAGTGAGAGGAACTTGTTTAACTAAAAAGAGACATCTATAAAAACAAGGAAAATGAAATAAAACAACTAAACAATAAAAACAAGAAACCTGAAAATATAATTAGGATGTAGAACACTTCCTCCTTTGCAAGCCCTCCAGACCCCAAAGCCCCTTCCTGTACCACTAGGGTGCCTCCCCAGGGTCACTCCCATGGTAGGTTCTTTCCAGCCTTCCTTGATCCTCCCTGTGAAAAGTGGTTCATTCTCCAGAGCATAGGTGATTACAGATCTTATGGTCAGGGGATCTTTCCTATTGCAAGCTTCCTTCTTCACTCTACTGCAACAGGATTCCCTCTCCTTATGCCAATCATCTTTTTATATAAGATCTCTGCTAACCAAAAATCAAAAAGAATTATTAAAGAATTCAGGAAGAAAAGTAAAACCAACCAGCTGAGTAAATCACAAAAAAATCCAAGAGCTAGCATTATCTTTGATGTTGAAGACCAGAATGCATTATGCTATTGATCTAAAGAAAGCAGAATTATTGTATTACCTTCTGTTTTTACCACTAATTACTTAAAGAGGGGAAGGGAAAATAGGCATAGGGAATGAAGAAGTAAATGTTTAAGAAAAAATATGTATACATGAAAATCCTTTCTTTAAGGTGGTGGGAATCAAACCGGGGGCCCATGGGCACTAGACAAGCATTTTCTAGTGATCTCTGCCCTCCATCCCTTTAAAAATTCTTAAACATTTACAAAGTATGCAAAACACCTGTGAGAACTAGTGTATTGGTTTAAAATGTGACATGACAAAATATGTTTTTTGTATGGTTATGAAAGATAAATCGAAATGAAAAGTAGAGCAATATCATTTACATTATGTTCTGGGCTGAACTCATCCAAATGTTGAGGTTCACATCCTTGGCATCTCACATGATGGCACTGTGTTTAGAGCCAGTCCTTGTAAAGTGGTGGCTCAGGTAAGATGTGGTGGCTGTCATCCAAGCTTACTGGTGTCCCATAAGGCCAGGTGGTCACAACAGGTGGGGATAGAGCAAAGATAACTCACATACACAAATGAGTGCTTGACCACACACACACACGCACACACACACACACACACATACACACACACAGAGATGCAAATGAACGTGGGTGAAGCAGCAAGATGGGGCCAGCACAGCTGAGAACTGAATGCACCTGAACCCTCACCCTTTCCACACCCTGATCCTGGTCATCTTGCTCCAGAATTGTTAGTAATTGAGTTTCCATTGTGCAAACTCCCCCAGGCTGTGGTGTTTCATTCTGGCAGCTGGAGAGATTAATGCTGATTAGTATAAAAAATGAAATAAGGCAAAGGGATTTAGCTCAGTGGTTTCACCACCTGCTGTGCAAGCACAAGGAACTGAGTTCCATCCTCAATACCAAAAAAAAGAATACTGAAGTATTTCATGATGAATTTATCAAAATTATGGAAACTATAACACATTCCTAAGACAATTTTTTGAAGATGTAAAGATGCCACATTGCTGTGGAAATGTCCTCTATGAGGAACTGTGTCCATTACACTCAAATCCCTGCAGGTTTCTAGGAAAGTGGTAAACTGGAGCTGAACTTCCTGTGATGATGGTCTATGGGTCCACAACTGCACCAGACTCAAACTAAACACCACAAGGATACCAGGCAAAGAAGAGAAAGAAAGTGTAAGTGAGCATCAACTCCATAACAAACGTGGGGATTCAACAAGAGGGTTCTAGAAACAGGCAAGTGGAGAGTGTGTGATCCACAGTATCTGGAGAGCAATAACTTGAACCAAAATCCTGAGGAATGAGGAGGGCTTCGTGGGTCTGTTACTAGAATTTAAGAAGAACATTATAGGATTGTGCTCTGAAAATAAATCCCATCTTATCCCACAGCTAGAGAAGCCCATGTTGAGTGTCCATTGGATGTAGCTTCCACCCAAGTGGAGCCAGGGTTCTTGGGGAGCTCCTGAGGCAGTTGTCCACACCCAAAAGGGCACCACAGTAGGTAGGCTTACCTTGCTCAGGGGAAATCCCTACACAGGTCATCTGGGGAACAGTGGCAACATGAAGGGAAGCTGTGCTCATTGAGGCTGACTGAAATCCAGGGGAGAATCAATGTAAAAGAAGTGTGGTGGCCCAAGGACTTCAACTAATTCCATTAAGAGACCCAAAGTCAGAGCACTGTGTCTCTTAGGGTACCTCCCAGCTGAAACTGAGCTGAGATTGCTATATCCAATGGTCATGTGAATGCAACCTTTTAGGTGCTACATCTAGAGGAGCACATGGATTCCACTGCCAGGCATGGAGCATAGGGAGAGAGGGCTGCTTGATGTTTATTCTAAGGAGCTGCAGAGCTCTCCTTTGGGTCTCACTGGAGGAAAATGCAAAGGAACAGCCTGTAGCCCTGAGCATTCACCTGGTCTTCAGGCTCTGGGCTCTGAGGAAGCCAAGTGAACAGCCTCTGTGTGTCCTCCTGGGTGAAGCCCTGCAAGTTTGGCTTGTCAGTGCTTAAAGTGCCTGCCCTTCCCAGAGAAAGAGCTGCCAGAAACACAGGACAGGACCCAAACTCCCCTTCACAGTTCATCAGAGTCATTAATTTACTCCTCAGAAAATTAGCTGCACTCCCATGCATGGTTTCTATGAAGGTCAGATATGAATGTTCCTCCTATACATGCTCTGTCCATTCTTGCTCACTCTCTTGTGTGTGTGTGTGACAGCGGTGGTGGAGAAAATGAAAATATTCTGCTTATATTCTCTTCCAAATGAAAGAGTTTCAGTTTCCCTACCAAGTTTATTCCCTTCTATGGCATTTTGCCTCCTCACTACTTCATTCTCCAAAAGTAATGTGTAGTTCTTCTTTCTCCTTCTGTTTCCCTCTCTTCCCCTTCTGCTCCCACCCTGCCTTTCTCCCCACTCGCTTACCATTCTCACACCTGCCCAGTCCCTTTGATTTATTAAATGACCAGCTCACTGCTGCAGGAACACACTAAGACACCAGATGCTAGTGAGCAGGCTGTCCTATGCACCATATGAACCCTACAATGTCCCTGGAACAGAATAGAGGGCTATTTTAGTTTATTATTTTGTTGTACTTGGTCATATTACAGTACTGGCAACTGAACCCAGGGCCTTTGCATTGAGTTACACTCCAGGACATTTTTACTTTTATTTTTATTTTGCGACAGGATTTTGCTAAGTTGCTAAGATACCCAGGCTAGGCTGAAATTTGCAGTCCTCATGCCTCAGCTTCCCAGAGTGCTAGGATTACACGTGTGTGGCACCATATCTTGCTCCCAATTTTAAAATAGTATACAGTAGAGAATTGAGATAATACAGGAAAGTAAATGCATTATCTGGTGCAAGATATCATGGCTTTAAGAAATGAGATAGTAACACCTGCAACTGGAATATGTCTTTTGATGCTATGAAAAAATAAAAGATCTGTGTGGTTATCTTTTGAATGCTAAACATGAAATCCAGAGGAGCTTTTCAGGAATCTCTGTTCTCCTAGACTAGAGAGCAGAGAAAGCTGAGTTAAAACCAAGTAGTTAGAAATTATATTGCTCTGCAAAAAGTTAAAGTAACAGTGAAAGGAAGTCTGCTACACCAAGGCCCTGGCTGAGAAAGGGGACCTCTTTCAAAGGTGGGCATCGGATTTGTCTATGGATTTCTGCCTGTGGATTCTGACCTCAGGCTGTGCTCCTCTGCAGGACTGAAGTGGCCCAGGGCTCCTGGCTGAAATCTAGCCACACCTTTCAAGCAGAACTATGCAGATGCTTGCACCCCACAGGACAACATATACTGCTTCAGGATACACCCCCTTTGCACTCCTGGACATCAGGCCTTCAGTAGGGTTATGTTAGAGTATAACCCGGGGCTGACAGTATAAGTGAGCCCCAAAAGGGGGAAAAGGAACTGTACTCCCAAGAGCTATCATGAGTTACCAGAACTCACCAGCAGGAGGTGGTAGAGTGCAAGTTGGCTCAGATCCTGAAAATCTCCATCATGTAAAAGTCATTCTTATATTCACAATTCTGAATTAAGTTTGAATACTTATTTTTAATTGTAGCATAATCAAATCCAGTTAAATATGTGGAAAATATTTTAAAAGGTTATTTTATGTATGAAAAATAATTTTGCTGCACATAAAAATAGTTTTTATTGTCACAAATCTTACTCTCTATTTGCTTCATCCCACATGTGCTGCACACCAGAAATATTTATGCTCAATTTCCAGGAGAACATATCATGGGTAAAGTTGATAAATTTGTTAAACTCCTAATTGCTATAATAATTCACCAAATAATCAATTTTATGAACTAAATTAATTAAATTTTATAACAGTATATATATTGAATTTAGTGATTTTTTTGTATTCCATGACAATATGGACTGACTGTGTTAAGGAAGAATTTTGTAATGATTGTGTATTTTTATTACAATTCAACTTTGTAAAACATGATATGCAGCAAACACTTCAATGATTGACATGTGGCCACGTGCTTTATATGGAGTCAGCTGCATCACATTGTGTCTGACCCAAATCTGAAGTCATCAGAAAAACAACCACAAAAACTTATTTGTGGCCTAGACAAGTGTAAGAGTTTATGTTGAAATTGTAATATTTATGATTTTCAGTAGTTACACTTTTATACCTTTTATGATGTTACACAATACAGAAAGTTTAGTTTTAATATACAAGTACCTGAATTCTATGTAAAATCTACAGTACACTTGAAAATATTGTTATAATCATCATTCATCATTTAGAGTTATTTTAATGTATCTATTAAATTTTTTAATTTAACCCTAATGACTTGGAAAAGTCAAGTGTTAAAATAGATTTTTTTCAAATTAATCAAAATAATATTTAAAAAGACAAATCAATTTTGTGAATGAGTAATGTAAGTATTGAAAGTGACCTTTAGTTGATCAATTCAATGAAAGCACCCTTTTGAATGCTTTAAATATTATGAATATATATAATATATATAAATTTATATATATATAATTTTTCAACATCAAATTTTAGAAAATTTAAGTAGAGATTAAATACTTTCAATAAAAATTTACTGTGCATTGATATAAACTAGAAATATAAAATATGTGGCTTGCATGTAAAGACTTCATAATATATTTCCTCGTTAATTTTGATATTGTTTATCAATTGAAACAATAATGTTTTGGGTATATTACCATTAATACATGTTGTAAAATTAATTTTACATTTCATTTTTTTTAAACAGTGATCACTAGAATATTTTTAATGAACTATTTTACTGCATTATATCTATATAGGTTAGAGAAATCTAATCTAACTTGTTACACCATAGAAAATACAAATCAACAAAATATTGAAAATGTGCTGTGTAGATTTGGCAAATAAACAATGGCCAGTGTACTGGAAGCCTTGTGAAACAGAGTTACTCCAAATGGTAGAAGATGAGTCTTATCAAATTCAGAGCTTTACCACAAAAATAAATGTTAAAAACCGTAGGTTTTGCTATTCAAAGTGTGACACGATTTCCAAAATAAAGGACAGGTTATTGCATCTTAACCAGTAGCCAGAAGAAGAAAAACAAAAGGCTGGAATTTTGACCAAAGATTTGGTATTATCTTGGATATTACAAGATGTTATTATCATTGACATTGATGTCATGTGACATTTATTTTGCACCTGCAATCAAGTGACCAGAATTATAGAGTACAAGCATGTCATCCACAAGGAAAAATATTATCCCTTTTATAAAATCAACCTCTCTGTGAAATGGGTATCTGTAGACACAGGAACCATGAATGTGTGAGGCTCTGGAATACACAGCCACAGCTCCTTATGAGGAAGATTGTTTTCATACTCACCAAGGTCTAAGGTTAGACTCAGCAGTAGGCCGAGTAAGTTAGAAAGAACACATCAGGATGGACAAGGAGCAGGGCCAGAAGGCTTATGCAGACAGCTCTCCCCTCCAAACACCTGAGAAAGGGGTCATAAACAAAGGTCGCATGGTTAGCTGTTCCCTCATTATATTCTATTACAATAGAGTTAAATAAATTCAACTCTATTATTCAATAAATTGAACGATTCAAACAGTGTTTGAAATCCAAGTTTCAATGCAAACAAAATTTTTAGTTTTTCTAGAGAACTTTCCCATACTCTGTGATGCTGGCTGAGTCCCCATCACCCCCTCCCTGCCCTGCCCTGTGTGGCACCTGCAAAGAGCTGAACTTGCTGTGAATTTAAGAATGAAGTAGAGAGTGAGACCAGGATGCTGCTCTGCTCAGGCTCCGTCCAAACAAGAGGGGTAGAGATAAACAGTGTTTGTAAAGGATCTTTGTCTTCCTGGCATTGAGTACTAAGTGTTTATTTTGTTTTTCATGAGTGCCACCTAAGTGAGTAGCTAAGGAGAACCCAAGGAATTTGAAGGAGGGAATGAAAGAGGAATTTGGATCCATGTCATGACGTATAACTCATGTGGAATGTCTTAGCACTCTGATGTCTATCTCACACTTAAAACAAAGAATCAGTAATGTTACAACTGTAAGAGATGAAAATGATCTCAGAAATAAAATATTACAATCTCTCATTCATTTTTGTAATATTTAATAAAACTGTAAACTATTGGTAAAAACTATGTGATAGATTATTACATAGTGTCATTAAATTCTTGCATTTTAAATATTAGGATGTAAAGAAAGACTAGAAACAATAACATCTCACCAACTCTCTAGGCTTGAGAGTTAGGTTGGTAATCCAATCCTTCCCAACCAATGTTGAATTTGTTTCTGATATATCCTTCACATATGTATATTTATATACATTCTAAACATTTGAAGAAAGTCATGAAGCCTATTGCACAAGAGGTCATCCATAAAGTTGGGAGACACAAGCTGAAGGACATATCTGAGTGCTTGAATCTAGGTATGCAGATACTTTGATTATTATTATTATTATTTTACTTCAGTCCAATGTGGAAGGAGGTGTTGATTAATACAGACAATGGCACTAACTCATGGCAAATATGGGTTCCTGTGTGAATTATGGGAGGGAGAGGCCTTAATTGGAAGAGTATTGTTCAGAGGCCCATTAAATCAGACTTCTGGGAATGTAGGTAAAAACTTTTAATGAATTTGTTGAAGTTGAGTGCCCATAGAGCCTGGTTAAATAACTTCTCCAGTTAATTAGCAAGAGTTCAAACTTAATTTTGTCCTCTTGGAACTAGTGACTAGTTGAAGCCTTATTATATTAGAATAATTAAGGGAAATTGTCAGGGACCAATAAAAATCTTTTATTCACAAACTCAAAGGGGGGGAAAAGTTGTGGTTTCTATGGTGAGAGTCAGTGAAAAATGAGTCTCAAGAAGTTACTGCTCTCTGAAATATTCCAAACTAATTAATTGCTTCCAGCTTCTCCTTGGTATTCAATAATTACCAGTTCCACAGCAGATTTTTAACATTAAACCATGCTTTCCTCCTGTCCTAAAATAAAGGCATGGTGCAAAAATGGGATAATTTAAACTCACCAATGCAAAAATATTAGATTGATTTTGCAGTTTTAAATTAAAACAAATTTTCACTTCAATATATTAGGTTTGTATCATTTACTGTAGTGAATCTGTATGAGTCTATAGTTTACATAAACTGTATATATACCCCTAAAGTTATCTTAATGTTATTTCACAGAGTTTAATATTTAAATTTATGTACATTATTGTGAATTTGAAATTTTTCACAACAAATTTCAATGCTGAGGGTCTAGATTAGACAGTGCATTTGTGAATCATTAATGTGAATTGCTGCATTGAATTTCACTGTATAAATCATGTTTATGAATTACAGTGTTAGAGATGAGAGTTTTTGTTCCAGAAGTAATACAGCAATGCCATGTAAAAAGCATTCTCATTCAAATACTCTAAATACAGAAGTGTTACAGTAATTTGCACATAAATCATCATTATTGAAGGGAAGAATAAGTGTGTGTTTGAATCTTCATTTTCTGTGTCCATTTTGTCCACAAACTGCCAAATGATTCCTAGTAGACAAAGTATTGCTTTAGCATTGTTAAAGATGAACTTATCATAACATAATAATGTAAAAATTACCATAATAGGATGTTTTAAAATGCTTAATATAGAAAGCATCAGCAAGATGGTAGAGTAAGAAATTATATCTGTTATCATTCTGTAAAATGCCAAATAGACAGTAGTTAATTCTTAGGAATAGTTTTTGGGGGACTGAACCTCACAACTAAGAATGTGTAGTAATGCAAGGTAGTAGAAAATAGAGAATAAACAGATGCAAACAGGCCAACCCAAGATATCCTGAAAAATCCAGGGAGAAAGAAGGGCCGGGACTGTCACTCTCACCCACACACAGAGGTGACACTGTTGCTTCTGCTGCTTGGTCTGCAGAAGACCTCAGCAAATATATCCACTGAGTAACCAGCATTCATGCCTGTAGTGAACTCCTTGTAGAGGTAGGAACTGTTGTGTCCTGACCTCCAGGAATAATCACTTATTGCCTTCCAAGATGGGCCCACCACTCCTTCAGTCTCTACATGCACCCTGAAGCATGCACCATTGCCACTGTGCACACATTCACCCTCCACATCCTGATTGCTGCTGAGCAGAGTGTGCATTCACAAGAACCCATGGGTGTAGCCACTGCAGTCTGGCTTTACCTTGCAGGTCAGCCAGCTTTCCTTCATTATAAGGAAACATCAGATGTACTTAACATATAGGATAAAATATTTAATTTGCTCACAGTTTTGAAGGTTCCAGCCAGTGACTGCTTTGCCCCATCACATTGGACCCATAGACAGTCTGTGTATCGTGGCAGGAGCTTAGGCAGAGCAAAACCACTAACATAACAAGCTTGGAAACTATACAGAGAAAAGGGAAGTGCCATGGTTTCACAACATCCTTCAGAGGTCAAGCCCCCAATGACAAGAATTGCTGACCCAGCCCCAACTTTCAAGTTTCCACCACCTACCAATGTTGCCACCATATTGGCCAGGCTTTGGGGCTTTGGGAGGTTTTCAGCATCCAGAATAGAGTACCTTGGGACCAGTACCTGCAGACAGTACCTGGTGTCAGTGTGATAGACCTCACTTGATGTGCTGATATAAAGTGCCAATGCCTGGGATATTGGAGATATGGACCACAGTGAGCTGCCCTATACCCTGGATGTGGAACTGCTGTTCAATGCACATTCACTTCCAGAACATGGTACCACAGCTGAGACCAGATTGCTAGTGACACAGACACTGGAGCCAGGTACATCCACTCCCTGGTTTCCAGACCAGTGGCAGAACTTTAGCCCTTCTGCTCTCTAGACCCTGGCTGTCTATTCTTCAAGTTCCTGTGCTGTGTTCAAATTTTCAAAGGCAGCAGTGGAGAACCTGCATCTGTCCAGGAGCACTAATTCTTTCCAGAAAAAGGAGCCATGTTTTCTCCACATGTGTGTCTGCTTCAGACCTCAGATTCATCAGTGCTCCATGGGGTTTATGATCCAGGCAGTGTTTCTACTTCCACTGTAAGCTTACTCACAAACAGATTTGGGAACAAGCCTGATACCTTAATCACATTTCCCCTGCCAAAGAGAAAAAGTCAGAAGGACTTCAGCAATCTCCACTACTACAGACTATGACAGCCCTCAGTGCTGTGAATAACACTTGCAGCCTTATCTGCTGAGGCCCCAGAGATCTTTGTAGATGTTGACCTCAGCCAACAGAGGTACAGAGAAAAATGCCACTGTTTCCTCTTCTCCCTAAAACCACCACATTGTTTCCAGCCATCACCCTTGCACTCAGCCATAGTTGAAGGCCTTGCTAACAAAACCCAGTCCATAGGTCTGAAAGAGGTGGATGGGCCAACATACGGACAGACATTTACATGAAGTAATGAGAAACATAAAAAAGAACACATCAAAGAAATCAAAAAATATTCAGCAACTATCACAAAAGAAATGAAAATAGAATTACATAAAAATAAATTTAAGATACATATGTTAATGAAAAGCAAGCTAAAAGAGAACAGAAAGAAAAAGTCAATGACTCCAGGAAAATGCACTTCTCACTCCATGAGAAGCTAAATAAATAAATAAATAAATAAATAAATAAATAAATAAACCCCAGAAATTCTGGAGTTGAGAATGTGATGAATAAAGTGGGAAAATGTGATACTTGAAAATAATGGAATTAATAAGAAAAAATGAACTTCAAAGCAAGCCTTTTGAAAATATTTAGGCAGAAGAGTTAAGAAAGAATGAACAGAAAAAATTGTAAACTCAGTGGAGTTTGTGGGATATGGTCAATAGCATAATCACTTTATTATAGCTGCTTGAAAGAAGCAAAGTTGGGACAGAAAGTTTGTTTTAAGAAACAACTACTGGAAGTATCCTAATTCTGAGAAAAGATATAAAGAGCAAGGACAGGAAGATCAAGTGTGTTCAGCCAGGTATAGTAAAAAAAAAACCTTTGTAATACATGTCTCGATCTAATTGTCAAATGAAGTAATAATCTCAAAAGCTTCCAGGCTTGGAAAGAACTCCTATCATACAGGGGAAGCATCATTAGGCTAACAGAAGATTTCTCAGTGACAACTTTGCAGATCAAGAGACATTGGATGCTATACTCAAAAGATTGAAAAAAAAGAAAAAGTTCTTGAAAACAAGAATAATTTATCTGACAAAGCTGACCTCAAAAATTAATGAGAAATAAGTCTTCCTCAGATAAACAAAAGTTGAAGAAAATTTTTCTTATTATACTTTCATTACAAGAAGCAGAAAATGAGAATCTTTAAGCCAAAATGAAAGGATCCTTATGAGTAACATGAAAATAAATTGAAAGTCACTGAACAAATAAACATCTTCCAAAATTCAGAATATTTTAATGTTGTAATTATGTTGTGAAAAACATATCTCCAACAAAATTTTAAAACTATTTAGATGCCAGCTGCAATATTATATTAAGGGACACAGAAAACATAAAATATATAAATTGTGACATTAAACATAAAACTTTCGGGACCAGTAAAAGTATAGAGTTTTTATGTGTGATTAAATTTCTTCAACTTGAATAGATTAGATATTCAATGTAAGCTTTAAGATAGATACAGAGGGGAAAAACGTAATAAAACACATTACCAAAAAATTCATCAAATAAAAAGGAAAGAGAACAAAAAGGAAACAAAGAAAAATAGTGTACAAATTAGCCACAATACAATAACAAAATGGCAATATGAATGCTTTGCCTATCCTTAATTACTATAAATATATAAAAAAACCTAAATTATCCAGTTAGAAACCATACAGGGACTGAATATATTAATGGCTAAAAAAAAGGCTTATCAAAATACTACCATAATAGACTCATTTCAACATTAATCCACAAATAGACTGAAAATGGAGGAGAAAAATATTTCATGCAAAAGGAAATCCAAAGAGGGCAGAAGTGCACATATCAGATAAGTATAATTTAAGTAAAAAATTCTCATTTGAAAAGAAATTATGAATATATAACGATTAAGAGTTATATTCATCAAAAGGATATAACTGTAAATACATGTGCACCAAACATTAGAGCACCTAGATGTATTGCAAAACTTCATGTTCCACTTTTCATATGTCAGATACCATGAATGATCCTGCAGTGAGAGTGCTGTAGATGTCCCCTCAAGCTCTTGGTTTCATTTTCTTAAATATAGATCCAGAACTGTGATTGCTGTATGATGTGGTAATCCTATTTTCTAAGGCATGGTCAGACCATTTTCCACAATGTATATGCTAATTTCACCATCCTCACCTACAATGTAGAACAGTTCTCTTTTCTAAACATTGTTATCTTTCATCTTTTTGATAATAGTCTCTGCTTTCGAAAATTAGACCTCATTGTCAATTTAATTGGCTTTTTCTCAGTGATTAGTGATGTTGAACAATATTCTATAACCTATTGTTTATTTGTGTGCATTAATTTAAATAAATTTATTTGGTACATGTCTATTCAGAGCAATGGTATTGACTTCAAATCATTTTGGTAATTCGTGATTCTTTGTTACTCTCTCTATTTAATTTACCTTTCTAATGTATTAGAATTCACTTATTTATAATATCCATTTATAATCATTTTAACGTATACAAAATATGTAGTGATGCATCCTTTTACATTTGTGATTCTATTAACTGAGCCTGCATTTCTCTTTCTGTTTATATGTCTTTCTTATCAATATAGGAAGAAAGGATATTTTGTTGATATTTTTAAACAATTCTATTGCTTTATTTCTATCTATTGAATTCATGGTATTATTTTCTTTCTTTTGTTTCCTTCAGCTTGATAATCATTTTCCAGTTATTTTTAAATTGTATATTTACATAATTGATACAAGATATTTCTTCTAATAGAATCAGTTGCAGTTGTAATTTTCCTGAATTGTCACTGACCCAAACTGTGGATCTTTTAAAATTACATATTGACAGATTATTCTTAGATGCACTTATGAAGCAATAAACAGTATTATGATATAATAATACAAATATTGTTCACAACAGGAAAGTCAGAATAATCTTCATAGAAAACACTAGTCATTTTTCTGGTAAGAATATTTGAAAGTTACTGTTATTGATTTTAAAATATTACATGCACTATGAATATTGATAGTCATGAGACTGTAACATTTCAAAAACATTGCTCTTGCTGTCTCACCAAAAATCTGTGAAACAGATTACAATCTCTCCTTTCTCCTCGCTTCTCAGTCACTGTCTTCTTCAGTGATGAAAATTATATATTTATTCCACATAAAAGTGAAAATAAGTGACACTTTTGTCTGTATCTGTCTTTTTTCACTTAGCATTATTAACTCTAAATTCATCTATGTTGATGGTAAGGACACAATTTCCTTATTTTCAGAGACAGTTTATATACCACAATTTCTTCATACATTCATTCCTGGATGGGCATTTGGGCTGATTTCAAATCTTGGCTATTGTGAATAATTGCAGTGAACACGGAAGGAATTTCATTGCCTGGACATCCTTGTACAGTTTCCTTTGGGTACATATCCACTACAGGGATAGCTGAACCATACGGTAATTAGATTTTAATTGATTTGGGGAACCTCTACAATGTTTTCTGTAATTGTTCCCATAATTTACATTTCTACTAATTCTATGCAAGGGCTTTCTTTCCTCTGTATCCTAATACTTGCTTCCATTTTATTATAACCATTGTGACAATTGAGGAATGACATTTCATAATCATTTTTATTTGAATTTTTCTAAAGATTACTGATGTTGAGTATTTACATCTGTTAGCCATTTCATATATTTTTTCAAGTAATGTGAATTCATGCCCCTTGTCATTTTTCTAATTTTTTTGTTTGCATTCTATTGAGGTCATTGAAATATTCATATATTTTTGGATACATATATCACATATTTCGAATATATACATATGTTTGATCTCAAAGTAATTTAATCCTATCTGTTTTTCACATGATTAATCATTTCTCCACTGTGAAAGTTTTTTTTAATTTTGGTGCAATCCGACTATGTCTATCTTATTCATGTATTTTTAGGATAATAAAATATTTCCCAAGCAAATACACAAATTTTCACCTGTATTCCTCTAGTGTTTTTACAATTTTACATTTTCTGTTTAGGCACTTTATTTATTCTAAATATTGTTGCATAAAATAACATGAAATAATCGGCTGATTTCATTCTTCCACATGTGGAGATCCAGTTTGTCCAACTCTATTTATTGAGGAGGATGTTCTTTTACTAGTGTTCCTTTGTAGTTTTGTCAAAAAATCAATGAATGGTGTTAGGGTGATGGAGGAAGCCATGTTCAAGTGAGCACTGAGAATCTCACCCAGGTTAGTGTGCTGTAAAGGGTGGAAGGCACCAAGAAACAAAACAAAACAAAGAAAACAAAACTTAATAATGCAACCTAAGCTTGATATCCAATAGAAGAATTATAGAAATAGGAAAAGTTATAATCAGAAATGAAATCACAAGTTTATCTCAGCAATTCTCAAAGCACAGGTTTGGAGACTGAGTAGGTTTTTTTGAAGCTCACAGTATCCACCAGTGGAAGAAGCTCTTGGAGGTGGATTATACTTGGTGTGTACTCTGGCCACCATCAGCCTCAATACCAGACAAGACTAATGAAAATTCCATTTGGAAATGGGAACTCAGAGACTAAGATATTCTACAGGGATGGATCTCTATGATGCCAGGAATTGTGGAATTAGTGAGTCCAAGAGAAATGCAGTGAACTGTGGGAGAGCTAGGAGCCACAATCCTTGATCCAGGTGGCTTAGTGTCAGGCCTTGGTCTCCCTAGAATTTGGCACTAAGGTCACCTCAAGCCAAACAGAGACTCACGACTGAGGTAGTAAAACAATTGATGAGTACAGAGGGTGATGAGGCACCACATAATTGGTCCTGGCTTAGGCTTTTGTATCCCACAGCTCAGATATGGGGGTAAAGCAAGCCTTAGAGAAACCTGGAGAACCATAGGGGCTGGGTCACAGGAGCATCAGGAGTGGAGAGAGCACCAAATCCATGTCGGCTGAGGCTGTCCCCTTCCCAAATCCCAGGAAATTCCATGTTGAAATTGCATCTTGTAGGGAGGTCATGAGAAGTGTAGTACAACAAAATTGAACATGCTAATGGTGAGAGAAGGAAGAAGGGGGAGGCTGTGGCAGGGGCTTGGCCTGGGAGGTCAAATCTGAGATTCATTAGAGGAAATAGATACAACAATATACCCTTCCCCTGGGAACACTAGAGGCTGCTGAATTTGGCGACCTTAAGACAGCAGTATTGTTTAACTGTTTTGGGATATTCATTTCAAGCTGAAGGTCAGGACAATTGTCCTATCTGTCTATCTATCTTCCTATCCCCTCTTTCTATTCTAGATTGTTTTTCTTTCATTTCTGATATGTTGTTTTATATTGAGCTTGTCTTTTTTGTATGAAACTCATTATTTAATATTTTTGAAAATATACAGTTTTTCTAACTGTTTCTTCCTACCCAAAGAACAGAGTTAGATAAGTGGTTTCAGTGACAGTGCTGGTGACCATTGTTCTCTGGAATTTAATGCTGAGCACATCTGCTGATGTCTGGACTAATGAATATAAAAGAAACATTTCAGTTTCAGTTTGAGGAATGCCACACATTTTTCCTGGTTTCTTGTATTAACAGCATCAGATGAATATTCACACACTTCTATGTTAGTCTTTTGTTGTTGTAACATAATATCTGACATAAACAACTTCAAGGAAGACATTATACTTTTATAGGTTTCACACATGGCCACTTATTTCCATTGCTTCTAAGCTTTTGGTAAGAAAAAAATACTGGTATAATGGCATGACAGAGGAAAGCTGCTCACCTCATTTCAGCCAGTACAAAAGGAGAGTGAGAGAAGAAACAGGAAAGGGGGCTGGGATAAGGTGGAGTCACTACAGTTTCTTCCCTATGATCTACTGCCTTGGACTAGACCCATATCCTGTTTCCATCACCTTCAATAATGCTTACCATAAATCATGGCCTAATCAATGGAATAATCCACTTGAAGAAGTTAGAACCCTCATGATTCAGTCATTCTCCAAAAGCCAATCAGCTTGGGTTTGGGAGACATCTTAGATCTACATCCAAATATTCTCCATTAGCACACAGGCCATAGCAAATTCTAGCATTAATCAAAAGTCCAAGTTCAAAGTCTACTCTGAAGACTCAAAGAGAACTTTTATCTGTGAATCCATGTCAAAACAAAACAAAGAGATTCGTACTCCAGAGATTAAATACTACAAAGTACAGCTTCCCATTCCTAAGGGATCAAGGCCTTCCCTGATGAGGTGAGTTTCTTCTTGGCAGCAAATTATTAGGTCTCATCTTTTATTCCAGTCTGCTGATTTATATTCTTTATAGGTACATGTTTGTGACACATAATAATTATATTCAGTTTAAGGGATTGAATCATAATATATTCCTTGGCCAAAAGCATGTCTTTCCTCAGAGAGAGTTATTTCTCTATTATTTTATTTTTATTTTTCTCATATTAACAGAAACTTTTTTAAAAAGAATATATATATATATATATATATATATATATATATATATATATATATATATATATATATAAAATTTCCAGAACATCTTACCAGGTATACACCAAAATTGTTAAAATATGCAAACATAATTAGTTCCTAATTATTTGAATTTATAATTACAAGGGATGTAAAACTTATGTTCACTGATAAATTTCTAGACTTTAACATAGATATTACTCAACATGTAATAACTGTTACTGAAGTTTAATTTAGGATAATTATAAGATTTCAAATTGCCAAAATATTTTTCAAAATATTTTTCAGTAGATAAATTGTACAAAATGACTCTTTTGAAAAATTTTATTTATTGACTTTTTTTTGGGGGGGGCAGGGATCGAAGTCAAGTCCTTGCGCTTGTGAGCTAAGTGACAGAACCACTGAGCTAAATCCCCAGCCCTTGCTTATCAACTTTTATTTCCTTTACATTCACTTAATTCTTTGGACATATTCTTAGATATTGTTTTTGAATTGATCAGGAAAAACTTCATGAAACATTAAACAGTAATGAATTTTCAAGTAGTTCATGAAATTCTACCCTAAAATATATCATTTTTGTGTATTCCTTACTCTGCAATTGAGGCATGTGGTAAACTACAAATGTAAAAAAAGTCTATCACAAAACTTCTTGTTTACCGAAAGACAGATTTTTCTAAATCAAATATATTTTTTATAAATCTTCTCCATGGGAGTTACCAAATCAAGAAAAATGAATTTTTTTCAGTCATGGAGAAATTAGAACTTGGCAATACACACTAACTTTGCCATGAACTATCTTCTATTCTTCTAAGATGCAATTGATTCTTTTTTTTCAAAATAATTTCCTCTCCTTTGGGTGGCCTACATTCTGATTCACCTTAACCTCATTCCACACTTGACTACTTGGATGTCACATTTCACATCTTATGTTTTTTCAGTTATTTATTTTAACTATAGTTATTTTCAATCTTTTTTTCCTCTTAATCTGTACTGTAGTGATAAAAGTGGTTTGTACACCATCAAAACTCTCCTTGTTCTGCATCTGGCTCCATGTTATGACACTGAGTTCTGGTTTTGGTAAGTTTTATGTTATTAATTAGCACCTCTAATTTAAGCTTAAAGAACTGCTTTTCCTTATATTGAAATGTGGGAGATGGATTCTCTGAACCTTTCCTAACCTGAGAATGTTTCATTATTGCTCATTTCTGAAAGGCAGCTTTGGTGAGTAACATTTGTTTTTCTTCAACACAATGCACAACTTATTCCACTCTGTTTTAGACTATCATATTACTGTCAGGCAACCCACTAGAAATTCTGCTGAGACTCTTTTATATGTGTTTTGCTTCATGATTGTTGTGCTCTCATGATTTCGTTTGATTTTTGATACATGAAATATAGTATGTTTTTACAAACTCCTTTTAGGGTTTAGTGTACTGGAAGACATCTGTATATAAATTTTTGTGATAGTCCTACAGCTCTGGGCTTAGCTCTTGGGATCTTAGATTAAGGAAGCTTTATCCATTGTTTATTTAAATATGGTTTCTGGACTTTTTTAAATCTTTCTTTGCCTTATATTATGTTTCTTGTGTACATTTGGTCACTTGATGCTTTCCTGAGACTAGTATAGAGTCTCTTCATTTTTTTGTTGTTTCTGTCCTCTGACTGTATGCATTTAAATGATATTTTAGTCCTCTGACTTATTTGATATTTAATCTTCACTGACATTTGTGTGATAAGTTTTATGGCTCTTTCCTATTCAAGTAGCTCTCAGTGTTACTTTGCTTTCTGATTTTTGTGTAGAAAATTGAAATTGCAAATAGGTTTTGATAGTGAATAATGAATGACACTGACCAAAACAAAGCAAGTGCCTAGTACCAAACCTAAGAAATCTAATGTAGTAATGGTTTTATCAATATGATTCCTAAGCAAAGGATCAGAATATCAATGTAGCAGGCACAGAAGATACTCAATAAAAGTAAAATTTACCACTAAATTTTCATATCTATTTCATGTCAATTTTGCATATATCCACGTAACATTCAATTTGAAACTTTACTATTAATCTAAATTTGTTATTGAATTTTGATGCTGTTTTGGTCATATTTTGATTGATTTACTAACATTTAAATATTTAAATATTAAGTCACCTAAATCTTATGTGGCAAAATAAGGGTGTAAAATATTCTTACAAATGTAGTGTTGGAATTATATATTTTAATGATGAGCTTATATGAAATTAACAGTCCAATGAAAATGGTTACATACCATATGTGATTCAATAAAATTTCACACAAGATCAATTTCTACTAAGAATGAAGAAATGCTTAAAGTATATATTTTGAAGGCAGAACTAAATGACTTGTAAGTAGGACACTGAAGTAAAAAAATATTTCCAAATTTGAGCTTTTGTTTTGAAGGTGAAGAAAAACTGGGAAAGAAGTTTGTGTTGTTGAATCTAGAGTTTAGAAAATAATGATGAATCATTTCATTAATTCATTGAAATTAAAATGTCATAACATACATATAGAATTCATATAACATGACATGCTTTTGATACATAAAATATAAAAATTTTAATACAAGAGAAATTTGAAAATGTCCTGAATATTAGATGTAGCCATAGATATTTTATAGTATTTCAGAAATGTAATAATTTTGTAATTATGTATAGATTGTGTATTTCTTCTCAAGATACATCTGTTGAAGTATATAGGAATAAATTGTTGTTTTTGCAAATTACTGTCAAATGATTCAAAATAGAGGAAGTATGAATTAAATATGGTAAGTGAAACCATATTGAATGAAAGCATTAAATGTAACCATTATAGAATATTTCTGTACATGCATTCCACATTATCATACTATTCCTTGAATATCTCTTTACTTTTGTTTTCATAATGAAGTATTAAAAACTACAATTCAACTGAGGATCTTGAAATAATCAAATATTGATATTAATTGTTACTTGTTAATAATTATCACACTGACATATTAGAACTATCCAGGAAACAGGCATAACACTGAAGATGGGTGGGAAATGGCAGACAGGGCAGAGGAGGCTGGGGAAAGTGTCTGACCTGGTGACATTGGAGCATTGGCTGTGGCAGAATGGAGGGCACTGTGGTTGGTGCTCACACCACACATGAGTAGAAATCCTAGTTTATGAGATGTCACCAGGGAGATAGGGCAGACAGTGCCAAAACTCTGGAAGGCAAAGTACTTGGTGCCTGTGCCTCATGCCTAAGTGCACAGCTCCAAGGTCTGACTGCTCCCTCCTCACACGCTGAGCATCATGAGTACAAGAACTGGCTTAGATGTCTGTGACTCCCCCAGGCACACAGACTGATGTTCTGGAATGCATAGTTCTGGGTCTGCACCACCTCTGAGCATGACCCATGAATCTATGCTGCTGAGGGGCTCCACATGGCATGGACATTTGTCACCCACAATGTCCACAGGCCAGGACCTAACAGCCAACTGAGTGTCACTCACTGCAGCTTGGAGAGCTGGCATACCTGCAGGCTGATGGACTGGGGACAGAGGGATGAGTGCATCCTTTCCCCTCAGTGTGGCCCTGTAACACTAAGCCTCTGCTTGGACAAGGCTAGGCAGGGATATGGACATTTTCTCTGGACACCTGTTCAATCCATGGTGCACAGACTGAAGTCAGCAGGCCAATATGAGCTGCCTCCTGGCAAGGCCTGTGAGAGGGATTGCTGATGCTTGGGCCTCTGCCCCATGCCCATATGCTTGGGCCTCTGCCCCACCCCATGGGCCAGAGCTGGAAGCTCACTTGCATGCATGGAGACTCAGAGTCTCCATGCATGCAAGTGAGCTTCCAGCTCTGGCCCATGGGATGCTGCAGCTCTGCCAGTGAGAGGCCTGCTGCAGGTCAGACATATGCCATGCCCCTAAGCACACACTGGGAGCTCTGAAAGGTAGTGACTGCCCAACCTAGAAGAGGCTGATCCCCTCACCTCTCCAGGAGGAATGTAGAATATTTCATCTCCTCACTTTACCCATCTTTCCCATTGTTTTTAACTTTGTTATTTGTATTGCTTTAATTATATTTTTAAGTTTTAAAATATTATACTTTACTAGGTTATTTTCCCTCTCTCCCACCACTTGTAGTGCCTCTTGATTCCTGTTTTTTGTATCCAATTTTACTTTCAGTTTTTAACCTTATAGTTCATTCTATGATATTTTTTACTCTTGTTACTTTTGACTGAATTGTTTTACATTTTACAGCTTTGTTACTGTAGTCTGCAATTGGTTTGTCCTTATATTGCAGTTGCTGCTATTTGTTTTGTTTGCCCTGAGTGGAGCAGCAGACCCAGCAGGAATAGGGAACACAGTGGTGGGTGCATGGCCATTGAACCTCACCACAGTCAAGGATAAGACCCAGACCTCCTCCCACCCACAGCCTCTTCTCTTGCAAACCTCAGCACCTGAGGAAGAGAGGAGAACAATACCCCAGCCAATACCTCCTCAAGTAATCATGGCTAAGGAAGGCCTGCAGTCAGGACTCATGGGCATTCACCCTATCAGCACAAGTGTTGTGGACTCCATGTCTAGAAGGGACTTAGGCATAGATAATAAATGCCAGTGAGTGGGTTATTGGGCACCAGACGTCTGACCACAAAGGAACCATTCCACATAGCCTGTTCTCTACAGTACACTTGCATGACTTATAAGGGAGACCTCACACTTGTTATACATTCAGAAGGAGTTTGTCCCCTCTGTCCCCAACAGAGTGTGCACTACATCAAAGCTCAGCACTACAGAAAGAGGGTACATAGGGAAATCAAAGTGTTAAGTTAATATATATGTATGGTTTCTGTGTAGATGTCCCTCCAAAGTCTTATGCAGTCATAGGTGGAAATTTATCAGAGGTGGCTGGATCTGGAGTTTGTGGGGCTGGGATTGATTCATGGTGCAATGCTAGGACTGAGGGCACTAGGATTAAGAGTGTGAGTGCTGTGTAGGGAACAGGGAAAGGGGAAGTTACTAGAACCTCTGCAGTAAGTCCTAGTCTCCTGCAAGCCACGACAGCACAAGGCAAGTTAAAGGAAAGGTAGAAAAATGAGACTGAGAAGAAGCTGAGCTTTGGGTCTGATCAGTGCTGCTCTGGGCAGCAAAGATGACAGCCTCCAGCTTACCACACCTTTTATTCTGTACATCCAGGGAAACAAATGTAACAAATGACTTGCAGAGTGCTCAGTACATCCGCGTAAATAAGATGGCAACAGTCCAAGTACAATGAGGAACTGAGTAGATGTTTGTTTCTCCCAGGATGTTTTCAGCTCCCAGGATGTTTCTTGCCCTGGAGAATCACAGCATCACCAGATCACTGAGGTCTGGGTTGTGACTGGAGGCCAAAATGGAGTTATGTCTCAGAATTCCATGGCTGGGCTGTAGGCAAGGGAACTAGGCAAACCAAATGATTTTACCCTAAAATTATGTAGCATTGCTCCTGACAGTGCTGCCTCCCCTAAGTAGTCTGAATCTGATAAAAGAGCCAGAAAGACACTGTTAATATCCGTTGTTGCTTTGTTACCTCTGCCTGTCATGAACTGTTGACCCTCTGCCATGTGCTACCCTGCCTTGGAGCCAGCTGATTGTGGACTGAAACTTCTACAAACTGTGAAATAAATTTTTCCTCGCTTAACTTGTGGGTATCAGATATTTTGTCTCAGCAACAAGAAAAATAACTAAGGCAGAATTTGATGCTAGGGAAGTAGGTTCATTGCTATGACTATACATGACCATGTGTTCAGGAGCCTTTGGGACTGGCTTGTGGGAAAAGTTAGGAAAAATTTAGAGATGCTGGATGAAGAAGTAGAACTGGAACACTTTTGGCTGTCCTTGATGGAATATTCTAATCAGAGGTCAAAAGACCAGAGGCTGACAGAAATCCTGCTGGTAAAGACCAGGCCCAAGAAGTTTCTGCTAGGAAGAAGGACCCCATTGGCTGCTGGACTCCAGACAATGTGTGTTATACCTTGGAAGAAAGTTTGTCTGCATTTTGCTCATGTCCAGAGGCTTTGCCTGAGACTAAGATTAAAGGGAAGTGGACTAATTATTCTTGTGGAAGTAATTTCAAGGCAATTTAAAGTTGAGCCAGTGGCATGGCTACTGTTGGGAGCTTTTAGCCAGATCCATGTTGAAAATCAAGACCAAAGACCCCAGCAGGATGATTTTAAATGTTTTGAGTTTGGCCAGAAATCAAGTTCAAGTTTGGCCTGGAAACTTCAGTAAAGCTATGGATTGCAAAGATAGAACAGAAGATATTTTGATTGCTGAGAAGGAACAGGAGAATAGAAAAGTTGGCCTGAGGACATCACCAGAAGAACCAGGACTCTATCTTTTTCAGCCTCAAAATTGCAAAATTGAAAGACTTTGCTTTGAGAAGATAGCCCCAGAGCACCATTTTCCAGAATGGTAGTGGCCTAGAGAAGGTGTTTCTGTGGATTTGCTTCACAGTCACTAAGGCCCTACAGCCAAGAGGGAAGGATGCCTGGTACTGTTCCACCTGGCATCTTGGCATCATCCACACAGTACTGATTTTAGGTGCATGCAGAATGCAAGAGTTGTAGGGTCAGGAAGGCCCCAGATTTCAGGAGAAGGCCTGGGAGGCCAGGCATTTTGGCCCCTGAGAGGGCAGTATGTGAAGCTGAGTGTGAAGCCAAAGGTGTAGTGGAAACCCCAGAAGCTTGGAAAAGACAGAAATGTGAATCAATGAAGGAAAACTCCAAAGAAAGAGTAGAGCTGGCCCAAGAGATCAACAATGGGAGCTACAACCACCAGAATTGCCTTATGGGTGGATCCACCCCAACTCTTTAGAGTTCACAACTTGCTGCAGATAGCCAGAAATGCTGGACGGGGAACTGTGGGATTAATATTTGCCTTTCTGGATTTTGGTCTTGCTTTGCTCCCATTCCTTATTCGCATTTGTAATTTTGGAATGGAAATATCTGTCTTGTGCCTTTAAGTGTTGGAAGTGTTTAACTGTTTTTTCATTTGTTACACTTAAATCTCAGAAGAAACTTTGGACTTGGACTTTTCAGCAATGCCGAAACTGTTAGGACTTCGGCACCTCTTAGAGATGCACTAAATACCTTTTGCATAAAAAGAATGTGCATGAATCCTTGGGAGGCCAACAGTAGAATGTTATGGCTTATGTGTAGATGTTTCCCCAAAGCCTCATGCAGTCATAGGTGGGGGTTTTTCCAGAGGTTGCTGGATCCAGTGTGTGAGAATGGGTTTGATTCCTGGTGCAAATGCTAGGAACAAAGGCACTAGGATTAAGGATGTGAACACTGCCACCCTAAGTAGTCTGCATAAGATATAAGGGATAGAAAGAGCTGTGGTCATCTCTTGTTGCTTTTGCTGTCTTTTGTCTGCCATGAACTCTTATCTCTCTAATATGTGGCTGGCCTTGGAGCCATCGCATTTGGGTCTGAAACTCCTACAATTGTGAGCTAAATCTTTCATCATTTAACTTCTTGGCATTGTGTATTTTTACTCAGCAATAATAAAATTAACTATGACGGTATAATTAACACTAATACATCTCAAAAACTGATACCCAGGGCTGGGATTTAGGTCAGTGGTGCTGCACCTGCCTTGAAAGTGCAAGGTCCTTAGTTCAATCTTCAGTACTGAAAAAAAAAAAGAACTTATCCCCAGCACACACTGTCTAGAGAAAAAGATTTCCTCATAAGGCTCCTTCATAAATGTGGAAGAAATTCTCATCTCTATAGATGCAAAAATCTCAACACAGAAACACAAGGACATAAGAAAACAAAATACAAAATCCCTCCATAAGTGAATCAATAGCTGTTAAAATGGATGAAATTTTATACATGTAATAAAAAATAATTCTAAAAATAGTACATTCAATGAAGATAAAATAAAAACTGAATTAATTCAGGAATAAATGTAGGACATGAAGGGTTGAATAAAGAGGTAGAGATTCTCAAAAAGAATGAAACTGAAGTTTTGGAAATGAAAGGCTCAATAAACTGGGTATGGTGCTGCATGTCTGTGGTCCCAGTGTTTGGAATGCAGAGGCAGAAAGATTGCAAGTTTGATACCAGCTTTCATAATTTGGCTATATATTGAGACTCTGTCTCAAAATCTTTTGAAAGAGATAGAGATATAGGTCAGTATGAAGCCCCTGTGTTCCATCTCTAGGGTTTAAAAAAAAAAAAGAAAAGCTCAGTAAGTTAAATAAAAATTCAGTTAAACGTCAGCAACATACTAGATCAAGCAGAAGTGAGAATAATCAAGCTTAAACACAAGGTATAATGAAAACAACAACAATAACAACAATAATAATGATAATAAAAATAATAAATAATAGAATATACAAGATTGGTGGGACAGCAAAAGAAAACAAAATATAAAACAAATTGCACTCAATGAACACACAGAATAAATGTGGTTTAATGATGAAAAAACTGTGTGATGAAATTATATCAGAAAATTTTTAAAATTTGGAAATATAGTTTGTTATTTAGGTACTGAAGTTATGTACAACCCAGAGATTACCAGAAAAGAAGTTGTTCATGGTATATTAGAAGTTTGAAGAGAGAAATTTCAAATCAATTATAATGACAAACTCATCAGAAAAACAACAGATTTTTCAGAAGAAATTCTAAAGGATAAGAGGACAAGGAATAATGTATTTCAAGCACAGAAAGAAAATTACTGCCAAACTTTATTAACATATCCTGCACAACTATCATTCAGATTTAAAAATGAAAGAAAGACTATCCCAAGCATAAACTAAAGAAACTCATGCCTACTCAAATAACTTTGCATAAGATACTTAAAAAGAATCTTACACCCAGCAGGGGAAATATAAATACAACCAAGAAAACATGGGAAAGAATAAATTCCATTAATATAGTAGATGAACAATGAAAACAGAAATGAATTAAACACTAGAAATGAATGTCAAGAATCAGTACACACATTTATATAATAAACCTCAATGCAAGTGTTTTTTATTTAGCAATTAAAGGCACCAAACTGCCAGACTGACAGTTTGGATAAAAATAAAGTGTCAACAACATTTCTTGCAAGAAACATACATAATCTATACAAATTACTAGTACAATACACATAGACTGATAATCAGCAATGAAATATTATATTCCATGCAAATGGATACAAAATCAAGCAAGCATAGCTCTCCTTTTATCAGCAAAAGCAGACTTGAAGACAAATTTATGGTATTCTATACAATATCATATATATGGACATATATACATATATGATATTAATGGTAACTAAGTAGCATACATATATGTAAATAAATGATGAACAATATATGATAGGTTTTGAAATTATATATAATAGTATAATAAAAATGGTTAGAGTGAGCATTCTTCTCTTTTCCCAGTTCTTAAAGCAAAAACCTTTAACCTTTCCTTTGTTAGTATGATGCTAGCTGTGGATTCATCATACACGGTCTTTCTTGTGGTGAAGGATGTGCTTTTTATACCGAATTTAAAAGTTTTTAACCTGAAAGAGTAATACATTTTCTCAAAAAATTTGGCATCTATTAAAATGATCATATTTTGCTTAATTCTATTAATGTGATCTATCATGTTTATTGATTTGCATATATTAGGCCAAGTCTTGTGGGAAGCTTCATGTTACCAGAGTGAGATACCTGAAGCATTTAACTTTGTAAAAAGAGAGTATTTATTTAGTTCACAGTTTTGGAGTTTCTAGGTCACCATGTCTCCATCCTTGTAGTTTTGATGAGTGCTGTATCACAATGTGGTGAACAGCAGTTTATTGGAACAGGCAGGAACATGGCTACTTTTTCAATCAGAAGCTGACAGACAGAGTGTGCACAGGACCAAACACAACCCTCTCATTAGAATTCAAGTGGTTACATCAGAATTACCAAGGGTTTGCATGTGAAGAACCTCACAGTCATAATGCCTCAAAGACCTCACAATAATTAGTCAAGGGATAGACCCAATAAACAACTGGACATAAAAATTCACAACGTCAATAATGGATGTAAAGTGTCATCTTAGTTACAGTCTGCATTGCTGAAGCAAAATACCTGATATCCAAAATTAAAGGAGAAATGATTTGTCAAAGCTCATAGTTTATAGAGGTTTCAACCTGTAGTCTGCTGGCTCCATGGCAGGTTGGGATGGCCTAGAGGCATCACAGAGGAGAGATGGTCTATGGCAGAAGGAAGCAGGCAATGAGCAGCAGCAGCAATAGAAACAGGGGAAGCAGCCCCCTTCCAGGTTTCCCTTTTATTCCTTGCAGGATGCCACCATTTTGGGAGGTACCACCTAGAAATATGCTAAGTCTAAACAGTGGATTTTTTTGGTTACACACAGCCCCAATCTTAGTATCACACACTCTAGAGCCAGCCAGCTCTGAAAAGCCTCACCCATGAGTGCATGGGGTACTGAGAGACATCTAAGTACAAGGCAAAACAAATGTACAGTTTTTGTTTTACTATTTCTCTCCTTTTATTAAAACTGTGGTATTTTTATCTCTTTGCATTTTCAGATTCCATTCTCTTTTTTTTGTTCCCCCTGGAGCATATGATTGTAACAGGTCTTGATATAACCTTCTTTGAGCTGAATGATGGCTTTGACTTTCCTGTACCTTGGTATTTATTTGTTTCCAGATATGAAATATTTACTATTTTTTGAATTATTTATGTACCCTTTTGTCTTTTTCTATTTTATCTGGAATCCCAGTGATCTGTATATTGTTCTTTTGAGGTTTCCTCATAGATCCTGTGACCTTTGTCTCTTTTCATTTTTTAAAAAGATGATCCAAGTCTTTTAGAGGGCCTACCCATATAAAATCACTTCAGTGCAGGGACTTCTTTCTAATAGTATGCTAATTTGGGGCCAAAAATCACATATGTGTTCCTCAATGGAACATTGATACCAATATTAGCCTGTGCAGAATCACTTCTGCCTCATAACTTTGAAATACCTCCCCAACAATTGTGTTAGCATTGCCTTTACACTACTTCACCTTAGAGTGGAGGTGCCTAGGAATTCTGGCTATTGTCACAGTGCTGTTAAGTGATTTTCCCTGAAGGGAGCAAATGGAGCTATAACAATGTTGTGAAAAGCTAAAGAATATAGAACAATATAAAAGAAATTTATTTTTTGAAAACTATCTCCAGGTGGAAGGCACAGGGTTTGGGATGGCATGAAACTATGCTTAAAAACACAGGGTATCAATTTCGGAAATAGCCACTACTCTGTTTATATACTGTTTCTAAAAAGCAACAACAACATCACAGTTTGTGGCACCCCTCCTATGAATTGTATTAGGTGAGTGAAGGAAATGTCTGACATGTCACTACATAAGAACAAAGGGGATTGATTACTCAGTGAACTCTGACCCTGAACAGTGATACAGGGTTGCCATGTCACTGGTTCAGCAAGAACCCCAAACATAACATAGAACTGACCTATTATTAATGAAACCTTTCTAAATCCTGTGTGCCAGAGAGTTCCAAAATGTACTATTTTTCCCATAGGGTCATAAAAATGCAAAACAATATAATGGCCCTACTATGGTTGCATTTATTTCTTATCTGCTATAAGAAAATCAGTGTACTTTGGTTTCTGGCATACATTAAAAGTCACCAAAAAGTCTCTGATAATTATGTAAAGCTAAGTGAAAGCTGATAGAAATAAAATGAGCTGAAACATGAACACCTTAGGCAAGGCTTTTATTAAGGGACAGAGCTCCCAGGCTGTCAAAAACAATGGGGAGAACAGCAACAAGAGTCTGCCTGGGTGAGGTTTATAAGGGCTGGGGGAGCATATTGGAGGCAGATGATTGGCTATGACTGGGGGTGAGGCCAGAAAAAGCAGGTCTGGAGTGACTCCTTTCCTGTAGGCAGGGGCCATTTTAGGATGCAGGGCTTTGGGAGCCATTTTACCTATCAGAGAACTCTATCAAAAGCTAGGTGAAATTTTGTAAAACTAAGTGAAGTGACTTCTTAACCCATGCAACTTATATTTTTTCTACTTTTGAAAACTATATATTTCTTGGATATGCTTTTTGTTTACATGCTGTTTATTTTCAAATAGCAAACTTCATGCTCCTTAATTCTTCTCCTTGATCAATTATCCACTTGAAGCTCCTCCACACAGCTTTCATTTCCTACATTGCATTTTTCTGGTGAAGATTTTCTGTTTTGGTTTATTTTTCATATTTCAATCCCTGTATTAAGTGTATCTGGTAAATTACTGCATTGTTTCTGTTTTCTTGAAGTCTTTCTAATTCCCTTCAGACAACAGTTTAACTTATTTGTCTGAGAGAACACAGTTGTCTGTTTGTGATCAGTCTTAGTGCCTTATTTTTTAAATCTATAATATCATAATTTCCTGAGTTCTCTTGATGCTGGGTACAAGCATAATAAATAAGTTGACATTTGTGGTGGACCAGCCGTCACCAGTCAAACAGTTCCTGAATGGGGGAAAGGAGGACTGAGAAAAATCAAGAGAAGAGACAGAATTGGGAGGGCTCCCAAGACCAAGCAAGCAAGTTTATTTTTACCTCTCTTTTATACATTCAGTGAGTTAGGTCATTAACCATAACCTTTATCCAAAACACCTGCTTCGTTGTTTGCTAGTTTTCTAGACACTCCTCGCCCTCATGGGCTACTTTGTTTCCTGGGATTACAGAAGGTTCACCTTGTTGCTAGGGCAAACTCTAAAGGGAAACATCAGAGTTAGTGGAGACACGGTTCCCCATTACATAGTCTCCTGGCTAGTTATAACAGAGGGTTAAATTAAAATGAAGCTTTTTGGCTGACACCACTCCCCACAGACATTCACTTTTTACACACTGTCTGTGTGCTTGATTTTCCTCAGTGGGCCTTCCAGAGACTTTGAACACACTGCTGCTTGCATCATCACCACTCTGGCCACTGCAGACCCTTCAGAACTAGTGTACCCTAAACCAAAGTTCACCACCATTCCTGGGGTGCCTTCTATGTTGGTGGAAGACCAAACAATGTGGCGAGAGGCTGTGTGGGATGCTAGCTCAATTCCTGTCCTACTTACCCAGACAGGGACATCACATTCCCTGCATGAACAGAGTGGTTTTCCTACTGAAGTGGCAAGGCAAGAAGACTACACATGACCTGCTCAGGACCCCTGTGTCACAGAGGGCACTGGTCATTACCAGGCAGCCACATACCTCTCAGCAGGTCTCTACCCAGGGTGGTTTTCTGGCTGGAGGGAACTGTACTGGAGCCAATACTGACCCTTTCCCCCAAAATCCATGGTGGGTGGAGGCTGATGAGCTCATCCATTGGATCAGGACTGTGGACACTTATCCTGCTCCACACAGCTGAGAGACCTTCCAGACTACAGCAGGGGTTGAAAAGTCATGACTGGACATGTGGATGTCCAACTGAAACCCAGGAGATGCTGAGGCCATCTCAGTGGTTCAGGTACTCATGTTTGTCCTGGCCAAAGAGGCTGCAGCCACACACTTTGGTGAGTATCAGCAGGACCAGTTCCACACCTGAACCCAGCAGCACACCTTCTCTTTTTGTTGCTGCCTGTCAGTCTTCACTCTCAAAACTGCCCTCCTAGGACTTGGGCACCAGTTTCATAATCTCCTAAAAGGTGCCTGAGGGAGCAAAGACAGATTTTGTCAATGCAAGGGTACAGAAGTTTTGAGGTATAGAGATAAGAGTAGGTAACTTTTTTCCTCTATCTTACTGATATCCACTGTCCGTGTTTTAAATTGCAACAAAAGAGCAATGACCTTGTTTATCTTTATAGGAATTGGTATATGTCTTAGAAGTTCATACACTGTACATATAGGGAACAACATTAAAATAAATGGCATGCCATAAATAATATATGCTAGGTTAGAGGAAAAAGTAAAATATTAATATTTTCCTCCTGTGTAACATTGAGAACAATACTTTTTACATGCCCTTTAAAAATTTATATATATATATTTTTAGCAAAACATTTATTAGTATGTTTTACATATACATAATGATAACACTGATCATAGAGAATTTGCACCTGTATATGATACATCCTGTCCTTTTTTTCCCATTCCCTCCTCTTCTCAAGACCTCCTCCCCTCCCTATATAGAAAAGATTTGTTTCAATTTTTTCTCCTATTTTTACTTTTTTTCCTTGTCCCTTCCTTCCACTCTCTCTCCCTTCCAGGGTTCCTTTTTCCACATATCTCCTCCAGCATTTCTTATTAGTTGATTTGTTGATAATAGCCATTCTTTCTGGAGTGAGGTAGAATCTCAGAGTTGCTGAAATTTCCATCTCTCAAACTATAAGTGATATTGAACATTTTTTCATATATTTATCATGCCTTTATTTTTTAACCTAGAAAGGTGATGACATCAATAAAATTTACAATTTCATGTGTTTATGGTATATAAAAACTGCTTACCTAGAATCATAATAAATAATACATTCCCAAAATGTGTTGTATCAAAAATCCAATTACTCACTTAATTCTTAAATATTTCTTAGGAAACTGATATATAAACTTAACTTTCTTTTTATGTAATACTAAAGTAGGAAAATTACAATATATTTAAAAAGTTACAAGGAATTTAGATTCATAGTGAGGAGTGGAATTAAGTTTGCTGGTGTTTTAGGGTGTCTTATTTTCCCAACCACATTTTCAGGGCTCCCTTGACCTTGCTGTTCCTCAGAGTGTAGATCATGGGGTTTAGCATAGGGGTGAAGATGGTGTAGAAGGCAGACACAACCTTATTGTGGTCAGGTGACCTGTAGGACTTGAGTCCCATGTAGATGATGGCAGGGCCATAAAAGACTCCTAACACAGCCAAATAGGAGGAGCATGTGGCAAAGGCCTACTTGCAGGCTTCTATGGAGTACATGTAAAGGAAAGCACTGAGGATGAGGCTGTAGGAAGTCAGGAAGAGGGACAAGGGAATCAGTAGCATCAGGATGCAGCAGATGAACATGACATTTTCAAAGACACAGGTGTCACTACAGGCCAATTGCACCAGCATGATGGCCTCACAGAAGAAATGATTAATTGATTAATGTTGCAAGCACTGCAATAGGTGAAGCTCAGGGTAGCAACAGCCTGCATGAGCCCATCAGCTGCCCCTAGGTACCAAGAGGCCATGGTCATTTGCAAGTACAACTGCCTGCTCATGAGGGTAGAGTATCTCAGAGGGCAACAGAGAGCCACATGGCACTCATAGGACTTGGCTGACAGGAGGAAACTCTCCCCACCACCAGGGTGAGGGAAACAAAGATCTGCAACACACAGCCGGCTGGGGATGCAGATACCTTTCCAGCAAGAAAGCCATCAGCCATCTTGGGCACAGTGGTGGGGACCAGCCTGAGGTACATGAGGGAGAACTGGCTCAGCAGGAAGTACATGGGAGTGTGGAGCCAGGGGTCCTGGTGAATCAGGAGAGCCATGAGGGCATTTCCCAAGAGGGAAGCAATGGCTACAGCCAGCACCAATGCAAAGAGAAAGAGGTGGAGTCTCATGTGCCTAAAGAGTCCCAGGAGAATGAAGTCTGTTGTGCTGTTGCTCTTCTCCATGCATCCTATTAGTTGGATTCTGCAAATGGAAAACCAGAGAAAAAGGTGGATTATATCATCTAAAAGTCTTATTTCACAATTTGTTTATATGTACTGGATATTAAATCTCGGATATTATTCAAAATTCTTCCTCCTAACCAAGATAGCACATACTCTACACAGGAATTTATAGGTAGAAAATTATAGATAAAAATACTTTTATAAACTTTTAGTTTTACCAATTGATGGGGTTAACTTTATTCTTTTGAAATTACTTGTCATACCAGCATTGTGTTTTTGTTATTTATACCAGAACCAAAAACAATCGGGAAGAAATGCTGACTTAGAATTTTGTGATTTAGATTTAATTGTATCACAGATTTATTTTTAACTTTATAGAGCCTTAGTATTTTCTAAATAATTTCCTCAAAAAAAGAACAGGAGTTATATTTATTTCACTGTGGTTTCCAAAAAATGAAAAACCCAATAGAAAGACAAATGAAAGGACTTCCTTCCTTCCATCAATAATAACAATATCCCAAATAATAAATTGAAGTTCCCTTATTCTTTCTCTCATTAAATAAACTTTTGTTTCCTTGATTTTTCAAAAGGTAATCCTGATTGCTTCCTGATTTATCAATGCAAACCTTTTTGTTCATTTCCTCCTGCTCTAAAACTTTCATCATTGGCTCATCCACTCCCCTTAAATAAAATACAAAGTTCTTTCTCAAATTGTACATGGGCTTTAGACATGTCTAGCATGTTACCCTGACTCTACTGCCATGGTTACCTACAGCAACAAATGAATGTGAAAGGGAGGCAGAAAAGGACTTTGATGCTGATATATGCTGCACTGACCAGCAGGAGCTCTAGGGAGAAAGGAGGTTAAAGGGTGAAAATAACATCAGTGGTTTGATCTCTGTGAAGCATCATCATTACTCACAAGGAATGAAAGAGACTTGAACAGAAAAACACATATTTCAGATATTATAATTGCTACTTGATCTATTGTTCATACAGTGATAAATTAATAAAATAGCCAAATACAAAACAATATAAAAAATCAGTAACTTTTCCACATACCAATAACAAATTGGAGGAAGATGCCATCAAACCAATAACATTCATGATAAGTATTAAAAATTTACCTAGAAATAAACTTACTTGAGAAAGTGAAAGATGTATGCAGTGAAAATTACAAAACACCAAGGAAAGAAACTGAAGACAAAATAAAAACAAAAGGAATGATTCTCCATGTTCTGGGATTGTAGGAGTTAATATTGTTAAACTGTCCATCTTATTCAACATCATCTACAGATTCAAAGTGATCTACAGACCCATATCAAAGATCAAATATCATTATTCACAATGTTAGGAAAAAAAGCAATCCTAAAATTTATACAGAAGCACAAAATAGTCTGAATATCCAAAGCAAAATGAGAAAAAAAGAACAAAGCTAGAGGCATCATATCTCATTTTAATATTTAATAAAATTGATTTTCCTAGGAGACAGTCAAGTTGTCTAAGTCCACCAAAAGGAGTAAAGCTTTGTTTGGGAAGTTTTACAGGTTGAAATATGTTACACATTAAATATAAGAGGTGATTTTTTTTAGTCCTTACCATTTTTTATATTCTACACTAATAACAAATATATAAACTCACGAAGACTGACAGGGCATACAGCTGCTAGCACCTAATTCCCCTCATCTTCTAGAAGAAAAATGGACAAAGGAAGGCACCTCTTGTGTCCATGGGTAGGGCAGAGAACTTCTTTCTGGAAAGACACTTCAGACTGATTTCATTTAATGCTTTAACCACAGCAAGATCTTGAGGCCATTCCATAAAACATGTGTGGCCTTGGATTCCTCAAGCCACAGAAGTGGCTCTGGTTCCTTCTAATCTGAAAGGTGACTCTGTGAGTCCTCTGCTGCTACACAGTTTAGGGGGCAGCAGAGCCCACTTCTTGCAGAGTGCTCTGTTTCATGTCAGGGCCCTGCAGAAAGGCAGTGCAAAAGGCAAAGTGAATGGCTGTGTTAAGCACATGAGCAGTTGAGGGTCAGCAGACATATCACATCATAACCAAGCACTGCTGTGACAGCTGGTCTAGCACTGGACATCAGTGTGGGGCAAATTTTATTCAATGATCAGCCAAACACCAGAGACTCTCTCAGCTCATGTGTGTGCAATTTTACTCCAGCACTGCCTTCTTCTTAGTAGCTGCAGCATTTTGTCCTGTGCCTTATTCAAAGTATGTCCTGTGTTGATGCCGTGGCCTCCTGAACCCAAGTCTGAAGGCTCCACTGTGCCTATTATCATGGTGAATCACCACCACACCTACTTGTCCACACAGAATGTGCTAAGGGAAAAACACTGGCCCTGAGATGTGAGATCCTGGGGTAGAAGCATTGCTCTGTAGTCAGCTTTTCCAAATTAGAGAAATTACAGGAAGTGCATCAGTATTGATATGATATATGCACAGGTTTAGGAAGTATAGGTAACATTATTTCGTACCTGCACAGTCTAGTATGAATTTTTGTACTTGCTAGAAAGTGAAAACAATATCACAAGTAGAAAATAGTCATTGTTATCATTTTTCTATCTATGACATGAGGAGCAAGTTACTGAACCTTTTTTGTAAGTTTTACTTACATGTATTAAATTGTAAATATATTAATCAATGAACTAAATGATCTTTTACATATTAAGGGGTTTGAAATGTTTTACATGTTATACATTTGAAATCTTTTTTAAAATTTTTTAATTTAACTTTTTAGCCTAGATTACATGTTGCAATTTTTTCCTAAGAAGCTTGAAAGATAAAGCAGAATGTGTGAATTTGGGGATATGAACAATGGATATGGCAATATGAACTAGAATTCTTTCATCTGAAAAGAACAAACTCTGCATTCTAAAAGTTATAATTTTAAAATGAGTGTTTTTAGTCTAGAGGTAGAAATAGAGGTAAACATAAAGGACTTGTATGTAAGAGAGAGAAAAAACCTAAAACACAGAAACAAATGCATAATATTGATACACACAAATCTGAGTGCAAATAAAATACTACTTTAATTTGGAGCCATGATTCTGAAAATGTAGCAAAAAATAAATAATCTGTAGTTTTGAGAATTGCTACAAGTAATATTTAATAAATTTTACTCAATAGCATTCACCTAATTTAATAGGAAATCAATTTTCACACATTATTATTGTTCATGTATAAAGCTACTACAGGTTCATATTCTTTGTTGTGTCAAACAAAACCAGTTTTAAAGTAAAAGATTGTTTTCTCAGTATGAACAAATAGCTGTATTTATTTGATATTTGAAACATTTCTCAATTAAAATGATAAGTTAACTGAAAATTATGATAAAGTACACAGATGAATATGGATAATTTTTTAACTTAATTTGGAGAGTGAAGTTTTAAGCCATTAAGTAGGATAGCTGTTATATGAATAAAACATTTTTGAAAATGTTGGTAATCAAATCATTAAACTATTGAAACTGAAGTCACCATAAAAAATGACCTGTGTTTTCAAGTACATATATATAGAGAAGATTGTTATTAAGTTACCTACCTTCATCAGAAAGAAGATTTTGAGATATGAAGAGGTAAAAATCTTCAAATCTTTTAAGTGGCCTGAAATGGACAAGAAAAGACATGTGGGGGGGGGTTGTACTGTTACCTTTCTCTTTCTATTTTTTAATTTTATTAATTTTTTTACTAGTACATATTTACAAGTAATGGAAATAAGACTCTTTTGAAACAAACAGGAGAAAGTTTTCCCTACCAGGGACAAGGAATACTTTTCTAGTTCTATTAGATCATCCATTATAGAAAGAAAGACATTTTAATATTTCTGGCTGTTGTTCAGAGGTACTAGAGTTTCATTCAACAATCTCCTTTTGCCCTCCTTTTGCTTCTTGTCTTCCACAAAGAAACTGTCTCTATGTGCTCAAGGTATTGATGTAATATAGTGAATATCAGAAAATTGCCACAGGATTCTTTTTTAAAAAAAAATCCATCACTATGAGCACAATCATTTGACCAAATTGCTTTTAAAGAAGAGTTTTTGACTTTATGTTTCTGGATGTACATAAATTCCATCTTATATGTTCAAAATTTGGTATGGACAACAGGGAGTCTTTAATTCTCTCACATTTGTTAGACACAATTTTACAGATATTTGCAGTTCAAAATTCACATGACTTCCACCAAAATAAATCTCCACCAAATTAGACTCACCTTTGTAGGAGAGAATTGTCATCAAATACATATATATGTGTGTGTGTGTGTGTGTGTGTGTGTGTGTGTGTGTGTATATATATATATATATATATATATATATATATATATATATATGGCAGTAACTCTGTCCCATAGGTTGATTGTAAATGTTGCTTTGATAAATGCCATGGATACCACTCTGTGTTCTTTTGGCTTCCTGCCATATTCAGTGAAATGTTCTACATAACCAATGAAAATTTTCTATATCTAAAAATTACTTTTCTGGGAAAATACCACTTTAAAGGTGAAATACCTTTGGCAAGGGAACATAGATATAAATGTTTTATATGGATAAATGAATCCAATAAAATAATGTAGCGCCCTAATTCTGCTAAAGCAAAAAGTCTGTTAATGAAAAGATGAAAAGTTGTGGCACTGTTAAGCATAGCAAATCCAGTGAATTGTGAAAAGGGAAAACTGGAATTCTGCTAACAGATAATTATTGGGTTCAACAAATGTGACAAAAGTGCTTCAAAGAAAGGGGTTCTTTAATATTCTGATATTATACAATGATTATAAAAATATTTTTATCTCTAAATGCTGGTGGATATGCCCCATATTTTAAATAAAGTTATACACATTTTATCTTTGAAACAGCATTTGATCTATTAACTTGTACATACTACATAAATGCTAACAACATTAATGATTTTCAGTAATATATCTGTATTAAACCAGTACAGGTTGACTGAGTGAAGAATTTTGGTTTTAACATCTCCTTACCTTGGAAGATCTTAAACTTTAGGGAAAATCTGAATTCATCTGAAGCCTTGTTAATTATGCTTTGAAAAGGCTTGCCTTAATTCACAATTCAATGTGAATTCTGACAGCATTTTAAACTAGATTTAGTTTAGTTAGATTTAGTTAGCCTATGAACCAATCTTTTGGATGGATAAGTGATTTTGTTGTTTTTGGTTTAGTTTTATATTTTATTCTGTTTCCATTCTTTAAGAATTTAATGATTTTAGATAACCATTATAAATAAATTTCAAGTTCTCCTATAAAATACGCATAATAAAATTGCTTATACTGTAACTATGTTAGAATGAAAAGAAGCATTACTAAAGTACTTGGAAGAGAGTCTGGTCCCACTAAATGCTCCTCTGATGTTCATTGTTATTATATCAGGGTTCCTTCAAATGGGGAAAGTATGTGTAAAGCAGTGTTTATATGGATTTTGGACCATGTAAATTCAACAAACTTATCTATAACAGAAAATAATGCAAACAAAGTGTAGCTTTGCAAATCTAACCAGAGAATTTTAAAAATTCTCTTTATTTAGGCCTGCTGAAAATTTATTTAGTTTTCTGCTTGAATGCATCTGTGTTTAACATACTAGTGAATCTTTTCTATAGAAAACTGTAATAAAGAACTAAAGACAAGGACTTCCAAAACAGGGAAAAATAAAAAATAAAAAGTTTACATGCAGAAACTATTTTGAATATTTTTACATTTCACATTCAATAGTATTGTGTTGAGATCAGTAATCCAAAATATTATTTCTGAATGTGTTTCTATTTTATAGAAATTTGGCCCAAACTCCGGGAGACAAAGGACTCAGTGCCTCAGTGCACAGTTCCAAGGTCTGACTGCTCTTTCCTCACAGGCTGAGCATCATGTGTACAAGGAGCACCTTAGATGTCTGTGACTCCCCAAGGTACACAGACTGTTATTCTGGAATCCATGGTGCTGGGCATGCACCACCTCTGAGCATGAACTTGAAGCTATGTGTGTGAGGGGTTCCACATGACGTGGACCTTTATCACACTTAAGGTGAGCAGGGCAGGAACTATTGTCCAATTTAGTGCCATTTGCTGCAGGGTGGAGTGCTGCTATGCCTGCAGGCCTATGGACTGAGGATAGAGGGCTGAGTGCATCCTGTCCCCTCAGTGTAGTGCTGTAACACTGAGCCTCTGCTTAGAAGAGGGCTGAGCAGGCACAAGGATTTTCATGTTCATGGACCCCTGTCTAGTCCTTGGTGCACAGACTGAGGTCAGCAGGCCAATATGTGCAGCCTCCTGGCACAGCCTGGTAGAGGGATGGGTGAGAATTGAGCATCTGCCCCATACCCAAGCTCATAGATGAGTCTGAATGCATACAAGTGGTTAGCCAGCTCTGCCCCATGGAGTGCTGCAGCTCTGCCAGTGAGAGGCCCTTTTGGAGCCCTGGCATTTTCCCTACCCTTGAAAGCAGCTGCCACAGGCTGCCAGAATGAGTGATTTGACAATCAAGAACCAGCTCTTATCCATTCACCTCTCTAGGAAGAATTTAGAATATTTTATCTCCTCCTTATACTCAACAATTACATTATTTTTAACTTTGTTGTGCTGCATTTTTGTATTATAATTAATGAGATATTTTCTCTCACACAGCTGTTTTATTACTCTAATTTTTATGATAAAATGGACTTTAAAATTTTTTAACCAATAAGATTATTCTATATTTTACTCCCATCTCTTTTGATCCGGTTAACATTATTATAGTTGTTATAGTTTTGCTGCTGTGAGTCTATAGTTAGTTTGTCTCTGTGTTGTGGTTGCTACTGTTTGCTTCCTTCCTCTTCAGTGGAGAAGATCAAGCCTGGAACGGTGGACACAGTGGTGACTTCTTTTTAGTTGGCCTTCACCCCTTCCACTTAAGACAAATCAGACTTAAGCCAACCACCACTAGTCCCATATCCACCTATCACCTACTTTATTTTACAAGAGTAGAGAAGAGGTCTCATAAAATACCACATCTACAAGTAATAATGGCTAAGGAGGACCTGCACATTCACTCTCTTTGCAACAAGAGAGAAATAGCTCAATGGTTGCAGATGCCACACCTAAAAGGACTTTATGCACATGCAATGCCTGAGTGAGAACATGTTATAGACAAGAATAAAGGACCAGAAAGGGAGCACTCCACATAATCTGTTCTCCACAACACTTTTTTTATTTTATTTTATTTTTTTCAAACAAAAAATAACACTGCTATTCTTTATTGAAATCAAGGTAACTTGGTGAAATTAGTCATTTAAGTGCAACTCCAAAAAGTTCTAACCATTCTTAAGCTTTCCCCCAGCTATCCTCCACAAATTTAACCCCAAATAGCAATTTATTTCACCTGTATTGCCAAGAAAACACTTCAGCATTTTCTAGATTTGATTTCAATGGCAACGGTGCAGAAAGAATTCAATCTTATCACATGGAAGGAATGACAAAGACTGGAGAAAATCTCTTTGAATTGGTTATGGAGAAAAGAAAATAAAGCAGCCAAATGGATTTTGTGATAATTATTCAGTTCAGCAGTATGAGATCACTGAAAATGTAAAAAAACAATTTTCAAGCCAAGCCCCAGAGCGGACATTATGATCCTGAAGAAAGTCCAAACCATTTAGATGACTTATCTCCAAATACATACCAAGAGCTATTGGAGGCACAGGGGTATTTTAATAGTTACAGACAGGGAAGTGGAAACAACAGTGTTAATAGCTGTGTGAATCTCACATAGGCATCATGCTTCTATAATAATTATATGATAGAATATTTGAGGGACAATCAGGGTTTTCAACAACTAGCTTCAAAAGAGTTTCCCATAAGACCTACTTATCCATTTGGTCTTTCAATTCTTCCACTATTGGATTCTTATAATTTGTTTTTTTATGATGACTTAAGCCACTTATACCCTTATTTTAATGATATGATGTATAGAAATAGTTCCTTTTCAGGGCGGGGATTTAGCTCAGTGGTTCTGCCACCTGCCTTGTAAGTGCAAGGTCCCAAGTTCGATTCCCAGTACCAAAAGAAAAAAAGAAAAGAAGTAGTTCCCTTTCTGGTTTTGTGCCAACTTTTGGATTTCAAAAACCAATTAAAACCTATAGTGGACCACCCAGCAAACTCCATATTTGTCTAGAAGAGTGCTATGAACAGTGGAGAGCACTAAAAAAGGAGAGGAAAAAGACTTAATTCACCCTTGCAAAGAATTATCCAGGAAAAATAATGTCCAGTGCTAACAATACTCCAATTCCAAGGCTGACCTCCAAGTCAACTAGAGTTGATCACTTAATTGTGGATGAAAGTCGAGAGTGGACATTACAAGGCAAAAGGAACATCTCCAAAGCACTCTCCTTCATGTCAACATCTCAACTACTCTTAATAGACACTTGGAATCCATTCATAATTGTACAGTCACTCAGAAAGGATGAGGATTTTAAAAAGTAAAATTAAAAATATTAAAATGGGTACCAGGGACTCTCTTCTCAAATGAAAAGAAGACATATTTTTCCTCCTTGAGCCTGAACTGGGGAGGGCCTTGCTAACTCCTGAGATGCCCTCAAAGCAAAAAGCAAATTCCTCCTTGTGTCTATACAGAGTACTTGATTTCTTTCCTTCCCTCTCTCTTCCTCTCTCTCTCTCTCTCTCTCTCTCTCTCTCTCTCTCTCTCTCTCTCTCTCTCTCTCTCTCTCTCTCTCTCTCTCTCTCTCTCTTTTTCTCTTTCTCCAGTACTGGGAGTTTTACTCATGTCCTTGCACTTCAAGACATGCACAGTGCCACTGAACTAAATCCCCAGCATTTCGGATTCTTTTTATTTATTTTTTTTGTATTATTACTCATTGGGAATTGTACCTTTATATAATGCACCTTGGTTCTTATTTCTTTCCCCATTCCTAGCCCTCTCTTCACACCCTCCACCCCTCCCTATTTACAAAGACTTTATTTCCATTTTTTCCATTTCTCATCATTTTTCCTTTCCCTTCTTTCCTTTCCCCTGCCCCTCCCACTACCCCTTACACCTTTGGACCTTTTCTTCATATTTTACATTATCGATTATTCATTCTAATCATTGGTACATTTTAGGTATACAATATAATGACATTCATCATTGGAAATTTTCACCTTTACATAGTCTCTCTTGGTTCTTATTTTTTACCCTTGCCCAGCCCTCCCTTCAACCCCTCCATTCTTCCCTATTTACAAAGATTTGGCCCTATTTTTCCATTTTCTCATATTAATCCCATTCCCTTCTATCCTTTCCCCTAGCCTTCACACTTCCTTCCCCTTTGCCCATTTTCTTCCTATTTCACATTACCTATTATATATTTAGTCCTTATTTACACTTTCAGTTTCTCACAGCAGAGAAACTATTCGGTATTTAAACGTGTGTCCTATTTATTTCACTTAAGAGTATCGCCTCAATGTGCTCCCACTTAGCTATAAATGTCTCTAATTTCTCATTTTTTATGGCTGAGTAGTACACCATTTTATTAAAAAAACACATTTTCTTTATCCAGTCTCCAGTTGATGGGCATTTGGGCTGTTTCCAAGTTTTAGCTATTACAAACTGTGCTGCTATGAACATGGGTGCACATATATCATTGTGGTATGATTCTTTTAATTCTTTGGGGAAGATCCCCAGTAGTGGAATAGCAGAGTCAAATGGGACTTCCAATCCTAGTTCTTTGAGGTATCTCCATACTGATTTCCACAGTGCTTATACCAGTCTACACTCCCACCAGCAGTGGAGCAGGGTTCCTCTTTCCTCACAACCCTGCCAGTATTTGTTATTGGTTGATTTCATGATAGCAACCATTCTTTCTGGAGTGAAGTGGAATCTCAGCCTTGTTTTCATTTGCATCTCTCGAATGACCAGTGATGTTGAACATTTTTTCATGTATTTATTTGCTATTTCTACTTCTTTATCTGAGAAATATATGTTCATTTCAGCTGCCTATTTTTCAATTGGGTCTTTAAATTTGGGAGGTCTGATCTTTTTAAATTCTTTATAGATCTGAGATACTAGACCTTTGTCTGAAGAAGACCAGGTGAAGATTTTTTCCCACATTGTGGGTTGTCTCTTCACACTCTGGTGGTTTCTCTTTCTGTGCAGAGTCCTTTTAATAAGAAGAGATTCCATTTGTTGATTGTTTATGCTAGTTCACGGGCAGCTGAGGTTTTGTTCATAAAATCTTTTCCTAGACCAATGTCTTCAAGGGTTCTACCTAACCTCTTTTCCAACTGGTTCAGAGTTTCTATTTTAATATTTAGATCTTTAATCCATTTTGATTTTAGTTTAGTGCATGGTGAGAGATATAGGTCTAGTTTTAATCTTTGGCAAGATGAAGCCCAATTTTTCCGACACCATTTATTAAAGAGTCTATCTTTCCTCCAGTGAGTGTGTTTGACTCCTTTGTCAAAGATTAGATATCTGAGTGTGTCTGGCATTGTTTCTGCATCTTCTAATCTGTTTCACTGGTCCTCAAGTCTGTTTCTTTGCCAGTACCTTCCTGTTTTTATCACAATAGCTTTGTAGTAGAGTTGCAGGTTGGGGATTGTGATACCCCCTGCCATGTCTCTGTTACCTAGAATTGCTTTTGCTATTCTGGGTCTCTTCTTGTTCCAAATGAATTTTTGGATTGTTTTCTCAAGGTCCATGAAGTATGCTGCTGGGATCTCAATTGGAATTACATTACATCTATATAGCAGTTTTGGAAGTATGGCCATGTTCACTATATTAATCTTTCCTACCCAGGAGCAGGGGATGTCTGTCCATTTTCTGATATCATCTTCAATCTCTCTTTTTAGAGTGCCAAAGTTTTCAGAGAAGAGGTCTTTGATTTCTTTCGTTAGGATGATTCTTAGGTATTTCAGTTTTTTGGATGCTATTGTGAAAGGAATTATTTGCCCTATTTCTCTCTCAGTGAGTCTGGAATTGGTGTAGAGGAAAGCTATTGATTTTTATGTGTTGACCTTGTAAACAGCTATTTGACTGAATTTGGTTATTAAGTCTAGAAGACTTTTGGTGGGGTTCTTGGGGTCTTCTATATACAGTATCATGTCATCTGCAAATAATGACAATTTCACTTCTTCATTTCCTATCTTTATTCCTTTTATTTCTTTCTCTTGTCTAATTGCCGTGGCTAATATTTCCAGAACTATATTGAACAAGAGTGGTGATAGTGGACATCCTTGTCTTGTTCCTGATTTTCATGTGAAGGATTTCAGTTTTTGACCATTTAGTATTGGCTGTTGGTTTTTCATAGATGGCTTCTATCAGTTTGAGGTAGAGACCATCTATTCCAATTTTTTGTAGGGTTTTTATCATAAATGCATGTTGGATTTTGTCCAATGCTTTTTCTGCATCTATGGAGATAATCATATGGTTTTTGTCCTTGGCTCTATTGATATAGTGTATTACATTGATTGATTTGCATATATTGAACCATCTCTGTATCCCTGGGATGAATCCCACTTGATCAGGGTGTATGATCTTCTTGATGATCTTCTGCATTGTGTTTGCCATTATCTTATTAAGGATTTTTGCACCTATGTTCATTAGTGAGATTGGCCTATAGTTCTCTTTTTCAATTGGGTCTTTCTCAGCTTTGGGGATCAAGGTGATGCTTGCTTCCAGGAATGAATTTGGGAGTATTGCTTCCCTTTGAATTTCACTGAAGAGTTTAAACAGTAGTGGGACAAGTTCCTCTCTAAATGTCTTGTAGGATTCAGCAGTGAAGCCATGAGGGCCTGGGCTTTTCTTAGTTGATAAGTTTTTAATTACATTTTCAATTTCATTGGACAACACTCTTGAATGAATTATTAGGGGGACCCCAATTTCTCATGATCTATGCAAACACTTCATCCTCTAAAAGAGTATGGACCATATCAAAACCCACCATTACATGTAGAGAACAATAGAGAAACTAAACCATCAAGTTCATTTATAATAACTTTTAATACTTCTCAACAAAACAATAGTCAATCACACATTGTTAAGAAAGGAAATTTTCAAAATTCTACTGAGTATATGTGGAAGAGATCCCCAACTCAACATATGAAGTCTCATCATAGAAACACACAAAGACCATGACAAAACAAGGTACAAAATGCTTCCATACCTAAATCCATTAATATAACTGTTAATGCAGTGCTGCACAATGAATTAAAAAATTGATTCTTAAAACAATGAATTCTAAAAGATAAATTTTTTGGAATGGAAAGAATTGAGGAGTAAAATATAAGTTATGAAAAAGCATTTCCGTATAGAGATTTTTTTTTTAGTAAAAAACCACAAGCTTTGGAAATGAGAAGCTCAAAATTGTTTGGTGAATATCTATAATCCTATCACTCCCAAAGCTGTTCAGAGAGATTGTGAGTTTGACCCCAGTCTTGTAATTTTACAGCTTAATGAAATTCTGTCTCAAACTCTTTGTGAAAGTGCTAGCAATTATGTGTGAGGGCCTTATGTTCTGTCCCTTGTGTTGAAAACACATTCAGTAAGTTAAATAAACAATCCAGTTGAAAGTCTCATCACTAGATCAAGCAGAGTAAAGGATATTGGTGCTTGAACATAAGGTACAATAATATAGAAAAAAGACCATATGAGAATCTATAAACAGAATATAAAAGATCCTGGTACAAAATTTTAAAAAACATAAGAAAATTGGGAGTTGGTAGTAAAGAGCAGATATACTTGTTAATGAAACATAAAAGCCACCCAATTATATGAGATCAGAAAGTTTCCAAAATCTCAGAATTGAGATGGACATTCAGGCACTGAAGATATTTATAACCCAAGAGAACGATAACCAGAAAAGAAATTGTCCAATGTATATATATTCAAAATGCTAAACATTATTGAAAATTTCAATAGAGGAATATCAACTAAGTTATAATAACAAGCTGCAGAAACACTGCAGATTTCTAAGTAGAAACACTAAAGGTCAAGAAGGCAAAGAAGGATGTAGTTCAAGAACAAATGTAAAATAACTGTCAACTTTGATATCTACAAAGGTATCTTTCCAAATTAAAAGACAAAGAAAGGTCTCCCATGATAACCATAAATTAAAGGAATTCAGGGCTACTCAAGTAACTTTGCATGAGGTACTTAAAGGAATAATATCATCAGAATAATAATATACACACAACCAAGGGTACACCAAAAAGAATAAATACTATTAGAAGGGTATTACAAACTGTGCCACTATAAACATAGGTGCACGTATATTACTGTGGTATGATTCTTTTAATTCTTTGGGGAAGATACCCAGTAGGGGAAGACCTGGGTCAAATTGGACCTCTAGTCCTAGTTCTTTGAGGTATCTCCATATGGATTTCCACAGTGTTTGCACCAGTCTGCACACCCACCAACAGTGGAGAAGGGTTCCTTTCTCTCCACACCCCTGCCAACATTTGTTATTGGTTGATTTCTTGATGGCAGCCATTCTTTGTGGGGTAAGGTGGAATCTCAGTGTTGTTTTCATCTGCATCTAAACAAACAAAACAAAAAATATTTCAAACAGTAAAAATGGACAAGAATCTAGACATACTTTTCTATAATGACCCTATATGTAAATGGCCTTAATTTTTAATTAAGGCACTTGACAACTTGGATCAAATAAAGATCCAACTGCATCCTGCCTGCAAGACACACCTCACCATCTCAAATACAAACATCCTGAAAATGAAAGGATGGAAAATGATCTTCCATGCAAATGAAATCTGAAAGTAAGCCAGAATATTTAGATAAACATCTCAAGCCAAATGTAATAAGAAAAGTTATAAAAACAATATATTTTGACAGAACCATCTAACACGAATCTTTAATGATCTTAAATTATATGCAATGAAGTTTGATGCATTCAGTTTTGTAAAACAAACATTAATGAACATAAAGAAAAGATAAGCTCCAAGAGAGCGCTTATGATTAAATTCAATACTCTCATATATAGATGAATCATCCAAACCAAAACCACAATTCACAAGAAACAATGAAATTAAACTGCAGTATAACTCAACTGTACTTAACAGACATTTTCACAATTTTCCTTCCAACAAAATCAGCTCATCAAACTATTTCCAAATAGGCTAAAATTGTGTTTTTGGCCTTAATTTAGCAGCTGAAAAATTAATGTAGCTCATTGTATATCAAATAATGATGAAAGGATAAAAGATACCAATGATAAAAATTACAAGAATACAGAAATATTTGGAGATTAAACTGTGCACTTTTCAAAGAGAAGTGTGTCTTTGAAAATATCAAAGGGAAGACAAAAAATTCAGAGTCAAATAGAATTGAAAATTAAACACCCTAGAAACTATGAAGAACCTTGAAGATATTCCAATGATATTTATTGGTATTAGCATCTGTGTTAGAAAATTAGAGCAATATCAGAGAGGAAACCTAATGATACATTTCAAAGTAATAAAATAATAAGAAATCAAACTCTGAACCAATTGAAGAATATAATTAGTAAATATCAGAGCTGAAATTAATGAAATAAATGTAAAATACAATACAAATGATCAATGAAACAAAGAATAGGTCATTTGAAAAGATAAAGTAGATAAATAAACCATTAGTTGAACACTTTATTATCCTTTTTAACACTTAAAACATTTTTAGTGATTTAATAGTTATTGTTAATATATGAAAAATTTGATAATAAATAGCACTTATGGCAAATTAAATATTAATATTCAAATGACAAATATTTCAAGAATTTCTTCTATTGTGATAATGTTAAACTTATCATATTAAATTATAATGTGGTCAATTTGTTTACCAGTAAAATTAAAACTGGCAAACCCATGTAGACACATTCTAGCAATTTGCCAAATGAATAAGGATTATTTAATCACTGGTTCCATCGGACTGAGATACAATGAACTTAGGAGAGTCTGAGTAGAATACTGGGAGGCACCTAAGGAAGCACTGAGGTCCCGTGGGCTCTTCCAGGCCTTGGCCCAGGCCCAGACTGGGAGCAGGACTCAGTCTTAGCTGTCCCAGTCCCAGAGGATTTTCCCCAGTAGCAGACAGGCTCCAAAGCACCCGTGTCAGGATGGCTTGATTCAGGGCTCCAGGATCACTGTGGAGGACCCTGGCAGAGGTGCATGCAGGCTGCTGAGACTAGGGAGGACCAGGCAGGCTCTGCTTATGTGGGGTAGAGGCTAAGCACCCTCTGTCTAGGGGTGGACAGAGCTGGGCTCTAGGTGTGCATTTCAGTGGAGTTCTCAGGGGAGTGCAGACTCTCAAAGAAGCACTTCAAATAACAAAATATTGGGATAAATCATTTTAAAACTAATCTTTTTTAATAAGACAACTTTAAAAGAGATTTTATTTGGCTAACATGCTATTAAAGGACAGAAACATAAATAGATGGTAGATGATTGATGGATTTTTCTTTAAAATAGATAAAGGGAATGTGCTCATTAAATATGATAAATTATTTTCAAATATGAAGATGGTTTATATTGGAAACAAATTATCATAAAATGTAGAAAAAGATGAGAGTGATTCTGAATACATAATGTGAATTGATACTTAAACTGATTGATAAGTCCAGAGAATGGCTGATATTGTCCATAAATCACCTTTCTTGAAATATAAATACAGAAAGACTGCTGTAAATATTAAATTATCCTCTGTTCCTGAAAGTTTGTCTCCTTTAAATAATAATAACACTATACAATACAATATATATTGAAATTTTATATAAACACAAATGATATTTCAAAATGTAAGATTTCATTGAGTAGTAAATGAACTAAGATATTTATAAGAAAATCCATATTTCAGAATATATACTCTTCAAGTAGCAAGATAACATATATCATATATAGACTTGTGCATCACCTTCTGGGCATGGAAAATATTGGGAACAATTAGAAGATTCTTGAATTTGTACTTGGAAAGGTGAATTATTTTCTCAAAAATAGAAGTATTTTCATGTAGGACCATGAGTTATTGAAACAGATGTCGATAGCTTGGCATGAATCCCATTGGTCTTGTGGATTACTGTTTACATTGGAAACATTACATACTTAATTTACCATTCTATATTTAATTCTGTACTTCATTTAATTTAGAAAATGGGTTCAGTAACCTGTAAGATAATGGTGAATTTCAAAGATGAGACTGATGTAGGGTTTCAGGCACAGTCACTGCAAGTTTACAGTCAGAAGTGCTTTTTGTACTAACTTATGAATATGGCCCTGGGTTTGAAGGGAGCACAGGATATTTGTGACAATGACACTGGGACACATGCCAGGTGGTCTCAGACTGCTCCTGTGAAATCTGATAGGAGAACCAGCATTTGTGAGTCCTGTTTCCTGTAAGTGTTGTGGAACATAGCTTGCTTATTTCTCCAGTTCATTGTTTTTTTCTATCTTTTGCCTTTGAGTAAAACAAGATCTCAAAGGAAATGCATTTTCATTTCCACAGTATTTTCAACTGACATGAATCTGTTGATTATGAAAGCTTTTTCTTCTATATTTTATAAAACACTATATGATGAAACTTTACACTAAAGCTTCTTTTATGAGTTATTAATTTCTAAATACCACACAGGTGAAATAGTAACGGAGTGAGAGTGTGATTTTAAATTCAAAAATACCTATTGTAAATAATTGAGATTTTCCTAGGAATCCTGGATGTGTCCCAGTCATCGGTCTTTCTCCACCCACCACAGCCTGATTGTGCTGCTTCACTGGTGACATCAGCAGTTTGTGTCTGTCACTGCTGCACAATCATCTCAGTTGTCAGGGAAACCATAGCAGCACCAGCACAGACACCTTTAGGTGTGGGGAGTTTATGCGGGTCACTGGGAGCCTGAGTCTGGCCCTGGACCTCCAGCCCCACTTGGGACACGTGGACCCTCTGCACCCAGACCAGCCCAGCATGGGCTTGTCCTCAGTGCAGGCCAGGGAGAGACCCATAGGTCCTGTCCACTGGGAAGTGCACCCTCTCACTGAGTGGGAGAAGTGGAATTGTGTCAGACTCTGTGCCCAGATTGTGCAGACTGCAGCATGAACCCACCCCAGGCTGACCCACATTCACAGTAGGAAACTGTGTGATTTGCTCAATCATCTCTCAGAACACCTGGCTGCCTCCTTATGTTGCACCTCAGGCTGATGCTGATCAGTCATCTTGATGTTTTCTGGATGTCTACAACTTAGAAGGACCCAATTTAACGTGGGTCCTCCCTGGGCACTCCAAATCACTTCAAACCCTCACAATGTTCTCTGTCTTGTTTCTGTGTATTTCTAAATGACTGAAAAAACTCTTCTTATCCTTTTGAAGAGACTATCATGATATATAATAAAATCATACAAGAAATTGAATTATTTTCTCCTTTTTACTAGAAACTGGTATAAAAGATCTTGAAAGAAGGAGGCATCTCATGAAGTACTCAGTTCCAGGACACAATGGAGAACAATGCTTGATTATCCTACAGAGGATATTTTCTGGGGTCACTTGGGTTCAATTTTATAAGACTGTAAGCTCACATACCTCCTGCCAATTTGACTTCATTCTCATACATGGGTATGCAGACACAGGCATGGTTAGATTTTCGGAGCTGAAACACATGTGCTGTTACATGTCCTGAGAAGGGTGATCTGGTCCCAGGCTTATAAAGTTTCTGCCTGCAGCTGATTAGGAATGGCCTCTCTGCAAAGCTACAGGCTATTAGGATAACCTGCAGGCACAAAAACAAAGCGGGCTGTTGGCAAACATGTTGGAGAAACTTCTTGTTTTTTATTGTTTCCTTTTAATTTTTACATTCTTTTAAAAGTCAATCTTTCAATTCTTTATAATATTTCTAGTGAACCAAACTTAAAAATTACTCTGTAAATGTTACAAGTTTATAAAAATAATCTATTCTCAAACAGGAAATAAAAGCATCATTTGAGGTCATGAACATGTGTGAAAATATGGGTCTATAATTGAGATACTTTCATTCATTTAAATATATGCACATTTAATGTACATTTTCTTATTGATGACATCTGATTTTGTAAGTGAAAAACTGTCTGAGTTTGGATAGAGGCATTAGAGAAATATGTTATTTTGATAAATTTACAGATGTATTATATTTTGTTAAAATATGTTTGCCATCTTCAGGAAAATGTGAGGTAGAAAATGCAAGTCATTTTTCAAATATTTGTTCTTTATTCAAAAGCTATGATTGAGTCGTTCAACTATTGAAATAATGAATTGAAATAACTTCTTATTTATATGTACCAAATCACTGCAGGTGCTCTTAGGAAAAGCTAAACAAATGCCTGATGAAAAATTATAATGAGACCTCTACTGACCTCATCCTCCTGGGCCTGTTCCCATAAAGCCTTGGCCTTTTCCTCTTCTCTCTCACTGTCCCCACCTTCACGATGGCCCTGGCTGGCAACCTGTGCATGGTCCTGCTCATCCTCCTGGATGCCCAGCTCCACACACCCAGGTATTTCCTGCTCAGCCAGCTATCTCTCATGGACCTCACTTACATCTGCACCACTGTGCCCAAGATGGGTCGGTTTCCTCTTTGGAAACAAGTCCATCTACTTCATTGAGTGTGGGGTTCAGTGTTTCTTTTTTGCCATGTTAGCAGGTTCAGAAGAACCTATTCTGATGTCTATGACCTATGACTGTTATGTGGCTATTTGATTCCCTCTGCACTACACCATCTTTATGAATGGAAGAGTGTGTGCTGATGATCCTGGGATCCTGGGCAATGGGTACTGTCAACTCCTGTGCTCACACAATCTCCTCTGTATCCCTTCCTGCACTTCCAGGGCCATCAATCATTTCTTCTGTGATAGCCCAGCCATGGTGACTCTGGCCTGTGTGGATACCTGGGTCTATGAGTACACTGTATTCCTCAGCACCATTATCTTTCTCCTGTTCCCTTTCATGGCCACTGTGGGTTCCTATGGGAAAGTGCTCCTTGCTGTCTGGTGGATGAGCTCACGGGAAGGCAGGAAGAAGACCTATTCCACCTGTGGCACCCACCTCACCATAGTGACTTTCTACATTGCACACTTTGCTTACACTTACCTCCAACCAAAGTTCTTCTGGTCTACAGAAGAGGACAGGATTTGGCTGTCTTCCACACCATCTTCATCTCAGTGCTCAATTCTGTGATCTACAGCATGAGGAACAAGGAGGTGCTGGGCACCCTGGAAAGAGTATCGGGAAGTTCTGCTCTACCATAATGTAGGTAAATTTCTTCATCAGTGTATGCATCAGTGGATAGGCACTAGAAAAAATATTCAGTGCTAAGCCCTCAGAAAGTAGAATTATAGTTTAAGATTATAAAATTCTGATGTATGACATGATAATAATTATGTGATATAGTATATACATTTTTGCTTTATCTGTTCTCCCTTTACAAAAAAAAATTGTCCTGAAGTTTTTGTCATTTGGGGGATGATATTTTATTATTATGGAGATTTTAAATTGGAAAATGCAGAAAACTTTGCAGTCCTTTTGATTGTGTTTTGTGATCAAAAACTTTGTTGAATATTTTAATGTTTAAATATTACAATAAAAAGCACATTGCTGTGAATCCCCCACAAAATACTCACACTCCTTTGAACACACTTATCCCATTGTCCTTGCTACATTTTTTACTCTGACCTCTCAAAATTTGTGTGATTGGATAAATCATGATATTGAGTTTTATTATGTGTAGTAGGAATATATAAAGGAAGCCTACCTGAGTTCACATCTTCACCTACACATGCCGATTATGACTGTACATTTGGAACACACACTGACACAGTGTGATGGCACAGAGGACACAAACTTCCTCCACCTCATGATTACTACTAACTCCCATCACCTGCTGACCCACTGAATCTGTGTTCTCAACACATCACAGCTCTAACTAATGATTTCCATGGGCGTATAAGATTTCTACCTAAAATGCAGTGCATTTTGAGTGCCATTGGATAAAAATGGAGCACAACACATGAATAAATAGAATATTATCTGTCAACTCTTGATTCTTCAATGAAACATAACTTAATACATGGATGCCCATATGTTAATCACAGAAATCAATCCATGTCCTTTTCAATCTGTGTAGAAATGGATTGTCCTTATTTCACAGGTCCTCCACAGTGTTTTTGAAACAAGGTGTTACTGTTTTTCCTAGGGTGGCCTTTAGTTTGTGAGCTCAAGCCATCCTCCTCCCTCAGCTTCCTGAGTGTCTAACCCTTAGGCATGTGCCACTGCAGTACATAAACTTTCGTCCCCTGAGCCTTGCTCTTTGGGACACAGAATGGGCTTCCTTTTAAAAAATGAATGAGTATAACCTTTCCTCTAAAGAGCTGTGTGCTGTAGTGAATACTTTCTGTGGGCTAAAAAGAGACATTCAGAGATGAGTAAGAGCAACAGATTCATTTCACATAAGTTTTGACTTCTGATTTCTTTCCCTTTGAGCCCAATCTCCTGCCCATCTGTGCTCACTGAAGGGTAACAGTGTGGAAGGTGAAGGCTGGGTCCTGGCCCCTGCACAGCACCCTCAGGATAACAACACCCTGGGTCTCCTAGGACAGGTGGGGCTAAGGGGGTGTCCTAGTTCTCCCATGTCCTGGCTGCCTCACCCTGTGTTACCCACACAAGGCCTTTGACACCCTGGAGACTCTGCTGCCCTGTTCAGACCAAGATCCCAGGTCTCACACGCTCAGCTCCATCTGTGTCTCCTCCTCACGTCCCAGGACCTGGGCCAGAGAGCCAGAAATGCCACTGAGAAAGCCCAGGGTCATGGAAGCCTTAACCAGACCAGGAGAGCTGCTCCTGAACGGGGGACAGGAACATGAGGATGAGCACTGAGGGTTTTCCTGGGTGCTGACTAACTCAACCCCAGGATTGCAGAAAGGCAGAAGAGGGGAACTTGCTTCTCTCAATACTGGCAATGTGGAAATTTCTTATCACAAGGAATTGTAGGCTAATATCATAATAATATGGAAAAGGAAGTGTTTCTTATTTTTGAAAATGAGACATCATTTCTTCATGTGCTGCTCAAATTTGCAGAAAAAGAAAAATTGGTGAGTTGCTGCTTACCAGAATACCAGGTACTTCCTAAGCACTCAGTACAGTTTAGGTCACATAAATGCTTCCACATCACTCAAAATGGAGAGACAATTTGACAGTTTTAGGACAACTTCATTCATGATTACTTTCTCTGAAAATAGTTTAAAATTTTTTCATTATGAGGTATTTTTAAATTTTAAAGGCCTATTATTCTCAACTTGTAAGGTCACTCATTGGTTTCCTACAAGACTACATTTTCCTTGTCACACTAATTGTAGTAAATGATGAAAATGGAATTAGGAATCTGAAATCAACTACAGTTCTTAACTAAAACGTAAAAAGTAAGTTCATTTCACTTTAAACAGGAAATTGAATGCAGCCAATGCTTTTTGTTGTTGCTTTTTATTGTAATGAAGTATGAGTAATTATTAATAAAGAAAATATGAAAGCTGTTTAATAAAAAATATTGTAACAAAACATATTAGAGAATAACAATGGTAAATACACAATATCATGATCTTAAAAGAATATTTTTCATTTACTAATCTATCTTTCATCTCATTGCATAATACTATACCTTCTTTTTGCATAAATCATTTTATTAACAAAGCATCTCAGATTTGTATAATTTGAACAGATTTTCCTGTTTTCACCATATCTATTATTTTATTTTGTCCTTACTTACACTTTCAGTTTCTCACACCAGAGAAATAATGCAATACATACACACATGTGTTTAATTTATTTCACTTTAGGATGTTCTCAAGGTGCACCCATGAGCTCAGAAATATCTCAACTTTATCCTTCTTTATGACTGAATAGTATTCCATTATGCAAAATAACATCTTTTGTATGCATTTATCATTGACAGACATTTGGGTTGTTTGAAAGATTAAACTATTACAAACTGTGCAGCTATAAACATGGGTGCACACAAGTTGCTGTGGTTTAATTCTTTTAATTCTTTGGGAAAGTTACTCAGAAAGGAAATAGTGAAGAAGATGAAATACATAGGAATCAATCTCCCAAAGGCAGTAAAATAACTTTACATTGAAAATTACAGTACTCTGAAAAAGGAGAGTGAAGAGGATATCAGAAAATGGAAAGACACCCCTTGCTCTTCCCTTCCTCTTCGTTAAGAAGAAACAATATAGTGAAAATGCCCATGCTGCCAAAATTGTGATACAGATTTAATGCAATTCTTATGAAAATACCTTTAGCAAACCCCACAGAGCTAGAGAAATTATGCCTAAAATTCATTTGGAACCAGGAGAGACCTAAAAAAGCAAAACAATACCGGGTGAAAAAGGAAGGCAGGGGGCATCACAATCCCTGATTGAAATTATACTATAGAGATTCTGTGTTTAAGACAGCATGGTACTGGAAAGAAAACAGACCCAAGGACCAGTGGAACACAGTAGAAGATGCAGAAAGAACCCCAAACATACTCAGCCACCTTATCTTTGACAAAGGTGGCAAACACCTTCACTGGAAGAAAGGTGGCCTCTTTCATAAATGGTGCTGGGAAAACTGGCTTTCCACAGGCTGAAGATTAAAACTAGACCCATGTGTCTGATACTTTAAAGGCATGAAGAATCAACAGGACAGAGGAGGATCTGGTCTGAAGTTGTTACTGTAGGCGATTCCCAGTGCAAATCTGAGACTGAGTTCTTGAAAGGCAGTGCTCTTTCCCACGTGGGTGTGAGATGAAGGCCCAGCACTAAGAGCTGAGGGCCTCAGATCACTGGTGATGTTTGCCTCAACTGCATTCATTGTCCCTAGGCTGGTGCCCTGTCTTTGTCAGAGCCAGAGGCATGGACCCATGAGGAAGGCAGGGTGTGTAGGATGGGAGGTGTGTGGTCAATTCAGCTGTCTTTTCTCTCTGAGACATTGCACAAGAGAGTTCAGACACATAACCAGTAGTAACCATGTTACAGAAGTTGTGTTGACAAAGGTGTCCCACTAGCACTCTTTTCTGAGTGTGAAGGAGACAGGGGATGTGTGACAAGTTTGGCTTAGGTATGGTGATTGGGGAAGTAAACACAGCAGGTGGAAAAATGTGAAGTGATATTATCTCTATTTCCCAGTGGGGGCAAAAAAGTATGGCATACACATTCTGACACATATAGATACATAAACATGGGAGAGCAGGGGGCATGACAGGGAGTGGTCATGAAGAAGTCTGTGACCAAGAGGACCTGTCCTGCAGGAGTGTGAGCCCCACCAGGCAAAAGGAGAGAGGCTCTCATCATTGCTGAGAGGCAGCCTTTCTTTCTCTCTCACCTCAAATGCCCAATTCTCTTAGATATGCTGGCAGGAGGACTTCCCAGACACCAATTCTCATGTGTTCTCTCACTTGTAGAATCTGGAATTGATCATATTAATTTAAGAGTACAAATCTCTTTGTCTTTTTCTAATGTTAACTGAATCATTTTCAGATTAAAAACTAAAATGCTGGTCAGGCTTGGTGGCATGTGCCCCTAAACCCAGATCCTGGATAAACTGAGCCAGGACTTCCATAGTTTCAGGCTAGCTAGGCAATTTGAGGAGACTGCATCAGCATGAAAATTTAAAAGTCCTGGAGATGTAGCTCAGGTGGAGCTTGCTCATCTAACATATGCAAGATTCTGGGTTCAGTGCTTAGCATTGTAAAAGGAAGAAGAAATTATACATAATACCACTCATATTTTTGATATAAAATGAAGTTAATTACATCAAAACCAATGTAAAGTGGTGGACACCAGGATTTCTGATTGGTAGGAAATGGGGAGAAGTATGTTAAATGATACAACTTTGCAGTTAGGTAGGACATATAAGTTTAGATATCTAATGCATAGTCAAAGATGATAGGTCATAATATTGTATTGCATATAAAATTTTGGTAAGAGTAAATTTTAAACATTCATATTGCTCACAAGGAAAGAGGAATATGGAAGCTTCTATATATGAGAATTTGCTAATACACTAATCAATTATTTGCATGTATCTAAACATGATAGTTCTCTTCACACATAAAAGAGAGAATAAAGTAGAGAATATAAAATACATTTAATAAGAAAATATATAAAAACAGAACATATTTTGACAGAATAATCCAACACCAACCTTAATAATCATAAATATCTTTGTGATGAAGTGTGATTCATTCTGTTTTGTAAAACAAACATCAATGAACATAAGGAAAACATAAGCTCCAAAGTATTACTTGTGATTAAATTCAATACTCTACTCTCATATATAGATGATTCATCCAAATGAAAAAAACAACTCACAAGAAACAATGAAATTAAACTGCAGTATAACTAAATTGTACTTAGGCATTTTGAGAATTTTCTTTCGTAAAAAACCAACTCATTAAACTATTTCCAAATTGTCTAAAATTGTGTTTAATGACTTAATTTAGCATTTGAAAATTAATGTAGCTCACTGTATGTAAAATAACAATGAAACAATAATAAATATCAATAACAATAGAATTTACAGGAGCCCAGCAACATTAGGAGATTAAACTACACACTTTTGAATGAGCAGTGTGCCTTTTAAGATATTAAAGAGAAGACTTAAAAAGTTCCTAGAGTTCCATAAAATTGAAAATAAAACACTCTGTAATGTAACACTATGTAAAACCTTGAAGATATTCTGATGATATTTGTTGGTATTAGCATCTGTGTTAGAAAATCAGACCAATATCAGAAAGGAAACCTAATGATACATTTCAAAGTAATGAAATAATGAGAAATCAAACTCCAAATCAATTGAAGTGTATAGTTAATAAATATTAGAGCAGAAATTAATGAAATAAAAGCTAAAAGACAATACAAATGATCAATGAAACAAAGAAAAGTTTCTTTGAAAAGATAAAGGAGATTGTTCAATCCTTAGACAAACCCAGTATTATCTATTTTAACATTAAAGCACTGTTTTGTGATTTAATAATTGTTGTCAATATGAGAACAATTTGATAACAAATAGTACCTAAGGCAAATTAAATATTTCTTCAAATGACAGACATTTCAAGAATTTCTTCCAGTGTGCTGTTAAATTTATCATATTGCACTGTAATGCAGTAAGTTTGGTACCCAGTAAACTCAAAACTGGCAAACCAATGGAGACACATTCTAGTGATGCATGGGATGAATAAGGAATTTTTTAATCACAGGTCCCATCGGACTGAGATACAGTGACCCTGGGAGAGTCTGAGATGAATACCTGGATCTCCCCAGGGACTGGCCCTCAGCACCCAAGGAAGCACTGAGGACCTGGGGGCTCCTTCCAGGTCTTGGCCCAGGCCCAGCCTTCAGCAGGAAGTGGCTTCTGTGATCCCAATCCAAGAGGACTTCCCCTGGAGCACGTGGGCTGCAAAGCATCCACATCAGGATAGCTGGTTTCTGGGCTCGAGGCTCACTGTGGAGGAGCCTAGCAGAGGTGCGTGCAGGCTGTAGGGACTCGGGAGGACAGGGCAGGCTCTGCTTACTTGGCCTTGGGCTGGGCACCCTGTGTCAAGGGGAGGACAGGGTTGGGCCTTGGGTGTGGATTCGTTGCAGTTCTTGGGGGTTCAGACTCTCAAGAAAGAGCTTGAAATAACAAAATAAGGGGGTAAGTCATTTAAAATATAATCTTTTTTAACAAGACAACTTTAAAGGCAATTTTATTTGGCTAACATAACATTAAAGGACAGAAACATAAATAGATCCTTGATGATTGATAGATTTTTCCTTAAAATGGATAAAGTGAACTCGTTCATGAAATGCATTAAAGCATTTTCTAAATATGAAAATGGTTTATATCTAAAGCATAAATTATCATAAATTGTGGGAAAAGATGAGAGTGATTCTGAATATGTAATGTGAATTGATAGGAAAACTGATAAATCCAGAGCATGGATTATATTGTGTATAAATTACCTTTCTTGATATATAAATATACTAATACTGTGGTATATATTCAATTATCCTCTCTTCTTGAAAGTATGGCTGCTTTAAATAATAATAACACTATAGATATGATATATTAAAATTTTTATAAACTCAAATGATATTACAAAATGTGAGATTTCATTGAGTATTAAATAAACTAAGATATTTATAGGTGAAACCATGCTTCAGAATAAATGCTGTTCATGCAAAAAGAGCAGGTGATCAAGGCTATACCTGTGCTGCACCTTCTGGGCACAGAAAACACTGGGGACAGTTTGACAATTAGTGAACTTGGACTTGGTAAGGTGAATTATATTCTCTCAGAGTAGGAGCATTTTCATTCAGTACCATGAGGTCTTTAAACAGATATAGATAGCTTGGCATGAACCCCATTGACCCTGTGGATTACTGTCTACATTGAAAACTTTCCATATTTAATCTAATATTTCATATTTAATTCCATATATAATCTACTTAAGAAAATGAGTGAAGTAACCTGTGTAAGAATGATGAAGTTGAAAAATGAAATGGATCTAGAGTTTCAGGCACAGTCACAGCAAGTTTACAGTCAGAAATACTTTTTGTACTGACTTATGAATATGGCCCTGGGTTTGAAGGGAGCACAGGATGTTTGTGACAATGACACTGGGACACATGTTGGTGGGCTCAGGCTGGTCCTGTGAAATCTGATGGAAGAAGCTGCACTTGAGAGTCCCACTTTTCCAGAGACCCCTGTAGTCAGGTTCCAGTACTCACCTGCCCAGTGTGTGATGCAGGCCTGAAAAAAAGAATATACTAAGAGACAGAACTAGGAGAGAGAAAATGGGATGCCAGGATGACCAATGCTGATGCAACTGACAAAGGTGCTCAACAGTTCCAGGCATTGATTTTATTGGCAATGAATTGAATTAAAGGCACTTTGTGGTTTCTATGGAAGTTAATGTAAACAAGGCTCATAAAAGACAAGACAAAGCATCCTCACATTAGGAAGAGAATAGACAAAAAGTATGATTGTAATTAGAACACTGTCCTTCTAGTCCAAAAGTTTTAGATGTGGGAATGGAATTTGGGTGCAAGTTACTCTGACCTTGGAATTTAGGCTTTGGCTAGACTCACTACTATAAAAATGCCAATTGTGGGGTTAACTCTTTACAACCTGCCTTGGTCATAATCAATGCTGGGAGCCAGTGGGTTCTGTGTCCTGGGAAGGCTGATCTGGTCACAGGGTTATAAAGTTTCTGCCTGCAGGTGATTAGGAATGGTCGGTCTGCAAAGCTCTGGGTCATTAGGATAACCTGCCAGGCACATAAATAGAGGAAGTGAGTTGTTGGCAAAACACTGGAGAATTTTCTTGTTTTTTTATGCCATTTTCTTTTTTGATATTTATATTACTTAAAAGTCTATCTTTCAGTTCCTTATAAAATTTCTAGTGAAGCAAACTTAAAAATTACTATACAGATGCTAAAAGTTTATAATCTGCTCTTAAACAGGAAGTAAAACATCCCTAAGTGTCATGAACAAGTATTAAAATTTCAGTCTATAATTGAGATACTTACATTCATTTACATATTTTCACCTGTACTGTAAGGTTTCCTACTGAGAAAAAATAATTTTGTAAATGAGCATACTATCTGAGTTTCAATAAAGGCATTAGACAAAAATGTAATTTTGATAAATTTACAGATTTATTATATTGTGTAAAATCATGCTTGCCATCTTCAGGCAGATATGTGAGGTAGAAAATGGAAGTCTTTTTTCAAAAATTTGTTCTTTATTAAAGAGCTAAAATAGTTAAAGCTAAATAAAAAAGTTGAGCTAAAATGTCAGTCTTAGTAATGACGTGAAATAACTTCTTATTCATATATACCACATCACTGCAGGCACTCTCAGGAAAAGCTAAACAAATGCCTGATGGAAAACTACATGAGACCTCTACCAACTTCATCCTCTTGGGCCTGTTCCCCCCAACAAGTCTTGGCCTTTTCCTCTTCACTCTCACCATCCCCGCCTTCATGATGGCCCTGGCCAGCAACGTGTGCATGGTCCTGCTCATCCTTCTGGATGCCCAGCTCCACATGCCCATGTACTTCCTCCTCAGTCAGCTCTCCCTTGTGGACCTCATTTCCATCTGCACCACTGTGCCCAACATGGCTTCTGATTTCCTCTTTGGAAATAAGTCCATCTCCTTCATTGGGTGTGGGGTTCAGTGTTTCTTTTTTGCCACATTAGCATGTTCAGAAGGACCTATTCTGATGTCTATGGCCTATGACCGTTATGTGGCTATTTGCTTCCCTCTGCACTACCCCATCTGCATGAACTGAAGAGTGTGTGTGCTGATGATCCTGGGATCCTGGGCAATGGGTGCTGTGAACTCCTGTGCTCACACAGTCTATGTCCTCCATATCCCTTACTGCAGGTCCATGGCCATCAATCATTTCTTCTGTGATATTCCAGCCATGGTGACTCTGGCCTGTGGGGATACCTGGGTCTATGAGTACACTGTGTTCCTCAGCACCATCATCTTTCTCCTGTTCCCTTTCATGGCCATTGTGGGTTCCTATGGGAAAGTGCTCCTTGCTGTCTACTGCATGCACTCACGGGAAGGCAGGAAGAAGGCCTCTTCTACCTGCAGCGCCCACCTCACTGTGGTGACTTTGTACTATGTACCTTTTGTTTTCACTTATCTTCTCCCAAAATTCTTCCTGTCTCCAGCAGAGGACAAGGCTTTGGCTGTCTTCTACACCATCCTCACCCCAGTGCTCAACCCTGTCATCTACAGCCTGAAGAACAAGGAGGTGCTGGATGCCCTCAGGAGAGTGGCTGAGAAGTTCCATTCTACAACAATGTAGGTAAATTTCTGCCTCAGTGTAATTGAGCAATGTATAGGAATATGAAAAATGTTTAATGTCCTGGCCTCAAAACTTAGAATTAAGGTTTAAGATTTTTAATTTTTGAGTACAGCATGATAATAATTATGAGTTCTAGTATATACATTTTTTTTTCTTGTCTCACCTTTCTGTAAATATATTGGACATGAACTTTTTTCACTTTACGGATAACATTTTGTTATTATGGACATATTGAAATGGAAAATGTGGAAAACTTCACAGTCATTTTGAATGTGTTGTGTGATCAAAATCTTGTTGAATATTTTAAGTTTAAAATATTACTGTAGGGCCAGGGATTTAGCTAAGTGACACTGTGTTTACCTCCCAGCCACAAGGTCATGACTTGGATTCCCAGTACCAAAAAAATATATACTGTAAAAACACATTGCTGTGAATCCCCCTCAAAGTACTCACACTATTTTGAACACACTTATCCCATTGTCCTTGCTACTTTTCTTACTCAAACCTCTCATAATTTATGTGATTGGATAAATCATGATATTGAATTTTCTCATGTGTAATAGGAATATATAAAGAAAAGCTTCCTGAGTTCACATCTTCACCTACACATGCCGATTACTACTGTACACCTGGAACTCATACTGACACAGTGTGATGGCACAGAGGACACAAACTTCCTCTACCTTGTGATCACCTCTAACTCCCATCACCTGCTGACCCTCAGGATTTGTGTTCTCAACACCTTGCAACTCTAAATAATGATTGCCATCAGCATATAAGATTCCCACCTAAAATTTGGTGTTATGAATAACACTGGATAAAAATGGAGCCTAACACATGAAAAAATAGAATATTACCTGGAAAATCTTGATTCTTCAATGAAATATAACTCAACACATAGACGCCCATTTGTTAATTATAGAAATCCATCCATCTCTTATTCAATCTATGCAGAAATAGTTTGTCTTTATTTCACATGTTGTCCACAGTGTTTTTGAAACAAGGTGTCACGGTTTGCCCAGTGTAGCTTTAGCTCCTGGGCTCAAGCAGTCCTTCTGCCTCAGACTCCTGAGTGTCTAACCCTTAGGCATGTGCCACTGCCATATGGAAATATTTGTCACCTGAGTCTTCCTCTTTGGGACACAGAGTGGGCTTCCTTTTAAAAATGAGTGTGTACCACTGTTCATCTAAAGTGCTGTGTGCTATAGTGAATAATTCCTGTGGGCTAAAGCGAGACATTTAGAAATGAGTAAGAGCAACAGCTGACTCCTGATTTCTTTCCATTTGAGCCCAATCCTCTGGCCATCTGTGCTCACTGAGGGGTCACAATGCAGAAAGTAAAGACTGGGTCCCTCTTCCTGCACAGCACCCTCAGGTTGACACCACCACAGGTCACTTGGGACAGGTGGGTCTCAGGAGGCATCCTGGTCCTCCTGTGTCATCACCACCTTGCCCTGGGTCACCCACACAAGTCTCTGGGCTCCCTGGAGACACAGAAGGTGTCATGACAAAGCAAAGCAGGACACCCCAGGAAGGTCCCTATGAACCTACCTGGTCCTCCCCACTGCAGCCTGGAGAGGTCTCAGGGCTCCCAGGGCTCTGTCCTCACCTTAGCCTCAGGCCAGGCCAAATCCTCAGTGATGGGCCCCTTCCTGTCGGTCTCAGTGGACATTCCCCAGGGACATAGCCATCCTTAGACTCAGTGTGCAGCTGCTGGAGTAAGGAATCCTGGTTGATGCTCAGTTTCCTTGATGTCTCTGAAATGCCAAGTTGGGAGTGAGAGGTTTATATGTACATTTGTCAGGACATAACTCAAAAGATCCACTCAGAAACATGACTGTGCTCTCCTCTGACTGTTGGCTCATATTCCACTGAGTGGATCTGGAGATCGGGGAGAGGTGGTCAGGGCACAGGGTGAGAGAGTGCAGGGTGGACAGACCCACTGATGTCCAGCTGAGTGCTGGCAGAAGGAGGGTCAGTTGGAGGTGGCACTGATGGAGCTTAAGACTCTTGCTGATGTTCCTTTCAACCCACTCAACTTCCTGGCCACCTTGACCTGAGCAGCTCTGTTTCTCCTAGCCCCTCCACTATGATCTTCCTGACTTGAAGCTGGCTGCCCATCAAATGCAGTCCTGAGCCAAACTAAACCTCTCTCCTCTATGATGTGGCTGTTCGGTGTGTCCTCCAGCAAGTTGAAGGATGGTCAGTGCAACAGTTACCCAAGGAAGTCAGTGGTTCAAAGTGGGGAGGATTTCTGGTATGAATCCTAATTTTACATTTATTCATTTTATAGGAGAAATTCTGTTGTGTGCTTGAGAGAACTTAGCTTCAGAATCAGATTGGTAGTTGAGTTTGAGGACCAGTCCTCGTGCAGCAGAAATCCTGCATTATGAGGTGCAGATACCAAAAGCTAAATCAGATCATTGTGAGCCTAATCTCTAGATCAGGTGGCAGTAATTTCATTATTCTCTCCTTCTTTCAGTTTCACCTACCTACCAAATATCCATTATATTGGAGTCAAATACCTGGAAATTATAAATAGTATTTCAATATGAAAAGATGTAATGGACCTTATGGTAAAAGGAAAAGAGTACTGGTTAAATTACCAAAATGTGAAATAATAACTTAGGCTTCAAAACTTAAAAAAGCCTTTTGGAAATGATGCTTGCAATGTGTGCATAGAAGCTGTGTTATAGTTATCCAGTTTGTATTCAAGTACAATTTGTGCCAAATTGAGTGCTTATAATATTCATTTACTGAACTTATTTATCATTTTGCTTCCTGGACAGTACACACACTTTCAAAATATAATATTGATAATATCTGTCTTAGGGACCAGCAAAAGCTTTTTGGAGAACCAAATGGGCATGGTTCACAGAGACAATCTGATCTCGATGTCACTGTGCGGTTATAGGTGAAAACAACCATGTTACATGGATGCTGACAATTTGGTGATGTGATGGCAGCATTAGTGGTGCAGACTCTAAACCCACACCACTGTCCAGTGCTGTCCTCAGCCCAGTCACACCCTGAGGGTGCACAGTATGTGTTCCCATGGGCAGCCGGTAGGCATCCATGTTTGTGTCTCTGCACAGTCAGAGAAACCTAAGCAGCCAGAGTTTACCTTACTAAAGGTTAAGGCCTGTATTTAATGCATATTTAATGCCTATTTAAAGCTCATCTCTCTGCTCTGAACATGTAAAATAAAGCAGAAGTCATCCTCAATCCAGAAAAAAATTCAAAGAATATATCAATGCAATCAATTTATGTGTATCAAAAAATGTCTTCCCACTTATTTCCATACTTGTTTTTTAAACACTAATGCATCCTTGGGAAACTTCCTGAAAGTATATAATTTAGAAATGTCTAAGTGCACACAAAAAATAATTACTGGGTATTGTAATTTCCTTAATATAATAAAAGTGGTTCTTTATCCCATTCTAGACAATGGAAAGAAAGCACTTGCAAAGTCCAATAAGATCAGTTAATATTAATCAGTAAAATGAAATAGAACACTGTGCTCTCACCATGCCTTCTCCACTGGATTCTGTCAGGAAACTGCTGAGAAGGGGAATCACACTGGGTTTGCACACACACTGTGAGAATGCTCCTCCCTGACTTCTTAGATTCTACAACAGTCATTTTACAGTGTGGTGAATTCTAGTTCACCAAGATGAGTGCAGAATATGAGTCAGTATAGGTAGGGAGACTCAGGTGGGACCAGCATTGTAACTTCCAGTTTCCTCTTTGGAAACAAGTCCATCTCCTTCATTGGGTGTAGAGTGCAGAGTTTCTTCTTTGCAACTTTAGTAGGTTCAGGAGGACTGATCCTGATGTCTGTATCCTATGACTGTTATGTGGCTATTTGCTTCCCTCTGCAATACCCCATCAGCATTAATAAAAGAATGTATGTGCAGATGATGCTGGGATCCTGGGCGATTGATGTTGTCAACTTCTGTGCTCACACAGTCAAAGTCCTCAGTATCCCTTACTGCAGGTCCAGGACCATCAATCATTCCTTCTGCCGTGTTCCACCCATGCTCACTCTGGTTTGCATGGACACCAGGGTCTATGAGTATACTGTGTTCATGAGCACCACCCTCTTTCTTCTGTTTCCTTTTCTGGATATTCTGTGTACCTATGGTCAGTTCCTTCTTCCTGGCTACCACATGCAATCATGGTAAGGCAGGATGAAGGCCTATTCCACCTGCAGTTCCCACCACACTGTGGTGACTTTCTCCTTTCCACCCTTTGCTTACAGTTATCTCCACCCAAAGTCCTTCCAGTCTCCAGCAGAGGACAAGGTTCTGGCTGTCTTCTACTCTTCCTCATCCCAATACTCAATCTTGTGATCTACAGCCTGAGGAACAAGGAGGTGCTAAGGGCCCTGAGAAGAGTGACTAAGAATATGCTCTGGGAAAATGTAGGTGAATTTGTGCCTTGCCTTTGTATATGCAGCAGTTGATCACTACTTGAAAAACAATATCCACTGTGTACACTGAATTTAATCTGTAATACTGCAAATTCATCCACTGTGGCAAAATACTTATATATTCTCAACCCTAATATTAATCTTTATTACTTCTTTCCCATCTAATAATGGTCATGGGTTTTTCACTAGTATGAATTAATTGGCTAACATTTAAAATGAAAATAGAATACAGTGAAATCTTTGTAAATATTTCAAAGTTAGAATGAGATCAACAACTTAGTTGAATGTTCAAATTTTTGAAACTAGTATTTTAGCAGTTACATTGCCATTATTCCCCTCAGAGTCCTGCCCCACATTTGAACTCACTTATCCTATTGTCCTTGCCAATTCCTGAAGCAGTTTCTAAGTCTCCTTTCATGAGGGCCTTTAGCTGTGCTATTGTGGCTGTCCTGGTGTCCAGAATACATTCAAAATGTTTACTTCACATGGTCAGTTTTACTTTTGGGAAGATCCAGGTTCTCATAGTGCTAGATTTGTCAAATCGGGCAGATGAGGACACACTGTCAAGTTTTTATTAACCTACCGTTCCCATTCATGGGAATTGACAGCAGCGTACACTATAACTTTTATCATTTCATAAAGATACTTATAAAAGAGGACTTGTAGAAGTGTTTCAGAGAGAGGCAAAAATAATCGAATAATGAATGTGTCTTTAAAGTAAGGAGAAATGTTTTCAAGGTCATTAGTGCAAACGTGTCTTTTACTGTAATCATTTTTAAAAATTTAAGCATTCATTGTATATTGTGATCAATCATTGTGTTGGTGTGTCAATTCTATAATTTTTTTACTCTTAATTTTAGTAAATTACCACAAAATTAAACTAAGTATTTGTAATGGACAGGTCTAACTGAAAACAGAAAATATTTCATTTATTTAATAATAACGTACATTCATACTGTATGGTTTCTATACAACTTACTTGATTTAAAATGATTTATTCTCAGGGTATATTCTTAGGCATGCTGTAAAATTATTTTTCATTTCCTAAACACTCAGAGAAACTTATCATTGGGAAATTATGGAGGGATTAAACTCAGAATGAAGGGGAACAATTCTTTTTTTCTTGAGACAGACCTTGGATTTACATGATTAAAGCATTCTGAAGTGATACACACCCTGTTTGCCTACATTTCAATAATAATGTCTGTAAAGTGCCAATTTATTTTTTTACTTTTTACTGTGAGTGAAATGTTGTTTCTGTTCAAAAGTGAATATTTCTGGTAAAATTGTTATTGCCCAAAGACAGATGGAAAAAAGTAAGCAAAATATTGCTCAGAAAAAGTCTTGGCTAGCACAAGCTGGCAGTGGTTGTGTGCTGTATTCTGCTTGTGAGCACAGTGTCTTCTCAGACTAGAAGATCTGTACTTGAATAGATGATATGAACATGGCAATGGACAGTAAGAGTCTCCTATGATACTGACTAATTAAAACCTTTGATTACAAAGTGGCAAATGAGTGTGACCTTTTCCTCTCAAAAATTTTGAATTGGAAATTATTTATCACCAAATGAAATTTTAGGCTGACAACCAGATAACATGGGAAAGGGCAATATTTCTTGTTGAAAATGTTTTATCACTCATGTGATGATCACATTTGGTGAAAATCAAAACTTAGGTTTTTGCTCCTTGAGACTACCATCCAAGTACTTACTAAATATGCAGCACACTGTGTGGGACACAGACACTCCCATTCCACTCAAATGGGGAAACAATGGGAAAGTTGCAGGTTAACTTCTTCCATTTTGTGTTTTCACTGAAATACATCCAAACAGCCCTTATATTTTCTCATTTTGTTCTACTTTAACATTTTAAAGACCCATTCATTACTCTAAAGTTTTGAAGCCAATCATTGACTTCCTCCTGGAGTTTATTTTCTTCACATTTTCTTTCTAGAAACTGAATGTAAACAGAATTTAGAAGTGAATCTTATCAGCCAAAGTTCTTAAGTGAAAACTGAAAAATGATTTCACTCCAATTTAAACAAGAAATAGCATAGTACAAAGTGGATGAAAGTCTTGAAGAAATGATACTTCATTGTGGATCTGACAGATTCCAGGCTCTTGTGTACAGCAATCAAAGAACTGTGAGTTTAGCATAGAAGAAAACAGCACCTATATTTAGTGAAAATCAGGAAAACACATGCTCAGGGCAGGTCTGTGGCAACAGAATCAAGAATATGGCATGAACAGAAAAGTGGTGTTGTGATGACAGGGGTAAAAGGCATACAGAAAAAGCAAGGTTTCAGATTTTAGGAGATGTGCATCCCAACTCCAGTGATTATCACTGGGTCTCTGGATGATCCTCCTCTCAGGACTTCTTCATCAGCTATGAATTAGATTGAAGGGCATGACTGAGAAGCTTCTGAGTCATCTCAGTGGCACAATACACACATGCATTTCTCAGAATTCTTTCAGATGAAATTACATATGTGAGATTCAGTACATATGCATGAACTTTGAACAAGTTTAGAAAGGCAAAAACGTTACTGAAGGTCAGAACATGAGATATAACACATATGTACTCTGCCCTTGAGCTTTAGAGATTTCCTGGGTCTTTGTCATTTTATTTTTGATTCTCTGATAATGGGAAGAGGACTGGCTCTGGGATGTTGTCAAAATTCAGGTGAGGAGAGGAGGAGGTCTCCCAGCCCCAATTGTGCTTTCTCTACTAGTCCCTGCTGGAAGATCTTGTCCCTAAAAATCAATGAAGGGTGGAAAAGGGTGAAGGTTCATCTTCAATGGCTATCTCCTGGTGAGGTTTTTGCTGGCTCTACCTATGTAGACACAAAGGAGCGCCCTCCCTGTCTGACATAAGGTATGAGGGGAGCTGTGTTCCTCTTCTGTGGATTTCCAGATGAGCCATGGGTGTGGAGCCAGGCTTTGATCTTGGGCTTGGGCTACTCCAGTACTTTAATTGTTATCAAATAAGAAGCATGTTTGAGTATGTAAATCTAAATAGTAAGGTTATGGAAGCATTAATAAAGGCCATGGCTGGGACAGTAACCCGAACCCCAAATTCAAGATACTGCATGAGGGATCTATGACTTAAGATGTTTCTTGTAGATCTTGGAAGCATGGTCAGCCAGCTTTTGTGCAGTATCTTCTACTATTTCAAACTGACTGACTCAGAAACTACATTTCTCTTTAAGAGACAAACATGACCCTCTGTTTCAGGAGTCAGATCTAGTGCCCTACAATGGGGCATGGCTACTGCTGCCAGTTACTATATTTGATTTTGAAGGATGGCAAGACAAATTTGGGCAAGTTTGTCCAGGCTACTTGTCATGTTCTTAGGTAATTATTGATGAAGGGGGAAAATGTGATCAGATAAAAGGTATGTAAATGATCACTGTTTATTACCTGGACTAGAGGCAATTTTTAAATTATTTATTTGGTTTCCATAAGAAACAGGAAAAAATATAATGTTGTATCTTGTGATAAGGACATCAAGTGTAGCAAACAAAAAAGTATCAAGAGTATCCACACAATTTACTTAGAGAGAACAAGTTTTACTTATATGGTTTAACAGTTTCATTGGGGTTTTTTCCTGAATAAAACATAATTTGAAATCATCCACTGGATCAAAGATGTACAACGTTTGTGGTCTCCTTTTTCATGTTCTAGTATAGCAGGTGGCTTGGGTTTTACCATGGAGAGGTGAATACAACTATCTATTCCTTGTACCTTAATGACAGAAGGAGAGATTAAAAGGGTGTATAAGTACTTATTTATTTAGGGGAGAGTCATTCCTGGGGCCCATTCTTCTTCAAGGCCTTGATTAAGATCTGGTTACTAGGGAGGTCTTCAGGTTGACAATTATAGTTAGTGCCCAGAAGTGGAAGCCTCTTGCCTCCATATTTCTGGAGGAGCTTTTGGAACATTTCCAGATGGCCATATGTTGAAGGAGCTGGGAAGTTTTGGTGTCAGTGAATCAGATGTTATAAGGGGCATTTCAGAAAGAATCTCAAGTGGGATGAGATGTAGTTTGGATCTGGGAGTTGCCCAAGGCCTCAGTTTAGGGAAGTGGGAACAGATCCAGTAGCTTATGGTCAGTTCCTTGACATAGTTTTGCCAAGGTTCACATGAGATTTTGATTGACTTGGTAAACTTTTCTTGATCATTAGGACCTCCACACAAGGTGGAGATGGTACCTAATTCCCAGTGCTTTGGCAACTCCTAGTATAATTGAGATATGGAAACCAGGAAAGAACTGACAAGAAATTTAAAAACTATAGAGCCATTAAAGAGAAATTGCACAATGTAGAGAAAGGAGGGAACGATCTGCACTTTCTCCCAGGCTCCTGGCTCATGGCTCAAGGGAAACAGAGACTGAATCTACAGAGACAAAACAAAACCTGGGAATTCCAGAGGGTTTCAGGGAGAAACATGGGGCTGGAACAGACTGGCAGGTGCTGTGAGCCACAGAGAGAGTAATGGATTCTGCTCTCATATGTGTTTTCCAAAGGAGAAGAGCTGGTGAATGTCTCCTGCTCAAGTGCACGTCATATCTCCTGAAGAGAATGAGAACACTCACACACAATTCTGAGGAGGGGCTGATTGTTTGAATCCAGTACTGAAAGCAACCATGGGATGCGTTCAATTCAGATCTCCCTGTGTTACTTTCCCATAGAGACTGGGTGAGAAACAGTCACTGTAGACATCCTTGATCAGGGAGATGTGATCAGGCTGAAAAGAGAGACCTATAGGCCTTTAAACTAAAAGTCACAGGCCCTATATCCATGACCAGAGACGAGGGTCAGGTGAAAATTTCCTGGATTTGAAAGTCATGGGTGTCCTTACCCTATATCATGGAATGTAGCTGATGTTTAATTGATTTCATCATCAACTCGTTGGAGCAATGACATTTCATGAACTTGATATTTCCACAAAATTGTAGATCCCAGGAGAAAACTACACAAAATCTCAGATATTTGTTCACTCTTTTTTAAAAACAAATTTTATTGGTACATTTTAGGTATACAAAACATTTACATTTCTCATTGGGAACTTGTTCCTTAACATGATGCCTCTTGGTTCTTATATTTCCCCAGTCCTGGCACTTCCTTCACCCCTCCATCCTTGCCTATTTACAAAGACTGTTTCCATTATTTTTCCATTTCTCATAATTTTTTCTTTCCCTTCTTTCCTTTCCCCTACTCTTCTCACTTCCTCTACCCCTTTGGACCTTTTCTTCCTATTTCACATTGTCAATTATTCATTTCAATAATTGGTTCATTTTGCACATAAAATATGATGACATTCATCATTGGAGATATGCACCTTTACATAATCTCTCTTGATTCTTCTTTTTCCCCTTTCCCCAGCCCTCACTTCAACGACTCCATCTCTCCCTATTTACAAAGATTTTGTTTCCATTTTTCCATTTTCTCATATTAATTCCATTTTCTTCTTTACTTTCCCCTACCCTTCCCAGTGCCCCTTCCCCTTTGCCCATTGTCTTTCTATTTCACATTATCTATTAGGCCTTTTGTACATGTTTACACTGTCAGTTTATCACACTAGAGAAACTATTTGGTATTTACACATTGAGTCCTATTTGTTTCACTTAAGAGTATCGCCTCAATATGAATCCATTTAGCTACAAATGTCTCTAATTTCTCATTTTTGATGGCTGAGAAGTACTCCATTTTATTTAAAACCCACATTTTCTTATCCCAGTCTCCAGTTGATGGACATTTAGGCTGTTTCCAACTTTTAGCTATTACAAATTTTGCTGCTATGAACATGGGTGCACATATATCACTGTGCTATGATTTTTTAATCCTTTGGGGAAGATACCCAGCAGGGGAATAGCTGGGTCAAGTGGGACTTCCAATCCTAGGCCTTTGAGGTATCTCCATACTGATTTCCACAGTGGTTGCACCAGTCTACACTTCCACCAGCAGTGGGCCAGGGTTCGTCTTTCCCCACAACCCTGCCAGCATTTGTTGTTCATTGAATTCATGATAGCAACCATTCTTTCTGGAATGAGGTGGAATCTCAGCCTTGTTTTCATTTGCATCTCTCGAAAGACCAGAGATGTTGAACATTTTTTTCATATATTTATTTGCTATTTCTACATCTTTGTTTGAGAAATATTTGTTCATTTCAGTTGCCCATTTTTGGATTGGGTCTTTGAATTTGGGGGGGTCTGATTTTTTTAAGATCTTTATAGATTCAAGATAGTATAACTTTTTGTGAGGCACAGCAGATGAAGATTTTTTTCCCACATTGTGGGTTGTCCCTTCACACTGCTGGTGGTTTCTCTTGCAGTGCAGAAGCTTTTTAATAAGAAGAGATCCCACTTGTTGATTGTTTGTGCTACTTCACGGGCAACTGATGTTTTGTTCATAAAATCTTTTCCTACACCAGTGTCTTCAAGAGTTCTACCTAATCTCTGTTCCAACTGGTTCAGCATTTCTATTTTAATATGTAGATCTTTTTCCATTTCAATATTAGCTTAGTGCATGGTGAGAGATATAGGGCTAGTTTTAATCTTTGACAATTTGAAACCCAATTTCTCCCACACCATTTATTAGAGAGGTTCTTTCCTCCAAGTGAGAGTGTTTGGCTTCTTTATCGAAGATGAGATAGCTGAGTGTGTCTGGAATTGTTTCTGTGTCTTCAAATCTGTTTCACTGGTCCTCAGGTTTGTTTCTTTGCCAGTACCATGCTGTATTTTTCACAATAGCTTTGTAGTATACTTTCAAGTTGAGGATTATGATACCCCCTGCCATGTCTCTGTTACCTAAAATTGCTTTTGCTATTCTGGGTCTCTTCTTGTTCCAAATGAATTTTTGGATATTTTCCTCATGGCCCATGAAGTCTGCTGCTAGGATCTCAATTGGGATTGCATTTAATCTATTTAGAAGTTTGGAACTATGGCCATTTTCACTGTATTGATCCTTCCTACCCAGGAGTAGGGGATGTCTTTCCATTTTTGTATATCCTCTTTAATCTCTCTTTTCACAGTGCTATAGTTTTCAGAGAAGAGGTCTTTGATTTCTTTTGTTAGGTTGATTCCTAGGTATTTCAGTTCTTTTGATGCTATTGTAAAAGGAATTATTTGCACTATTTCTCAGGTAGTCTGCTGTTCATGTAGAGGAAAGCTATTGATTTTTTTGTTTTGACCCTGTATCCAGCTACATTACTGAATTTGGTTATTAAGTCTAGAAAGCTTTTGGTGGAGTTCTCAGGGTCTTCTACATAGAGTGTCATGTCATCTGCAAATAGTGACAATTTGACTTTTTCATTTCCTATCTTTCTTCCATTTATTTTTTCTCTTGTCTAATTGCTGTGGCTAATGTTTCCAAAACTATATTGAACAGCAGTGGTGATAGTGGATATCCTTGTCTTGTTCCTGATTTTAGTGTGAAGGATATCAGTTTTTGATCATTTAGTATGATACTGGCTATTGGATTTTCATAGATGGCTTTTATCAGTTTGAAATAGAGATCATCTATTCCAATTTTTGTAGGGTTTTATCATAAATGCATGTGGGAGTTTGTCACATGCTTTTTCTGCATCTATGGAGATAATCTTATAGTTTTTATCCTTGAGTCTATTGATATAGTGTGGGGGGCCTTGCCCCCCCGCTAGAACTCTTGAGTGCCTTTTATGGACATATCCGGGCCTGCTGCAAATCTACCCGGCAACAAGGAAGTAGCCCCAGTACCCTCCTCTTGCTCCTCCCCTCTAGCCCTACGGTATATATGTTGTAACAGCTTCTGCAATAAACGAGACTTGATCAGAAACCTGTCTTGTCTCCATCTCTCGTGTCCCCTGTCCCCTCTCATCCTCGCTCCCCCTCTAGGGTCTCCGTTGACTTACCCGCGGGCCGGGACAAGTGGCGCCCAACGTGGGGCCAGAGAACGGGGGATCCAGTGAAGGACGCTGCTCAGGGGCCCTAAGATTAAGATTGAGGAACAAAGAGCACACTCGACACGGGAGAGGCTTGCAATTGACGTGGACCTGCCGTCTTTTTGCACCTCGGTAAGTTGAGCAGCGATTATGGGACAGGGCATTAGTCAGCACGAATTGTTTGTGCAAGGTCTCAAGAAGACATTACAGGCACGAGGGGTAAAGGTTACAGTCAAACAGTTGTTAAGATTTTTTGATTATATTAAAGATCTCTGTCCCTGGTTCCCTGCTGAGGGAACCATTGACGAACAGAGATGGAAAAAGGTGGGGGAAGCTCTCCAGGATTATTATGCCACTTGCGGACCCGGGAAGGTCCCTATTGCGGCGTTCTCATATTGGAATTTGATTAATGATATTATTTCTCATAAAGCGAGGGATCCACTGGTGGCGCAGGCTATACAGGCTGGGGAGGTAGCTCTCCGAGATGGTAAGGGGCTGACACCCGCCAGTGATTCTGACGCAGTCTCCCGGGCCAATATGGCGCCGGGGCCCAGGCCCGTTGAGACCACGACTTCTTTGTCAGACAAAGAAGAGGACTTGATGTCCTTTGACAGTGACGACGATCCCGCCCCCGACGGACATGACGTCCCTTCGGACCAACCCCAAACGGCCACGAACCCTGCCAAGCCCTGTAGGGCAGGGCCTCGCCGAACCCCTGCTTCCTTGCTTTCCGCCACCGCCTCTAGGACAGCCCCACCCTCGCGGAAGGTTCCGCCCCTATATCCCTCCCTTCAAGCCTATCGTGGCCCGCCTCCGCCCCCAGATCCGCCCCAAGAGGGCTCCGGGTCGGAGGAGCCCGCGGGGGGAGCATTGTGGGGCGACTCCGGATATCCCCCTCCTTATATCTCTTCAGGCCCCGACACTCCCACTCTGGCATGTCCTGTTGTTGATCCCCAAAAGGAACTCCGGGACAAAATAGAATTTCTAAAAGAACAGATAAGGTTAGAAAAGGAACACCAAGAACTTATTACCCAGCTTGAAGGCTTAAGAACAGGCAAAGCCCATAAAAATGTCCGTAGAGAAGACAAACTTAAGCCACGACCCCCCGTTAGAGGGGCGGCCCCTAGGGTGCCATCCGGGTCGGGAGTATCCCTGAAACTTAAAAATGCGGAAGCCTTTCCCGTAACTAAAACTACTGACGCACAGAGACAGGCGTGAAGACACCACAGTGGTTTTGATTTTAAGGTCATTAAAAAATTTAAAACGGCTGCAGCTCAATATGGGGCCACTGCACCTTACACCATGGCTATTTTAGAATCGGTGGCAGAAAATTGGCTCACCCCAATTGATTGGCAGACTCTGGCCCGCGCCACCCTTACAGGAGGTGATTATTTATTATGGAAATCTAAATATGTTAAAAATTGCCGAGAAACTGCTAGGCGCAATGCTCAGGCGGGGAATGGATGGGTGCTTGACATGCTCCTTGGGGAGGGGGCCTACGCCGCCAACGACCAACAAATACAATTTGATGCGGGGTTATATGCCCAGATTCAGACCGCCGCCACTAGGGCCTGGAAAAAGCTCCCCTCCAAAGGAGACGTGAGTGCCTCCCTCACTAACATTCCGCAGGGCCCAGACGAGCCATTTGCAGACTTTGTCCACCGCCTTCTCACGGCGGCAGGCCGGATTTTTGGGAGCGCGGAGACAGGGACAGATTTTGTTAAACAGCTTGCTTTTGAGAACGCCAATGCCGCCTGTCAGGCCGCTATCCGCCCCTATAAAAAGAAAACTGACCTTTCCGGCTACATTCGCCTTTGTTCTGAGATTGGGGCCGCCTACCAACAGGGCCTTGCCATGGCGGCCGCCATGCAAGGCTTCACAGTCAAACAATTTTTGCAACGCCACGTCGGCAATAAGTGTTTCCGGTGTGGGGCCACCGGCCATTTTGCTAGAGAATGCCCGACCACTAAAATGCAGGGCCCCAATGCTCCGCCCCCCGGGCCCTGCCCCCGATGTAATCGGGGGAGGCATTGGGCGAGTGAGTGCCGATCCAAAACTGATGCCCAGGGCCGACCCCTTCCCCCTCTTAAGGATTCGAATTCGGGAAACGGGAAAGGGGGCCAGCCCCAGGCCCCCAACTCCAAACAAATTTACGGGGCGCTCAATTTTGCTCCAATAAACAGCAATCCATTTCAGACCTCATCAGAGCCACAAAAGGAAGTGCCGGATTGGACCTCAGTGCCACCACCCACACAGTATTGACCCCAGAAATGGGAGTCCAGGCCCTCGCCACAGGAGTCTTTGGACCCTTACCTAGAGAGACTTTTGGCCTCGTAATAGGCCGAAGCAGTAGTACCATAAATGGGCTGTTGGTTTACCCAGGAGTGATAGATAATGACTACTCTGGGGAAATTAAAGTTATGGTTTCTTCTCCCAAAGTTATTAATACCATTCAATCAGGCCAAAGATTTGCTCAATTGCTACTCCTTCCCCTTCTCTCTACCTCTAATAAGGCTCTAAACAACGCCCGAGGCAGCCAGGGATTCGGCTCATCTGATGTTTACTGGTCAGAGATACTTTCAGCACAAAAGCCTCTCGTGACCTTGTGGTTAGATGGGAGACAATTTTCTGGGCTGGTTGACACTGGTGCCGATGTAACTATCATAAAGGGAGAGGATTGGCCTCAGGCATGGCCATTAAAAGACACCCTCACCCATCTCAGGGGTATAGGTCAGAGTGAAAATCCTAAACAAAGTGCCAAAGATCTGACCTGGAGAGACCAAGATGGTAATCAGGGCACCATTCAACCTTATATCATTTCAGGGTTACCTATTAATCTATGGGGAAGAGACTTACTATCACAAATGGGGATAATTATTTCCAGCCCCAATGAAATTGTCACTATGCAGATGTTTAAAAATGGGTACATTCCAGGAACGGGACTGGGGAAACACCCTACAAACCTTACTCACCCCATTGAGCCTGTCCCTCAGCCCCCTCAGGCAGGGCTAGGCCATTTTCCATAGGGGCCATTGACACTCCTGCGGCCCATGCTGAAAAGATTACCTGGCTCTCAGATGATCCAGTGTGGGTCGATCAGTGGCCCCTCTCTAAGGAGAAATTGTCAGCAGCTCAACAGTTGGTGCAGGAACAGCTTCATGCTGGCCATATTATTCCTAGCCACTCCCCTTGGAATACTCCCATTTTTGTCATTAAAAAACGGTCGGAAAAATGGAGACTCTTACAAGATCTTAGAGCAGTTAATAAAACCATGGTACTCATGGGAGCTTTACAACCTGGTCTCCCTTCGCCGGTAGCCATTCCCCTTGGGTATTACAAGATTATTATTGATTTAAAGGATTGCTTTTTCACCATTCCCTTACATCCTGCTGATCAAAAACGCTTCGCATTTAGCCTTCCAGCGACCAATTTCTGTACCCCAATGCAGCGCTTTCAGTGGCTGGTTCTGCCCCAAGGCATGGCCAATAGTCCCACCCTGTGCCAGTCATTTGTAGCCGCGGCACTCCAATCCACCCGAGACAATTGGCCTCAAATGTATATTATCCATTACATGGATGATATCCTTGTAGCGGGGCAATTAGGAAGTGAGGTTTTAGCTTGTTATGCTGACCTTCGACGGGCACTTGAATCTCATGGCCTCCAGATTGCCCCTGATAAGGTTCAACTAAAAGACCCTTATAACTACCTTGGATTTCAGATGAAGGGACGTCACATTTCCTCCCAAAAGCTTACCTTGCGGCTGGACGGTCTTAAGACTTTAAATGACTTCCAAAAATTGCTAGGAGACATTAATTGGCTTATGCCCTATTTAAAGCTCACTAAACATGACCTGAAGCCTCTCTATGATACCCTACAAGGTGATAACCACCCTACTTCACCTCGACAGCTCACTGCCGAGGGGCGCAAAGCCATCAGTACAGTGGAACAAGCCATTCAAAATCAAACAATTAATTTTATGGATTATAACTCTCCTTTACAGTATATCATCTGCAAAACCTCCCTCTCTCCCACTGCTGTCTTTTGGCAAACCGCTCCCCTTTTGTGGGTTCATCTCCCAGTTTCCCCTAAGCGGGTCTTTTACCCCTATTATGTTGCAGTTGCAGACCTAGTTATCTTGGGCAGAGACCATGGAAAGATGTACTTTGGAAAAGAACCTGATGTCATTATCCAACCCTACCCTAAGGACCAGGTCGATTGGCTTATACAAACCACCGATTCCTGCCCAATTGCTCTTGCTTCTTATTCAGGGTTATTGGACAACCACTATCCTCCCAGCAAACTTATTGACTTTGCCAACAGACATGACTTCATTTTCCCGAAGATCACTTCTTGCTTTCCTCTGCCAGAGGCTCTACCCGTTTTTACAGACGGTTCTTCCACTGGAATGGCTGCCTATGTGTGGGATGATAACATTGTCCAGTTCCAAACCGCCCACTCTTCGGCCCAGTTAACCGAGCTCCAGGCAGTCATAGCGGTCTTTACCGCATTTCCTGCCTGAGCTTTTAATCTCTTTACTGACAGTGCTTACATTGCCCAATCTGTTCCCTTATTAGAAACATGTGGACTGATCAAACTTGCCTCTCAGACTGGTGGTCTTTTCCTCCAATTACAAGATCTAATCAGAAAACGATCCAAATCCTTTTTCATTGGGCACCTTCGAGCCCACTCTAACCTACCCGGCCCACTTGCAGAGGGCAACCGCTTAGCAGACCTAGCCACAAGACCTCAGGCTTTTGCCTATTCAATAAATACTGATGCCCCCAGTCCGATTGACCAAGCACAGAAGGCACACCAATTCCATCATCTTAATGCTCACACGCTTCGCCTTATGTATAAGCTTACTAGAGAACAAGCTAGACAAATTGTTAAGGCCTGCCCTACGTGCACTCTGCACCTTCCTACACCTCATCTGGGAGTTAATCCTCGTGGCTTGATTCCAAATGCCCTATGGCAAATGGACATCACACATTACCCTAAATTTGGAAATCTTAAATATATACATGTCAACATTAATACATATAGTGGATTCATATTTGCCACCCTGCAATCTGGGGAAGCTACTAAACACGTCATTGCTCATCTCCTCACTGCCTTCTCAGTGCTTGGCTGCCCACAACAAATTAAAACAGATAATGGTCCTGGCTATATCAGCTCTGGCTTCTCCAAATTTTACAAACAATTTACAATAACACATATAACGGGAATCCCATATAATCCACAGGGACAAGGCATTATAGAAAGGGCTAATCTCACACTTAAAATTACTTTAGACAAAATAAAAAAGGGGGAATGGTATCCTACTAAGGGGTCTCCTAGAAATCTGATATCACATGCACTATTTATTCTTAACTTCTTAAATTTGGATGCCAAAGGTTTATCTGCAGCCAATCGTTTCTGGCAACCAGAGACGCAACGACAATTTGCCTCGGTGATGTGGAAAGACCCCCTGGACCACTCATGGCACGGGCCGGATCCTGTACTTATCTGGGGCTGAGGATCGGTGTGTATTTACTCCAAGGAAATGAAGTCAGCCAGGTGGCTCCCAGAACGCCTAGTAAAACAAGTTGATAGGTGTGCTGATGATGCCGATGACCTGACGTTGTCCAATCTTAACCAGTTAACAATGGCACCTACAATTACAATCTAATAATCATCAAGAGTATAGTATAATTCAATTTGGCTAGTTATATTTGGGTGCACCCTAATTTTACACACTGTCTTATATGTTTGTCTATTGTCTGTTGTTTGTGTTTGTACAGTTGAGCTCAATATGTTCCTTCCTCTTCAAAGGATATTCGCCTATTGTTAAATTGACTTATAGATAATATTATTAAACTAAAGACATGCTTTTCTTCCCAGGTTGTTAATTGATCAAAGTACCACTGAAATTTATTTTATGAAAGTGACGTGCATTGTTACCCACACGCAACAATCAAATTACAATTAACAGTTATAAAATAAAAAGATATATATTCTTAATTGTTTGTCAAAACGATTATAGATGGGAACTCCCTTTGATGAATATAGAAGTGGCCACCCAGAAAATGATTATTCTGGTCTTAATTCATTAAAGGGACCCCCTAGTAAATTTTATATTATATAATCTTATGGGAGACATATCACAATGAATATTATCTAAATATGTTATAAATTGATTGTATTGGTTGTCCTTGATATTTAAGCACTAAATATGTTGTTACAAAACGTTCATATTGGTTAAGTTCTGAATATGTTATTGTAGCATGTCCACATTGGTTATCTTCAAAAGCTTAATCAGGGTAGCTTAACTCTCTTATTCACAGTCTAGCCTTAAATGAACATTGCTGTTTTTATGCCAACAAATCTGGGATCGTCAGGGGAAAAATTCGCGAACTTCAGGAAGATTTAAACAGATGACGACAAAAATTCACTCAAAATCCCCTCTGGACTGGCCTCAATGGTTTCCTCCCTTAACTCCTCCCTTTGCTGGGACCCTTATTGGGTCTACTCTTGCTCATTTCTTTAGGGCCCGTACTTTATAACAAAATCATGGCCTTTCTTAGAGCCCAGATAGAGGCAATAAAAACAGCACCCATACAGGTCTACTATAATAGATTGGCAATGGCTGACCAGGACGAATGTCGGACCATCGATTAGGTCCTTGCCGTGGCGAAGTGTTCTCGCCCCACCTGGTGAGTGGGCTGGCAAGCCAATGACGGGCAACTGAGCAAGCGTGCCATGCAATGAGAGAGCCCTCGTGTGCCGCCTAAGACAGGTGCCAGAGCCTTGATTCTCTGGTTAACCGATGACGGGTAAGGTGCATGGTGCAGACACGTGTGTTGCTCTGACCCAAGACAGGCTCAGCCCCCGCAGGCTTGGCTCTCCTGACGCCTTTCTAAAATTATAATTTTAAAGGGAGGACCTGTGGGGGGCCTTGCCCCCCCGCTAGAACTCTTGAGTGCCTTTTATGGACATATCCGGGCCTGCTGCAAATCTACCCGGCAACAAGGAAGTAGCCCCAGTACCCTCCTCTTGCTCCTCCCCTCTAGCCCTACGGTATATATGTTGTAACAGCTTCTGCAATAAACGAGACTTGATCAGAAACCTGTCTTGTCTCCATCTCTCGTGTCCCCTGTCCCCTCTCATCCTCGCTCCCCCTCTAGGGTCTCCGTTGACTTACCCGCGGGCCGGGACAATATAGTGTATTACATTGATTTGTATATGTTGAAACATCTGGGCATCCTTGGGATGGATTCCACTTGATCAGGGTGTATGATCTTCTTGATGATCTTCTGCATTCTATTTGCCAGTATTTTATTAAGGATTTTTGCATCTATGTTCATTACTGAGATGGGCCTATAGTTCTCTTTTTCAGTTGGGTCTTTCTCTGCTTAGGGGTTCAAGGTGATGCTTGTTTCCACTAATGGTTTTGGAAGTATTGCTTCTCTTTCGATTTCATTGAAGAATTTAAACAGTAGTGGCAGTAATTCCTCTCTAAATGTCTTGTAGAATGAAGCAGTGAAACCTTCAGGACCTGAGCTTTTCTTAGTTGTTAAGTTTTTACTATTTTCAATTTCATTGATTGATATTGGGTTGTTTAGAATTTTTAGGTCTTCTTCATTCAACTTTGGTAATTCATATGTATCTATGAATCTGTCCATTTTTTCTGTGTTTTCCATCTTATTGGCATATAGGTTCTGGAAGTAGGTATTGATGATACTCTGGATATCTGCTGGGTCTGTTGTAATTTCACCCTTTTCATTCCTAATTGCATAGATTTGGGCCTTTCCTTTACTTTTTCTGATAAAGTTGGCTAAGGATTTGTCAATTTTGTTTATTCTTTCAAAGAATCAACTCTTGGCTCCATTAATTTTTTGTATTCTTAGTCTCCATTGAATTGATTTCTGATCTGATCTTTACGATTTCCTCCCTTGTATGAGCTCTTGGTTTGTCCTGCTCTTCTTTTTCTTGAAGCTTGAATTCAGCATCAGGTTGTTTAATAAGGCTCCCTCTGTTTTGCTAATATGTGTATTCACTGCTATGAATTTCCTTGTAAGACTGTTTTCATTGTTTCCCATAGATTCCAATATGTTGTATTGTCATTGTCATTTAATTGAAGGAACTGTCTTACTTTTTCTTTAATTTTCTCCATGACACATTGGTTAGTCAGAAGTGTGATGTTCAATTTCCATGTGTTTATGAAAGTTTTGAGGTTTCTTTTGCTATAGATCTCCAATTTCATTGCACTATGGTCTGATAGTATACAGGGGAAATCTTCAATTCCTTTGCATTTACTTAAACATGTTCTATGAGTGAGTATGTGGTCTATTTTGGAGAAGGACCCATGTGTAGCTGAAAATAATGTGTATTCTGACTTTGTGGGGTGGAACACTGTAAGCATCTGTTAAGTTCATTTGTTCAAGAGTTTGATGGAGTTGTAGTATTTCATTACTGATTTTTTGTCTAGTTGATCTATTTGTGACAGTAGGGTATTGAGATCCCCTACTACAATTGTACTTGTGCATATATGACTTTTCATGTCCATTAGTATTTGTTTTATATAGTTGGGTGCACTAGTATTTGGAGCATAGACATTTATGATTCTCATATCTTCCTGTTGTATTGTTAGCTTTACAAGGATGTAGTGTTCTTATTTGTGTGTCTTAATCAGTATTTGTTTGAAATGTACTTGATCTGCAAAGAGAATAGCTACTCATGCCTTTTTTGGGGTTCCTGTCACATGTAGTATTGTTTTCCACCTTTTACCTTTCAGTCTATGTGTTTCTTTTTGAATTAAGTGTGTTTCGTTATCCAGCATATTGTTGGATTTTGGTTCTTGACCCATTCTGCCAGTCTATTTCTTTGATAGGTGAATTTAGATCATTAACATTTATGGTTATAACTGATACATGTTGGGTTATCCTTGTCATGACTTTTTCTTTTTATTGGATTCTTCCCCTTTCCATTTAATTTCTTGGTGTGCCTGATGGATTCATTCTGCTATGCTTCTGTGGGTTGTGATCCTCATTGTTCCTAGAATATTGTCTAAAATATTTTGTAGTGCTGCTTTGGTAGTCATGAAATTCCTAAGGTGGTCTTGTCATGAAAGTATCTTATTTCCCCATCTGTTTTGAAATATTGTTTTTCAAGGTACATCAATTTTGGTTGGAGGCTGTTTTCTTTTATGGCTTGGAATAATACACCATGCTCTTCTTGCCTTGAGGGTTTGTGTTGAGAACTCTGCTGTGATTCTGATGGGTTTTCCTTTGCATGTGATTTGTTTCTTTTCTCTAACTGCTTGTAGAATTTTGTTCTTCTGTTGAGTTTCTGTAATCTCAACAATTATATTCCTATGTGTAGATTTTTTGGATCAAGCTTATTTTTAGTCCTATATGCCTCACTTATCTGTATGTCGAGTTCTTTTCCCCTGCTGGCCAAGTTTTCTGCCATTACTTCTGTGAAGAGTTTTTTTTTTTTTTTTAATGTCATCTGGACTCTCTCCTCTTTCTTCATTGACTCCAATCAGTTTTGTGTTATTCTTCTTTGCATCATCTAGCAGCTACTGGAATGATTTCTGGTGGTTCCTTACAATTTTGAAGTAATATTACTTTTCCTGGTCATTAATTGAAATCTTATCTTCTATGTCTGAAATTCTGTGCTCACATTGGCTCATTGTTCTGTGTAGACTTTCAATGGAGTTTTTGATCTCCTGGAATTCTGTTTGCATGTGTTTTATGTATTCTCTTTGTTTCCTATGTTGGGATTCCTTCATGTTCCTCAGTTCCTCTCTGGATTTATTAATCATGTCTTGCACTATGAGCACAATCTCTCCTGTTACCTGAGAAATTATTTCTTATTTCATTTCTTCCAGATCCTCTTTTGTTGCCAGTTCAGGGAGCCCAGATGGTTGAGTATCAGAATGTTCCATCTCATTTCCCTTTGGGGTTGCTGTAGGTGACCTGGGAGTTTGGTTTTGAGACTTGTTTACATGTCTTCTCACTTCTATGGGGGAGGGGTTGATATTGGCAGTTGCAGAGCTCACCTCCTCTGGGCTGGGAGCTGTGGAGTGGTGGCCTGGAAGCTCCTTCCTCTGGGCTGGGAGTGGTGGAATGGTGTCCTAGATGTCCCTACCTTTGGTATGTGAGTGATGGAATGGTGGCCCAGAAGTGCCTTCCTCTTGGCTGGGAGCAGTTGAATGGCAGCCAGGAAGCCCTTTCTTCTGGGCTTGGATCTGTTGGATGGTGGCCCAGAATCACCTTCCTCTCCACCTTTTTTTATTGTTTTGATTTTGCTTTTATGCTTTGTGATTTTATTGTTTGCTTTTTGTCCGTGGGTTTTCTATTTTTGTTGCTGGTTTGTTTTTTGTGAGGGTGTGCATTATTTTAAAATTTTTCTGGTTTCATTCTTTGTTTTGTTTTCTTTTATTTTCTACTTTCTTTTCCTCTTTCATGTTCTTGAGTTTATTTGACATTGGGGAAATTTTTTACATTTTTCTTCCTTGATTCGTATCATTTTCTTAATGTTTTTCTTTTATATTCATTTTCTCCATTTTCATTTTTCAATCTAAATTTTTGTTCTAATTTTACTCACTATGTAATCACTTGTTTTTTCTTCCTCTTTTTGTTTAATCTTCTATTTCACATAAGTTTTTTTCTTCTCTTTCCACAATTCTATAAACATCCTTCTATTCACAATAGGAGCCTTTATACAACTTCTCTCTCTCCCTTTTCTTATCATATATTTAATGTTTCAAATTTTTCTCCTTGCATTCCCCCATTCTCAAACCCCATATTTTCATTAGTATAAGCATAAAACTTCATAATCTTTTGCTAGTTGGATAAGCCTGTAAAATACTTTTGAATTCTTTTCTACTATTAGTGGAGATGTAGCTGTCATATTTGTACATATTAGATTGAACTCAACACCTAGGTTGTCTTAAATTTGACATCATAATTATAAAGTCCTTCTCTAGTGTTAATCATAGTATATAATTGTTATTATATAATTGATTCTTAACTTTTGCTAATATTCCATTTGTCTTGAATAATATTACTGTACATGATTTGTTTAATATTAACAGGGTAACACAATTGTTGCTATCTCTCTGTAAGCCAACACTCAGATTACATTTAAAACATTAACAATACTAGAGTTCTTTCCCAGAACTCACAGTTCATGGCCTAATTACACTATATTATTCCATCCTAAATTAACCAATGTAGTCAGATCCTGGGACTGAGGCAGAGGACAATGATAGCCATGCCCCAAATACTTCAATAAAAAGCAAATAAAGTGGTCTGTGTACTATCAACAAAATCTTTGCACTATCCATCCACAAACCTCAGGGCAAAACAAAACAAGTAATAATCAAAGAAGCATGAGAAAGCATGTCAACAAAATGGCTTCCAAATTACTCAAGTCTCTGGAAGCCAGTGAATAATGGACAGAGGGAAGAATAGAATAAATTACACACCAAAATTACATAAAAAGATAACAAAGAAGAGTAATAATCGGATCCAGGCAGTACTCAGTAAGATCATAGAAAAAAATAACTAAACAAATAATGACACAAAAAAGAAGTCCAGGAGCTTTCAGAAGACATTATTAAATAGATAGATAGGCTAAATAAAATAATACAATGATGAATGTCCAGTTTAGAAAAGAATTAGAGCCCATGAAAAGACTACAGTCAGAAATCCAGGAGACTAATTTATATTGAAAGTATGGGCAGCAGAAGTGACCAGGGTGAAGAAAACTTTTCAGTACTAGAAGAAAGTGATTCATTCAAAGACCAACTACGGATAAATCTTTAAAGCAACAAGAAAACATGAAAAATTGATCTAATAGCTGAAAGATGATTCAAAGAAAATTAAGATTATTTGGAATAAGTGACAATATCAGAAGGCAAAAGAAATTACATAAAAATCCTATTCACAGAAATAATGCCAGAAAACTCCCTAAATATGGAGGAAAAAGTAAACGTAACAAATAAGTGAGGTACCACATTGCACTCAAAGCACCAGAAGCTCATCACAGGGAAAAAAATCTTAAAAGATCTTATAGAAATACAATAAATCATACAAAAAGATAGACCTACTAGAATTGCAGCAGACGTTCTTACACAGACCTTAACAGCCAGGAAGGCTTGTAGTGAAGTGTTTCATGCCCTAAATATAATAACTTCCTATGCCAATTTATGTATCATACAAACCTTCATACCAAATTGGTGTAGAAATAAGGTATTTTCATAACAGGTAGTATCTCAATAAATTCATGATTACCAAATCAACATTCCAAAACATTCTAAAGGCTATCCAAAAGGAGACAATGAAGGTAATATTGCAAACAAATCAAAAAGAATATATATACCTGCTGGGATGATCAGTTAAGCTAAAGGAAATAATATAAGAAAATCAGCAACAAGAAATTAACATCATGACAGAAAAATGTCAGTACCCCTCTTTAATAACTCTCAATGTGAATGGTCTCAATTTCCAAATCAAAAACACAAAATGACAGAAGGGATCAAGAAAAAAACCTCAACAATATACAGCATACTAGAAACACATTTAATTCTTGAATGAACTCAGAGATTAAAAATCAAAGAAAAGTAAAAATTATTGTATGGAATGAGAACTGGAAAAAAAGTAGTAGTGGGTATCTTAATTTCAAACAAAGTGCATTTCATTACTTTCATTTCTTTCAAAACTGACCAAAAGAGACAAAGGCCACTATATATTGAATAAGGAAACAATCTCAAAAGAAGAGATAACAACTATAGACATACACACCAAATGCTAACACCCCCAACTTCATAATACAATATTAATTGACATGAAAAACCAGACAAACACAAAGGTTATTGTAATGGAAGATGTCAATACCCCATGATCACAAGTGGACAGATGAAGCCAGTGAAAAAGCAACCAAAAATTATCAGAATTTAAACTAAATATTTAAACAAATGGACCTAATGCATATCTACAGAGTTTGCCATATAATAGCAAAAGAGTACACATTCTTCTCACCAGCACATGGCACATTCTCCAAAATAAAGCATATAGCAGCCCATAAAGCATACAGAAGTAAATGCAAAATAATCAATATTATCTAATGCATATAGTGACATCATACTGCAGTCAAAATGGAAGTCATTAGCAAATGAAACCACAAAAATATGCAAATGCATGGAAATCAAAAAGTATCTTCTGGAATAATCAATGAGTCACCAATGCAATTAAAAAGGAATTAGCCAGTTCCTTCAAACAAAAATGCCAAAACAACATACTGGAACTTATGGAAAACAATGAAAGCAGTTCTAGAGGGAAGTTTATTGAAGTGAATTCCCACATCAGAAAAACAGAGGATGCTCAGATAAATAACCTAATGATGCAATACAATGTCCTCAAAAACAAGAACAATCCAAACCCAAAGATTGTACAAGAAAGAAGATGATAAAGACTAGAGCAGAAATTAATGAAATTGAGACTAACAAAGCAAATCAATCAATGGAAGAGTTGGTTCTTTGAATGCATAAACAAAGTAGATGAATTTTTATCCAATTTTACCAAGTAAGGGAAAACTCCAGATACATACAACTAGAAATCAAAATCAAAATCATATCAGATTCTTCCAAAAGCCAGATCATTAGCATGTATTTTGAGAAAGTGTAATAAAGCCAAAAATTTAAAAGACATGGATAGCTTCTAGATATGTATGAAGTAACAAAACTGAATCAAGATTATATAAAAAATCCTGAGTAATACAATATCAATGATATTTAAGAAGTAATACAAAAACTGCCAACTCAGAAATGTCCAAGTCTGACTACACTCACTGCCAAATTCTACAAGAACTTTAAATAAGATCTAATACTAATGCTCCTCATATAATTTAATGAAATTGAAAGGGAATAGTACACCCAAAGTCATACCTGGAAACAAGCATTAACCTGATTCCAAAATCAGAAAAGGACACACACAACAAAAAAAGAAGTACATGCCAATCTCTTTAATTAACATACATGCAAAAAATCCTCACTAATGTACTGGCAAAGGGAATGCAGGAAATCATCAGAGCAATCATACCTCATGAGCAAGTATGATTTATTGTAAGGATGCATGGATGGTTGAACATATGCAAATCAAAAAATATAATACAGGAGATAAACAGAAGCAGGGACAACACTCACATGATCATCCCATCGCATGCAGAAAAACTCTTTGACAAAACCCAACATCCATTCATGATTTTAAAAAATTGGAGAAAACAGCAATTAAGTTCTTTATGTCAATGTGATAAAAGTGTTCTATACAAACCAACAACCAACACCAAATTAAATGAAAACAAGCTGAAAGGTTTTCCTCTAAAATCAAGAACAAGAATGAGACAAGGATGTCTCCTATCATTACTACTGTTCAATATAGTTCTTGAAACATTACCAAGAGAAACTAGACAAAAGAAAAAAATAAAAAGGATGCAGATAGGAAAGAAAGGGTTTAAATTGTCATTATTTTCCAATGACATGATCCTCTGCATAGACACTCAAAACACCACTAAAATACTCCTAGAATTAATTTAAATTTCATTAGTGTAGCAGGATACAAACTCAGCACACACACAAAAATAAAGAGTGGTCCTGGAAGGGAAGGATAATGGATAAAAATATGGAATTGAGATGTGTTATGAACATGTAGCAATTCCATGTAAGGAATGCAGACATTAGGTAGTATAAACGTGTACAAAAAAGTAAAAGGAAGGAGATCAAGAGTGAGAGCTGAGGGAACAGGATGAAAAGGGGAATTAAGATGTGTTATACACATGTACCCACTTTTCATATGTACCAACTTTCCACAAGTATTGAAAACGTTATATACCTCATGCAGGTATTAAGACACTAAAATAATAAATATTAAAGCAATACAAAAGTAATAAGAAGAAAGAAAAAAACCAATAGTGTTCCTGTACACCAATAAAACATTTATGAGTGAATGAGTGAAATTAGGGAATCAACACACTTCATATTAGTATCAAAAATAAAATACTTAGGAATTAACCTAACCAAGGAAGGAAAAACCTTCTATAATAAAAAATACTGCACTCTGCAAGAGTGAATGGAAGAGGGTGTCAGAAAGTGGGAATATTTGCTCTGCTCCTGGATAGGCACAGCCAACACAGCCAAACTGGTCACACTCACAAAACTGTTGCAGAGATTTAATGCAATCCCCATAAAAGTACCAAACACACTCCTGACAGAACAAAAGAGAGCAGGCACAAAATTCATATGGAACCAGAGGAGACCCAAAAGAGCAATAGCAATTTTCACCAACAAAGGCAAGGCTCCCAAGCCAGCACAGAGGAGGTGAGCCACTCCCAGGGCACAGGAGGAGGCTTCTGGGCCACCATACCACCCCTGCCAGCACAGAGGAGGTGAGCCATGAGGGGTGCCAGCAGCAACCCCCAACCCCACCCCCCTCCACTATTGAAATGAGAAGACATATAAAAAAAGTTTCAAAACCAGACTTTCAGATCACCAAAACAACCCCAAAGTGAAATGAGATGGAACACTCTGAGACTCAACCACCTGGACTCCTTGAACTGGCAACAAAAGAGGATCTGGAATAAATGAAAACAGAAATAATTTCTCAGGTAACAGCAGAGATTGTGCCCATAGAGCAAGACATGATTAATAAATCTAGAGAGGACACAGATTTAAAAAATAGATGACCTGAGGATAAAGATGGAATTCTAACATAGGAAACAAATTGAATCCATAAAACAAACATTCCCAAAACTACATTGCAAGTCAATGCAGCAGAACGAGCCAATGTGAGGACAAATTTTAGATATAGAAGATAAGATTCCTATTAGTTACCAGGAAAAAGAAATTCTTTAAAATTGTAAGGGGCAATTGGAAATCAATACAGGAGCTGCTAGATGATGGAAAGAAGAATAACCTAAGACTGATTGGAGTCAAGAAAGAAACAGGAGAGAGTTCAGATGACATAAAAAATCTGTTCACAAAAGTTATTGCAGAAAACTTCTGCAGCAGGGGAAAAGAACTTGACATACAGATAAGTGAGGCATATAGGACTCCAAGTAGCCATGAGCAAAAAAACAATCTACACATAGGCATATGATAGTTTAGATTCCAGAAACCCAACAGAAGAATGAAGTTCTACAAGCAGTTAGAGAAAAGAAACAAAGCACATACAAAGGAAAGCCCATCAGAATCACAGGAGACTTCTCAATGCAAAACATCATGGCAAGAAGAGCTTGGAGTGATGTATTTCAATCCCTAAAGGAAAACAGCCTCCAAACCCACATTGATGTAATCTGAAAAATTATGTTTCAAAATTGATGGAGAAACAAGATACTTTCATGTCAAAGAACACCTTAGGAACTTCATGAATACCAAAGCACAATTCCAAAAAATTTTAGACAATATCCGAGGAAAAGACAATTAGGATCACATCCCCAGGTGCAACAAGAAAATAAATGCAAAAACGGAGAATCCAACCAAAAGAAAAACTCATGACAATGATGACTCAATACATATCAGTTATAACCATTAATTTTAACGGTCTCAATTCACCCATCAAAAGGAATATACTGCCAGAATGGGTCAAGAAACAAGATCTAACAATATGCTGCACACATGAAACATTTAATTCAAAAAGAAACTCATAGGCTGAAAGATAATGGGTGGAAACCAATATTCCATGTGACAGAAACCCAGAAAAAAAAAAGAAAAACAGAAGTAGCTATCCTCATTGCAGATCAAGTAGATTTAAAAAAAAAATCTGAAACACTCTTGTCCCAAGAATTTCAGATAAGGGATAGTCAACTTATACATACAAATCTATTGTGAACATATGTTTTCATTCCTCTTAAGTAAAAACTTCAAAACTGTTGGTACTTAACAGTAATACAAGAAATTTCTGAATTGTTTTCCAAAATGGTTTTATCATTTTACATTCACATTAGCAGTATTAGTAAGTTCTAATTGGTTCACACTTAAGCTGACATTTGTTCTTTTAAAACTTTAACTTCATATCCCTAATGAGTGTATAATTCAATCTTGTTATTTCATTGATTATATTTTTCAGATTCTAGTGTTGCACACCTTTCCTTGTACTGTACTGGCTAGTTATCATCTTCTTGTGTCTATTTTTAATTGGGTTGTCTATCAGTGAGCTGTAAGTTCTTCATATATTCTAATCATAGGTTATATGCATTATAAATATGGTCTGTTGAAGGACTATTTTTCATTTTCTTAATGATGACATTTAAAGTTCCAAATATTGATGGAATCTCATTAATCAATTTTTTTATACATCATGTTTTCTATATCCTAGGAAATTCTTGCCTACCTTAAATTCATGAACATTTTCCCTTCTTAATGTTTTATAGCTTTAGTCTTTAATATTTAGGTTCATAGATCCTTTCAAGTTATTTTTATTTATGGAAATAAACGGTTGAGGTTAATTTTTTATGTACAGATATCAGGTGTTCTAGTGCCATTTGCTGAAAACACTATCTTTTCCTCTGCTCTTAAATTGATCTAATGTTCTATAAAATGTTAATGTTAAATTATCTTTCAAAATTCAGTGAATCATATATGTGTGTTTCTATTTCTAGATTCTCTCTTTTATTCCAATGATCTATATGTCTTTCCTTACACCAACACTGCCTTGATTACTGTAGATTTAGAGGAAGTCTTAAAATTAGGTAATAAATGTCTTCAAAAACTTTTTTTTCTTTTTACTTTTCTAGGTCCTTTGTACTCCTACATAACTTTTAAATTTCAATATCCAATTCTTCATTTATAGCAAGTATACATAGACCTGAATTTTTATATATACCTTGTGTTTTCTAATCCTGCTAAATTCAAATACAAGTTCTAGGGGCTCCTAGAGATTTCTTAGTATTTTCTCTGTAGATGATCATTTCATCTACATATAAAGATTTTACTTCTACTTTGCCAATCCTATCCTAATTGTGTCATTTTTCTGCCAGACAACTTTGGTTTTTTACCTTTGTTTCAAAGTCTAATAGACAGATGGAGGGAAGGCATATCTGCCCTTGTTCCCCACCATTGGGAGAAAGCATTGTATCTTCTCCATACATAAAATGTGTTTTTGTTGGAAGTATGAAGTACATGGCTTATCTGTTGAGAAGATTCTATTCTACTTCTATTCTCCTGATAGCTTTTACCATGAACAGCTGTAGAATTTAGTTCAGTACTTTTTCTCCAACTACTGACAGAATCATATTGCTTTTTCCTTTCCTCTGTTAAAATGATGGCTTTTGGAGGTGGATCTTCCAATGCTGAACCATCACTGCCATCCCTATAATAAAACCATTATCTACATACTGCTGGATCTGAATTTTCATAGTTTGTTTTGTTAACCCAATTTTTATCTATGTTCATATTTTTCTCTTCTATTATCTTTATCCAGTTTTACTATTGGCACAATGTTGATTTCCTAAAATGAGGAGAGAAGTGTTCCTTCTTTTCTGCTTTAAATATTTGATATTATTTATCAATTAAAATACATATGAGCCTGTTGTTGTCATATAGGTAGGTTTTCCAGCTAGGAATATACTTTCTTTAAAAGATGCTATTCAAATTTTATATTTCCTCCAGAGTCAGTTTCATTAATTTGTTTTCCAAGGTAATTCTTAGAAGTTGTCAAATTTTATTTCAAAAAAGATTTTTGTAATGTGCTTTCTACATCCTTTTAAATTCTGTAAAGTATGTGGTAATGTCTTCTAGATCTTGATATTGAAATTTAAAAATATGTTATTAATATTATGTATTGTGAAGAAAAGTTGTAAAGGAGTAGGGGAATTTGGAGGGATAGGGGAACGGAAAGAAGTGAAAAGAAAAAATATGAGAAATGGAAATAAATGGAAACAAAGTGTTTGCAAATACGGAAGGGTGCAGGGGGTGAAGGGAGGAGGGCAGGGGGAAGGAAAAATATAGGAACCAAGGTACTTATGTAAAGGTACAAGATCCCAATGATGAATGTAACTATATTTTATACCTAAAATATACAAATAACTTAATGGAAAAAAAAGAACAAAGGCAAGGCTGGGGGAATCACAACCTCAGGCTTCAGGTTATACTACAAAACTACAATGGTAAAAGCAGAGTGAGTAGTGGTGGCAATGATAAAAACAGAAACTAAAAGAAAACAAAATTTTTTAAAAATGTCATGGTCAGTGGAACAGAATAGAGTATGCAAAAATAAATCCAGACATACTGGCTGTGCACTAAAATCAAATAAACTGAATCAAAGATATAAATATTAAAACAGAAATGATTAATCAGGTGGAAGACAAAATAAGTAAAACTCTTGAAGACATAGGCCTAGGCAAAAATTTTCTCCATAGAACTTCAGATGCATAAGTAATAATACCCAGAATCAAACTGTATGATCATATTAAATTAAAGAACTTCTTCTAGACAGCAAAGAAGACCACTAACAAAAAGAAGAAACAACCTAGAGAATAAAAAAAAATTTCACAAGCTACTCTTCAGGAAAAATACTAATATCTAGAGTATGTAAATAATTCAAAAATAAATCCCTCAAAATCCAACATTGATTTAAACAATGGTCATCTGAAATGGATGTCTCAGGTGCCAAAGCACAAATGCCTAATAAATACATGAAAACATCTTCAACATTACTGGGAACTTGAAAAAATAACAATTGAAACAAGAGGCTGAGACGCCATCTCACTCCAAAAAGAATGTGCATCATCAAGAAATCAAGCAATAACAGATTCTGGCAAGCCTATGGGGAACAAGGAAAACTTTATTGTTGGTGGGTATATAAACTAGAACAACTACTATAGGAATCAGTATGAAGATTTGCCAAAAAATTAAAAATAAAAATTCCATTTGACACAAGGTACTGAGTTCATTACCTGGTACCAAAAAAAAAAAAAATCCATTTGACACAGCTATTTCCCTTCTATGTATCTTTCTGAAAGAAATCCAGTTTTCATGTTACAGTGATACACACATACCCATATTTTCAGCAGGACCTCATAACAATTGGTCAAGGGATAGGCCACAAATAATTCCTGAACAAAAAACTAATGCAAATGTAGAGAAATTAAGTTGAAGTGTATTTGTGTTCATTTTCTTTTTTTTGTGGTAAAAGCAAAGATGTTTTCTTCTCTTGTTTTCAGATACCATTTTTTGCCCCTTGAGAGTGTGCTTGAAACATGTCTTCAGATGACCTTTCTGAGTTGAAGGCTTAGTGGTTTTGACTGTCTTGTACCATGGTATTTATCTTTCTTCAAGTTTCAAATATTTTCAGTTACATTTTTTGGATAATTTATGTATCTTTTTGCCTTTTTCTAGTTTACATTGAATCCCAAGGATCTGTACTTTGCTCCTTTGACATTTCCCCATAGATCCTGTGAGTGTTCTTTGTTTTTCCTCATTTTTTATAAATGGGATTAAAATATTCCCAAGGATATATTCTTGTAAATCGACTTCAAGGTAAGACAGAAGTCTTTCAACTAGTGTAAATATTTGGAGCACAAATAACACCTGGATTGTCTGATGTAAGTTGATACTAATACTAGTCTGTAGAAAATAATGTCCACCTTATTACTCTGAAATACCTCCCCAAACAACTGGTTTCCTGCTCTCTTCACACTGCTGCTATCCTTAGGGACAAGAGTACATTCTGAGAGGCACAGAAATTCTCCACACTCATCCTAGTGCCAATGCTGTTAAGGGATCTACCCTTATGTGAGCAAATGCAGCTATAACAATGTCATGTAGCATTAAAAGTATCTTACAGGAGAAATGAATTTACATTTAAAAATATCTCCATATACTGGACAGACTGTTTGGTACAGAATAAAAATTATGTTTGAGGTCCCAGAATTTAGCTCAAAGGTTCCACTGCCTGTCTCACAAGCACAAGGTCCTGAGTTCAATACCAGGTACCAAAACAACAACAACAACAACAAAATTATGGTTGAAATCACTGACTATCAAATTTGGAAAAAATAATGTTTCTTAAAATTTAAGGACAACAACAGAGTGTGTGGTCCCTCTGCTGAGCATTCTGTGAATTCCTTGGTAGAAGTTTCTGACATGTCACTGTATAAGAACCATGCTGATTACTTATTGAGATGGAGACAAAGCTCTTTTGACCCAGAGCAGAGATGCTGATGTTGTCATGTCATTGGTTCAACAAGAACAGCAAACCCAAGAAGACTCAGCACATACACATGAGTTTTTCTAGGTTCTGTGCTACAGAAGAAAGCAAGAGAAACTGAGTCTTGTCCATAAGGACACCATTTTTATGTAACTACAATGGCCTTTTTATGGTTGTTATTGTTTTTATCTCTCCATGAAAACTAGTATATTTGAACAAACATTACATGTTTGTAGTAATGATTAAAATAATGCTGCTTTTTATTTCCCTTTCACTGCTCTCCCCATCACATGCTTCCATTCCCCCCATCCTTCGGTTTCCTCCTCATTTCCAAGAGATCTGTATTGGCTTGTTTCCTATTATCTGTCTTTTATTTTTCTCTTTATTTAAACTTTGGATTTCTCATACAAGAGGAAAGGTGGTGTGCTCTGAATGGCTTGAGCTCCCTTGAAAGTTCACCATCAAGTCTCTGTATTTAAATACTTATAAGTAAAGGGACACCTGTGTGACACACCCAGCTTAAATTTATTTTTCTTATGAAAAACCATACATTTCCTCAGGCATCCTCTTTTTCTTCAATTCTGTTTATTTTCATTTTACCAGACTTCTTTCTTCTAATTCTTTCTCCTTGATTAATTATGCATTGGAAACTCTTCAATTCAGCTTTCATTTCACAAAGTGGTGATGAAGAACACAGACTTTGGGATGTGGGATCCTGGGGTAGAAGCACTGCTCTGCAGTCTGATTTTCCAAATTACAGTAATTACAGTATGTGCCCAATTGGTGATATATGCCATGGGTTTAGGAAGTTTAGGTAATGGTCTTTGAATAAAATCTCATCAATTAATATTCTGTCCTTTCTTCCTAATGACAACAGACCACAGGTCACAGATGTATCCAAAATGGCATTACCAGTTTGCATGAAATGGCATCATTAGAGTTCTTAATGGTTACAAATTCAGTGTCTCCAGTAGACATGTTGTAAACATTTCATGTACCTCCTCCTACATAGTTCCTAGAGTCTCCCTCAAATTTGGCCATTTTTAAAAACTTAGCAACCGACTAATATCTCAATAAATTCTGACAACTGAGGGGCACCTCAAGATGTATCTGGCAGGCTAGATTCTTCTCCCTGAATCAACTCATTTCAGTAAAGTTGGCCCTGCAGTAGAATTGCTGACTGGATTAATTTGGGAGAGGTCATGTAGCCCTTGAGAAAGAGAAGAAAGTGTTTTTCATTGCATAATGTTTTATCCACAATCAGCAATAATTTTATTTGAAAATGTGATAAATGTAGAGCAGAAATAGTGCTTGTACTAGTTATCTTCTAATCTGCAGAACATGTATAAGCAACTCCAGAATTTCATTAATTCTTAGGATTTTAATTTACAAAATGGGGGGATTTCAAAAAAATGACCTAACAGTACTTATAGAATCATACTCTGTAAAATCAAAAACATCCCTATTTAGCCTAATTCTGGTTGACAGGTAAATGAGGAAAAATTTATTAGAATAAATTTGGCTGATATGGTTGATTTGCTCTAAATAGAATTGAGTTATCTCCAAGTTAGCAAAGCTAAGTGGGATGACAAAGATTTTGTCCCTTTGGAAATTGGCATTGGGGATCAATTAGAGAAAAGAGAGGGGTATCTCAGGCTTGATGATATGATGTTGAACATATAAAACACACCAACTTGTCCTTCTGTTTTCCATCAGTAGAATCTGAGGGAGTGAAGTGTGAAATGTCATACTCAGTTTTCCCTCAAACCAGATAATAGTGAAAGATGCCTTAGTTAAGAAAATATGTGCAATATGTCAAAAGAGAAGGCAAAGTTGTTTTCTGCCTTCAACATGAAGAAAGCTATTTCAGAAGCAGTGAGGAATGCATCTCACACCTTACCCCTGAGTACTTCTTTCTACTGAGTGGGGAGGTGAAGAACAGCTTCTCCTGTCAGCAGAGGAGTTGAATTTTGGTGCAGATTGGGCTGACAAGTGACACAATCTTGTTGCATAGCCTACATGGGCACAGTTTTGTGTCTGAAAATTTTAGAGTAGTTCCACAGACTCTCAATAGAGACTGGTGACCATAATTCCTCTCTCAAAATACAAACTGAATTCAGACAAGGTGAGTCCAAATGCTGTTACTGACCTGCGTGGCTCTGGGTCAGCTTTAACTAGGGGGGGATGTTTTGGAGATGTGGTTTTCTTACCTTAAGGAAGCTCTGTGTGCAGCACAGAGAAATAGGAGTTTCACAAGTTGAAAATACTACATGTGAACTTAAACTGTGCCAGGAAGTAGCATGAAAGTTTTAGAGTGCTGCAGTGTGCTGTTCTGAAGAGTTGTTGCTTTAGTTAAGATAATGGCTCTCTCTGGGGCCTGATAATTTCTAATCTATAGATATGACTGGACAAAGGCTATTGACCTTACTGAGGATCAGCTCTGTGCTGTCCTTTGTTGTTGTTGGGACTGAAATAGATGAAGCTCAACTATTGCTTATTCATCATGGGATCATTATCTCTAATACTTTTAAAGGTGTGTATGGACTAATAGTAACGTGTGCAAATTAAATTAAGCACACTGTACTTGCTACACTTAGGTATATTAGATTCAAAGGAGTGTTATTCTTAAAATCTCTCTCTATATATATTATTTTGCAGGGATTGAACTTGGGACCGTAAATGTCTATATGTTTTAGCAATATCTTTTATGAGAATCAAAGGAGACATTAATCTTAACCTGATTTTTAACCACAGAAGCAATATTCTCCAAGTTACAATGTAACCCAGAGAGTTATGCTTTGTATATACCTGATGAATTAAACAAGGTCCCACACTTAGGGAAGGAAGCTGCTGGGCATCAGTGGAATCAGACTTTTTGCTCTCACTCCAATATGCCAGATGGATAGGACCTTGCAATCAGTGATGTATTACCTTGCATTGCCTGACAGAAAACTGTTTTCAGTATATGGAATGTAGTAGCTGTAGTTACTGCTCTCAGTCCATCTTTTTCATACTCAAGTTCTAACCTATACTGCATAAAATGTAAATGCAAACATTTGTCTTTAAGATGAAGGTCCCATAAAGTTCATTAACTTAAAACACTCTGTGTTCATATTTGTTATCAGAAATGCACCTCTGGCAAGAATTGGTGGAACATTTTATTGTTTGAATTTAAATTGATATAAAATAAGGAAATATTGAAATTACCCCAATTCTAAATCCAAATTTTTCAGGGCAATTATGCTAAAGTTTGATTTCTGATCCTGAACTGTCATGGTTTGCTAGTTTAAACTGTCATGCTAAGGTTTCCTGAGGCTATTTGGTTTGCCTCATCAGTAGATTTGTTGCAAGCTTCCCAAGCAGGAGTCACTGAGCAAGGAGGGAAGAGAGAGAATGATCATGGGACACCACCCTTGCCTCATAGGAAGCTGGCTGTGCTGATGTGCACAGATCTTGTCCTTAGGGGCCCAGGATGCATGACCATTTTTTCCTTTTAATCCAGAGTGATCTCCAGCTACTCTTTCTGTCTGCTGAGTGATCCTCTCCATGTACCCCTCCCCAGCTCTGCCCACTGAGCTGAACGTCCTCTGTGAGGTCTGGAAACAGGCCCAGGATCATGGCACACGATTGGCTTCTCATGATACCTCTGTCAAGTTCCAAGGGTTTACTTTCTCCTACGCAAAACACTTCTGCCTTTTGCTTTATATACACACTCTCCTGACCTAATCGCTGTTGTCCTAATGTCCAGAAAAGGCTGCTCCATGACTTCCCTCTTGCTATTCTCCCTGAGTAGGATGTCTCATAAGCCAACTAAGACTCAGAAGCAATGCCACATAATGGCCATTAGGGAAGACTTCCTCCATCATCTCTCTCCCCCTACCCCCAGTCTCCTTTGTGGTCCTAATGACCACATAACATTGCACTGTACATTTGAACATTTTATTGTATCTTTTGAGTTCCCAACTAAATTTTAACAGCATATCATTTGCACTTGGCACTTTAGTTATATAGTATGCTAATATCTAGTACAGCTTCTATGAAACAAACACTGAATACATTTTGAAGGGATAAAGGTGTCATGATGATGGTGCTCCTATGTTTTATCTTTATCCATCAGGTCATGAGTTCCATTTCTAAAATATGGTAGGAAGCAGAGGATGCCTATAATCTCAGCTAGCTTACACATCCCAGGGGATCATGTGCCTGTCAGCTCTCTGATCATGTGCTTTTCAGTGGCAGTGCTTTTTGTATTAAACAGCAATAAAGACACAGCTCAATTTTTCTGTGGAACTTTCTTTCCTACATGGGTTCATAATTAGCGAAGATATATGAAGTAAAAACTGATTCACATTACTACAAGTATGTAATTGGAACAAACTCTTCTTGCCCTTCTATTCCTGTTGAAAAATCATTAATGCCCTATTCCTCCCTAAATCAATATCTTGGGCAGGATGTGTGTGGCATTAGTTTTTCCTCTGGAGAGCAGAGCTCATGTGTACTCAGCATGAAACCTCAGACTGAGGTGGGATCAGAGAAGTGAAACCCAGGCTGCAAGGGTTGGTGCATGCATGGGGAGTGAGTGAAAAGATCGCCAGGATTGAGATGGGAGAAGGGGAAATAGGATACCAGTAATTAAGTTACAGACAACAGTTCCCAAGAAAACCCGGGGCATAGAAAGGAGAAAAATTATCCAAAATTACTTTACTCTAAATTATTGATGCTTATTTTGGTTTAATTTAACTAATTACATCTGAGTAGCAGAATTATTCATCAAGAACGTGCTACTGCTCACCCTTCCCTTTCTAGTTGAGCAGCTTTCCCATGTGCTTGAGTCTTGCCTCCACATGTGCAGATATGTGCCGAGCAGAACAGGCACAGCACTCCTGTGTCCACAGACAGAGACCTAGACAGATGTAGAGAATCAGATGTGATCTTTGCAGAAGCATAGCAATCACACAACTGGAACAGAATGCATTCAGCCAGGAATTACTAGAAATCCTGGAAACATAAGCCATCACACAGGGGCAAGTCTCATTCCAGCCTTAACTGTAATTCAAAAAATTTTCTTTCCATTAGTGAATAGTACTCTTAATACTTGTGAAAAGAAGCTATTTATGCCAAAATTTGCAGAATCTGTGGTGTGGAAGGATGACAACAAATGAAGTCATGGATAGAACAGCATACACATGTTATAGATCACTAGGATTCCTATATAAACATATAATGAAAAATGACCTGTATTTTATTTAATCCCCATGTTCATGTCATATTTCCACCATTATAGTACTCATAGTTTGAAGCTGTGAAAAAATAAAGAAAAATACATGGTATGAAATGTATTACCCTCATCAGGTATAACTTTCTTACATAAAATAAGAAAAAAATGCATGCAAATTTTTGCAAATAAATTTGAGATTTTAGGGGTTCAAAAATAGAAACATCATTTGGAATGACAGCATATTGAAATAATATGCTAAAAGTAGGGCTGATCTCATAGCACATAGAATATATTGACAAATCAAGGACAGAATTTGGTCATGGATGCATTTCATACACTTCATGAAGTTCAGAAGACAGTCTTTAAAGAATGTTGACAGGTTGAAAATCTAGGAGAGGATCAAGATTTATCAAGCTCTGGTCAAGGGAATGGGAAACACAAGGAATTTTTAAAAGTAAAGGAGAACAAGATACTGACAGCTCAGAATTTCTGTACACTGAAAGATTCGGAGTCACACATGTGAGTTGCTATTGTAGATACACCATGCTGAATTGAAGTGACTAGGAATTACCATTCCTCGATCTCTGTGACTTTCTAGTGATGCTGAGTAGTTGGTCAGCCAAGAGTCATCCAGGAAGGAAGGAAGGCCTATAATTGATGATCACTGCCCATGGTTCTAGAGTTTATAATATGTATATATACATTTTTTTCTGATGATTACCAGAAACAATCAGAAAACAAACTTTTAATTCAGATATTAAGTTCAAATTAATAAACAGCATAGTGTTGGAGGAAAAATAATTCATTCCACTCAAATATTAGTAAAATACATTCTCTTTAAATTCTAGTCTTCTGTTTAATTTCCTAATTATGCTTAGTGGTTGTATTTTTATTTTTCTTTCAAGGAATTTAAAGAAGAATATTTTCATGGATAAATGGAACCAAACTTCACATGATTTTATTTTGTTAGGGCTGATTCCTCCTAATCACACTGGCCTACTTCTCTTGTTGCTTATCATGTTTGTATTCTGCCTTGCTTTCATGGGTAATTCAGCCATGATTCACCTCATACGTGTGGATGTCCGGCTAGATATGCCCATGTACCTTGTCCTAAGCCAGCTGTCCCTCATGGACCTGATGTACATCTCTACCACTGTCCCCAACATGGTGGTCAATTTCCTCTCTGGTCAGAAGAGCATCTCCTTGCCGGGGTGTGGGGTGCAGAGTTTCTGCTTCCTGACTATGGCATGCTCTGAAGGGCTACTCCTGGCCTCCATGGCTTATGACCGATTTGTAGCCATCTGCCACCCCCTCCATTATACCATCCGCATGAGCAAAAGTGTGTGTGCAAAGATGATTGCAGGATCTTGGACACTTGGCTCCATCAACTCCCTGGCCCACACAATCTATGCCCTTCATCTTCCCTACTGCAGGTCCAGGGCCATCAATCACTTCTTCTGTGATGTCCCAGCCATGCTGCCCCTGGCCTGTGTGGACACCTGGGTCTATGAGTACATGGTTTTTGTGAGCACCAGCCTGTTCCTCCTTCTCCCTTTCCTTGGAATCACTGCTTCCTATGGACGGGTCCTTTTTTCTGTCTTCCACATGCGCTCCAAAGAGGGAAGAAAAAAGGCCTTCACCACATGCTCCACACATTTAACAGTGGTGACCTTTTACTATGCTCTTTTTGTTTACACCTATCTTCGACCCAGGATTCTCCGTTCCCCAGCAGAAGACAAGATCCTGGCAGTTTTCTATACCATCCTCACCCCTATGCTGAACCCCATTATCTACAGCCTGAGGAACAAGGAGGTGCTGGGGGCCCTGGAGAGAGTGTTTGGGATATTGTCTTCCAAGAAGAAATGATCCTGCAGGCCCCACTTTGCTTCCTCTACTTCTCATTTTAGTGCTTAGCTGAACACTGTGGAAGAGTGACATCTGATAGAAACATGGTAGGATGCACCTGTGTGACTTAAAATCTTTAGTGACACATTAAAACCCAGTGTTAATTCAAATAATATGTCAGTTGCTGTATAATACTGTAATACTTTTTTCAAAATGATATTGTAATCATATTGATATTAAGAGTTCTTTTAATGTTATATTATCTGCAATTATAATTAAATGTCTTATATAATGTTTTTGCACATAGTGTTCTTATATAAGATTATTTATGGTTATACTGACATTGTGATTTCTATATATTTGATGCGGAATTAATATTTTGCTCATATATTTTGTTCCTATTCTTTTTTTTCTAAGTTCTTTTATTGGTACATTTTAGGTATACAATTAGTTTACATTTCTCATTGGGTATATGTACCTATACATGATGTATCTTGTTTCTTATTTTTTCCTCATTACCTGTGTGCCCTTCACCCCCTCCACCCTTCCCTGTTTACATAGACATCATTTCCATTTTTCTCTTTCTCACAGTTTTTCTTTTCCCTCCTCTCCTTTTCCCTTCCCCTCCCTTCACCCCTTCCTTTTTGTAACGTTTTTCCAATTTAAAATTATCAATTATTCATTTTAATAAAATTATGGATTACTGCATGAATTATGAATTTGCATGTCATCCTTGCATAGTGGCCATGCTAACCTTCTCTGTATCATTACAATTTTAGTATATGTGCTGCAGAAGAGATCACTTTTGTTTTTATTCTATTTCATTATTCTTCTGTATGTTTCTTGTTGGAATACATTGAAAGCTGTACTTTACACATTTCAAATATGAAAATCCACATGTAGCCAGTGTCTACTGTGTTCAAAGCAAATGATTAGAGCAAAACTGCTCACACCATGGAGGCTAAGAAACAGCAACAGCATGTATCAAACCAGAGCATAAGAAAAGGGAGACAGCGGATGCTGAGATTTAGGTTCATACTTACACTGCTGAGTTGAAAGGGACCCATGATAGTGTCCTGAAATGAATAATGATGTGCAATCAACCACCATTTGATTGTACATTGTGTGGAGAGATTGCCTGGAGGTATGAAAGCAGACACTAGAATGGATAGAGTGGAAAATAGGTGAGGGAACTTATATACTACCCAAGATCACCTCTCTCATGTACCTGGACACACCTGGGAGTGAGCTTCACTAATCTGTGAGGTGTTTCATAGACCAGTGATGTTCACAACTCTGAATAACATCTTAAACACAAGTCTGGACACATCTTCAACTACATTTAATGTCCAAATAGACAATCACAAGTTTTTAATTCTACCTATCAGGTATATAATCAGAAATGAAAATCATCTATTCCTCAAAGTCTCAAAAATATCATCATTTTTCAAAACCCCAAGCCCATTTCTCTGATGAGCCTCAAGGCAGCTCTGCAAAATGTGAAAAAAATATAATTACAATCAATAACATCATTGAGTAAACATTTCTACTCTCAAAGGGGATAATAGGGAGGTACAAAAATCAAACCATACAAGACCAAAACCCAACAGGGTAATTAATTGATTATATAGCTGCATGTCCAGTATGCAGGGCAAGCTGTGGTGAGACATGAGGTCCAGGGCCTTCTTCTGAAATCTGGGTGGAAGCTTCTGTGATTCAACACTTCTCGCATTCAGAGCTCCTGAAAATCCAGGGCAATGTGGATGGCCTTCATTGATTTATTTGCATTGTGCTCTTAGTCTCCATTGAATTGATTTCTGCCCTGATATTTATCATTTCCTCCATTCTATGGGTTTTGAGTTTGTCCTGCTCTTCTCATTCAAGAAGCTTGAGGTTCAGCATCAGGCAGTTTAATTAGGCTTGCTCTGTTTTCCTAATACAAGTATTCACTGCTATGAATTTCTCTCATAAGACTGCTTCCATTGTGTCCCACAGATTCTGATATGTTGTATTGTCATTGTCATTTAATCGAAGGAACTGTCTGATTTCTTCTTTGCATTCCTCTGTGACTCATTGGTTGTTCAGAAAAGTGTTGATCAATTTTCATGTGTTTATGAATTTTTTTGTGGTTTCTTTTGCTTTCGATCTCCAATTTCATCACACTATGGTCTGATGTTATATAGGGGATAACTTCAATTTATTTGCACTTACCTAAATATGTTCTATGAGCAAGTATGTGGTCTACTTTGGAGAACAACTCCTGTCCAGCTGAAAAGAATGTGTATTCTGATTTTTGGGGGTGAAACACTCTCTAAACATCTGTTAAGTTCATTTTTTCAAGAGTTTGATTGAGTTCTAGTATTTCGTTGGTTGTTTTTCATCTAGTTGATCTATCTATTTGGGACAATGGGGTATTGAGGTCCCCCACTACAATTGTATTAGTGATTATATGCTTTTTCATGTTCATTAGTATTTTTTGTATATAGTTTGGTGCACTAGAGTTTGGTGCATAGATATTTGTGATTGTCATCTATGCCTCTGGATTGTTCCATTTACAAGTATATAGTGTCCTTATTTGTCTCTCTTAATCAGTGTGGGTTTTGAAATCCACTTGATCTCCAAGGAGGACAGCTACTCCTGCTTTTTGGGGGGGGTTGCTGTCCTGTGGAGTAATGTTTTCAATCCTTTAACTTTCAGTCTATGAGATTCTTTTTTAATTTAGTTTGTTTCTTGTATGCAGCATATTGTTGGATCTTGCTTCTTGACCCTTTCTGGCTATTTCTTTCAATTGGTCAGTTGAGAACATAAGCATTGATGGTTATCATGGATACATATTGACGTATAATTGTCATGACATTTTCTTTTTGTTGGATTCTCCCCCTTTGCTTTTAATTTCTTGTCAAGCCCAGTGGATTCCTTCTGCTGAGCTTCCTTGGGTTGTGATCCTCATTGTCTTTTCCTGGGATTTATTCTAAAATTTTTTGGAGTGCTCATTTGGTATTCATGAAGTTTCTACGGTGCTCTTTGACATGGAAGTATCTTTTTTTTTTTTTTTTTTTTGGTACTGGGGATTGAACTCGGGACTTCCTGCTTGCAAGACAGGCAGCAGAACCACTGAGCTAAATCCCCGGCCCTGAAACTATCTTATTTCACCATCAAATTTGAAAGATAGTTTTGGCAGGTACATCAATCTGGGTTGGATGTTGTTTTCCTTTAGGGCTTGAAACATGTCCCTCCAAGCTGTTCTTGCCTGGAGTGTTTGCACTGAGAAGTCTACTGTGATTCTGATGGGCTTTCCTTTGTATATGATTTGTTTCTTTTCTCTAACTGCTTGTAGAATTTTGTTCTTCTTTTGGATTTCTGGAATCCTAAATATTATATGCCTATGTGTAGATTTTTTTTTGATCAAGCCTAGTTGGAGTCTTATATGCCTTGGTAATCTGTATGTCAGGTCTGTTCCCCTGCTGGGGAAGTTTTCTAACATCACTTCTGTGAACAATTTTTTTATGTCATCTGCACTCTCTCCTGTTTTTTCATTGACTCCAATCAGTCTTATGTTATTTTTCTTTGCATCATCTAGCAGCTGCTGGATTGATTTCTCCTGGTCCCTTAAAATTTTGAATATTTTTTTCTTTTCATGGTCACTAATTGCAATCTTATCTTCTATATCTGAAATTTCAGTCTTCACCCTGGCACATTCTGCTGCATTGACTTTCAATGGAGTTTTTAATCTCCTGGAAATCTGTTTACATCTATTATATGGATTCAATTTGTTTACTATTTTGGCATTCCATCATGTTCCTCAGCTCCTCTATTATTCTATCTGTGTCTTCTCTAGGTTTGTTAATCATGTCTTGCACTACGGGCACAATCTTTGCTGTTATGTGAGAAATTGTTTCTGATTTCATTTTTTTCAGATCCTCTTTCATTGCTAGTTCTGGGCATCCAGGTGGTTGAGTATCAGAGTGTTCCATCTTGTTTCCCTTTGGGGTTACTATGGGTGATCTGGAAGTCTGGATCTGAGGCTTGTTTACTTGTCTTCTAATTTCATTGGGGGGGATGTTCCTTATGCCCATGCAGCTCACCTCCTCTGCACTCGGAGCCATGCCATGCCCACCCAGAGGCCTACTCTATTCTGGGAGCTTTGGTATGCCTACCCAGAAGTCTCCTCCAGGTTGGGATCTGCAGAATGACTACCTGGAAGCCTTTTCCTGGCTGCGAGCTGTGGCATGCTGATCTGGACATCTCTGAGCTGGGACCTGTGACATGCTGACCTGGAAAGCTCCTCTGAGCTGAGAGCTGTGGCACACCGACCCAGAGGCCTCCTCTGTGCTGGGAGCTGTGGCACGCCTACCTAAAAGCCTCCTCTGTGCTGGGATATGTGGCATGCCTACCCAGAAGCCTCCTCCTGTATAGGAGCTGTGGGAGTCTGACCTGGAAGCCTCCTCTGGGCTGGGAGCTGTGACATTTGGATCTTTAAGAGCTTCCACTTCTTCTCTGGAGATGTGACTGACATGGTGTAAGACAAACACTTTAAATTTACTCAGAAATTTAATAATATCTATATTTTTTAGAGTTAGCTGTGATAAATATGACATAGTATATCAAATACTTGGAATCCATTTAAGTACTATGCATCTATTTCTTCAAATACCTATTTAGCTGGTATTCTTCAAAGTGATTTTGTGAATTTTGTTCAAATTGGTTTGGCTCTTCTTGTGATACATGAGATTGGGAATGATCCTGAAATACTCATGGCTGATAAGTTTAGGATTCCTTTCATGAATTTAAATTATGGGCATGAATGTTTTATTTATTTTCTTTTTGAAAAGAGAAAGTAGTAATAGAAATGTAAAAATAGATATGGAAAATGCAAAATAGACTGAATTAAAAGCTATGTGAAAAAATAGAAGAAAAGGGGTAACATTAGCCCAGTACAAGAGGAGGCTGTTGGTCACACATGTCCAGCATTAGTGACCACTATCAAAGCAAAGCTGCCTTAGGAACCAGTGGGATGTACACATGTGTAGTGAAGGCTTACATCCTGTTGCCAGATAGTATCACTCATAAACATAGATAAACATGTCTTCTACAAAATACCAGCAGGCTGAATCCCAATTAAATTAAAGATAATGTTCACTATGATCAAGGGGGATTTACCCTTGGGATGTGCAAATTTGGTTGAATTTATGCAAATCAATGAATGATACACAAAATTAACAATAGGAAGGACGATTCATAGATAATCTCAAGAGGCTCAGGAAGTCATTTCTTGCAGTTCAACACACTTTCATGATAAACACTCTCAACAATTTTCCACAACAAAGACACACATGAAAGTCCACCGCAAACTTCCAGTAAATAGTGAAAACCTGGAAAGTTTTCATTAAATCTGGACAAAGTGAAGAATGTGGACTCTCCCCTTCCAATCAGTGCAGCATTGGAACCCTACAAAAGTGATTGGAAAATGGAGTAAAATCCATTCAAATAAAGAAAGGAAGAAGTGACATGTTTTCTTTGCTGATGACATGCTCTCATGGAGCACATTTCAAAGAGTCCATAAGGTGACTTGTAGAAATGATCAACACAGGGTCGGGGATTTAGCTTAGTGGTAGAGCCTCCTGCCTCACAAGCACAAGCTCCTGATTTTGATCCCCAGTACCAAAAAAAAGTGGAAACCAAGTCTATGTAAATAGGGAAGGGTGGAGAGGGTGAGGGGCACACAGGTAATGGGGAAAAAAATGAAAACCAAGATATATCATGTACAGGTACAAGCACCCAATGATAAATGTAACCGTATCGTATACCTAAAATGTACCAATAAGAGAATTTAAGGGAAAAAAAGAAATTACATTTAAATCCTATTCATAATAGCATAAAATAGAAACTCATGTGTAAATGTAAACAAAGTAGTGTAAGATGTGAATACTTAAAGCCACAAAATATCAATTAAAGAATTTGTAGATGACATGAATATATGAACAAGTATCTGAGTTCCTGGATCTGGAGAATCAACATTGTTAAGATTCCATCATACAGGCCAGGGATTTACCTCAGTAATTTTGCTGCCTGCTGTGCAAGTTCAAGGACAAGAGTTTGATCCCTGGTACCAAAAAAAAAAAAAAAAAAAAAAGATGCCATCATACTAAACTATGTACAGATTCAAAGCAATTCTTTTCAAAATTTCAATATTATTTTCATGAAAAAATGATGTTTTCTAAGTAACAATGAAAGGTTGCAATCATTAGAAGCAATCTTGAAGAAAAATGACACAGCTGGAACCATCATATTACTTGACTTTTAAGTCTCATACAAATTTATTGTGATCAAATTACCTTGACAGAAGCATAGAAGACAGAGACATTAATTCAGGAGAGAGAGCCCAGAAATAAACCCTCATTCAAAACCAATTGATCCAGTATAAATTGCTGAGGACAGGAGACAGAGAAAGGAAAGATGGTCTATGGTACCACATGAAACTTAATTTGTTCCATGTTTCTGGTCATAAACTGACAGGAACCTAATCAAATTCATTGGTTAGGTTCAATGTTGCCCTTATGGGGAAATTTGATTTGGTTCTTGTCCAATTTGGTTTGCAAACAGAATTGTGGAAAGAATTAAGTATTTGAAACAAGGAACCACTGTACCAGACTTGTCCATAGGAAAGAGTTGTATAATTATAGTATGAACACTAAATAAACCAAATATTTCCTGGTATTGATCTACAGTAAGTGGAACAACTATTCTTCTCACAATAGCACAGTACTCAACAGGAATAATGTAAGGTTAACAATTTACCTAGAGGTTAATAAAGGAGAGTTCTTATTCTAATAAAGGTAGAGAGATCAGGGAATTAAAAAAACAAAATTCAAAAACTTAATTGATGAGGCCCTCCATCCTGCCATTCCTGACCCAGAGGAAAGGGCTTGTAGGCCACCATCTGTACAGCCACTCCTGGGCAAGAGGAAGTGGTTTCTGAGCCACTATCCCACTGCTCCCAGCTTAGAGGAAGGGGCTTCCAGGCTGCTGTGTGGCCCTATACTAGTGGGCCAGAGGAAGGGGCTTCTCACCCACTGTCACACCAATCCTGGCTTTAAGGAAGGGGATTCTGGAATGTTGTTCATCCCACTGGTCCTGGACCAGAGGAAGTGCCTTCTGAGTGACTGTCCCACCACTCCTGGCCAAGAGGAAGGGGCCTTCAGGCCACCTTCCTTCCCGCCGTTCCTGACCCAGAGAAAGGGGCCTCTGAGCTGATGTCTCACCACTCCCAGCTCAGAGGAGTTGAGCTGTGAAGGTGCTAACAACATCCCTCCCAGGTCCAAATGAGAAGACACATAAATAAGTATCAAATCAAACTTCAAGATCGACTACAGCAACCCCAAGGGAAATGAGATGGAACACTCTGATACTCAACCACCTGGACCACCTGAGCTGGCAAAACAAGAGGATCTGGAAAAAATGAAATCAGAAATAATTTCTCAGATAACAGCCGAGATTGTGCTCTTAGAGAAAGACATGATTAATAAATCTAGAGAGGAGCTCAGGAACATGATGTAATGCCAACATAGGAAACAAATGGAATCCATAAAACAGATTCAAATAGATTTCCAGGAGATCATAAACTCCATTGAATGTCTACACAGAAGAATGAGCCAATGTGAGGACAGAATTCCAGATATAGAAGATAAGATTACAATTAGTGACCAGGAAAAAAAATTGCATCAAAATTGTAAGGTACCACAAGAAATCAATCCAACACCTCCTACATGAAACAAAGGAGAAAAACATAAGACTGATTGGAGTCAGAGATGAAATGAGAGAGTGCAGATGACATAGAAACACTGTTCACAGAAGTAATGGGAGAAAACTTCCCAAGCAGGGGCAAAGAAATTGACATACAGATAAGTGAGGCATATGGGACTCCAAATAGCCTTGATCAAAAAAATCTACACATGGGCATATAATTGTTAATATTCCAGAAACTCAACAGAAGAACAAATTTCTACAAGCAGTTAGAGAAAAGAAACAAATCACACACAAAGGGAAGCCCATCAGAATCACAGAAGACTTCTCAACAGAAACCATCAAACCAAGAGCTTGAAGTGACATATTCCAAGCTCTAAAGGAAAACAACTTCCAATCAAGATTGATGTACACTGCAAAACTAACTTTCAAAATGGATGGAGAAATAAGATACTTTCATGACAAAGAGCACCTTAGGAACTTCATTAACACCAAACCAGCACTCCAAAAAATTTTAGACAATATTCTAGGAACAGACAATGAGGATCACCACCCCAGGAAGCAAAGCAGAATGAACCCATCTGGCATGACAAGAAATTAAATGTAAAGGGGGAGAACCCAACAAAAAGAAGCAGTCATGGCAATGATAAATCAATATGTTTCAGTTCTAACCATCAATGCTAATGTTCTCAATTCACCAATCAAAAAGAATAGACTGGCAGAATGGATCAAGAAGCAAAATCCCACAGTATGCTGCATACAAGAAACACACCTAATTCAAAATGAAACTCATAGACTGAAAGTTAAAGGGTGGAAAATAATACTTCATGTGACAGGAACCCCTGAAAAAAGAAGGAGTAGCTATGCTCTTGGCAGATCAAGTATATTTCAATCCAACACTGATTAAGAGAGACAAAGAAGGACACTACATCATTGTAAAGGGAAAAAGGGAAAAATCCAACAGGAAGAGATGACAATCATAAATATCTATGCATCAAACACTACTGCACCCAACTAGATAAAACAAATACTAATGGCCATGAAAAGTCATTTGTGCACTAATAAAATTGTAGTGTGGTACCTCAATACTCCACTGTCACAAATAGATAGATTCACTAGACAAAAAATAAGTAATGAAATACTAGAACTCAGTCGAACTCTTGAATGAACTCAATAGATGTTTACAGAGTGTTTCATCCAACAAAATCAGAATACACATTCTTCTCAGCTGCACATGGCTCGTTCTCCAAAATGGACCACATACTTGTGCATACAACATGTTTATGTAAGTGAAAGGAATTGAAGTTATCCCCTGTATATTACCAGACCACAGCGTGATGAAATTGGAGATCCACAACAGAAAGAAACTGGAAAAATTTCATAAACAGGTGGAAACTGAACAACACACTTCTGAATAACAAATGGGTCACAGAAGTAATTAAAAAAGAAATCAGATAGTTCCTTCAATTGAATGACAATGACAATACAACATATCAGAATCTATGGGACACAATGAAAGCAGTCTTACAAGGGAAATTCAGAGGAGTGAATACACATATTAGGAAAACAAAATGAGCCCAATTAAACAACCTGATACTGAATCTTAAGCTTCTAGAAAAAGAACAGGACAAACACAAAGCTCATACAAGGAAGGAATTTATAAAATCAGAGGAGAAATCAATGCAATGAAGACAAAGGAAATGAAACAAAAAAACAATGAATCCAAGAGTTGGTACTTCGAAAGAATAAACAAAATTGACAAACTCTTGGCCAACCTTATAAGGAAATGGAAAAAAATTGCCCAAATCTATGCAATTAGGAATGGAAAGTGTGAAATTACAACAGAACCAGCAGAAATCAAGAGGATCATCAATACCTACTTCCAGAACATATACACGAATAAGATGGAAAACACAGAAGAAATGGACAGATTCTTAGAAACTTAGGAATTAACAAAGTTGAATGAAGGAGACCTAAAAATTCTAAACAAACCAATATCAATCAATGAAATTGAAAATATAATTAAACACTTACCAACCAAGAGAAGCCCGTATCCTGATGGCTTCACCACTGAACTTTACAAGACATTTAGAGAGGAACTACTGCCACTATTGTTTAAAGTCTTCAATGAAGTTGAAAGGAAAGCAAAGCTCCTGAAATCATTCCTGGGAGCAAGCATCACCTTGATCCCCAAAGCAGAGAAAGACCCAACTGAAAAAGACAACTATACACCAGTCTCACAAATGAACATAGATGCAAAAATCTTGAATAAGATACTGGCAAATAGAATGCAGAAGGTCAGCCAGAAGATCATGCGCCCTGACCATGTGGGATTTATCCCAGGGATGCAGGATGGTTCAACATACATAAATTAATCAATGTAATACACTATATCAATAAAGCCAAGGACAGATAAGATAGGATCATCTCAATAGGTGCAGAAAAAGCATTTGACAAAATCCAACATGCATTTATGATAAAAACCCTACAAAAATATGAATAGACAGTCTCTACCACAATCTGATAAAAGCCATCTATGAAAAACCAACAGATAATATACAAAATAGTCAAAAACTGAAATCCTTCTCACTAAAGTCAGGAACATGACAAGGATGTCCACTATCACCACTCTTGTTCAATATAGTTTTGAAAACATTAGCCACAGCAATTAGACAAGAGAAAGAAATAAAATGAATAAAAATAGGAAATGAAGAAGGCAAATTGTCATTATTTGCACATGACATGATACTCTATATCAAAACCCCAAAGAACTGTACCAATAGTCTTCTGGCAATAATAAGCAAATTCAGTAAAGTAGCTGGATACAAAGTCAATACACAAAAGTCAAAAGCTTTCCTCTACACAAACAACAGACTCACTGAAAGAGAAATAGGGCAAACAATTCCTTTCCCAATAGGATCCAAAAAACTGAAATACCTAGGAATCAACCTAACAAAAGAAATCAAAGACCTCTTCTCTGAAAACTATAGCACGTTGAAAAACATATTGAAGGGAATATTAGAAAATGGAAAGACATCCCTTGCTCCTGGGTATGAAAGATCAATGTAGTGCAAATGGTCATACTTCCAAAATTGCTATGTAGATTCAATGCAATCCCAATTGAAGTGCCAGCACCATACTTCATGGACCTTGAGAAAATAATTCAAAAATTAATTTGGAATAAGAAGAGACCCAGAATAGCCAAAGCAATTCTAGGTAACAGAGACATGGCAGGGGGTATTACAACTCCCAACTTGAAACTATACTATGAAGCTACTGTGATAAAAAACAGCATTTTACTGGCAAAGAAACAGACCTGAGGACCAGTGCAACAGATTAGAAGATGCAGAAACAACTCCAGACACATTCAGCCACTTCATCTTTGACAAAGGACCCAAACACCCTCACTGGAGGAAAGATAGCCTCTTTAATAAATGGTGCTGGAGAAATTGGGTTTCAACATGCCAAAGACTAACACTAGACTTATGTCTCTCACCATGCACTAAACTAAAATTGAAATGGATTAAAGATCTAAATATTAGAAAAGAAATGCTAAACTGGCTGGAACAGAGATTAGGTAAAAATTCTTGAAGTCTTGTGGGTAGGAAAAGAGTTTATGAATAATACCTCAGTTGCCCATGAACTAGCACAAACAATCAATAAGTGGGATATCTTCTTATTAAAAAAGTTTCTTCACAGCAAGGGAAACCACCAGCACTGTGAAGAGACAACCCACAATGTGGGAAAAAAATCTTCATCTGCTGTGCCTCATAAAAAGGTATACTATCTCAAATCTACAAGGATCTTTAAAAAATCAGACCTCCCAAATTTAAAGACCCAATCCAAAAATGGCCATCTGAAATGAACAGACATTATTTTCAAAATCACTGGTCATTTGAGAGATGCAAATGAAAACAAGGCCGAGATTCCACCTCACTACAGAAAGAATGGCTGCCATCATGAAATCAACCAATAACAAATGATGGCAGGGCTGTGGGGAATGAGGAACCCTGGTCCACTGCTGGTGGGAGTGTAGATGGTGCAAGCACTGTGGAAATCAGTAAGGAGCTACCTCAAAGGACTAGGACTGGAAATCCCATTTGACCCAGCTATTCCACTGCTGGGTATCTTTTGCAAAGAATTAAAAGTATCATACCACAATCATATATGTGCACCCATGCTCATAGCAGCACAGCTTGTAATAGCTAAAACTTGGAAACTACACAAATGCCCATCCCCTGGAGACTGGATAAAGAAAATGTGGTTTAATTGTAAAATGGAGTACTACTCAGCCACAAAAAGTGAGAAATTAGAGACATTTATAGGTAAATGGATGCTCATTGAGGCAATGTACTTAAGTGAAATAATTAGGATACCATGTATGAATACCTAATAGTTTTTCTACTGTGAGAAAGTGAAAGTGTAAATAAGGACTAAAAGGTATAATAGATAATGTGAAATAGAAAGAAAAGGGGCAAAGGGAAAGGCGAAATGCAAGGGGTAGGGGCAACGAAAGAAAGGAATGGAATTAATATGAGAAAATGGAGAAATGGAAATGAAGTCTTTGTAAATAGGGAGGAGTGGAGGGGCTGAACGGAGGGCAGGGGAAGATTGAAAAAGGAGAACCAAGAGAGATTATGTAAACGTGCAAATTTCCAGTGATGAATGTCATTACATTGTATACATAAAATATACCAATGATTATAATGAATAATTGATAATGCAAAATAGGAAGAAAATGTCCAAATGGGAAGGGGTAGTGGAAGGGGCAGGGGAAAGGAAAGAAGTGAAAGGAAAAATTATGAGAACAGCAAAAAATGGAAACAAAGTCTTCATAAATATGGAAGGGTGGAGGGGCTTATGGGAGGGCTATGAATTGGGAAAAAAGAAGAACCAAGATTCATCTTGTAAATGTACATTTTCCTAATGAGAAATGTAAATGTGTTATATACCTAAAATGTACCAATAAAAGAATTTAAAAAAAACCTTAATGGAGTGTGAGAAGGAAGACAGAAAGTAAAATAGAGGGTCTGCTTAAGGTGTAAAAGGACATAATAATGAAAAAAATTCACTGGAAAAAACAAACAAGAAAAAGAAGAATAAAGATAAACAGCAAAAACAAGAGATAAATGAAAGAAGAATGAAGAGAAAAAAGTCAGAAGAGAAAAAATAAGTGACCAAAAATAACTTTTTTTAAAAAGGGAGAAAAACTTCCATACCCTTAAAAAGCTCTGATGAAGCAAAGATAAAAACAATACAAAATGAGAAAAAAAAGATAGAGTCAAGAAAATGTTACTTTGTTATTGAGTGAGTAGTTTCTATGATCTACGGTCTTGGTATTCAGCCAGACAAGATTTTCCATGCCAAGCTTTAGGGCTTATGGGCCTCACATTGAGGCCCATCTCTTTACTCCCTGCCCCCAGACTGGGTTTACAATTTCAAGCCAAAGTTACAATTTTTTTGCTCCTCTTAATACATGGGCAGCACAATCAGCCCTCATTTTCTGCTAGACCTAGACCAGAAAGTGGGAGTTCAGTTGAGCTGTTGGACTTTATGTCAACAGCTGTGGGTTCTGGTTCCCCCTTCATATCTCAGGTGTTGTTATCAGCCAGACCCTGTTCCATTGAACAGTCTTTGCCTTTGCTGCCCCATGCTGTGATCCCTTTTGGGGCACTTTACCCCTACTCCATCACAGGTCAGGTCACTTATGTGGAAAGGTGCTGCTCCTCTTACACAGGTCAGCTTTCTCATGTTGGCAAGGTGAGGGATTGCTATGGGTTGGTTATCTCCCATCAACATCATTATATTGATTACATAAGCTCTTCAAAAACTACATGGAGAATGGTTATAGCTTCTTGCTATATAGAAAGTACAAACTACCCACTTGAGACATGAAAGACATGGGGTGATATGCACAGAAAGAAAGGAAGTGGTCACAAGTGGACGCAAGGAAAGTTTGAGCTGCTGTATGTTTATATTCATTATGACCACTGAGATGATGCTTTCTAATGTTTACAAAGACTGTCTGCCATGCAATCACCAAATGCTCTACTGTGTTACTCTACTGTTTTCAAAAAAAATAAGACAACCAGAAAAGAATGATGACTCCTGTGAGCCTATCCTTGCCTTAGCTGCCTTTACAGAATAACCATGGAGCAAGAGAATAGTGAGGTATAATCTTCTGCGTGACACTGGCCCTTACCATGGTTATGATGAGCTAGGGCTAATTCTCATTAGGCACTTCAGTGAGGTATTATTTCAGGGAAACATAGTATGTTATTATCCTGAATACTATGTGCACCTCAAAGCTTCAACCTGCTATGGATTCACAACCTCAGCACTTTGAAATAAGCATTCCTCCTCCTAAGGAAAATTGTGGAAATTGCTAGAAATTCTCAATACTCCCAAATTAAATAAAAATTATGATGTAATCAATGTAGCAAAGAAAAATACCCTAAACTTTCACAGCTCTCTAAGTGAAGATTTCCAGCCTCATATCTTCAGACAAAATGTTTTTTATATGAAAAAGACCCCTGACCACTGTGCTCATTACATGCAAATTAACAGTGCACACATGTTACTTTAAATGCTAAAATATCAAAAATGTTTCTAATATTTCTGTTTCTAAATAGCACACTGAATTAACAAGATAATGTGGGCCTGCAATACCAGCTCTCTGGGTAGTTGAGGTAGGAAGATGACATGGTGGGGTCCCACCCAAGCAAATTCATGAGTTACTGAGACCCTTAGTGCATAACTGAAAAAAATGTCTGAGGATGTAGTTAACTGAGAAGATGCAGAGTATAAGCCCCAGTAATGCAAAAGTGAAAAACTAACATATACATGATAAATAAATAAAAACATTCATAGGCACTTAGATAAAAATAAAATAAGTGGTCACTGATTTATTTAGTATGAAGAAAAATGGGCTGTTGGGTTTTCTATCACATGGAGACTCTGGTTTTGGAACCCCAAGGCATGACCTCACTTCCTTGGCAACATCTCCAAACAGAACTTGGAACCCTTGATAATGGGCATCACAATCTAATACCATCTGTCTCCCAAGCTCATTTCGCTGGAGAAGGTCAACACCAAACATGCTGAACTGCTTCTCCACCCTGAGAGGCCATGGCCTCAGGACCCCAGACAGAGAGAGTATCTGTGAAAGATTAAGAAGATGGGAGACTGCATTAAGACACCACAGGCCACATGGAAGCAGCTGCATGACTGTCACAGACACACCAGGGAAGGTCTCCCTGGGAATGACAACCGGTGACCTACCACAATCAAGGTACCCCAGTGAAGTCTTCCTAAGCCCAAATACCAACAGCAGAGAAATTGGGAAGAGTACAGGGGAAGTAACACCATGCCCAGAAACACCCAGAGCTCTGGGCAGGTCTCCCAAGAGCTAGGCAAAAAAATCTAGAGAGTCAGAGTCCATGGAGGGAGACCAAATTCACAGCCACCAGCCCCAAAGAGACACTGAGAAGCCTGGTGTACATCCACCCAGGCTTGGCAGCTGCTATTGGAAACAAGTTCACAGAGAGCCTTGAAGAATTCCAGCCAGTGTGGTCCCTGTAGGCAGTCAGGCCACACTCATTCTTCAAGCCCTTTCTGCCCATGATCAGACAGTCTCCATTCCATCTTGATCAAAGCTTTGATAACCCTTATGAAAACTCAATAAATTGTCTCTTGCAAGTAATTTTGGAAAGAGAAATTTTCATACCCCTTTGTCTGAAGATGGTGCAAGTGTCCTTGACAGATTTCTGAACAGGGACCCAAAGGTACAATTGGGTTGTCATCCCTGAAAGGGCTTTGCTGATGTTCAGGAGCATCCGTTCTTTCAAAATGTTGACTGGGACATGATGAAGTGAAAATATGTATTGCCTCCCTTTAAACCAAATATTTCTGGGGGATTTGAGTTGGACAACTTTGATCTTCTAATGAACCTGTCCAGCTCACCCCAGATAATAATGACATCGTGAGGGAGATTGATGGATATGAATTTGCAGGTTTTGAATATATCAATCATCTTATGATGTATGAAGAATGAGTCTGATGCTTATTTTTCAACTATGCATTTTGATTATGTTGCCATTTAATTCTTGAATAAACTTTTTACCTGACTGGATAGAATTAACCATTTCAGAATTGTCTGGAAGGTAATTTCAATTTATTGTTTTGAAGATAAATTTAGAAGTAATACTTGATTCTTATAGTCTATAGTAGAGAATGTAGATTTTTTTGTTCATAGGTTTGATTTTTTATGGTATAATATTTTAAGATGGTACAAGCAGAAATTTACAACTTTTTGAACATTTTTGAACAAATTTTAAATGCATGACTCCATTAGATATCTTCCTTGTTCCCATCAACAAAATCTTATCAGTTTTTTGCCTATGATATCCAAATAATGAGCATTTTTATTTGATGAGGTTTTAACCGTTAGTAAGGGTGGTCTTTTGTTTTTTAATTTTTAAAGTAATAAGATTAACTATATTTTATACAGATTGCATTACAAGTATATTTTCAACTATTGTGTAGTATTCAAGTGTTATGTCATTTCATTTCATGTCACATAAAATTGTCTCAAAATATTCTTCAGGGGAATAAGTCAATTTATAGTCAGAATGGTTGGCACTCTGGTGTTCTAAAATGTTTTATTTTGCATAAACCTGTGGTCAGATCATTTTATGCATACGTAGCTTGAATTAAATTTCAAGTACTGTGTTCAGCACTGGTATATTTACTGTAAAAATTTTCTTGTTTTGATTTTTGTCATGTAGAAAACTCCCTTGCTCATAATATAATCTGAGTTGTGTTCTTTTTTCAAGTTTACAGCCCTTAAATAAAACATGTCATAAAAATTTTTAAAAGTAGCTGTGTGAAAGAAACATGTACTTAAAATATTAGGAAAAGTTCAATAATAGCATACATTCCTGTTCTATGTAACCATCCTGAATGTTGTGTGTTATTTTATGGTAAATAGCTAAATCAGGGACTAAAAACACATGTGTGTGTTCTCTTCCAAGAAGTCTTGTTGATGAAGCTCATGATGTGGGTTTGCAGGAGCCTTGGGGGAGGCTGAAGATGTGTAGAGTAAGACAAGGGTTTTTGGGAAGGGGGTTGGCAGATACAAAACTTCAAAATGTTTCAACAGAATATACTTTTATTTCCTGAAGAAATACCTGCAATCCTGTCTAAATGTAGTATAGTAATTATACTTTTTCTCCAAATCAACAAAACATTCAACATTTTCCATCATTCTACCCACAATTTTTTCATCAGTATTCTGCCATATGGGATCATAGCTTTTTGTCTTTGCTTCAGTCTCTGACAGCCATGATGAAAGTTCTGCCTTCACAGAGCACACTTCTTTCCAGTCTCCACACAGCTGTTTTGATCTTCTTATTTCTAAGGCTGTAGATGATGGGATTCAGGAAGGGAGGCAGAACTGTGTAATCCAGAGTGATCACCAGGTCTTGGGTCGAGTTGATTTTGAAATCTGTCCCAATGCAGCAAAGAGTCCCGAGGTAAGGAAGACCAGGATGACTATGAGCTGTGGGGAGCAGGTGAAGAAGGCGTTGGCTTGGCTCTCCACCAACAAGATCCTGAGCGCACTGGAGAAGATGTTGAAGTAGGAGGTGAGCATGAGAATGAAGGATGCCAGCACCAATCATGAGCTCAGAGCCAGAGGCATGAATTCCACAAAGAAAACCTCATAGGAAACCAGGGCCAGCATGTGAGGGATGGCACAGAAGAACTGGTGGATGGTGTTGGATCTTGAAATGGGCTCCCAAAACAAGTTTCCAGTGTGGATCAAGGCATAGGCAAAGCAGCTCAGCCAGGTGAGTGCTGCAATATGGTGGCATTTTCCTGGTGTAATCACAGTGCCCTACTTGAGGGTGTGTCAGGTGGCCAGGTAGCAGTCATAAGATATGACAGTGAGGAAGGCCAGCTCAGCAGAGGCAAAGGCAAAGAAAAAGTAGACTTGGGCCACACAACCAAGGTAAGAGATGGAGGTGCTGTGGGCCAGGGAGCTGTGGGTCAACTTAGGCACCATGATGGAGATGTAGCATGAGTCCAGAAAGAGGGATTCTTCAGGAAGAACATGAGTGAATGAAGTTGCTGATCCAGAGTGATGACCACCACAATGAACAGGTTCTCCACCAGTGCTGCCAGGCAAACCAGCAGAAACAGCCTTGCATGCAGTAGCTCCTGGATGTCAGAGAACCCCACGAGCAGGAATTCTGTCACTGCTGTGAGATTGCCCATGTGGCAAAGAAGTCTTTATCCTGATTGTGAGGAGGAAATGTTTGACAATTGGAAATGAGGTGATGAAATATGAACACCAGGTCACAGAAACAATGTTCTTGTACCTTAAATGGAGCCCCTGGTGTCCTCCACACTGCTTCAGCAGATGGGGTGGTGTTCTGTGACTGTTTTAGCATGGAAAAATTCTGAGATATGCCCAAGATGAAAATTGAGTAGCACATTTTCAAAACATTTTCATTAGTACTCTTCATCTATTATGCAGTATTGCTTGAATATGAGATTAAGACTTCCCATTAGGCCTGGCATTATTGTCCACACTTGTGATTCCAGCACTCTAGGAGGCTTACAAGTTTGAGCCTAGTCTGGGCAATTTGGAGACTTAATGAGACTCTCCTCTCTCACAATGAAAAATAAAATCTGGGGATGTAGCTCCATATGAAGGCCCTAGGCTCAATCTCCACTACTGCAAAAATAAAAACAAGAAATCACAAACAAAGACCAAAAAGAATTTGTCTGTCAAATAAACTAGGATGCTTATTAAAATTATAGATTCACAGTTCTGAGGCAAATACACTAAATAAGAATTCATGGTATAAAATCAACAGTTTCCCTCAGCTGTGTGTCTCTGGCTGATTTTTGAGCACTAAGGTTTGTAGCTGTAAATGGCACTGGCTGCACATTCTAAGTGGGCTCAGGTTCAGTCCTCTCTACCTGGCAGCCAAATGCCTTTGGTGGAAAGAGACCTGTAAGTGAGTACTTACTACTTCCACTGTGGAATGGAAGTGTAACATGACTTTAAAACATATTATGACTGGTTCTACTTTGAAGACAGGAGAGCTCATCCTGTTTGAATGCACAAGGCACAACAAGAATACTAACAATGAAGCCACAACTCTTGCACAGCACCTTGTCTGGAGTAGGTTCTGTTTTCTCTAACATAACCAATTAATATTCATAATCTCCTAATGAATGTAATGTTACAATGAATGAAAAAGGAGTTGACAGAGTGAGGTCAGTGATCTTGGCCAATGTCACTCAAAGATCCAGTCCAGTTTATTAAACCAAGTTTATTGTCACCACATTCAATCAATGAGTGACTCTAGGAAGCACATAACTGCTTCACTTTACAGGTAGGCAAATGGCAAATGTTATCATTGTTTATAAGACAGGTAGAAACCTATGGTTCATGACAAATTTTGAAGGTAGTGTTTCTTAAGGATATAAAGTGGATAGTCTGAACCATTTCATTGTAATAAGAAGTAAATGCAAAGAATCACACTGTCATATAATCAGATGCTGAGTAATAAATATTTTCAATGTAAGTAAAAAAGGAACACTACCTTTCATAAAGAAAAACTATAAAAACTTAATGTAAAAGATAAATATGAGTAAAACATATGGACAAGCAGTTCATCAAACAAAAAACTAATAACCAATTATCAATTCAAAAACAGGTCCAATCTTATAGAAATGCATATGAGGCTCCTCAAGCTGCAACCTGCCAGGTGAGACAAGCAGATTGAGGCTCTGAGGCCATCCTGGGCCCTGCCCATGGCACAGTGAGTTCCCAGGGGCATCTTGCAGCCCCAGCCCCATCTGATCCTCCCCAAGCTGTGATCGGCCAGGTGAGACAAGCAGCTTGAAGCTCCACAGCCATCCCAGGCCCCGCCCATATCACAGAGAGGTCTGCTTAGCTTTCAGGACAAAGAACACCTGAGAAATTTTGTGAACACCAAACCAGCACTCCAAACAATTTTAAGCAATATCCTAGAAAAAGACAATGAAGGTCACAACTCCATGAGGCACAGCAAAGAGAAGGTACCACACAAGGTAAGACACTAAAGGGAAAGGGGAGAAAATAAGAAATAAAAGAGCCAACAACAGTAAAACATCGTGACAAGGATGAATCAATATCTATCAATTATAACTATCAATGTTAATGGCCTCAATTCACCAATCAAAAGAAATAGACAGAATGCATTAAGAAGAAAAACCCAGCAATATGCTGTATACAAGAAACACACTTAACTCAAAAGGAAATCCATAGACTGAAAGTGAAAGGATGGAAAACAGTTCTCCACATGACTGGAACCCAGAAAAAAAACAAGCATAGCAATCTTATTGGCAGACAAAGTAGATTTCAAACCAAAACTAATTAAGAGAGACAAAGATGGTCACTACATACTTGTGAAGGGAACAATCCAAGAGGAAAAGATTACAATCCTAAATATATATGCAACAAATATGAATGCCCCCAACTATACAAAACAAATATTAATGGACGTGAAAACCACATAAGAACTAATACAATTGTAGTGGGGGACCTCAACACACTTGTATCACAAATAGACAGATCAACTAGAAAAAAAATTAACAATGAAATTCTAGAACTGAACCAAGCTATTGGACAAATGGACTTAGTTGTTTACAGACTGTTCCACCCCACAAACTCAGGATGCACATTCTTTTCAACTGCACACGGGTCATTCTCCAAAAGAGATCACATGCTAGCTCATATTACATATCTAAGTAAATATAAAAGAATTTAAGTTATCCCCTGAATATTATCAGATCATAGTGCAAAAAATTGGAGATCAGTAACATAAGAAAGCACATAATTTCCAAAAACACATGGAAATTGAACAACACCATCCCGACTAACCAATGGATGACAGAGGAAATTAAAGAAGAAATTAGACAGTGTCCACAAGTAAATGATAATGCCAGTACAACATACAGGAATTTGTGGGACACAATGAAAGCAGTTCTACGTGGGAAATTCATAGCAGTGAATGCCCATATTATGACAACAGAGAGAATTCAGTTAAATAATCTAATGTAGAACCTCAATCTCCTAGAAAAAGAAGAGCATAACAAACCCAAATCTCATACAAGAAAGGAAAATATAAAGATCTGAGCAGAAATCAATGCAATGGAGACTAAGGGAATGATACAAAAAAACCACAATGAATGAAAGGCTTGGTTTTTTGAAAGAATAAATAAAATCAACAAACCTTTAGCCAACCTTATCAAGAAAGGAAAGAAAGGGCTCAAATCCATGCAATTAAGAATGAATAAGGTGGACAGGGGATTTAGCTACGTGGTTCCAGCACCTGCCTCACAAGTGCAAGGTCCCAAATTCGATGCCTGGTACCAAAAAAAAACCAGAATGAATAAGGTGAAGCCACAACAAATCCAGCAGAAATCCAGAGAATCATCAATACCTACTTTGAGAAACTGTACTCTAATGAAATGGGAAACACAGAAGAAATGGACAGAATCCTAATTACATATGAATTGCAAAATTAAATGAAGAAGATATAGAAATTCTAAACACCCCAATAACAATGAGTGAAATTGAAAATGTAATAAAAAAACTCACCAACAAAGAAAAGCCCAGGTCCTGATGGCTTCACTGCTGAATTCTACATGACATTTAAAGAACTATCACTATTACTATCTATCACTATTTAAACTCATCAAAGAAATTGAAAGGGAAGCAAGGCTTCCAAGTTCATTCCTGGAAACAAGTGTTACTTTGTTCCCCAAACCAGGGAAAGACCCAACCCAAAAAGATAACTACAGACCAATCTCCATAAAGAACATAGATGCAAAGATCCTCAACAAGATACTGGCATACAGAATACAGAGGGTCATCAAGAAGATCATACACTCTGACCAAGTCAGATTTATCCCAGGGATGCAAGGATGTTTCACCATCTGTAAATCAATAAATGTAATACACTATATTAACAGAGTCAAGGACAAAAACCACATGGTCATCTCAAGAGATGCAGAAAAATATTTGACAAAATCCAACACCCATTCATGATAAAAACACTACAGAAGATTGCGATAGAAGGTCTTTATCTAAACCTGATTAAGGCTATCTATTAAAAACCAACAGCCAACAGTATACTAAATGGTCAAAAATTGAAAACTTTCACACTAAAATCAGGAACAAGATAAGGATGCCCACTATCACCACTCCTGTTTAATATTGTTCTGGAAACATTAGCCATAGGAATTAGAAAAGAGAAAGAAATAAAAGGAATAAAGATAGGAAAGGAAGAAGTGAAACTGTCATTATTTGCTGATGATATGATACTTTACATAGAGATTCCAAAAATCTCAGTTAAAAGTCTCTTAGACCTAGTTGACAGATTCAGTAGAGTAGCTGGATACAAGGTCAACACCCAAAAAACAATGGCCTTCTTATAGGCAAATTGCAGACCCATTGAGAGAGAAATTTGGGAAATAATTCCTTTTACAATAGCATATAAAACAATGAAATATCTAGGAATCAACCTAAGAAAGGAAGCAAAAGATCTCTACACTGAAAACTACAGCTCTCTGAAAAAGGAGATAGAAGACGAAATAAGAAAATGGAAAGATATCCCTTTTTCCTGGGTAGGAAGAACCAATACAGAGAAAACGGCCATACTTACAAAACTACTATATGGATTCAATGCAATGCTGTTTGAAATTTCAACAATAAACTTCACAGAACTAGAGAAAACAATCCAAAAATTCATTTGTAACCAGAAGAAACCTACAATAGCAAAAGCAATTCTAGGCAACAGAGACATGGCTGGGGGTATCACAATCCCCAACTTGAAACTATACTATACAGTTACTGTGATAAAAGCAGCATGGTACTAGAAAAGAAACAGACCTGAAAATCAGTGGAATAGATTAGAAGATGCAGAAACAACCCCAGACATACTCAGCCACCTCATCTTTGACAAAGGAGCCAACCACCCTCTTTGGAGGAAAGATAGCCTATTTAATAAATGGTGTTTGAAAAACTGGATTTCAACGTGCCAAAGATAAAAACTACACCCATACCTATCACCATACACTAAACTAAGATCAAAGTGGATTAAAGATCTAAATATTAAGACAGAAACACTAAACTTGCTGGAAGATAGGTAGAACTATTGACATTGGCATAGGAAAAGATGTTATGAACAAATCTTCACTAGCACGGGAGCTAGCATGAAGAATTAACAACTGGGATCTGATCTTATTAAAAAGCTTCTGCACTGCAAGAGAAACTACAAACAGATCTAAGAGTCAGCCTACAATGTGGGAAGAAATTTTTAGGAGCTGTACCTCAGACAAAGGTCTACTATCAAGAATATATAAAGAAGTGAAAAAAACCAGAACCTTCAAATTCAAAGACCCAATTCAAAAATGGGCATCCAAAATGAACAGACATTTCTCAAAGAAGTAAAAACAGCAAGGAAATATATGCCAAAATGTTCAACATCATTGGTCATTCAAGAGATGCAGATGAAAATAACACTGAGATTCCACCTCACCCCACAAAGAATGTGTGCTATAAAGAAATTAACCAATAACAAATGCTGGTGGGGGTATTGAGAGAAAGGAACACTTCTCCATTGTTGGTGGGAATGCAGATTGGTGCAACCACTGTGGAAATCAGTATGGAGATACCTCAAAGAACTAGGACTAGAGGTTCCATTTGACCCAGGTATTCTCATGCTGGGAATCATCCCCAAAGAATAAAAAGAATCATACCACAGTGATATATGTGCACCTATGTTTATAGTGGCACAGTTTGTAATAGCTAAAGCTTGGAAACAGCCCAAGTGCCCATCAACTGGAAACTGGATAAAGAAGATGTGATTTTTTTTTTATAAAATGGAGTTCTACTCAGCCATAAAGAACGAGAAACTAGAGACATTTATAGCTAAATACATGCATATTGAGGCCATCGTCTTAAGTGAAATAAATAGGACATCCATGTGTAAATACCAAATAGTTTCTCTAATGTGAGAAATTGAAAGTGTAAATAAGGATAAAAATGATTAAAATGAATAATTGATAATTTGAAATAGGAAAAGGTCCACGGATTTTGGGATGGTGGGAGGAGAAGGGAAAAGGGAACAAGGGAAAGGAAAAATTATGAGAAAGAAAAAAAAATGTAAGCAAACTCTGTGTAAATAGGAAAGGGTAGAGGGGGTGAAGGGTGCACAGTTAATGGGAGAAAAAATAAGAACTAAGATACATCATGTTCTGGTTCAAACACCCAATGATAAATGTAAATGTATTTTATACCTAATATGTATCAATCAATCAATCAATCAATATATATATGAAATGTATATGAAACTTTAATTAGATGATGTTTTGTCCTCACTGATTTAGAGAATATATGTGATATGAAATACCACGTAAAGTGTATGTCTGCTATGTTGTGGCTTGACAATGAAGGGAAAGAATGAAATTCCTTTGTCATTGCTGGAGTCATTTGGCAAGCAGTCGAACCACTGCAGATGTGGAGGTTTTGATGCCGCAACCCCTTTGCCAACAGATGCATGCTCATGGTTTTAAAAAATGTCATATTTGAGTAGATTTGGTTCAGCATGTTTAACCTCATACTCATACCCCTAGGGGAGTGGATGATTTAGTCCGTTTCAACTGAGATTAGAACACTCGATATCAGTTATGCTGGTTGTGACAGACAGCCTCCACACATCAGTACAAAGATTTCAACATGATTTTTAAAAAAGGAAAGAACCTGTAAAATATTACATAGAATGTCTTTCTAGTCACATGAGTGTGGCTATTTAGAACAAAGTACATTATTTGTGCATATACACATATATAAATCTATGTAAAGCAGTTATGGGAGCAATACACAGTACTGATTAATGTACATGGAGTTTTATGTTGTAATAATGATAAGGTGAAAAAACTATATAATCAGTATATAATTATTTACTTATCACATTATATATATTTATTTTTTATTATTATATTTTATTTTATTGTATATTTGTTACATTATATATATTTATTACATTATGTAATTATTATATAAGGTGAAAAACATTAATTATATTTAAAATCATTAAAAGCAGCAAAAAATAGGAATAAGCAGTAAAACTTGGTGCTGGATACCAACAATCATTGGTTTTGCTCAAAGTCACTTGATTTGGGATATTTCACATTTTTAATATTATGCAAATTGATGAAAAAGAAGCATTTGAAATATTTAGATTTTGGTTTTTTTGGTACCATGGATTGAACTCAGGTCCTTGCAGTTGCAATGCAGGCCCGGTACCATTGAGCTAAATCCACAGCCCAAGACTTTATTTTTAAACTACTCATAAAATTTAGTGAAAAGGGGTGAGACTGTTTCCTTTGGAGTTACGGATATAATATACTGTATCATATGGTTAAAAACAGAACTATAGAAAATATTATGGACATTTATTAAAAGAAATGATGGGGGATACAAGTGTTTTTGTAATATTTTATTGTTTTTACATTTCATATGCTCTATATGATTTAACAATGCATAGTAACTTGAAATTAAATTTTATTGTCCTTTTTCTTATGAATATAACCTACTGAAGCTAGTAGCAAAATGATTATTTAATAGTTTGAATTCAAGCATATTTGTAGCTCCTTGTTAATGCAAAGCAAAGTTTGTCTTCTCTCCCAGACTGAATCAACTAGTGGATATTTTCAACTAGGGGTTAGGTTGCCAGGATAGGCATAAAGTGCTACAGAACTGCTACATGGATAATTCCCCATATGCCATTATCTACAGGGTCAGAAATCATCCTGTTTCTTAGTCACATTTTCATGCTTCTTAAAGTAAAAAGTCCTATAAATTATATATAGTTTGCATATTCCTATTTCTTGAAAAGTCACTGTTAAATCAGCATTCTCTTTGAACCACAGAACGTTTAAAATTGAGTCTATGAAAGACAAATGTATAGAGATATAATATAAACCTATTATCCTTATAATACATAAATATACAATCACACAGCTTATCGATTCATAATATTGGGTAGCTGGGTGAAGTGGTGTATGCATGTAATCCCAGCACTCAGGGAGACTGAGGCAGAAGGACTGCAAGATCAAGCCCAGCCTGGGCAATTTAACAACTTAGCAAGACCCTGTCTCTAAATAAAATATTTCAAAAATGACTGGTGATATAGATCAGTGTGAAAGCCCTGGTTTAACTTTGTAATACCATAAAATCCAAAAAAGGAAGGGAGGAAGGAAAGAGAAGGGAAAGAAAGGAAATAAACAAAGTATATTAGGAAAATTTGTCATTACATTCATTAACAAATACTTGGTAGTTAGCACTTGTGTTGAAAAGGCACAACACTCTTCCACACACATACATACATACAGCATTGGGAAATATAACTTCTGAATTGTGAACATGTTATTTTTAACTTCAAAATACCTTGAATTAAATATTTATAAATGTTTTGAGTCTGTTTTTAAATTCACACTTGAATGATTGAATACAAATAGATCACACCGTGGAAGTGTCATCCGTTAGGAACCAAAGGAATGTTCAAAAATACATTTGTGTTGTTGGAGTGCAGGTAAATGTGCCTGCACTGGCCCTTCTGCTAGTGCCAATGTGCAGGTCAATGAAGGACTGCTGCATGGACCTGAAGCCCCCAGAATATGTCAGTGAGGGCCCAGTTCACCTTGGCACTGGCCTTGCTGTTTTCCAAGATGGTCCAAGTCAAAGGGACAGGAATGCAGTGACTGTTTGGGAACAACTTAAAATTCTAGACCAATAGAGGAATACAGTGATGTCTGAAAAGAAAAATGTAACCAGGGTGTTGCTGATACATAATCAGGACTTTCCTATTAGTGTGGGGTAATTTTCATCTTCTGGTTACACTGTCTGCAATTTGACTACTTAAGAGTCCCCTAATTACCAACTGTCCTTCTCCCTATGCCTCAAATCTTCACAGAGAGGTGTTGTAAATCAAGTTCATCAAGCTAATAAAATAAAGTGTACCTTGTGGGATGGGTAATGGGATTGGAGGAGACCTGAGTTCTGGTTCGAGGTTTTTTAACTGGGGGTAGTTACAAATACATTTTGATTTCAATTACCCTAAATGTAAAGTAGCAATAAATATGATGAGCTCGAAACCATTTATACATGGTCAGTGTGATGAGAGAGTGTGGCCCCTGTCTTAGGAGACCAACCCCCTCAGAGGTGGCCTTCATTTCTCTCATATCTAGGAACAGACCAAAAAGCTGGGGCAAAAGCAATTCATCTTGCACTGTGAGCTGTTTCTTTCTTGATTCCATGATAAAAATAGATCCATATAAAACTAAGATGATGAGAACACAAACCATTTGCTAAATTTTGTTTGCATGTATCATTGGAAATTGAAACATATTTGTTGGGAATGCAACCCAATTGCCTTACTCAAACATCAGTGTTAATTTTTTTCTCATAAAGAGTTTGAAATTATTGCTAACATAAAGCAAGTGCACATAATTTCAGTTTCCTTATTACAGGAAAGTCTGAGAAACACAAAAGCAACAATACCTTGGTGAAAGGGCATGTAGCTTCTCAATGTATCTTCACTTTCTGAAATGAGGATGTGGAAGGAACTAAGCTGCCTCCCTGTGTTCACCCCTGGAAGTCATGGCTTGACTCAGTGTGTGAACTCAGCAATGGAGAAGCCCACTGTGCACTGTCTGCAGGAGGGACTTCTTTGCTGGCCTCCCAAGGAGAAGTGCCCTGGAGTCAGGAGTGGATTGGCTTCCAGAGAGAAGCCTGGGAGACACTAGTCTCAGGTGGATGCAAATCTTCTCCAGGTAAAATGTTGTATCACCTGCTGAGACAGAAATTGGGATAAGAAGTGCATGGGAATTTAAATCAAATTCCATGGGAAAGCAGTGAGCATGAGAACACAGATTCTAATTAAGACAGCAAACAAAAGTCCACAGTGAAAGAGAAAAATTTGAGGAATTACATTTTCATGTTTTATAAGGCATCTTTTATGAAATAGAAATCCAGATCTTAAATGAACTTAAAAATAATAGTTGCTTTACTTCTTTATTATGCCTCACCGTGTTCAATTTACTTCATAGTTACAACAGCCTGTTTCCACACTGCGCCCAAACTTTCAGAAAAATTTTATGTTTTTTTTTTTTTTTTTGGTACTGGGGATCGAACTCAGGACCTTGTGCTTGTGAGGCAGGCTGTGGCACCTCTGAGCTAAATCCTCAGCAGAAAAGATTTACCTTAATAAAGACACCAAAGTTTTTCTTATCTTTTCCCGAACTCATTTTTCTCAAAATAGACGTACTTTTCATGGTAATAAATCAAGATGATGCTTGAATAATACATCACACCAAATGTGATAACTTGAAAAGTCTATAGAGAAATCTATCAGTTTATGAGATATATCTTTTATTCCTTTTCTCAGATGATGAAAGCAAGTGTTAAATGAAACACATTAGACAAATTAAACTTTTGAGGCTTATTTGATGAAAGGATGATATATGAGATGTACACACTCAGAACCAAAAGAGGTTTGGGATCTCTGCCTCCCCATCTGAACCGTATGGCTTTGTAGCTGGTAGAGAAATCACTGACTGTACACACCAGGGCATCCGCCTGACCCAAGCATGATCTGACAGGGGTTTTGCTTCATAGGGTTGCTTGTTATCACCTTTATCCTGTGGCCCCCTATTGCCTGAAATTTGGCTCCTTTTAAATTAGATTTTTAATTTGTTTTCATACTGTTAGATGGCAATGAGCCACTGGTCTACTGAAAGTTGACCTTGGGAAAAATTTAAATTAACTTCACAATTCCCCCTTTTATCTACTTTTAAGTTTAGAGAAATTGTTCAAAATCTTGGGCCTTAGTGTCACTTTCTGTCACTGTCATGATGTGCTTATTTGCACTCACTATAGAATTCACCAGCAGTGCATTAAATCAGTTGAGCAGTTCTTTATGTGCTTGTTGATCTAGTCTAAATGAGACATTTCCACATGTGATGGGTATCTGCATGCAAATATTAGGACCCGAATCATGTGGTGCACCAAGGGACACTTAGGAATGACTCACAGAGGCTAAGGGATTGCAAGGTACCCTTGGATATCAGTTTCTGCTCTACACTTTGCAATGTATGCTTGTAGTAAATATAAGTCCACATCAAATTGATAGTATATTGCTTCATTTATAGTTCAGGTTGTATCTCCAACTCCTCCCTCCCTCGCTTTATGAATTTTCTGACATTCACTTCAATTGTCTGTGAGCTAGACTTACTCAATACTTTGATGGTATTACTTAGTGAATTATGTGAAAATTTAAATTAATATGTATTTTGTATTCATTTATTCCTTTCAGAATTTCTTTTAATTCTGTATCTTGGATATGTGCCATTTTCCTTTTTGCCAAAGAATATATTTTATCACTTAAAAAGAGGCAAGTCTACAGGCAGCAGAATCCTTCATTGTTGTTTATTTGAGAAATTCTTTAGCTGTCTCTCAATTTGAATTTTTGAATTCTAACTTGATGTTTGTTTCTTCTTTAAATTCTTTAACAATTCCATTCCTTGCTGTATTTAATTGATTTTTGAAGATAAGTAAGGTATCTTTCTTATCCTTACTTCTTTATTGGTAAGTTGCTTTTCTTCTATCTGACTTCTCCCAGTACTTCTCTTTGCCTTTGATTTCTGAGGATGGAAGATAATATGACTTAGTATAATTTATTACTGCATTCATAATTTCCATTCTACTATTGTTTTTGTTTAGAAAAATTTTGACCATATTAATAGTTAAATCTTCATATTGGTTGGATATTAGTTCCAGAACCTCTTACATATACTATAAGCCACAGATGCTTGGGCCTCTTATGGAAATAATGTAGTATTTCCATATGACATACTCACACCACCCCACATTGTACACTGCCATAGCTCGCTTACAGACCCCAGTAAAGAAGCAGCCATAGCAAGATGATAAAATAATGAGGCCACTTGTCATCCCCTAAAAAACATGTAAACTTTCACCCAAATGGAATGTTGTGTAAATTTGGGATGAATAAGGTATGATTTTTGAAGATATCAGCACCATTTAAAAGAAATCAAGTATTTTGTATAAGGACAAGAAAGATGCTTTGAGGTGATTTCAGAAAGCATCAGGAACCCTCTCATCAGTCTCAAATTTGCAAAAGTGTCAGCCCTTTGAGAGGATCCCTGGAACCCCTGCTTAGGAAGCACTGTCCATAGCATTAATTCCTCAGTTCTTCTTTCCTCTCAAGCAGCCATTCAGGCAAACAGAGGCTGCTGCAATCATGGCCCAAGATGGCTTGCTACTGACTGCACTGGTGGAAGGCTCTGGTATCATCCACATGAGGTTCATTTTACTGGCATGCAGAATAAGAGAGTTTTGGGGTCAGGAAATCTCCCACTCTGATTTCAAATGAAGCCCTGGAAGGGCAGGTAAGGAGTCCCTGAGATGGCAGTGTGTGAAACTGTGGGGATGAAGTCAAAAGTGGAGTAGCATCACCAGGAAGGGAGAGATGCCAGAAATGTGAAGCATCTGCTGCGGAAAGCTGCAGGCTGTGAGTGGAGCCAACCCAAGGCAAGGCCACGTGCCTCTGACCCACAGAGTTATGGGTTGGGGCCTCCCAAATCCTCTGGAACTTGAATGTATAAAATAAGACAAAATTAAAAACCAAGGGAAGATCTTCCTCCTCCTTCTATATCCTAAAGGTTAATTCCATCCCTTGCCCATTTTGAATAGTGCTGCAATAAACATGGGAGTAAAGGTATCTCTGTGACATTTTGAGAAAGTGAGGTGAATTATTGTTACCCTGAAAATTATAAAATATTGATGAAAGAAACTAAACAAATGGATGAGAAGATGCCCTGTTTTCATGGAATGGGAGAATTAACATAGTTAAAATGTCTGTACTACCTAAAGCAATGTAGAGATTCACTATAATTTCCCCAAAAATACTAATGAAATTCTTTATAGGTAAAGAAAAAGTAACCCTACTATTTTTCTATAACCCTAAAATTTTCCTCCAAATATTCCAAGTAACCAAAGCCTTCTTGAGCAAAAAATATAAAACTTGAGCCATCACACTACTTTATTTCAAAATATATTATAAAGCCATGGTAACAAAAACATCATAGTATTATCATAAAAACAGACTCATACACCATAAGAAAAAAATAGAATGCACAAAATATATCCACATAGCTAATTGATTTTCCAGAAATGTGCCAAGATACATCTCTTTCATATATTGTTAGGATAATAGGATAGCCACATGTAGAAGAGTGAAATTGTTACATATTCCTCACAATATACAAAAGTAAACCAAGACTTCAATGTAAGAATCAAGACTATGAAAAAAAAAAGAATCAAGACCATGAAACCAGTATAAGTTAACACAGGGTAAAATCTTCCTGCCATTAGTCTTTGTAATTATTTTTTTGGAAAGAACGTCAAAAATATAAGTAAGCAGGGCTTCCAGCTAGACTTGCCATCAAAGGTGGGTGGCTGCACCCCGATCTATCCAGCCTGCCCTGCCCACTTGGATCCAGGAGACTGTGAGGATACCTCCTCCTGCAGGCCCACCAGACACCAGCTTGGCCACACTGGTGCCAGTAACAACAGCCCCCCCTCCAGTCTCTTGGCTGTGCAGCTACCTAGTTCCACACTACAGAGGCAAAGGGGTACATAATGGCCATTGTCCTGAGTTGCAGAAGTGAACAACAGATACAGGGTCTCTCTCAGGATGCCTGATGAAAACTGAAGCCGACTGGAAAAGCAAAGAGAATCTCTGCAATATAGGCACACCAGACCACCATACTTGGTAAGTTGGAGGGATTATTACCTCCCATTTGAACCTGGATTACTTTTGGGGGAGGTACAGCTGGAACCTGTAGTGGAATCTCATGGAATTCAGCCCTAAAGGAGGAGAGGAAGCTCAATTTGGGACTTGCAGCCAGAGGTCTGTCTGGGTCTCTTGGGTCTATGGCTGGCTTACTGAGACTCATTGACTTTTAACTGACAGTACCAAAAACAAAAATGAGAAGACATTTAAGCAAGCCACAAACTCAGTCCTCCACCCCATAAAAGGCAATTTCTGGGGAAAATGAGGTGAAAAAGTCTGATAATCGACCACCTGGACACCCTGAACTGATGGCATAGGAAGTAACAAAACGGTTGAATGAGGCTCTAGAAAAATTCAAAGCAAAAATAATCTCCCAGATAAATACAGAGATGGTGAGCAGAGTGAAAGACATAATTAGAGGCTCTGGAACAGAAACATAAAAAATAGATGAGCTTAGAAACATGCTGGAAGCCACGAATGCCCAGCATAAGAAAGAAATAGAAACCATAATCACCCAACATAAGAAAGAAATGGAATCCATGAAACAGATTCAAACAGATATTCAGGAGATTAAAAACTCCATTGAAAGCATGCATAGTAGATGAAGGGAATCTGAAGATAGAATATGAGATATAGAAAATAGGATTTCAGTTAAGGACCATGAAAACAGAGATTTCTTGAAAATAGTAAGGGACTATGAGAAATCAATCCAGCAGCTGCTGGATGGTACAAGGAAGAATAACATAAGACTGACAAGAGTCCACGAAAACACAGGAGAAAATACGATTAACATAAAAAATCTGTTCACAGAAGTAATAGTAGAAAACTTCACAGACAGAGGTGGAGAATTGGACATACAGATAATTGAGGCAAATAGAACTCCCACAAGGCATGATCAAAAAATATCTAAACCTGGACATGTAACAATCAAGATCCCAGAAACCCAAAAGAAGAGCAAAATTTTACAGGCAGTTAGAAAAAAAGAAAAAAATCACCTATAAAGGAAAGCCCATTGGAAGCAAGGCAGATTTTTCAACACAAACCCTTCAGTCAAGGAGAGCCTGGAGCCAAGTATTTCAAGCCCTAAATGAAAATAACTTCCAACCTAGACTGTTGTGTCCTGAAAAATTATCTTTCAAAATCGATGGGGAAATGAGATATTTTCACAACAAAGAACACTTGAGAAATTTCATGAATACTGAATGAACACTCCAACCAGTCCTAAGCAATAAACTAGAAAAAGACAATGAAGATCACATCTCCATGAGGCCCAAGAGAGGGAAGCCACCAGGGAAGGTAAGACACTAAAGTGAAAGGGAAAAAATATTAAAAACCCAAGAAATAAAAGAGCCAATAGTAAAACATCATCACAAATATGAGTCAATGTCTATCAATTATAACTATCAATGTTAATGGTCTCAATTCACCAATCAAAAGAAACAGACTGACAGAAAGGATTAAGAAGCAAAATCCAACAATATGATTTATACAAGAAACAAACCTAATTCAAAAAGAAATACATAGACTGAAAGTAAAAGCATGGAAAACAGTTCTCCGTGCTACAGGAACCCAGAAAAAGGAAGGGGTAGCAATTTTATTTACAGACAAAATAGATTTCAAACAAAAACTAATTAATAGAGACAAATACATTCACTACATCCTTGTGAAGGGAACAGTCCAAGAGGAAGAGATGACTATTACAAATATATACCCACCATATATAAATGCCCCCAACTATACAAAACAAATATTAATGGACCAGAAAAACAAAATAAGCACTAATACAATTGTAGTGGGGTAACTCAATACCCCATTATCACAATTAGACAGAAGATCTAGACAAAAAAATAACAATGAAATTCTAGAATTGAAGTAAGCTATTAAATAAATGGACTTAATAGATGTTTACAGAGAGTTCTAACCCACAAAATCAGCATACACATTTTTTTTCGGCTGCACATGGGTCATTCTTCAAATTAGATCACCTGCTGGCTCATAGGACATGTCTAAGTAAATGTAAAAAAATTAAAGTTACCCCCATATATTATCCTACCATAGTGCAATACAATTGGAGATCAATGACATAAGAAACTGCCAAACTCACACAAACATCTGGAAATTAATTAACACCTCATGAATAACTAATGGGTCACAGAGGAAATTAAAGAAGAAATTAGATAGTTTCTAAAAGTAAAGGGTAATGCCAGTACAACATACAGAAATCTATAGAACACAATGAAAGTAGTTCTACATGGGAAATTCATATCAGTCATTGCCCATATTAACAAAACAGAGAGAACTCAAATAAATAACCTAACGCAGAAGCTCAAGCTCCTAGAAAGAGAGGATAACAAACCCAAAACTAGTACGAGAGAGGAAATTATAAAGAACAGAGCAGAAATCATTGCAATTGAGACTAAGAGAATGATACAAAAATTAATGAATCAAAGAGTTGCTCTTTTGAAAGAATAAAAAAATTGATAAACCCTTAGCCAACCTCATCAAAAAAAGCAAATAAAAGGCGAAAATCCATGCAATCAAGAATGAAAAAGGTGAAGTCACAACAGATCCAGCAGAAATCCAAAGCATCACCAATACCTAATTCAAGAACCTGTACACTAATGAAATGGAAAACAATGAAGAAATGGACAGATTCCTAGATACACATGAATTACAAAAGTTAAATAAAGAAGATATATAAATTAAAACATCCCAAATACAATGAGTGAAGTTGAAAATGTAACAAAAATTTTACCAACAAAGAAAAGCCCAGGTCCTGATGGCTACACTGCTGAATTCTACAAGACATTTAAAAAACTATCACCATTACTCTTTAAACTAATCAAGGAAATTGAAAAGGAGGCAAAACTTTCAAATTCATTCCTGGAAGCAAGTATTACTTTGATTCCCAAACCAGGGAAAGACACCACCCAAAAAGAGAACTGCAGGCCAATCACCCTAATGAATATTGATGCAAAAATCCTCAACAAGATACTGGCAAACAGAAGACAAAGGGTCATCAAGAAGATCATACACCCTGACCAAATCCGATTTATTCAAGGAATGCAAGGATGATTCAACATTAATAAATCAATAAACATAAAATACTATATTAACAGAGTCAAGGACGAAAACCATAAGATCATCTCAATAGTTGCAGAAAAAGCATTCTACATAATCCAACACCCATTCATGATAAAAACCTTACAGGAAATTGGCATGGATGGCCTTTATCTCAACTTTGTTAAGGTTATCTAGTAAAAACCAACAGCCAACATCATATTGAATGGCCAAAAATTGAAAAGTTTCATGCTAAAATCAGGAACAAGACAAGGATGCCCACTATTACCACTCCTGTTTAGTATTGTTCTTGAAACATTCTCCACAACAATTAGAAAAGAGAAAGAAATAAAAGGAATAAAAATAGGAAAGGAAGAATTTAAACTGTCGTTATTTGCTGATGATATGATACTTTATATAGAAGATGCAAAAAACTCTGCCAAAAGACTTATAGACTTAATTGACAGATTCAGCAGAGTAGCTGGATATAAGCTCAACACTCAAAAAAATAGCCTTTTTATATACAAATAATAGAATCACTGAGAGAGAAATTAGGGAAACAATTCCTTTTACAATAGCAGCAAAAAAATTGAAATATCTAGAAGTCAATCTAACAACGTAAGAAAAGACCTCTACAATGAAAACTATAGCACTGTGAAAAAGGAGATCGAGGAGGATGTAAAAAAATTTAAAGACACCCTTTGTTCCTGGATAAGAAGAACCAATATAGTGAAAATGGCCATACTTCCAAAACTATTATATAGGGCTGGGGATTTAGCTCAGTGGTTCCAGAGCCTGCCTTGTAAATACAAGGTCCTGAGTTCATCCCCAGTACCAAAAAAAAAAAGAAAGAAAACAAAATTATTATATAGTTTTAATGCAATGCTGATTGAAATTCCAACAATATATTTCACAGAACTAGAGAAAACAATGCAAACATTCTTTTGAAATCAGAAGAGACCTAGAATGGCCAAAGAAATTTTAGCCAACAGAGATGTGGCTGGGGGTATTACAATCCCTAACTTGAAACTATATTACAAAGCTATTCTGATAAAAACAGCATGGTACTGGCAAAAAAAACAAACCCAAGAATCAGTGGAATAGATTAGAAGTTGCAGAAATGACTACAGATATGCTCAGCCACCTCATCTTTGACAAAGGAGCCAACCATCCTCATTGGAGGAAAGATAGCCTATTTAATAAGTGGTGTTTGAAAAACTGGATTTCAACCTGCCAAAGATTAAAACTAGACCCATACCTATCACCATGCACTAAGTTAAGATCAAAGTGGATTAAAGATTTAAATATTTGGAGAGTAACACTAAATTTGCTGGAAGATAATTTAGGTTGAACTCTTGAAGACATTGGTATAGGAAAATATTTTATGAATAAAACCTCAGTGGCATGGGGGAACTTGCACAAAGAATCCACAACTGGGATCTTATCTTATCAAAAAGCTTCTGCACTGCAAGAGAAACCACCAACAGACCTAAGAGACAACATACAAGGTGGGAAAAATTTTCAGCAACTGTACCTCAGACAAAGGACTACTATCTAAAATATATAATGAACTGAAAAAATTCAGACCCCTCAAATTCAAAGACCCAAATCCAAAAATGGGCATCTGAAATGAACAGACATTTCTCAGGCAAAGAAGTAAAAGCAGCAAATAAATATATGAAAAAAACCTTCAACATCACTGGTTATTCAAGCAATGCAGATGAAAACTACAATGAGATTACACCTCACCTCAGAAAGAATGGCTGTTATGAAGAAATCAACCAATAACAAATGCTGGCAGTAATGTGCTGAGAAATGAACCCTTCTCCATTGCAGGTGGGAGTGCAGACTTGTCCAACCACTGTGGAAATCAGTATGGAGATATCTCAAAGTATTAGGCTTAGAGGTCCCATTCAACTGAGCTATCCCCCTGCTGGGTATCTTCCCAAAAGAATTAAAAGAATCATACCACAGTGATATATGTGGACCCATGTTTAAACCAGCACAGTTTGTAATAGTGAAAGCTTGGAAACAGCCCAAATGCCCACCAACTGGAAGCTGGATAAAGAAGGTGTGATTTTTGTAAAATGGAATACTACTCATCCATAAAGAATGAGAAACTAGAGACTTTTATAGCTAAATTGATGCATATTGAGGCCATTCCCTTAAGTGAAATTAATAGGCCACATATGTGTAAATACCAAATAGTTTCTCTAGTGTGAGAAAATGAAAGTGTAATTAAGGATACACATGGTGTAATTGCTTAATAACATATTTCTCGGATTGCATTCCATCGTGTGTCATATGACTTCATTGAAATTTAAATTAGGGAGAAGCTTGGCTTATGTGGAGTCTGCCAGTTAACTGGAGTTTCTTTCCAGACCACTGTTTGTTCAAAGTTTGTTTTGGAGATCTTTCTGAAACAAATTACATCCTCTAGTGTCTTGTTGGTTGAGATTCTTTCTTAAGTTACATAGAAAAATGTTTAAGTGCTTTTCAGTTTTGCTTTGGTTGAGTTCTACTGTATTTGAATATTATTGTAGTTTTTTTCCTTGCATTTTTCTTCTTTGAATTGTTTTAATTTTTGTATGTGTGTGTGTTTGATAATAAAGTTATTTAAAAATAATTTTAAAAATATAGGCCAGCAAAGAAAAAAGACAAATAGGATTACATCAGAGTGAATAGTTTTGTACCACAAATGAATCCAACAGATTAAATATACATTCTAAATAATAAGAAATACTTGCCAATTATAAATTTAAAAATTCAAAATATATAAAGATCTCAAATCTGTAATAAGAAATCATGCTAGTTAAAAAATATACAAAACATTTAAAGAGATAGTTCTCAAAGGGAAAGTATATGTGACCAACAAATACATAATGAAATGGTCAGGATTGGAAATCATAAGGGATACACAAATGCAAACCACAAGGTAATATCACTTCACGCTCATTAGAATTGGTGTCATGAAAAAGACAAAGGATAAAAAGTGTGGCAAGGATCCCCAGAAAAAGCAGCCCTCATCCGCTGTTGTGTGGAATGTCCATTCATACAGCGATTATGAAAACAGGTTGGAGGGTCTTCAAAAAATTAAAACTAGAACCACTCTGTGACCCAACAATCTCAATGCTGTGTATGCATACTAAGAAGCAGGAGTCAGTGCGTTTAAATTGTATTCCTATTTACAATAATACAACCAGTATGTGCAATCAGCCTGGTTTTTCATTGATGGATATATGGCTAAAGAGAATGTGAGATACATATATAGCTATATAAGTCAATATAGATATACATGTAGATACCACTGAATACCAGTCAGCTGCAAAAACACGGAATTCTGTTGTTTTCAACATGAGTAAACCTGGAGAATATTAGGTTAAGTGAAATAAGTCAGGCTCAGAATGACAAATACCTATATTTCACTAACATGTGGAATCTAAAATAGTTGCTATCCTAGAAGTAGCAATTAAAATTACAGTTATTACAATGGGGTTCATCTGAATAGTTTTTGGGGAGCTATTTATTAAAGGATACACAGATACATTTAGAATGGAAACTACAAGTTTAAATGATTTAATGAACAGCATGGTGACTATAGGTAATCATGATATATTTTATTCTTGGAAAATATACAGAGAATGGATGTTAATGTTTTCTCATCATAAAATAACAACTATGTGAAACAATACATTGGCTATTTGGCTAGATTTAGCCATTCTACAATGTATATACACTTCAGAACATATTATAAAGGATAAATATATACCACTTAATATGCCAGTTTACTTTTCTTTTTTTAAAAGTAGTTGAATATTTTATTTGTTTCTTATTGTGCTGCAAAGCTGTTCCTTGACTTGTATAAAAACAGCCCCAGGCAATGCAGTCTATTGCAAAAGTAAGAGTGTCATTCTTCATCTGACACTGTCCAAGTGACACACTGAGTATTTTCACTGAAATCCAGGAAGAAATATAAGCAAGTTAAAGTTTTTTGTAAAGCCTATGATAATAGTATTATCCTTGCATCACATTAATTTTATAGCTAGATTTTATCATGGATAGTTTCATGAATTCTGAATATCAGAACCTGTAGCCTAGTCTAAAAATCATAAAGTTTATATAAAAAATGATGTACATTGTGTTTAGCTGCAATCACTATGGAGTTAAGGGTATTTTCATCCAGAAACAGTGATGAGATCAGTTTCTTTCTTTTCCATCATTATACTACTGCTAAAAGTTATCATCTCTGGTCTTCTGTCCAGACACGGCTGGAAGAAGTCACTACACACTAGTTTATTGTGGGTATCACTTCACTCCTCAGTTGATTTCACATAGTTCTCATATGCTTCTTCACTCAAGAACTCATCTAGTTCTGAAGTGTCACTCACTGTCATCTTGGTTAGCCCACCAACTTCACAACAAGATTTGTCCACAAGCCCTTGATTTTCTGCAAGTGCTTCATTAATTTCAGCTACTTCTCCTGACACAGGAGAACAGATTTCACTGGGAGCTTTCATGCTTTCCAAAGCACCAAACTTATCTTGCTTTTTCAATTTTATCCCAACTTCAGGCAGACTAGAATAAGCAACATCTCCCAAAGCTTCCTGTGCAAAGATGCTGATTCCTACCATTCCAATACCATTTTCTGTTGTTATCCATTCATGTTTCTCTGTGAATTTATGTGCTTTGAGCACAGCTGTCCTGTGTGCAGGACTGGACAGCACACACCCTAACCCACAGGGCCCAATCAGGCAGGATACAGAGGGCACGGAGGTTGCATGCAGGCTGCAGGCCATGGTGTGCATGCTGTTGGCCACTTGCACCACCATTTTCACAGGGGTAAGGGGGCCAGTTTACTTTTCTTTAATTAAAAAAGATGTTTTTTACACTTACAGAAAGACTGTGGTCTTATTCTAAGGGAAATAGTCCAAGAAAAAGAGAAAAAAGTATTGATGCAAAATAGAGACAGAAAAGGTGTGAAAAAATCCCTGATAATGTGGACTGTGAGAGAAATCTGTGGTGTAAGATAAAGGTAATATTTGGCTTTTTCTTGCAGCATGTAAAATCCTTTACACTGACAGGAGTTAATCAGGAAGATATGTGGGAATTTAGTGGGCACTCAATAGAAATAGTACAGACAGATATTTTCTTCTGACTATTTCAATATCTTCATTGAAATAGTAACCAGTTCATCACCTGTGTGAATTGGGGAAAGAGAAGCCATTTGAGGAGTTTTAGATCAGAAAAAGTGGAAAATGCTCACATAGAAAGAGAGAATAGAGCTAAGTGGTACTCATGCAGGTTTAAGGCCTCCCTGCGGGTAGCACTCTTATATGCACACATACAGCAAGGTGCACAATCCACTGCTGATTCCCTCTAGTTGCAGCAGCCCGTGGTCAGCCACCAAGAGCCAGGGCATAAATCTATGTGTTTCTTCTGGTCACTGTAGACAGAGAGGGGCAAGTGGACAGGAGTTCATGCAGGACATCATAAGAAAAGGGAACATGTGTTTTAAGATCAATAAAGTTTTTAAAGTAGAAAGAAAAATAGAAGTCATGCAATTAAAGATTTGGAACTTTTTAAAAAACAAGCATAGAAAGTCTTTACAATCAACTAATACTTTAAAAATACTAGAAAGTTTCATGTTAGTTGTTGCTAATCAGCAATGCATTCTGTGTGCAGAAAGTGGCATTCTTGTACTTTGTTGACAGGAACATAAAATAGTCAGTTAAACATCCAGTGTGCAAAATTTTCATCAAGCACTTCCATACCAAAGTCCTGAAGGTAAACTCACATATGTGTACCCTGAGATACACATAATGTTATTTGTCTGTGAGAAGACCAAACATTTATCAGAAACAGGTAAATATTACTGCTTATAGTTATGTTGTCCTCAACAGATATGGAAATAATTTGCAAGATCTCTACATAACAATATCTTGAGATAATTACACAAAATCAATACTTATGGTAAAGTATACAAATCTTATGTATACAAAAACTGTAAATAATTAACTAGGTGAATTTTGAAGTGAACACATTAGAAATCTTTTCAAGATTCTTGTGGCAATAATTTCAATATATGATATTCATGTGACATCAATGATGCAGTTTCTCTGTGTTGTGGCTCTAAGTTGGTGCACTGTTGTTTATGAAGCTCTGTTTTTACAATTCATTTAGTCTTGATCATAACATAGTTTATTCAGGGGGATGCTGCATGTGTTCCACAGTCCCAGTCAGTCCTTGGTATAATCTGTATTAACTGTCACTGTGCTTTGAAATACAGGAACCAATGAGAATGGTTGTTTAGGCTCTGCTTCTTTGCATTGCTTCTGCAATACCAAAAGTGTCATCTAAACTTTCTTGGTGATTGTGGTAACACTTTCTCTATTGCATCTCCAACACTGGCTCAATACCTCTGTCATAGAAGTTTAAAAATAATATGAAGATTGTCCATTACCAACATAATCCTATGACTTTTGGGATGCTTTTGCACCTGTTATCTTTGGGTTTTTTTGATACCTCTTATGGCCAGATATTTCATGTTCCCAAAGTTTCCAGAGAATTATTACCAGCATCCTGGGAAACTCTTCTTTCTCTTAGTGGAATTCTTACACAGAAAATTCGTCTTTTTTGTGTGTCTTGAAAGACAAAACCATAAAGAGAAATTAATTGGGAAAATATTTTTAGGAGATGCAAGTAGAGAGCAGAGAAATTTGTAGACAATATAGCTTTCTCTAAATTAAAATGTATGCCTCCCCATGGAAAAGTGGCTAAATAAATTTTAATCAGTGTGAATCCACTGATATATATCTCAAACATTAGGTAACATGGTTATATTTAAAAATGAAATCAATATCATAGGATGGCTTTTTTTTCAGAACAACAAGTAATTCTCTTGCTGTCTGTTGTAGAAACTCATGTACACACATCCACTTACACACAGCAAACACATACCTACATATATGCAGGTGGCAATGGCAACTTTTTTGTTCATAATTTTGGTACAGATTTTTCTCACATTTCATACAGAAGCTTTGGACTGCTAAGACAGTCTTCTATTCTACTTATTGGGTGTGGTTTGTATTGTTAAAATATTTGATACTCATCACTATGGAAATCACACTCTTGGAGAATTATATCATTTATACTCCATTATTATTGGTATTGGTTATAAATTTTTGCCTAATATATATGGAAAGTATTAACATCATTTGTATGCCTGTGTACTAACTTTAAGAGCCATTATGAGTTTCACAGCTCAATATGTTTTCCCTTTATCATGAGCCTAGAAAATGCGCAGAGAATAATTATATTTTCTGTACACTGTGATCTGAAATGAAGAAGAAACAGCACAGAAGCTTGTGGAGCCATGATGTAGTGTGAGGAGAAAATTAAAGACAAATATTCTTGAAGGAAAAAATTTTAAATCTTCATAAAGTTCTATAAAATAAAATTTGACAGAACACTAAAGGATCGCACACTGTCTGAAAGGGAGTTTGTACCTAAGATGCAAGGACGCTTTCACATGCACAATTCAATAAGTGTAATACACTACTTAAAAATGATAAAGCATAAAAGTTATGCAACCAAGTCAATAGATACAGAAAAAACATTCTGGCACAATTTAACATCATTTCATAATATTAACTCTCCACAATTATGTATAGAAAGAATGAACTTTACTAAAATTAAGGACATATATGTCAAAGTACAAGTGACATTATATCAAATCCTAAAATATTAAAAAATTGCCTCCAAGTTCAGGAACAGGAAAAGGATATTCACTTTGTCACTTATGTCAAATAGATCTGGAACCCTAGGTTGAGCAATTTGTCACAAAACAGAAATTAAATGCATCTACACAGTTAAAAATAGTAGTAAAATCATCTAGCAGATCATACCATTTCATGTACTGAAAATGTCAAAGACTTTAGCACTAAAACAATTAGCTCAAGCCTAGAATTCAGTTAGTTACAGCTTATAAAATCAGTATATAAAAATCAGTTGCCTTTCCACATGGCAACAATGAGCTCTTTCCAAAAATAAGTAAACCCACTTATTAGCAGAAGAAATAGTAAACTACTTAGAAATAACCAAGTAGGTGGAAGTTCTGTGCATTAAAACTATGGAAATTAATTAGACCAAGCAAAGCAGGCTGCCCCCAAGGTCCCGCCATTCTCTGCTCCCCTCAACCTTACCCTGTGGCCATATGAAGACCAGGAAATTGACCCATCTAGAGGCCAGCCGCTGAAGGATGGTGGCCAGGGAGGGACAGTCATCAGGACTATGGGACCATAATGATGGAGCCATTGTCCAGGCTGCTGTCCTGGATGCGGAGCTCCTGTGGCTTTCAGGTATCTCTTAGTGAGGATCTACCTGGCATCCCAGGGAGGTGGAGTCCAATTATCCAGGATCCAGAAAAGCATAGTGGGTTAGACATACTAGAAATGCTAATGGAGAGTGGCATGTGGTTCAACAGATAAACAGAATGACTCTGGTGAGTATTAGGTTCATGCCAATGGGATCTCATTGCTCCTTGGAGACTAGAGATTCTCTCTCTCTCTCTCTCTCAGCTTTTTCATTTTTTGAGACAGATTCTAACTGTGTAGTTCAGGCTGGCCTTGAACTCACTATGGAGCCCAGGCTAGCCTTGGACTCTTGGTAATCCTCCTGCCTTAGCCTTCCAAGTGCTGGGGATTACATGTGTGGGTCACAATGCCAGTCGTCTTTGGACATTCTTATTGGGCTGTGCTTAAGGGTAAAGTTCTAGCCATGTTTGTCTTTTAATAAAAGTTAGAAATCTACATTTCCAAAGGAAACCACTCAACAGAAGAGGACATCACTGAGGACACAAATGACACAGAGCTGGTGGCAGCTACCAGAGAGAACCATGGGTCAAAGGAAAGTATGGGTCAGTGTCCTTGAACACAATAGCTTCCTTAAAGCCTCTAAACTGTAAATGTCCATTGTATTTGTTCCACCCCCTTGTAAAATGTAAAAGATGTGGACCCCAAAGCATTTTTTAAAGCATTATTTCTAAACAAGCCTGAATTATAAAGTAGGAGCTAATTTGTTCAGGGTTTGTAATGTTTAAAGAATGAGGCAGAGGAATATTTTCTAGTTATATATGAGACTACTATCCAATGCATATTTTGATACAATTACTTTTTAGATCAAATAGCTACAGTGCCCAAATATATTCAACTTAAATTATTAAAATACAAAAGTTCCACAAAAATTAAAGAAGATATAAATAATGTGATGTTTTGATGTGTTTATAATGTGGTATGATTTAGACCAACAATATATTTGTCATGTCACTTATTCACATATTTTAGGATGAGATATTTAAAATTTATTCACTTATTTTTAAATGTATGCTGCATTAGTGCTGGCTATAGTCACCCTCCTATATAATAAGATATCAAATTTATTACTTCCATTGGAACATTTTACCATTTAGTCAACAATCTACCCTTTATAACAATATACCCTTTATAATTCTATATAATTTGGAGATCAAATTAATATTAATAAATTTTAAAAGATACAAACAAATGCAAAGGTATCCCATTTTCAAGGAAAGAACCACTATCGTTAAAACATCCACAGGACTCCAAGTGGTCTACAGATTCAGTGCAATTCTGATCAATTCCTGACCTCTGTTCTGCTCACTCATTCTTCAAGCTTGGCTGTTTTTCAGTGTTCACACATGGGCAGAGTCCTGTCATTTTTGCTTTTCTATGACTGGCTATCTCACCTAACATTTTGATTTCTTGATCCATCCATGTTGACACGAATGATAGGGAATTGTCCCTTTCTTACAGATGAATTTTACTGGATTGCATATATGTGCCTCATTTCGTTTACTCAGTGAGCCTCTAATGGAATCTTGGATGACTCCCTATTTTGGCCATTGTGACTGGTGCTCTGTAGACACAGGGCAGGTGTCCCCTTGTACACCACTGAATTGTCTACCAGTAAGTATCCAGTATGGAATTTCTGGCTCATATGGTAATTTTATTTTTATTTTCTTGGGCAAGTCATGTACTGATCTCCACAGTGCTTGTCCAAATTTACATTTTCACAAACACTCTTTAAGAATTTATTTTTCATGGGCCGGGGATATAGCTCAGTGATTTTGCCACCTGCTGCGCAAGCACAAGGACCCGAATTCGATCCATGGTTAAAAAAAATGAATTAATTTTTCTCCACATACTCACCAGCATCTGTCACATGTCTTTTTGCGCAGACTATTGTAATCAGAGTGAGTTTGTGTCTCATTTTGGGTTTGATTTCCATTTCCACGTTTGGTAATGCTATTGAGTGTTTTTCACATGAAAGTTGGCCATTTGTGTATTTCCTTTTAAAAATTATCTATTCACATGATGTATTCATTTTTATTTTATTTTTATTTTTATTTTCATTTTTTCTTCAATTCTTTTATTGGTACATTTTAGGTATACAACACATTTACATTTCTCTTTGGGAACTTGTACCTTTACATGATGCATCTTGGTTCTTATTTTTTCCCCATTCCTAGCCCTCCCTTCACCCCCTCCACTCTTCCCTATTTACAAAGACTTTATTTCCATTTTTTCTATTTCTCACCATTTTTCATTTCCCTTCTTTCCTTTCCCCTGCCCCTCCCACTACCACTACCCTTTGGACCTTCTTATTTTTCATTTTCAATTATTCATTCTAATCATAGATACATTTTAGGTATAAAATATAATGACATTCATCATTGGAAATTTGCACCTTTATATAGTCTCTCTTGGTTCTTATTTTTCATCCTTGCCCAGCCCTCCCTTCAACCATCCATTCCTATTTACAAAGATTTTCGTCCTATTTTTCCATTTTCTTATATTAATTCCATTCTCTTCTTCCCTTTCCCCAGCCTCTCCCACTTCCTTTCCCTTTGCCCCTTTTCTTCCTAGTTCACACTACTGATTATATGTTTTAGTCTTTATTTACACTTTCAGTTTCCCACACCAGAGAAACTATTCGGTATTTATACATGTGAGTCCTATATATTTCACTTAAGAGTATCGCCTCAATGTGCATCCACTTAGCTATAAATGTCTCTAATTTCTCATTTTTTATGGCTGAGTAGTACTCCGTTTTATGAAAAAAAAAACATTTTCTTTATCCAGTCTCCAGTTGATGGGCATTTGGGCTGTTTCCAAGCTTTAGCTATTACAAATTGTGTTGCTATGAACATGGGCACACATATATCACTGTGGTATGATTCTTTTAATTCTTTGGGGAAGATCCCCAGCAGGGGAATAGTGGGGTCAAATAGGACTTCCAGTCCTAGTTCTTTGAGGTACCTCCATACTGATTTCCAGAGTGTTTACACCAGTCTACACTCCCACCAGCAGTGGAGCAGGGTTCCTGTTTCCCCACAGCCCCACCACCATTTGTTATTGGTTGATTTCATGATAGCAGCCATTCTTTCTGGAGTGAAATGGAATCTTAGTGTTGTTTTCATTTGCGTCTCTCAAATGACCAGTGATGTTGAACATTTTTTCATGTATTTATTTGCTATTTCTACTTCTTTGTGTGAGAAATGTCTGTTCATTTCAGATGCCCATTTTTGGATTGGGTCTTTAAATTTGGGAGGTCTGATCTTTTTAAGTTCTATATAGATTCGAGATAGTAGACCTTTGTCTGAGGAAGAGCAGTTAAAGATTTTTTTCCCACATTGTGGGTTGTCTCTTCACACTGCTGGTGATTTCTCTTGCTGTGAAGAAGCCTTCTAATAAGGTGAGATCCCACTTGTTGTTTGTGCTAGTTCCTGGGCAACTGAGGTTTTGTTCATAAAATCTTTTCCTACATTGATGTCTTCAAGGGTTCTACGTAACCTCTGTTCCAACTGGTTCAGAGTTTCTATTTTAATATTTAGATCTTTAATCCATTTTGATTTTAGTTTAGTGCATGGTGAGAGATATAGTTCTAGTTTGAATCTTTGGCAAGTTGAAGCCCAATTATTCCAGAACCATTTATTAAAGAGGCTATCTTTCCTCCAGTGAGGGTATTTGGCTCCTTTATCGAAGATGAGATGGCTGAGAGTGTCTGGAGTTTTTCTGCATCTTCTAATCTGTTCCATTGGTCCTCAAGTCTGTTTCTTTGCAAGCACCATGCTGTTTTTACCACAGTAGCTTTGTAGTAGAGTTGCAGGTTGGGGATTGTGATACCCCCTGCCATGTCTCTGTTACCTAGAATTGTTTTTGCTATTCTGGGTCACTTCTTGCAAAAAAAGAATTTTTGAATTATTTTCTCAAGGTTTATGAAGTATGCTGCTGAGATCTCAATTGGAATTGAATTAAATCTATATAGCGGTTTTGGAATTATGGCCATTTTCACTACATTAATCCTTTCTACCCAGAAGCAGGGGCTGTCTGTCCATTTTCTGATAGCATCTTCAATCTCTCTTTTCAGAATGCCATAGTTTTCAGAGAAGAGGCCTTTGATTTCATTCATTAGGATGATTCCTAGGTATTTCAGTTTTTTTGGATGCTATTGTGAAAGGATTTGCCCTATTTCTGTCTCAGTGAGTCTGGCATTGGTGTAGAGGAAAGCTATTGATTTTTTTGTGTTGACCTTGTAACCAGCTACTTGACTGAATTTGGTAATTAAATGTAGAAGACTTTTGGTGGATTTCTGGGGGCCTTCTATATAGTATATCATGTAATCTGCAAATAATGACAATTTGACTTCTTTATAACCTATCTTTATTCCTTTTATTTCTTTCTCTTGTCTAATTGCTGTGGCTAATGTTACCAGAAGTATATTGAACAAGAGTGATGATAGTGGACATCCTTGTCTTGTTCCTGATTTTCATGTGAAGGATTTCAGTTTTTGACCATTTGGTATGATATTGGCTGTTGGTTTTTCATAGATGGCTTCTATCAGTTTGAGGTGGAGACCATCTATTCCAATTTTTTGTTGGGTTTTTATTGTAAATGCATGTTGGATTTTGTCAAATACTTTTTCTGCGTCTATGGAGAAAATCATATGGTTTTTGTCCTTGACTCTATTGACATAGTGTATTACATTGATTAATTTTCATATATTGAACTGGCGAAGCCCAACCGACCTCCAATGCTGCTTGACAAAGTTCCAGCTGGGGGAATAGGAGGGTGGAACACATCGTACCCTCATGTTTTATTTTTTCTTGCCCTAATGTTTACAATTGTTACTCTGGTCACAGGAATCATTGTATTTGTGACTAACAACATATTCTCCATGAGGCAAATTGGCAAGGTTGTATTGAAATCTGATCTGGCTCACAAGTCCCAAATTCCTGTTTCTCTCAGTTCTATTGTCACACCCACTTCTAAAGAAATCTCTCCTAAAACTCCCTCTGTTTTCCTGCTACTGTAACTCCTCTCTTCTATTGATGACTTTCTTTTTTACTAAAGGGGTCTTATAAAGAGATTGAAAGGACAGATTTTAGATGTAAGACACAGTGGGAAATGGGAAATAGAAAGAAAGTTAAGACAGATAAATACACTAAGGGGCAAGTTACTCAGTTTTTCTCAAAGTACTGTAAACATCTCCTGCTCATGGGCCATGAACCCAAATAACATTTAAGCAAGATGAATAGAAGTATAGAAAAATAGAGAGCTAATAGCAAACTACATTAACCATTGTGCAGTTTCTCAAGGGCCAGCTGATGACAAGTCTGACATTTAATTAACTAAATCTTGCTTGTACCCCCGCTGATATAGAGATTTTGATTAAGTTACCTTCTGTTCTGCTTAGGTGTGGGTAAATAAGGGGACAATTGTAATTTTTAAAATGTATTTATGATGTTCAATGAAATGAATCAGCTTGGGAAAAATATACTGTATTTAGCAAAAAATAACCTTTATTTCTATAGAAATTGCTAAGGCAACCTAAAATGTAAATATGTTCCACCCAATGCCTCCTAGCCATTGCTTAAAGATATAAAAATAAATCAGACCCTGAGACTTCTCAGAGGGAACCTGCACATTGCTTGCGAAGGTTGTTTTCTCACTCGCCGGCCCGAGACCTCTCCCCTTCCTACCCTGCATCGACTGCAGCTGGTCTGCGGCATTGAACCATCCCTGCGTCCCTGGGATGAATCCCACTTGATCAGGGTGTATGATTTTCTTGATGATGTTCTGCATTCTCTTTGCCAGTATCTTATTAAGGATTTTTCCATCTATGTTCATTAGTGAGATTGGCCTATAGTTCTCTTTTTCAATCGGGTCTTTCTCTACTTTGGAGATCAAGGTGATGCTTGCTTCCAGGAATGAATTTGTGAGTATTGCTTCCCTTTCAATTTCACTGAAGATTTTAAACAGTAGTGGCAGCAGTTCCTCTCTAAATGTCTTGTAGAATTCGGCAGTGAAACCATCAGGGCCTGGGCTTTTCTTAGTTGATACGTTTTTAATTATATTTTCAATTTAATTGGTTGATATTGGGTTGTTCAAAATTTTTTGGTCTTCTTCTTTCAACTTTTTTAATTCTTATGTATCTAGGAATCTGTCCATTTCTTCTGTGTTGTCCATCTTATTGGCATATAGGTTCTGGAAGCAGGTATTGATGATCCTCTGGATTTCTGCTGGGTCTGTTGTAATTTCACTCTTCTCATTCCTAATTGCATGGATTTGGGCCTTTTCTTTCCTTTTTCTGATCAGGTTGGCTAAAGGTTTGTCAATTTTGTTGATTTAAAGCACCAACTCTTGGCTTCACTGATTTTTTGTATCGTTCTCTTAGTCTCCATTGCATTTATTTCTCCTCTGATGTTTATAATTTCCTCCCTTGTATGAGCTTTGGGGTTTTCCTGCTCTTCTTTTTCTAGAAGCTTGAGGTTCAGCATCAGGTTGTTTAACTGAGCTCATTCTGTTTTCCTAATATGCATATTCACTGCTATGAATTTCCCTCGTAAGACTGCTTTCATTGTGTCCCAAAGATTCTGATATTTTTTATTGTCATTGTCATTTAATTGAAGGAACTATCTGATTCCTTCTTTAATTTCCTCTGTGGCCCATTGGTTATTCAGAAGTGTGTTGTTCAATTTCCAAATGTTTATGAAATTTTTTGAGTTTCTTTTGCTATGGATCTCCAATTTCATTGCACTATGGTCTGATAATATACAGGGGATAACTTCAATTCCTTTGCACTTACTTAAACATGTTCTATGTGTGAGTATGTGGTCTATTTTGGAGAAAGACCCATTTGCAGCTGAGAAGAATGTGTATTCTGATTTTGTGGGGTGGAAGACTCTGTAAACATCTGTTAACTTCATTTGTTCATGAGTTTGATTGAGTTCTGGTATTTCATTTCTTATTTTTATTCTAATTGATCTATCTATTTGTGACAGTGGGGTGTTGAGGTCCCCCCACTACAATTATATTAGTGCATATATGACTTTTTATGTCCATTAGTATTTGTTTTATATAGTTGGGTGCACTAGTGTTTGGTGCATAGATATTTATGATTGTCATCTCTTCCTCTTGGATTCTTCCCTTTACAAGGATGTAGTGTCCTTCTTTATCGCTCTTAATCACTGTTGGTTTGAAATCTACTTGATCTGCCAAAAGGATAGCTACTCCTGCTTTTTTTCAGGTTCCTGTCACAAGGAGTATTGTTTTTCACCCTTTAACTTTCAATCTATGAGTTTCCTTTTGAATTAAGTGTGTTTCTTGTATGCAGCATATTGTTGAAATTTGCTTCTTGACCCTTTCTGCCAGTCTATTTCTTTTGATTGGTGAATTGAAACCATTAACATTGATGGTTATAACTGAAACATATTGACTAGTCATTGCCATGACTTTTTCTTTTTGTTGGGTTATCACCCTTTACACTTAATTTCTTGTCATGCCAGATGGGTTCATTCTGCTTTGCTTCCTGGGGTTGTGATCCTCAATGTCTGTTCCTAGGATATTGTGTAAAATTCTTTGGAGTGCTGGTTTGGTATTTACGAAGTTCCTAAGGTGCTCTGTGTCATGAAAGTATCTTATTTCTCCATCAATTTTGAAAGATAGTTTTGCAGGGTACATCAATCTGGGTTGGAGGTTGTTTTCTTTTAGGGCTTGGAATATGCCACTCCAAGCTCTTCTTGCCTTGATGGTTTGTGTTGAGAAGTCTGCTGTGATTCTGATGGGCTTTTCTTTGTATGTGATTTGTTTCTTTTCTCTGACTGCTTGGAGAACTTTGTTCTTCTGTTGAGTTTCTGGAATCTTAACAATTATATGCCTATGTGTAGATTTTTTCTGATTAAGGCTATTTGGAATTCTATATGCCTCACTTACCTGTATGTCAAGCTCTTTTCCCCTGCTTGGGAAGTTTTCTGCCATTATTTCTGTGAAGAGATTTTTTATGTCATCTGCACTGTCTTCTGTTTCTTCATTGACTCCAATCAGTCTTATGTTATTCTTCTTTGCATCATCTAGCAGCTGCTGGATTGATTTCTCATGTTCCCTTATCATTTTGAAGCACTTTTTCTTTTCCTGGTCACTAATTGCAATCTTATCTTCTCTATCTGAAATTCTGTCCTCACATTGGATCATTCTGCTGTGTAGACATTCAGTGGAGTTTTTCATGTCCTGGAAATCTATTTGCATCTGTTTTATGGATTCCATTTGTTTCTTATATTGGGATTCCATCATGTTCCTGAGCTCCTCTCTAGATTTATTGATCATGTCTTGCACTAGGGGGACAACTTCTCCTGTTATCTTAGAAATTATTTCTGATTTCATTTTTTTCCAGATCCCCTTTTGTTGCCTGTTCTGTGGGTCCAGGTGGTTGAGTATCACAGTGTTCCCTCTCATTTTTCATTGGGGTTGCTCTATGTGATCTGGAAGTCTGGTTTTCAGACTTATTTATGTGTTTTCTAATTTCAACTGGTGGGGGGGGGCTGTTAGTGCCTGCACGGATTACCTCCTCTGAACTGGAGACTTGGGACAGGGACCAGGTGCAATGGTAGGGATAGTGAGACAAAAGTCCTTTCCTGTTGGCTGGGAGCAGTGGGAGGGATGGTGGCCAGGAAGCCCCTTCCTCTGGACCATGAACAGTGGGATGGTGCTTCAGAGGCCCCTAACTCTTGGCCGGGAGCAGCAGGACTCAGTACCTGGTCTGGTGGTCTGGTGTCCTCTGCATCTTTGTAGTGTGGACTCAGGTGGCTGCCTGTTGCAGCAGGGTGATTCGGCATCTTCTGCATGACTCAGGACCTTGGTAGGGCATGCACAGACCTTCCTGTTTTCAGCGGGATGATTCAGTGTGTTCTGTGTGACACAGGACCACGGCAGGATGTAGGCAGGCCTGTGTGTCTGCAGTGGGGTGATTTGGCATCCTCCATATGACTCAGGACTTCAGCATGGCAAGGAGAGACCTGCCTGTATGCAGCAGGCTGATTTGGCATGTTCTGTGTGTCTCAGGATCATGGTAGGGTGCACACAGATCTGTGTGTCTGCAGTGGGAAGATTCAGTGTGTTCTGTGCAACCCAGGACCTTGGCAGGGCATGGGCAGATGTGCCTATCTGCAGCGGGGTGATTCAGCATCCTCCCCATGACTCAGGACCTCCGCAGAGCATGCACAGACCTGCGTGTGGGCAGCGCACAGAATTGGCATGTTCTGTGCAACTCAGGAAGTCAGTAGGGCATGAAAAGACCTGCCTGTCTGCAGCGGGGTGATTCTGCATCCTCCGCATGACTCAGGAACTCAGTAGGGAGTGCACAGACCTGCCTATGTGCAGCGGGCTGATTCGGTGCATTTTTGTGAATCAGGACCTGGATAGGACATGTACAGACCTGCCTGTTTGCAGCGGGCTGATTCGGCCACCTCTGTGCAATTCTGGACCTTGGTAGGGCATGCACAGACCTGTCTGTCTGCAACGGGCTGAATCACTGCATTTTTGTGACTCAGGACCTCGGGAGGGTGTGCACAGCCTGGCCTGTCTGCACCGGGCTGATTTGGTATCCTCCGTATGACTCAGGACATGTGTACCGAGCACACAGACCTGCCTGTGTGCAGCGGGCTGATGTGGCGTGTTCTGTGTGACCCAGGACACCAGCAGGGATTAGGCAGACCTGCCTGTCTGCAGCAGGGTGATTCAGCATCCTACACATGACTCAGGACCTCAGCAGGGCAAGCACAGACCTGCCTGTCTGCAGTGGGCAGATTCAGTGTCCTCCATACAACTCAGGAACTCAGAAGGGCATGCACAGACATGTCTGTCTGTAGTGGGCTGATTCAGCCTCCTCTGTGCAAATCAGGACTTTGCTAGGGCATGCATAGACCAGCCTGTCTGCAGCGGGCTGAAGTAGTGCATTCTTGTGACTCAGGACCTCGTTAGGGTGTGCACAGACCTGCCTGTATGCAGAGGGATGATTTTGTGCATTCCTTGTGACTCAGGACCTTGGTAGGGCATGCACAGGCCTGTCTGTCTGCAGCGGGATAATTTGGCATATTCTGTGTGACCCAGGACCTCGGCAGGGCATGGGCAGACCTACCTGTCTGCAGTGGGGTGATTCAGTGTCCTCCGTGTGACTCAGGTCCTCGGCAGTGAGTGCACAGACCTGCCTGTGTGCAGCGGGCTGACGCGGCATGTTCTGTGCAACTCAGGACCTCAGTAGTGCATGCACAGACCTGCCTGTTTGCAGTGGGCTGTTTAGGTATCCTCCATGTGACTCAGGACATCGACATTGTGTGCACCGCCATGCTGGATGGCATCAGGCTGATTTGGCATGTACTGTGTAACTCAGGACCTCGGTAGGTCATGGGGTGACATGCCTGTCTGCATCGGGGTTATTCGGCATCCTCTACATGACTCAGGACTGCATTCTTGTGACTCCAGACCTTGGTAGGGCGTGCACAGACCTGTCTGTCTGCAGCGGGATGATTTGGTGTGCTCCTTGTGAGTCAGGACCTCGGTAAGGCATGCACAGGCCTGCCTGTCGGCAGCGGGATTATTCAGTGTGTTCTGTGTGACACAGGACTTTGGCAGGGGTGGGCAGACCTACCTGTCTGCAACAGGGTGATTTGACATCCTCTGCACAACTCAGGACATTGGTAGGGCGTGCACATACCTCCCTGTCTGCAGCCGGATGATTTGGTGTGCTCCTTGTGAGTCAGGACCTCGGTAGGGCATGCACAGGCCTGCCTGTCTGCAGAGGGATGATTCAGCATTTTCTGTGTGACCCAGTACCTGGGCAGGGTGTAGGCAGACCTACCTGTCTGCAACAGGGTGATTTGGTATCCTCTACATGGCTCAAGACCTCCGCAGTGAGTCCACAGACCTGCCTGTCTGCAGCAGGCTGATTCGGTGCATTTTTGTGACTCAGGGCCTCGGAAGGGCATGCACAGACCTGTCTGTCTGCAGCGGGGTGATTCTGCATCCTCCGCATGACTCAGAAACTCGGTAGGGCATGCACAGACCTGTCTGTCTGCAGTGGGCTCATTCAGCGAGTTCTGTGAGACCCAGGAACTCGGAAGTGTGTGGGCAGACATGCCTGTCTGCAGTGGGGTGATTTGGCATCCTCTGCGTAACTCAGGACATTGGTAGGGCATGCACAGACCTGTCTGTCTGCAACGGGCTGAATCACTGCATTTTTGTGACTCAGGACCTCGGGAGGGTGTGCACAGCCTGGCCTGTCTGCACCGGGCTGATTTGGTATCCTCCGTATGACTCAGGACATGTGTACCGAGCACACAGACCTGCCTGTGTGCAGCGGGCTGATGTGGCGTGTTCTGTGTGACCCAGGACACCAGCAGGGATTAGGCAGACCTGCCTGTCTGCAGCAGGGTGATTCAGCATCCTACACATGACTCAGGACCTCAGCAGGGCAAGCACAGACCTGCCTGTCTGCAGTGGGCAGATTCAGTGTCCTCCATACAACTCAGGAACTCAGAAGGGCATGCACAGACCTGCCTGTTTGCAGTGGGCTGTTTAGGTATCCTCCATGTGACTCAGGACATCGACATTGTGTGCACCGCCATGCTGGATGGCATCAGGCTGATTTGGCATGTACTGTGTAACTCAGGACCTCGGTAGGTCATGGGGTGACATGCCTGTCTGTAGTGGGCTGATTCAGCCTCCTCTGTGCAAATCAGGACTTTGCTAGGGCATGCATAGACCAGCCTGTCTGCAGCGGGCTGAAGTAGTGCATTCTTGTGACTCAGGACCTCGTTAGGGTGTGCACAGACCTGCCTGTATGCAGAGGGATGATTTTGTGCATTCCTTGTGACTCAGGACCTTGGTAGGGCATGCACAGGCCTGTCTGTCTGCAGCGGGATAATTTGGCATATTCTGTGTGACCCAGGACCTCGGCAGGGCATGGGCAGACCTACCTGTCTGCAGTGGGGTGATTCAGTGTCCTCCGTGTGACTCAGGTCCTCGGCAGTGAGTGCACAGACCTGCCTGTGTGCAGCGGGCTGACGCGGCATGTTCTGTGCAACTCAGGACCTCAGTAGTGCATGCACAGACCTGCCTGTTTGCAGTGGGCTGTTTAGGTATCCTCCATGTGACTCAGGACATCGACATTGTGTGCACCGCCATGCTGGATGGCATCAGGCTGATTTGGCATGTACTGTGTAACTCAGGACCTCGGTAGGTCATGGGGTGACATGCCTGTCTGCATCGGGGTTATTCGGCATCCTCTACATGACTCAGGACCTCGGCAGGGTGTGCACAGGCCTGCCTGTCTGCAGGGGGCTGATTCAGCATCCTCCGCATGACACAGGATGTCTTCGGCAGGGCACGCGCAGACCTGCCTGTGTGCAGCAGGCTGACTTGTAGTGTTCTGTGCAATTCAGGACCTCAGTAGGGCCTGCACAGACCGGTCTGTCTGCCGCAGGGTGATTTTGCATCCTCAGCATGACTCAGGAACTCGGCAGCGAGTACACAGACCTGCCTGTCTGCAGTGGACTGACTCGGCATGTTCTGTGTGACTCAGGACCTCAGTGGGGTGTGCAAAGTCCTGGCTGTCTGCAGTGGGGTGATTTGGCATCCTCCATATGACTCAGGAGCTCGGCAGTGAGTGCACAGACCTGCCTGTCTGCAGCAGTCTGATTCAGCCTGGTCTGCTCGACCCAGGACCTCAGCAGGGTGTGGGCACACCTGCCTGTCTGCAGAGTGCTGATTCACCATCATCCACGCTACTCAGGACATCAGCATTGTGTGCATAGCCCTCCTGTTCACCAGCAGGCTGATTTGGCATGTTCTGTGTGACTCAGGACATCTGTAGGGCATGGCATGACATGCCTGTCTGCATTGGGGTTATTCAGCATCCTCCCCATGACTCAGGACCTTGTCAGGACGGGCACAGACCTGCCTGTGTGCAGCGGGCTGAATTGGTGCATTCTTGTGACTCAGAAATTCGGTAGGTTGTGCACAGACCGGCCTGTCTGCGGTGGCCTGATTCAGCATGCTCCGTGTGACTCAGGACCTCTGTAGGGCATGCACAGACTTGCCCGTCAGTAGCAGGCCGATTCAGCATGCTCTGTGTGACTCAGGACCTCGGTAGAGCAAGGGCACACCTGCCTGTCTGCAGCCGGGTGATTCAGCATCCTCTGTGCAACTCAGGACATTGAGAAGGCGTGCACAAACAGACTTGCCTGTCTGCAATGGGATGATTCCGTGCATTCCTTGTGACTCAGGACCTCGGTAGGGCATGCACAGACCTGCCTGTCAACAGCAGGATGATTCAGCGTTTTCTGTGGAACCCAGGACCTTGGCAGGGCATGGGCAAACCTGCCTGTCTGCAGCGGCCTGATTCGGTGAATTCTTGTGACTCAGGACCGCAGTAGGTTGTGCACAGACATGTCTGTCTGCAGTGGGCTGATTCGGTGTGTTCTGTGAGAAACAGGACCTTGGCAGTGTGTGGGCAGACCTGCCTGTCTGCAGAGGGCTGATTTGGCATCCTCTGCACAACTCAGGACATTGGTAGGGCGTGCACAGACCTGCCTATCTGCAGTGGGTTGATTCGGCATGTTCATTGCTACTCAGGACCTCAGTAGGGTATGCACAGACCTGACTGTCTGCAGCAGGGTGATTCGGTATCCTCCACATTACTCAAGACCTCGGCAGTGAGTGCACAGAACTGCCTGTCTGCAGCGGGCTGACTTGGCATGTAATGTGTGACTCAGGACCTCAGTAGGGTATGCACAGGCCTGAATGTCGGCAGCGGGATGATTCAGCATTTTCTGTGGAACCCAGGACCTTGGCAGGGCATGGGCAAACCTACCTTTCTGCAACAGCGTGATTCAGTGTCCTCCGTATGACTCAGGAACTCGGCAGTGAGTATACAGACCTGCCTGTCTGCAGTGGGGTGATTCGGCATCCTCTGCATGACTCAGGAACTCAGTAGGGCATGCACAGACCTGCCTGTCTTCAGTGGGCTGATTTGGTGCGTTCCTTGGTACTCAGGACCTCGGTAGGGCGTGCACAGACCTGTCTGTCTGCAGTGGGCTCATCAGGCGCGTTTCTTGGGACTCAGGAGCTCGGTAGTTCATGTACAGACTTCCCTGTCTGCAGCGTGCTGATTCAGTGTGTTCTTTGAGACCCAGGACCTCGGCCGGTCATGGGCAGACCTGCCTGTCTGCAGTGGGCTGATTCGGAGTCCTCTCTGCAATTCAGGACCTCAGTAGGGTGTGCACAGACCTGCCTGTCTGCAGCGGGCTCATTCGGTGTGTCCTGTGCAACTCAGGTCCTTGGTAGGCGTGGCCAGACCTGCCTGTCTGCAGCAGGGTGATTCTGCATCCTCTAAGCCTGATGTTTTCATTTTTAATTGGTTTATTTTATTAATTGTTAGAGTGTTTTAGTTCCTTGTATTGTTTATATATTAATACACTGTACAGTAAGCAGTTCACAAATCTATTCTCCCTTTCCGTCCGTTGTGTCTTTACCTTTCATTTCAGGCCCTCTGTAGTTCAATATACACCAGCTATTTCCATTTGCCGCCCTCACGTCAAAGTTTTCCATGGTAAACTCCCTTCTCAGACCCAGGCAGGTTTCTTTTTTTTCCTTTACTTGGGGGGACAATGCAGCCAACTAGCACTAGGTGGCGACATAAGCCCACGTTTTCCCGGGATCTTCTGCATCTGTGTAGCTCTGTGCTCTCCAGTGAGCTAGTAGGCGCCCTCAGTGGGGAGGCCTGGACCGCCCCCTGCAGGCCGCGCTGTGCAGAGGCAGGGCGTGAAATCCGAGCCCCCCAAAGATGGATGCTCCTTCCAGTACCTGGCAGGGCTTCCTGCAGAAAACCACTTTCTCCAGGTTCAGAGGTCCTCACCTGTGCGCAGGGGTCACCGTGCCCGCCACTGAGGCCAGGAGAGCAGGAGCCCGCCCTGCCTGCATGGACATGGATTGCAGCTTTGAAAGCTCTTTGTCAGAGAAGGGATTCTTGGGACTCCTCAGTGAGAGGCACCAAGGGATTTGTTAGGAGGAATGGAAAGAGTGCTCAGAGACTCCAGAGAGAGTTGCCTTGTGAGCCAGTGTGGTGGTTGCATTCATGGGGCCCAGTGACCCAGAGTGTGTAGGCCCCTCAGCTCAGATCCTCCATGAGCCAGCATCACTGCTTCCTGGAGGAAGGGGTGCAGTGCACTGGACAGGCTTATGTGTCTTTAAAACCTTAGGGAAAAGAGATTTTTGAGTATGATTCCTGGAAGGACAAAAGGCTTGCATAGCTGCAGTTCATCTTAAAAGTAAATTTTAAAAAAATCCTGATATCCTTGTCTCCTTCCTGCCTATTTAAAAAAAATTCTGACATATCTCACCAGGGACTGCACAGTTGCTGTGTTTAGCTCCGAGGCTCCAGGTGAAGTTTGCCTGTGGAAAGTTGTAATTGACTTGTGCAGAGGAAAGCCTGAATGCCACTGGTTTTGTTCTGGTTATTTTTAGTTGTTTAGATGTGCATGAGGTATAGGTTTTAGAATAAACCAATGGCTTCCTGTGCTCATTCATTCATTTAGTAAAACTAAGGGCAATCTCTATTCCTCCTCTATGCTTTGGAACATTTTGGGCCAGGCAGCTAATTTTCTACAAGGAGGGAAGTTTCTGGGAACTGCTGAGATGCCAACCACCTCTGTGTTCTTTATGCTCTTGTTCTCAGTGCAAATAAACATGGTTCAGCTCTTCCCTGTATCTGATGATGCCCGCACAGGGCCTTGTATTTAATCAGGGAGTCACTGGAGTGAGGAACTGAGATGAGGCCTTGGGCCTGTCTTGGGGTGGTCACTCACATGTCTTACCCCAGGAACTCCTGGAAATGAATGTTCTCCTTCTCTAAAAAATGCCAGTAGAACTGTGTTACAGTATCTCACTTTCTGTTCCTTCTAAACCTCAGTGCCAAAGCAACAGGAGTGAGCAATTAGAGTTTTCCAGTAGGCTTCAGGGTTCTCTGCTGGTCTCAGTGAGAAGTGATTCTCTTCTGGTGCATGACCATGCAGTACACCATGCCATTCTGATAACTTGACCATTGCTTTCCTCTGTGGACCCTCTTTCAATAGAGAAAGAGGAAGACATGGGATCCAGGTGACAAGGAACCCACAAGTAAAGGGACAATGGTGAAGGAGCAAGGGAGGAACCTTGCAGCCAAGCACAAGGGAAAGCAAGCAGGAGGACAGAGGTGGCAGGGGGGGAGGACAATGAAGAGGAAATTGAGAGAATTCTTAAAGTAGTCATTGTCTCAATAGGATATTTATTATTACAAAACATGTATATAACAGAGAAGAAAATTAAAGCAAAGAAAACAGATGTGTCATTATAGGAGGAAGAAAATGTGTTTCCTTTAAGCAGACAGAAGGATAATGTTTCTACTGAATCAGTCAACAATATTTATAACTTCTGGATAATATAAAAATGGAGTATTCATTTAACAAAAGTAGTGGAACTATCATTTTATGGGAATTATGATAAGAAGACTGAGATGTCCTATATTCAGTTGCAGGCTGAAGAGAGAAGGGAAGAGAGAAGAATTTTATTTAACTGACATTTTAGGGCTAAACTAACAGAGAAGGAAAGAGATCTGCTCCACATGCCTTTTCTATATATTGGAGATTTGCCATGAAGGTGAGATTGCATTCTGCTTGCAAAATCAACCAACCAAGAAACAAGAAGCACTTGTCTTGTCCATTACCCTCCTATGCCATGAGTTGCTGCATTGTGTTGTTCTGCTTCTCAGTCCACAGTCAGTGTAGGTTCACTGCACGTGATTTGTAATTTGTCTTCTTCAAAACGTCCTGTGAATTTCTGTGGCTTTTTAGAACCTAGGATGTAGGACAAAAATGAAGAAAGTCTCAGTGAAAATATATCCACAAGCAGAGCACATCAGAAACAGAAAGCTGCTTTCTAAAAATGACTCCCAACAAACACTGGAAGAGAAATCCTTCCCAAATAATCTGCAACCTGAACACAGGAACACAAATCTAATGACAATACAAGTCAAGGAGATGTCTCAAAAATTTTAAAACCCCTCAAAAGTTAATCTCACATGTACTGAAGTAGATAAAATTCCAGATAAGTAATTCATAAAAGTCATGGTTAAAATGATCAATGAGATCAAAGAAGAGAGAAATAAGCACCTGAATGAAATACACCAAACAATGCAGGAGATGAAAGACCACTTCATAGGTGCTGAGCTGGAATTCTAGGTGACTTGGGGTTCACCTGTGTGGATGTTTTGAACAATTGCATTTTCCTTCTTGAAGTTCATGGAAGATTGAATATTTGCATCACAAGTTCAAATGTTTGTTTTTGTTTGGTAATGGTGTAACTTAAGCCAAGTAATAATGAAGAACTTTTCCGCCTGCTTTGGTATTACATGAAGTCTATGAATAGGCAAGTCCTGGGTATGAAAGCTTTAATTTATCTACCTCATTTATTTTTATTTTTGTAGCCATAGTCTCTGTTTTCCTGTTTTATGACTGCTGAAGTATTCCAGGCTCCATCTTAAACCTAAGAGTTGATATACTGTGGGAAAAGCTGGATGTTCACGATGTGTTTCATTCCTTTTTTTTAAATTCCCTCTTGTACATGTAATAATATTGAGCAGATGGTGAAAAGTTTCTCTAACAGTTTAATGAGAAGGAGAAAAAAGACCCAGCTGCTGATAGAGAAGTCTTTCCCACTGCCGAAGCCCCTGGTTGCAATGAAGATTGAGACTGGTACTGTTACTCCAAGTTCTGTTGCTTAGTTATTGCACCTGACTTTAAGATCCAAAAAAGTTTTTGCCAAGTTGTGCCTTTCCGAAATTCTGGAATAGAAATAGAACACAATAATGCTACCTGTTTACACTGTGAAGCACATACTGTTATGAGAACCCCCACAGTGGCTTTCTCACTGTTGAGTTCAAAATGTCTTGTAACTGTATGATCTATGGAGAACCCCTGAAGTTGTACCTGCTGATGCTGTCCATCTATTGGAAAATAAATTTTGAATGCCCCCCCAAAAAAGAAAGACCACTTCAGTAAAGTGATAGGATTGCCAAAAATGAACCAAACAGAAATTCTGAAAATGAAGAATCAGTATGTCCAACAAAAAACTCAACTAAAACTTTTGGCTGTCAGAAAATTGAATCACAAGAAATAATATCAAGACTTAAACACAAGGTGGATATACTAGAACATTCAGACTTTATATAAAGAAGAAGGCTAAGAGTCAAGAGATTATTGAAGAGGTCCTGGATAAATATTTTTAAAAAGCATCTTGGTCTAGAAGAAAGTGATGAAATACAGGCTAATAGCATAGAAAATTTCTCCATTAAAATTAGTGCAGAATATTTCCAGACCTGGGGAGTGCAATGAATACACAAGTAAAGGAGGCATTTACAACTCCACCTAGACATGGCCAGAGAAGAATCTCTCCACAACAGATTGTAAGTAAAGGATGAATAATTCAGAACAAAAATATTTAAAGGTGTTACAGACAACTGACAAATCACCTTTAAAACCAAATCAAACAGAATAACAGTGTATTTCTCAATAGAAGGTTTAAAGGCCAGGAGAGCATGTTATGATGTATTTCATAGACTAAAGAAAATAATTGACAACTCCAATTACCATATACTGGAGACTACTGGTCAAAATCAAATAGGAAATAAAGACTTACTTTGATTACTACAAACTAAAGAAATTCATGTTCATTAATCTAAAATTGCATTCAATACTCAAAGTAATCCTAAACACAGGCAACCAACCATGAGGCCAATAAAATAAAACAACCATGAGACCAATAGACTGAATCTCATTGGGCAGATAACTAAATGAGAAACAAAAATGAATCAAGCACTAGAAAAACAAGATGAGAAGAATTACTATGTGCCTTTCAAAGATAGTGATTAATGTAACTGCTATTAACAATCCGATTAAAAGAAAAAGATTGGCAGATTGGATAAAATCAAGACCCAACTCTGTTACCTCTAAGAAATGTCCCTCACATACAAGCACATTCACCTGTTGAACGTGAAAGGATAGAAAGCGTTACTCCAAGCAGCTGGAGCCTGAAGCAAGATTTAGTAGTTATATTTTGAAGTAATAAGATAGATTTTGAACTAAAATGTGTCAGAAGAGACAAAGAAGACCACTAAATATTGGTAAAGAGAACAATGCATGAAGAAGAGAGAACAATTGTAAATACATGTGTGCTGATCATTGGCACAGTCATTTTTATGAAGCAAATACTATTTAATATAAAAGGACAGATAGGCCCAATAACTTTGTGAAGGACTTATATATATCTTACTCTCACAAATTGACAGGTCTTCTAGACAAAACAACAACAACAACAACAACAAAGAAACATCATAATTAAACTGTACTATTGACCTAATGGATTTTACAGGCATATACAGTGTTTGACATCTAACAAGAGCAGACATTCTTTTCAACAGCACAAGGAACTTTCTCCAAAGACGACCACATTTTAGGCCATAAAGACTCAGTAACTACAAAAGCAATGAAATAGTCTCACACATCCTATCAGATTTTAATGGACTAAAACCAGAAAACAATGGCAAAGAAAACCACTGAGACTACAAAAAACTTCAGGAATATTGAGTAATACACCTTTTTAAAACTATAATAGAAACTATGTCCAATAAATTTTGTCTGTATTTTACATAAGACAGGCAGAAATTTATGTAGATGAGAAGAAAGATAGATGGTTAAGGAGGGCCTAGTCATGCAGAATATTTCCTTAGAGCATGAAAGTCAGAGTTCAGTTGGGGAACAGTGTTCACAGTGCCAGATTAAGTAAATGTTTAAAAAAGATAAAATTCAGGCCTTTGGGTAGATAACCAGATGCTGGAACCACCAATATTTCAACAATATTTAATTCTTAAACTCAGCTCCCATATAGTCACCTATGTGTGTTCTTGCCCATGACTTAGGAAATACCATTTAAAAGTTGTCTTTCTTATTACACAAAGTCTGGAAGATTCCTTCAGTCCTGGTCATAGGGATGACCTCTCCTCCTTGCCCAGAATAGGAAGAAACCCACAACTTTTGGACACTGCTGACCCCATCTCCCATATTTTAGTTCTTATTTCCACTTTCTTTCTCACACCAGAGGAAAAAACTTGACAGTTAAAAATGGGTGTCTGATTTATTTCACTTAAGAGTATGGTCTCAATGTCCATCCATCTGTCTATAAATGTCTGAAGCTCACCCTTCTTTATGACAGAGAAGTATACCATTGTATTAAAAAGAACCACCACATTTCTTTATCCATGGTTGAAGGGCATTTGGGCTGTTTCCAAGATTTAGCTATTACAAACTGTGACGCTATAAACTTGGGTGTGCATATAACACAGTGGTATGATGCTTTAAATTCTTTCAAGAAGATAGCAGGAAGAGGAATAGCTGGGCCAAATGGAAGTTTTAGTTTTAATTTTTTTTTTTTTTTTGGTACTGGGGATTGAACTCGGGTCCTTGTGCAGCAGGCAGAGAAACAACTGATCTAAATCCCTGGCCCTCTAGTTTTAATTTTTTGAGAAATAACCACACTGATTTCCACAGTGGTTACACCAGTCTACAACAGTCTACCAACAGTAGAGACTGGTTCCTTTCCCCCCACACCCCCACCAGCCTTTTATATTAGTTGATTTCTTGATAGCAGGCATTCTTTCTGGAGTGAGGGGGAATCTCAGCATTTTTAAATTCCCATTTCATGAATGATCAGTGATGTTGAACATTTTTTCAATATTAATTTTCTTTTTCTACTTCTTAATCTGAGAAATATCTTTTCATGAGTAATACACTTGAAAAATCAGTGGATGACTGAAAAAATCAGAGGAGATATTGAAAAATTCTTAGGATCAAATAAAATAATGAAAACAATGTAACAGAAGGTGTATGGCACAATGGAAGGAATTGTAAGAGCAAAGTTTATAGGTATGAATGCCTACATTACAAAAAACAAGTAATGCTAAGAAAATAACCAAGTAACCAAATTATGCAGCTCAAGAAGAAGAATAAACCAAACCTGAAGTCAATAGAAGGAAAGAAATGATAAAGAGAAGAGTGAAAGTTGATGAGCTTGAGACTAACAGAACTTCACAGGATAAGTGAATCAAAGAGTTGGTTTTTTAAAAAGACAGAAAAGACTGATAAAACAGCCAAATTTATTAAAAGAAAGGGCTCAAATTAATAAAATTTGATATGAAAGGGGTGAAATTACAGTATTTATCTTTGAAATGCAGAAAACTATTAGAAACCATTTGGAAAATATATTCCAATAAATTTGAGAATGTAGAAGAAATGAATAAATTTCTACACACACAGAACATATTAAAGCTTAACAAAGAAGATATAAATATTTCAACAGATCTGTAATAAACAATGGAATTGATGCAATAGTTAAGATAACACCAAGTAAGAAAAACCCAAGACCTAGTGGATTTACTGATGAATTTTAACAAACCTTTAGAGAATAACTAAAACCAATACTCCTCAAACTTTTCCATGTACTAGAAAAATAGAATGCTTCCAAACTCATTTTCTGTAGCCAGCAGTACCCTGATATGAAAACTGGACAAGAACTCAAGAAGAAAAGAAAATAACAAATGAGTATTCTTGATAAAAATAAATGTTAAAATAGATGTATAATTCTTACAAACGGAATTCAACAACACTTTGAAAAGATCATACACTATGGCCAAGTTAGTTTCATTGTAGGGATGCAAGAATAGTTCAACATAGGTAAATCGGTAAATGTGATCTATCACATAAATAGAATCAAGTGTGAAAAGCACATCATCTAAGTTCATGCAGAAAATGACTTCCACAAAATTCAGCATCCTTTCATGATCAAAACCCTGATGAAAATGTGTACAAAATGATCCTTCTTCATACTGGAAAAAGCCATAGATGACAAATGCACCACTGACATCATAGATAATGGGGAAGAACTGAAAGCCTTTCCTCTAAAATCAGTAATGAGACAAAGGTGTCTGTTCTACCACTCCTGTTCAATGTGGGATGTGAAATTTTAGGCAGAACAATCAGGCAAGGGAATGAAACAAAACGAATATGAATACAAAAGTAAAAAGTCAAATTAACCCTAGAAGACTCCCAAAAAACTTTTAGATCTGATAAACAAATTCAACAAATGCTCAGGATATGACATCAGTAAACAAAATTTCATATTTCTTTTTTTTTTTGTACCAGGGATCAAACTCAGGTCCTTGTGCTTCCACAGCAGGTGATGAAACCACAGAGCTAAATCCCCGGCCCAAAATTTCATATTTCTATACAACAATAATGAAACCACTGAGAAAGAAATCAATAAAACAATTCTATTCACAATAGCTTCAAACGTAATTGTATGAACTGGAACCAAACTAATCAAGGAAAGGGAAATACTTCTGTAAGGAAAATTGCAGAACTCTGAAAAAAGTTGAAAAGGATTTTAGAAAATAGAAATTCCTTGTTCATGGATCAGAACTAATATTTTTTAAATGGCTGAATTACTAAAAATCTATGGATTCAATGCAGTCTCTATTAAAATATCAAGAACATTCTTCACAAAACCAAAAAAAATTCCAAAATTCATATGAAATGAAAAATATCCAGAATAAGCAAAGAAGTCCAGAGCAAAAAGAGCAATGTTGGAGACATCACAATACTGCACTTCAAGTTATACTGCAAAGAAATAGCAAAAATCCCCAACATGGTACCAGGACAAAGACAAAAATATAAACAAAATGGACTAGAGCACAAGACAAACAACCTCTTAGATCTATACATGAAATTTTGACAAAAAAGCCCAAAACATACTGGAGCTATCCAGCCTCTTTAAAAAATGATGTTGGGAAAACTTGAGAGCCAGATGCAGAAAATTGAAGCTAAATCTATTATTTTTATTTTTATTTATTATTATTATTATTTTTTGTACCAGGGATCTAACTCGGGACTTTGTGCTTTCAAGGCAGGTGGCAGAACCACTGAGCTACATCCCTGGCCCTGAAGCTAAATCAAATCAAAGTGGATTAAAGACTGGATATGAAACCAGAAATTTAAAAATACTGGACGATAACAGGGGAAACACTTGAAGCCATAGGGTCAGGAAAAGACTTCCAAATGAGAGCTCCAATAGCACAGGAAATATTGAGAATCAACAAATAGGATTACATAAATTCAAAAGCTTTTGAACTGCAAAAGGAATAACCAACAGAGTGGAAGAAAAAACCTACAGAATGGGAGAAAATATTTGACTGGTATTCTTCTAATAGAAGACAAATATCTAGAATGTATAAAATACTAAAAAGTTCTTTAAAAATGACCCAATCTTCTCAGCCATAAAAAATGAGAAGTTAGAGACATTTATAGCTAAATGGATCCACATTGAGGAAATATTCTTAAGTGAAATAAATAGGACACACATGTGTAAATACCGAATAGTTTCTCTAGTGTGAGAAAGTGAAAATTTAAATAAGGACTAAAAGATATAATAGATAAGGTGAAATAGGAAAAAAAGGGCAAAGGAGAAGTTATAATAGATAATGTGAAATAGGAAGAAAGGGCAAAGCAGAAGGGAAAGTGGGAGGGGTAGGGGAAAGGAAAGAAGGGAATGCAATTAATATAAGTAAATGGAAAAATGGAGACAAAGTCTTTGTAAATAGGGAGGGATGGAGTGGTTAAAGGAAGGGGAGAGGAAGGGGGAAAAATAAGAGTCAAAGGAGATTATGTAAAGGTACAAAATTTCCAATGATGAAGGTCATTTTATTGTATACCTCAAATGTACCAATGATTAAAATGAATAGGGGAAATGGGCAGTAAGGGAAAGGAAAGAAGGGAAAGGAAAAATTAAGAGAAATGGAAAAAATGGAAACAAAGTCCTTGTAAATAGGGAAGGGTGGAGGGGTGAAGGGAGTGCAGGTAATGGGTAAAAAATAAGAACCAAGATCCATCATGTAAAGGGACAAGTTGCCAGTGAGATGTTTAACTGTATTGTATACCTAAAATGTACCAATGAAAGAATTGTTTTAAAAGAAAAGAAAAATGACCCAATCAATATATGGGCAAATGGACTGAATAGAGACTTCTCAGAAGAAGCAAAATGGTCAATAAATATAGAAACACATCTTTAGTTACTAGGGAAGGGCTCACCTTACCCCAGTCAAAATGGCTACCATTAAGAATATATTTTATTATTATTATTTGGGGGTGTAGTGGGGATCGAACTCAGGACCTTGCACTTTTGAGGCATGCAATGGCACCACTAAGCTAAATCCCTGGCCCTACCATCAGGAATATAGAAAAGGATAAGCTCTGACTTGGATCTAGGGAAAGGGAATCCCCCTACATTATTGAGGGGAAGGTAAACCAGTGAGATCATTATGGAAGTCAACGTGAAGATTTCTAAAAAAACTAAAACTAAAAATACCATTGATTCAGCTATAACTTTCCCAGTATGCACCTGAAAGAATTTAAGACACCATATATATGTGCATATCTTTTTTAGAGTGGCACAATTCTCAATAGCTATGTTGTGCAAATGAATTAGATGCCCATCAACAGATGAATAAATAAAATATGATTTATATACATGAACATTATCTAATCATAAAGAAAAATGACCTCATGTCATTTGCAGGAAAATGGATCAAATTTGAGACCATGATTGTAGATAAAATAAGCCAACTCAGGAAGTTACATATCACAATTTCTCTCATATGAAAAATAGACAAATAAATTTTAAAAAACCAAATAAAATAAAGGAGAGTTATCAGGGAATGAAAAGGTAGATTTTGGGAAATTGAGAAAAGGATCTGTAGTGGAGTGACTAATGATCAACTTGTAACCCCTAGCTGAACTGAATCCATGTGGTCTGGGTGTGGAAGATCCATCTGAGGATTGTTGCCAATTATCAAAAAAAAAAAAAAAAAAAAAAAAAAAAGAACTGGAGGGGAAGATCTTGCCCTGTTGATTTTCTAGGAGAGCCTTGCTGTGAATGGTTTTCCTGATACAAACCAGGCTGTTCCTGTCAGAGGAGAAGCTTGGGGCCTCGCTATCACTGGGAATGTCTGCTGTTTTCATCAGGGGAGCTCTGATCTTCACCATGAGCATCATTTCCTGGCTCCAATGTGGATCCCTCAGCTTGGGGGAACAAATCCTTCATTTCACCAGTGTAGGTTTTCTGGATTCCATCAGTGGCCTTTGGGCCTTCTCAGTGCAGATCCTCAATATGGACAATATGAGACACTTCCCTGGGCTCTAGGCCACTGGCTGGACCCATGGAGGACATTGCCTTGGACTCTAAGCCTGTAGCTGGACTTGTATATGATATTGCTGTGATTCAGGCCCTTAGCTGGATCCTTTCAGCCTCTAGTGAATAGTTAATCTCTTGCACTCCATTGCATTTGACTTTTAGGGTAATTAGCATAATATAATCTTCTAAATTATGTGTTCTGTAGTAAATGTGTCATCTTAACAAAACCCTGACTACAACAGGATCAGAATGAGTGGGTAGAAAATGGGGGGGGTAGTAATGGAATTTAAAATAATAAAGATATGATACATAAGGAACTTCACCATTCTGTATTACTAATAATATTAATATATACATATATGAATAATATGAAATAGCTGCAAAGATTCTCAAGAAAATCTTTCCCATTGTAACTCTTTGGATAAGATTTTTCTTCAAGTTTAAAACTCTAGTATATACTTAAATTTAGTATATGTTTAAAGCTCTACACTTTGATTACATCTGTATATACAGAAATAGATCTCATAAAAAAGAAAAAAATTTTAATCAATTAAATGAATGAAATAATCATACAGAAAGTTCTCATATGAGCTATGATTTTTCCAAGTGTTTGTGGAGCAGTTGCAGAGTGTACAGAGCAGGTACAATTGCACTTAGGTGTTTGGACACCCAAGCCTGAGTCTTCAATCTGGAGCATACCCAGAATGCACTTGGTGTGGAGATGATTCTGATTATGGTGTCACACTGAACAACACTACCTAACCAAGATCCAGGAGAGAGCTTCCCAAAGCTTAAGAGACTGAAGATCAGGCTTGAGTGATGCCCATGGCCATGAGCAGTGGAGGTGGTTTGAGACTCAGATCAGCTGTGCTCTCACACACAGAAGGCAGCCCCCTATTAGAGCTGCTGATGCCAACAGACACTTGTGAGATCAGAAAATGCCTGATGGCAAAGGACAAGGACAGGATGGTCACCTTCAGGTGTTCAAAGTCACCAGTTAAATGATTCCACTGTCGTGTGTTTGTACGTGTGTATGTATGTCTGTTCTTTAACTCTGCAAATGATGCACACCCTTTTAAAGAATAAACCAGGAGCAATATTCAAAGACAGTCATATGAGCCACAGGCAGAATGATGATGTCAGCATGTCCTATAGTGCCCCCTTTTGGGGAGGTCTAGATGACTGCAAATACCAACCTAGTGATTGTGGTTATTGTGGAGACAGATCAGCAAATCAAATCAAAAAGAGTAAATTCAAAAGTATGAGGCACAATTACAAATGTTCATGGCTGCAGTGCCTGAGATATAAACTAAGAATCCAGAGATTCCTCGCTACATGTAGAGAACCCACATAAGAACACCAAAGGGCCACATGGCAAAGGCAGAGCCCTGGCCTCAAGGAACAACAGCTACCTACTGGTTCAGAGCACCTGTCCTAAGAAGCCACTCCCATTCTTGACATCAGATTAACTCTTATCAAGACATAAATGGTCACCCTGAGATTGAATATCATGCTCACAGGAGCACTGCCTGAAAAGGAAAAGGCCAAGATTCAAACTCAGATGTGTTTCCTTCCAAGCAAGGGGCTTTAATTCCATTAAATTGCTTCTGAACATGGAGTATGGGGTAAAAATAATCAAATACAAATTAAATATTAATTGTAGACTACACATTCTAAACATTGAATGTTGAGATATCACATATAAAGATAGGAGATTGGGTATTTTAATAAAATCTACTAAAACATATAGGAGATTTACTCAGCACAAGAAGAATGCTTAGGGGAGGGACCTTTTTCCACACTAAATGGAAACCCAACCATCTGAAGGCCATTCCAAAACCCAGACTACAGAGGGAATATTTTAGGGGCAGGTCTTAATCTTAGCATTTGAAAGTGAAAGGTTGTCACTTTATGATGCCAAAATCAATTTGTGTTATCTAAGAAGCCCCATTCAGGCAGGGATGTTGGTTTTATAATTTTTAATTGCCAACAAAGACCAATTCATAGAAACAAAGAGATGTTGAATGTCTATTGCATGCTTCAATTATAGGCATTGGAAATCATGACTCTGCAATGTTTTCCTCACGGAAGTAATGGTAATTCTGTAGTAGTTACGGTAAAAGTTTCTGTTGAGACTATCTTGTGTTGGTTGTTACTGTATATAATTGTAGTTAAAATGATGAATGCTTGTTCTTTGCTAGGCACTCTGTAGAGTCTATCTCATGGGTAACCTGAGGGAAGGATTACATGGGATTCATTAACCCACTCCCAACTGAGGGGGTGATCAGATCCTTTCCTATGTTCAATTTCTCCACTACCTTTAAAAAATAAAACATCTAAAGCTTTGTACTCTACTCATCTTCTCAGCTTCTACTCCTTTTTTTTTGTACCTTGAATGCACTCCAAGACTATCTCCACTGAAATTGCTCCATTAGTATCTCAATTGATTTTTCATTTGTAAATACAAATATCTCATCTCGTTTCTCATTTTAATCCAACAAAAAATGCTCTTGTATCAGTTGATTGTTCCCTCCCTTCATACATACCTTCTTCATTTGTGCCTCTGAGCATATTTATTACCTCACCAAACCTTATCTCTTGCTCTATTTGTTTCTCATTTGACCCCAATTGCTTCAAGTCTGAATCTGAAACTTCTTCCTATAAGGAAGTGATCTCAGCTACTTTGGATGTCCACCTGAATCAACTAACCTTATGACGTTAGAGAATCTTTATACCCTGAAAACTACCAAATGCATTTCTTGAGTTTAGAAATCTAATCTGGACTCTACTTGACTTGATATATGACTACACATCAAATAGGACTGTAAAAATTACCTTGACAGCAACTGAATTCCTATAAAGCAATTTATCTTACCTAGCACTGTAGACGTTTTCAAAACTTTGGGAAATAAAACTCCATTTTCCATTCACTTACACCAAAAATCAATGTTTTCCCTTCTTTCCACATTTATTCCCAGCATATATAAAATACATGAGCTAATCTTCTTTGGGCTCCACCCCATGCCAGCTACTTTCATTTCTTTTCTTTGAAGCTTCCAATATTTTCTTCCTGCATCCATATTTGTTCCCTGTTCTTTTCTCTGCCCCTAGACATAGGGAGCCTTTAAAAATGTACATCTTATCATCTCCACTTCTATGAAAATCTCTACAGATGTTCTTTCCACCACACTCATAACTGAACCCAAAGTGCATCCATACCATATGCTCTTGTGGAGTCACACAACACTGGGAAACTTGATATTTCTGGCTTGGGGACATGGAATGTTGTGTTCAGAAACTCATAGAAGTGCATGGAAGTGTTCTCTGATGTTAAATGTTTGAGTCTATTCCCCTTGAGCATGTGTGTAGTGATTGATGCTCATTCACAGTTGGTTCCATTCAATTCATGCACTGCTTGTTGTGGCTGAGTATTTGACAACTGCTTTACCCAGCCCAGAAGATTCCTAAATGATCAGAGCATCTACAGTTCATTGGTATTAATTCCTACTGAAAACCATGATTAAATTGTGTGATTTATCTTTTTTCTCTTTTACTATGTTCATATGAAATAACCACAGAATATTTGGTACCCCAAATTTGGTAACTGTTAATTTTTTGTTTTGTTCAACCAAGAGTTAATTTTGAGGGAGACCTGGATCATGGTGGAAGGATTCCTGCTAACTCTGCTATTTTTGTGTTTCCCTTAGAAACAAGAATCAAGAGCTGATGAATACTTTCATTTTGTGATAAATAGTTTTGGTAATTTGCTCACAGTCTCTATGCAATGAGTGAAACATTCTCCCACTTTTAAGAGCAAGAATCCAAATGAAATTAATCCCCTTCATGTTCAATAGAAAGTTCACTGTGATAGCTGTTGAAGTGGTCCCGGGTGGATCAGAGCTCCCACAGGAGGCTCTTGGGGAAACGCATTCTCATGTCATTGAATCTCTAGTTGCTGCCTGTTCCTACTTTCTGAGCTGAAGAGCAACATATGAATATCCCCTCAGATGCCCCCATGATGTCCTTGTTTCTGAGGCTGTAGATGAGCAGGTTGAGCATGAGAGTGACAATGGTATAGAAGGCAGATATGATCTTGTCTTGCTTGGGTGTGTTGAATGACTGGGGCAGCACAAATGTGTAGAATGCAACCCTGTAGAAAATGCTGACGAGTCAGGTGGAATGAACAAGTGGTGAATCCCTTCTTGCATCCCTCTGTGGAGTGCATGTGGTAGACTGTTAACAACATGACAGTAGGAGGTGGAGATGATGCAGATGGGGATGAGCAGCATAAGCGTGTAACAGATGTACATTAGGGTCTTTTACAAGGACATGTCTGAGCAGGCCAGCTTGAGAACCTCACAGAAGAAGTGGTTGATGTTGTGGGAGCCACAGTAGGGGATGTTCATGGTGATGGAAATGAGCAGAAAGCCATCCAGAGAGCCACCAAACCAGGCCCCAGCAGGCAGCAGAAGGCACACCCTATGGTTCATCAGAACTGGGTACCTAAGAGGATTGCAGAGAGCCACATAGTGGTCATAGGCCATGAGCTCCAGTACGAAGAACACTGAACTTATTATAGCCAAGTAGAGGAAGATCTGGATGCCACAGGCCACAAAGGAGATGATTTTCTCTGTGGAAACCATGTTCACCAGGATCTTTGGGACCATGTTGCAAATGAAAATCATGTCCATAATGGAGATCTGGCTGACCAGGAAGTACATGGGAGTGTGGAGTTGAAGGTCCACCTGAATCAGGAATACCATGGTCTTGTTTGCTGTTATGCCCACTACAAAAGAGGAAGATGACTGTGAATGCAATCCCTGTAGCCTCACTGTTCACCAGAAGCCCCAGCAGTGGAAAGTCAGAGCAAGAAGTTGTGTTTCTCACTGACATTGCTGCCTACACAGCTGCAGGGAGTAGGGGCACAGGAAGACCAGGAAGGAAAGCAAGACCAGGTGCATTCAACAAGGGGATGATCTTGCAGTGGAGGACAATGCACAGGGTGAGGGTTGGGATGAAATATTCCAGGGTAGAACACTAGAGAAAAACAAAAGGAAATGTGCCATACAGCGGTAATGGCAGCAATGTCCCCTGATGGAGATCAGCCCTTATTTTGTCTGTGTTCTCTCCTCTAGGCATAGTTTATATAGTTTATGGTGACTGTATGGTACAAGTAGTGCACATCATGACTGCAGCAGAGTTTTGACCACCTATGTTCATTCATCATTTTTTACATCCATAGTAGGTCTAAGTGAAATCTGTATAGAGAACTATATGATTGCTTCACTAATTAAATGGCTGAGCATGAGTAAAATGAATAAACTAGGGAGTGAAGAGTTAGAATATTCACAGGTGCTCGTGCACTATACCTTCCCTATCTTTCCTTTTTTTTCCCACATTAACTTTTTTGGTACATTTTAGGTATAAAATACAGTTACATTCATCATTGGGATTTTGTACCATTACATGAGTCCCTTGACTCTTCTTTTTTCCCCTTCCCCTGCACTCCCTTCACACCCTCCAACCTTCCCTATTTGCAAAGACCTTGTTTCCATTTTTTTCCTCTTCTCATATTTTTCCTTTCCTTTTTTTCCCTTCTCCTACCCCTCCCAATTCCCCTGCTCTTTTAGAACTTTTCATCCTGTTACACAATATCAGTTATACATTTTTTAAATTACAATATTAAGATCTAGGAGACAGTACCACAGATTTTACAGAATTTAAAAGGATATAGAAAGCATATTACAAAAGTCTTTTTTGAAATAAATTGACAACTTCTAAGAAGTAACTTGGAAGACAAATTAATGAAACTAACTCTGGAGGAAATATAAAATTTGAATAGCACCTATTAAAGAAAGTATATTCCTAGCTTGAAAACCTACCTATAGGACAACAGTAGGCTCATAAACATTTTAACTGATAAATTATATCAAACGATTAAAGCAGAAAAAAGAAGGAACACTTCTCCCCTCATTTTAGGAACTCAACATTGTGCTAATCCTAAAACTGGATAAAGATAATAGAAGAAAAAAGTATGAATATAGATAAAAATTTGTTTAACAAAACAAACTATTAGAAGTCAGATCTGGCAAGATGTAGAAAGTGGTTTTCTTATAGGCATAGCAGTGTTGGTTCATCATTGGAAGATCCACCCCCAAAAGTCATCATTTTAAAAGAGGAAAGGAAAAAGCCATATGATCCTGTCACTAGTTGGAGAAAAAGTATGGGACTAAATTCTACAGCTGTTCATAGTAAAAGCTATCAGGAGACTAGAAGTAAAACAGAAACTTCTCAACAGATTAAAGACATGTACTTCATACTTCCAGCGAGAACGCCTTATGTGAATGGAGAAGATACAATGCTTTCTCCTTAAAGTGGGGAACAAGGGCAGATATGATTACTCTTTATCTATCCATTAAACTTTGAAGCCTAATCCCCACCAAAATAGTCTGGCAATAAAATGACACAACTAGGATAGGATTGGCAAGGCAGAAGCAAAATCTTTGTAGGTAGATGAAATGATCATCTACAGAGAAAATACTAAGAAATCTCTAGGAGCCCTACAACTTGTACTTGAATTTAGCAGTATTAGAAAACACAAGGTATATATAAAAATTTAGGTATGTGTATAGTTGCTATAAATGAAGAATTGGATATTGAAATTTAAAAGTTATGTAGGAGTACAAAGGACCTAGAAAAGTAAAAAGAAAAAAAAGTTTTTGAAGATATTTAGTACCTAATTTTAAGACTTCCTCAAAATCTACAATAATCAAGGCACTGTTGGTGTAATGAAAGACATATAGATCATTGGAATAAAAGAGAGAATCTAGAAATAGAAACACACATATATGGTCCACTGAGTTTTGAAAGATTATTTAACATTAGCATTTTATAGAATATAAACTCAATTCAAGAGCCAAGGAAGAGATATTGTCTTCAGCAAACAGCACTAGAACACCTGGTATGCATATATAAAAAATTAACCTCAACCCTTTTTGTCCATACATGAAAATAACTTGAAGGTATCTATGAACCTAAATAAGAAAGCCTAAAAGTATAAAACTTTAAGAAGAAATTATAAGTGAAAATATTTATGAATTCAGGGTAGGCAAGATCTACCTAGGATACAAAAAGCATGATATGTAAAAGAAAAAAATTGATAAATGAGATTCCTTCAAAATTTAGAACTTATTTGACATCATTAAAATGAAAAGTAGTCTTTAAACAGACCATATTTACATTGCATATAACCTATGAACAGAATATATAAATAATTCTTAGAACTCATTTGCCAAAAAATCACATGAGGAGAAAGTCAGTGTGACACTGAAACACTATGTGGAAGAGTCATAATGGAGTGTGAGGAACTGCTTCCTGGTAGGGGTCAGTGTGGAGGGAGAAGCTGGAGGAGTAGCTGATGGGAGCAGCTGAGTCTCCTGCTGGGATTGCTAGTCAGCCAGGAGGCTGCTAGGAGGACAGGCCCTTGTGGAAGCAGAGGGGCACTGCTGATATCTCTTCACTCATAAACCACAATGGACAAGTTTTCAGATCACTCATAGTTTCCAAACACAGACCAACTTCCCCAAACCTCAGCCTTCCAACTCCCAAGCCTGCCCTACAGAGCTGGCCCTGGTGACATGTGGAGTCTCCACACAGAGGGACAGTTACCCTCAAAGAGAATGACCAGGCCCCATGTCCTGGTTTGCAAACTATTGGCAGAAAGCACCAGTCTTCATAAAGCAGTTACCATCCCAAGAACAGGCACTTCCCCAGGGCCATCTGCAGGACCTCGGGCCCATCCATGTTCCTCAGGCTATAGATAGGTGGGTTGAGCATGGGCGTGAGGATGGTGTAGAAGACGGACACCACCTTGTCCTGCTCAGGTGTGTGGTAGGAGTGGGGCAGTACATAGGTGTACATGGCAGCCCCATAGAAGAGGCTGATGACTACCATGTGTGAGGAACAGGTGGCCATGGCCTTCTGCCAACCCTCAACCTAGTACATGTTGCACATGGCCAGCAGGATGTGGGTCTAGGAGACCAAGATGACAGATAAGGGGATGAGCAGCATGAGGATGCTGCACACATACATGGCTGTCTCGTAGACCAAGGTGTCACTGCAGGACAGCTTCAGGAGAGCAGGGACATCACAGAAGAAGTGGTTGATCTCCGAGGAAGCACAGAAGGGGAACTGCATGGTGACTGGGGTCAGCATGAAGCTATCCAAAGAGCCACCCAGCCAGACTGCCACCATGATCAGCAGGCAGACACTGCAGCTCATGCACACTGGGTAGCACAGTGGGCTGCACACTGCCACATTATGGTTATAGGCCATGAGGCTCAGCAGAAAGAACTCGGCCCCTGCCAAGGTCAGGTAGAAAATTGCTTGGCTGTGCAGCCTGTGAAGGAGATGGTCAGCTGGCCCATGGCTTGGTCCAGCCGCATCTTGGGCATGAAGATGGAGATGTACAGGTTGTCCATGAGGGAGAGCTGGCTGAGCAGGAAGTACATGGGCACGTGAAGCCAGGGGTCCAAGTGGATGATCATGATCAGGGTGGTGTTGCTAGCTATGGAGATCAGGAAGACCAGCAGGATGAGCACAAAGATTAGCCAGGGGACCCTGGTGCGGCTGAACAACCCGAGGAGGACAAAGTCTGAATACATGGAGTAATTGCCCCACTCTCCAGTCCTGTAGGTGACACAGTAGAGAGAGGGTGGGAGACCAAGTTGGGGAATATCAGGTGATGTGGTCATGGGCAGTTCAACAGATTTACAGATGTTATTCTCATTTTAGAAAGCTCAAATTTTAATCCCCAAAGAGCATCCTGAGCAGGACTGTGTTATGTCAAGTTACACCACCATTCCCTCAAGAATTCACTCAAGAAGGATGTGCTATTTGCTGACTATCACTGGCTGACTACCCCTAAGAGGTCACAAGGAAGCTTGTCTATAACTATGGTTTATGGGGATTAATTCTCTCTCTCTCTCTCTCTCTTTGTCTCTCAAAATAGCACCTTGAAACTGATACACAGAAACCAGTAAAAATTGAACCACTGCAAATAAATAGAAATGGAACAGTAAATGGCCTGATGATGCCTCCTCCCCTTTTCTGCACATTAGACTGTAGCTTTTACACTGAGAATCCTGAGTCAGAGCCACCCAGCAGGAACATGTGTTTTGCCTATGGAAACATAGTCACATGGATTTTTACCAATTTATGTTATTCTTGACAAGTTTTTAAATTGTAAAATTCAATTGTTTAACATATTTTCTAGGTATTTGTTTCTTAATGATAATGATTTCATGCTGAAGAATAAACAACAAGAGCTATGAGTTGTGAGAAGAAATGAAGTTACTTCAAAAACAGCAGAAAACAGTTATCAAAGGAAAAAATCACACATATCAAAGGGTATTTATTTTCCCTCCTTTATCAAAAAATGCTACTGCTTATTAACATAAAACTTAACATGATTAACTGAAATGAGAGTAATAAATAATATATAAGATTTAGTAAAAAGAAAAGATGACTTGATTTAAATACTACTAGATGATATTGTCTCTCAAGAGACTTTACTCTTACGAGCTAGATTATAAATATATATTTTACCACATTTGTAGGCTGCATGGACAATGTCTCTTGGCATCATGTGGGTCTCCATTATCTACTATGGTAACCAAGAGTTCTACAAAGCCATGGAGCCCAGGAAACATGACTTCAAACCTGAGATGAGCTATAGCTATAAATCACATTAAAGATTCAAAGACATTATGAATAAAGGTATATAATTATCTCATAAAATTTCTAATTACATGTTAAATCATAGTATTTTGCTGTATTTTGCTAAACAAATTAGTGTGACCTGCTCCTTGTTGCATTTTTAATGTAGCTACTAAAACAATTTAAATGACCTCTGGAGTCCCCATAAGGTTCTACCGAAACTTCTGGTATAGGAGATTCTTTCCCAAAACATGACAACACCAAGTATGTTCATCTAAGCAAGTTCCCCAGAATTTAACACACCCAAAATGTATGTGAACTTGAGCAAAAAGAAGTATGTGCAATGCCAAATTAGAAAAAATAATGTTACTATCTGGGTGTGAGCCCACTTGTTAAAAGTAAGAACACACCAATTGGGCCAGGGATTTAGCTCAGGCCAGGGATTTAGCTCAGTGGTTTCATCTCCTTCTGCACTAGTGCAAGGACCCAAGTTCAATCCCCAGTACCAAACAAAAAAAAAGAACACATGCACTGTGGAGAATTTCATAGATATTAAAATTAACTTCCCCCAAAATGTTGCAAAATACTGGAGAACTGCTTTATCCATTCTGTAGGTCAAAATGCTCATGTCTGACAGGGTTGAGACTCATCTGGGCAGTGGCTTCTGCTAACTAGTGGTTGTCTCTTCACTCTGTCCAGTTTTCCAGTGACCCAAAGCAGACATCAATCCACCCATTCCATTATTATTTCCTGAGCCACACTAGGTAAGTCAGAATTTTAAGTTCTGAATGAACCTAAAACAGCACATCATACTTGCCTTCAAGAAGCCTAGAATTGAACTGTGCATGGCCTGAGGTGGACACTGTGAGTGGTTTGAATGAAGAATTCCAGGGCTCTGAGCCCTCCCTTGCTGGTAAGTAATAGAGAAGAAGAGGGCAGAACACTTCAGGTAAAGGACAGTGGAGGTCATGAAAGCTGGAGCCCCTGCCTGGTCCATGAGAAATTCACCCAGGGCCAGCTGGCTGAATAATGAATATGTAATGGAAAAAAGTAATTTCTCTGCCAGACTTTCATTCATGAGACCTATGCTATGTACACTTTTCAACTTCCTCATTGTTGAAACCTTTCCAGCTCTACAGCAGAGCTTTTCACCAGCTGTTTTTCTGATGTGCATCTTTGTTCACTCATGGTGTGTAACCACAGGGGAAATTAAAACCAAGCACTCAGCAAAACCTCAAGATGGAGCAAATTAAGTGCCCACCCAGCCCTGTCTTCACAATTTAATTGGCTTGTTGTTACTTCCCTGTAAATTCCAAAGATGGTGGGTGGTCATTGGAGACCAAGCACAGTTACTGCTACTGGCTGCGGGGAATGCTAACCTCCAAGTGGGATGAATTAGGACATGGATGTCCCCAGGCCTGACCATGAACATCCTGAAGCTGAAGGTTGCTGATGAGACTCTGGAGATCTCCTTAGCATTCCTCACAAAGGGAAAGGAGAGTTTCACATTTTAAGAGCATCTTGCTCTCACTGCCGGTGTTAATTCATTTCCTGTATTCAAAAAATTTCAAATAGGATAATGACACTAAAATATTCATGCACAATAAGAAATAAAAGGACCAACTGGATACACCATGCCTCTATATAGAAATGGTAATGTCTATGAATAATTTTTAAAATTTGATTTAGGGGTGCCAGCAATATGGACAAGCAGCCTGCTACTGAGCTGCACCCAGCACTGTGTGTAGCCTTGGACTTCAGTGCACGTTCACTTTCCCATATACCTGATAGTGTTTAATACATGGTCTCTGTGTGTGTGCAGTATCTACTCAGAATGTTGTTGTGGTTGATGATATCCCATGCATCTTCTTAATTTTTTCTCAGTTGACATTGCTCACAATATATGATATTGTGAAGCTAGTCCTCTTGATGGGCCATGGAAGGGATTTCCATGGGCTTTAGCAGTACCTCACCAAACTGTTAGACAAAGCTACTGGTCAGTGATTCCAACCAATAACCAAGCACACACGTGGCCTTGTGCTTGCTCCTGCATTTAGCAGTAGGATCTAAAATTCTATTACAAAGAAACTAGAATATACATATATATGCATATATATGTATTATTATAACTTATTTTGAGATTTGATCGTTCATGGCATCTACTCTTTGGTATATTCAAGATTTCTCAAAATTAGCATATCTTCTTTATAGAATGAAAATATTCTGTTGTGTGTAATATTTGTTGCAACTATTTTACAACAAGTATTGCTTATAATTATGAATTTAATTTCTAGGCCAAGAAAGTTTTAAATATCTAGGTAGATAAAATATTTACTTTGTCATTTTGTACTCTGAGTTAATTTGGGAAATGTATTCCCTCTCAAGGCATACGACTAATAGTTTAATTCAATTATCATATTTTATAAGAACATGCAGTATTTTCATATGTTTAGAATTTATTGTGGCCTTTGCAGAAAATTGTAAAACTATGGATTTTTCTGTAAGGCCAGGTGTATAATGAATTTGTTGTTCAAGATCATGCTGATGAATCACAATCTCTACTTCTCCAAAGAAGGGAAGAACTTGAGTCAGTGATAGCAGGAGGACTGTGCTGAGGCCTGGCAACCTTTTTGATGATGCAGTGTGTGATCCCTGAGGAGGAGGAGGAGGAATAGCAGAGCATCAGACATCACCTGCCTGGGCTGGCCAGCTTCACTCCCACTACACTGGGCACCAAAGGGGCAATGGAAGCAGGCACAGAGGGCGTGGAGAAGCCAACCTCCCTTTTGTGGACTCTGGGAACTGGCCATGGAGTGATATCTGTATGAAGTGTTCTTTGCAGCACTTGGGTCAAAGGCAGCTGTTCCTTGGAATGCTGGGCAAACACAGGGACAGAGCCAGCCAAGGATGTCCATGCTCATCAAGCTGAGGCTGTAGACCATCCTTCCACAGTGACAAGGTGCAGAGTTCTCCCTGCCAGCCAGCCACATGGATCCTCCCTGTCTTTAAGTTTGAATAGTCCCATGTCTTGCACACTATCCTCAGCTATTTTCTTCAGTCAGTCAACAGCCTACATCTCTCCCCCAGAGCAGTTAGTTTGGACAGGACATACAGGAAGGCCTTGTCAGTGAAAAAAATAGCTTTACCCATGCTGGATGTACAGGTTCTAGTAGGAAAAGATGTGTAAGCATAAAGACAAGGGAGTGTCAGATAAGTTACACACAAAGTTGTAATAAATGTAATAATTAACTGTTGGAATCTTACCGTATGTTTTCCATAATTATTTTCTCAATAATAGTAAATCCAAGAGTCAGGAGTCAGTTTCTTCTTCTTTTTTTATGTTGTGATTTTTCTGTAAAACATTTTTATGTCAAGAATTGACATCTTACCAAAAAAAAAAAAAATGGCACCAGCCTTGGTGACTATCTCACTCAGAAGTTTGTGAGTCTACAACTGACATAGGGGATGTTCTGGAAAAATGGAGATAAATAGCATCACTAAAAGCCATTTAATCCCTAATATAATATAATTTTATCATTTAAAGTCTCACATTTAATTGTACCAAGGAAGACATCTAAAATAAAATCATTTGGAAAACTTGAAGAATAGAGATATTTTGCTAACCAAAGGGACCATCCCTCACTTTGAAAGTGGACCAAATTTGTAATCACCGTCTCTGCTAATTCTCAAGCAAATAGGAACTGTTGTTTTCTCCCACCTCCTCCTCCCCTTGGACATTACTTTATTTAGCTTTGGGGTTTAACATGTAATGTCATGAGTTTTAAACAAGGTTTGGGCCAATAATAGCCACCGTCACCATTTATAAGTCCCTGGGTGTCTGGCTGACCACTCATGACTGGCCTATCTGCCACCTATGTACTGAATAAGAAAGTGTGGATGGTGTTTTCCCAGAGCAAGACATGGAGAATCTTACAGCTGATCCACTTTTGGAGACATTTTTTTTTAGTTACCTGGGGAGGTTGAACAGTGTAGATTAGATACACTGTTCTCTCAAGGATGTCTTTAAATGAAACAAGTGAGTATGCCATTCTGATGATGAAAACCTTGCTAAATCTTATATGGGAAGAAGCCTGAGCAAGAAATCCCCTAGATTCTGACAGATTGTGTGTGATGACAGCAGCTGACAGACATGAGGTCAGAAGATAAAATTTATGAGTGTCATAGATTCATAAGTAGGTATCATAGAATGCTGAGAAATATGTACAGTATTTCATTGCTTTGAACAATTTTCCCAGAAGGTTCAGAATCTCATATTTTTTTAATTTTTAAAATAACTATTATCAAACACACACATACAAAAAATTAAAACCATTCAAAGAAGAACAATGAAAGGGGAAAAACACTACAATAATAATCAAATACAGTAGAACTCAACCAAAACATAATTGAAAATTGCTTAAACATTTTTCCATATAACAAAAAAAGCATCTCAAACACCAGCAAGACACCAGAGGATGAGATTTGTTTCAGAAAGATCCCGCAAATCAACATTGAATAATGTTGGATAATGATCTGGAAAAAAACCTCCAGTTAGGAGACTCTACATAAGGCAAACTTCTCCCTAATTTTAATTTCAATATGACATGCAAAGGAAGCACAATCTGAGAAATATGTTATTAAGCCATTTCATCCATGTGTATCCTTAATTACACTTTCAGTTTCTCACGCTAAAGAAAGTATTCAGTATTTACACATGTGTGTCCTATGTATTTCACTTAAGAGAATGGCCTCAGTGTGCATCCATTTAGCTATAAATGTCTCTAGTTTCCCATTCTTTATGGGTGAATAGTACTCCATTTTATTAAAACATCACATCTTCTTTATGTAGTTGCCAGTTGATGAGTATTTGGGCTGTTTCAAAGCTTTGGTTATTAGGAACTGTGGCGCTATAAAAATGGATACACATATATCATTGTGATATGATTCTTTTAATTCTTTTGCGAAGATATCCAACAGGGCGTTAGCTGAGTTGAATGAGACCTCTAAGCCTAGTTATTTGAGGTATCTCATACGGATTTCCACAATGGTTGCACCAGTCTGCACTCCCACCAATGGAGAAGTGTTCCTTTCTCCCCACAGACCAGCCAGCATTTGTTATTGGATGATTTCTTAATAGCAGCTATACTTTCTGGGGTGAAGTGGAATCTCAGTGTTGTTTTCATCTGCATCTCTTGAATAACCAATGATGTTGAACATTTTTTCATATATTCATTTATTTGCTGATGTTGATTCTTTGAGAAATGTTTGTTCATATCAGATGCCCATTTTAGAATTGGGTCTTTGAATTTGGGGGTCTGATTTTTTCAGTTCTTTATGTATTCTAGATAGTAGTCCTTTGTCTAAGGTACAGTTGAAGAAAATTTTTCCCACATTGTAGTTGTCTCTTAGCTGTGTTGGTGGTTTCTCTTGCAGTGCAGAAGCTTTTTAATAAGATAAGATCCCAGTTGTTGATTCTTTGTGCAAGTTCCTCTGCCACTGATGTTTTGTCCATAAAGTCTTTTCCTATACCAATATCTTCAAGAGTTCTACCTAACTTATCTTCCAGAAAATTTAGTGTTTTTGTCCTAATATTTAAATCTTTAATCAACTTCTATCTTAATTTCGTGCATGGTGATAGGTATGGGTGTAGTTTTGATTTTTGGTAAGTTGAAACTAGTTGTTCCAACACCATTAATTAAGTAGGCTCTCTTTCCTCAAATGAGGATGGTTGGCTCCTTTGTCAAAGATGAGGTGGCTGAGCATATCTGTAGTTGTCTCTGCATCTTGTAATCTATTCCACTGATTCTCGGGTCCATTTCTTTGCCAAGACCATGCTGTTTTTATCCTGGTAGCTTTGTAATATAGTTTCAAGTTGGGGATTGTAATACCCCCCAGCCTGATCTCTGTTGCCTACAATTTCTTTTGCTATTCTAGGTCTCTTCTGGTTCCAAATGAATTTTCGGATTGTTTTCCCTAGTTCTTTGAAATATATTATTGGAATTTAAATTGGCATTGCATTAAACCTATATAATAGTTTTGGAAGTATGGCCATTTTTCACTATATTGGTTCTTCCTACCCAGGAAAAAGGGTTGTCTTTCCATTTTCGTATATCCTCCTTGATCTCCTTTTTCAGAGTGCTGTAGTTTTCAGTGTAGAGGTCTTTTGCTTCCTTTGTTAGATTGAGTCCTAGATATTTCTCTTTTTTTTTTTTGGATGCTATTGTAAAAGGAATTGTTTCCCTAATTTCTCTCTCACAGAATCTATTATTTGTATATAAAAAGGCTATTGTCTTTTGAGTGCTGACCTTATATCCAGCTACTCTACTGAATCTGTCAAGTCTAGAAGTCTTTTGGCAGAGTATTTTGGGTCTTCTATCTAAAGTATCATATCATCAGCAAATAATGGGAGTTTAATTTATTCCTTTCTTATTTTTACTCCTTTTATTTCTTTCTCTTTTCTAATTGATGTGGCTAATGTTTCAAGAGCAATATTAAACAGGAGTGATGATAGTGAGCATCTTTGTCTTGTTTTTGATTTTAGAGTGAAAGTTTTCAGTTTTTCACCATTTAGTATGATGTTGACTGTTGGTTTTTCATAGATAACCTTAAAAAGTTAAGATAAAGACCTTCTATTCCAATTTTCTGTAGAGTTTTTATCATGAATGGGCATTTGATTTTGTTGAATGGTTTTTCTGCATCTATTGAGATGACCATATGGTTTTTCTCCTTGACTCTGTTAATATAGTGTGTTATGCTTATTGATTTAAAAGTGTTGCACCATCCTTGCATCCCTGGGATAAATCTGACTTGGTCAGGGTGTATGATCTTCTTGACGATCCTTTGTCTTCTGTTTGCCAGTATCTTGTTGAGGATTTTTGCATCAATATTCATTAGGGAGATTGGCCTATAGTTCTCTTTTTGGGTTGTGTCTTCCCCTCCATTTTGAATCAAAGTAATACTTGCTTCCAGGAATGAATTTGGAAGCTTTGCTTTCCTTTCAATTTCCTTGATGATTTTAAAAAGTAATGGCAATAGTTCTTCATTAAATGTCTTCTAGAATTCAGTAGTGAAGCCATGAGGACCTGGGCTTTACTTTGTTGGCAATTTTTTTATTACATTTTGTATTTCACTCACTGTAATTGGGGTGTTTAGAACTTCTATATCTTCTGCATTTAACTTTGGTAATTCGTATGTGTCTAGGAATCTGTCCATTTCTTCTGTGTTTTCCATTTTATTAGAGTACAGGTTCTCAAAGTAGGTGTTGATGATGCTTTGGATTTCTGCTGGATCTGTTGTGACTTCACCCTTTTCATTCTTGATTGCATGGATTTGAGCCTTTTCTTTCCTTTTTTTTTGATAAAGTTGGATAAGAGTTTATCAATTTTATTTATTCTTTCAAAAAACAACTCTTTGAAACATTAATTTTTTGTATCATTTTCTTAGTCTCCATTGCATTGATTTCAGCTCTGATCTTCATTATTTCCTCTCCTATATGAGCTTTGGTTTTGTTAGGCTCTTCTTTTTCTAGGAGATTGAGGTTCTGCATTAGGTTATTTATTTGAGTTCTTTCTGTTTTCCTAATATGGGCATTGACTGCTATCAATTCCCTGAGTACATCTGCTTTCATTGTGTTCCATAGAATCCTGTATATTGTACTGGCATTATCATTTACTTGTAGAAACTGTCTCATTTCTTCTTCAGTTTCCTCTGTGACCCATTGTTTGTTCAGAAGGGTGTTATTTAATTTCCATGTGTTTGGGGAGGGTTTGTAGTTTCTTATGTCATTTATCTCCAATTTTATTGCACTATGGTCTGATAGTACACAGGGGGTAACATCAATTCTTTTACATTTACTTAGACATGTCCTATGAGCTAGCATAGAGACATTAAAGAATGACCCCTGTGCAGTTGAAAAGAATGTGTATTCTGATTTTGTGGGGTGGAACACTCTATAAACATCTATTAAGTCCATTTTTGAATAGCTTGATTCAATTCTAGAATTCTGTTTTTAATTTTTTGTCTAAATGATCTGTCTAATTGTGATAATGGGGTATTGAGATACCCCACTACAATTGTATTAGTGATTATTTGGTTTTTCATGTTCATTAATATTTGTTTTATGTAGTTGGCGGCATTCCTATATGGTGCATATATATTTATAATTGTCATCTCTTCCTCTTGGACTGTTCTTTCACAAGGATGTAGTGACCATCTTTGTCTCTCTCAATTAATTTTGCTTTGAAATCTTGTTTGTCTGCAAATAGAATTCCTTCTGCTGCTTTTTTCTGGGTTCCTGTGGCATGGAAAACTCTTTTCCATCCTTTTACTTTCAGTCTATTTTTTTTAAGTTAGGTGTGTTTCTTGTATGCAGCATATTGTTGGATTTTCCTTCATAATCTATTCTCTGGGTCTATTTATTTTGATTGGTGAATTGAGACCATTAACATTGATAGTTATAGTTGATACATATTGACTCATCCTTAGCATAATGTTTTAGGGTTAGTGGCTCTTTTCTTTCTTTCTTTCTTTTTTTTCCTTTCGCTTTAGTTTCTTACCTTGCCTGGTGTCTTCACTCTGTTGGGCCTCATGGAGTTGTGATTTTCATTATTTTTTTCTAGGCTATTGTTTATGATTATTTGGAGTGCTGGTTTGGTATTCGTGAAATTTCTCAGGTGTTCTTTGTCATGAACATATCTAATTTCCCCATCAATTTTGAAAGAAAATTTTGAGGATACAACAGTCTAGTTTGGAATTTATTTTCTTTTATGGCTTGAAATACTTGACTCCAGGTTCTCCTTGACTTGAGGTTTTGAGTTGAAAAATCTGCATTGATTCTGATGGGCTTTTCTTTATGGTTAACTTGTTTCTTTTCTCTAACCACTTGTAGGATTTAGTTATTCTGTGGGATTTCTGGGATCTTGATTGCTATGTGTCTAGGCATAGGTTTTTTTTTTTTTTGATCATGGCTAATTGGTATTCTATATGCCTCACTTGTCTGTATGTCCAATTCTCCACCACTGTCTGGAAATTTTTCTACTATTACTTTTGTGAACTGTTTATTTATGTCAATTGTATTTTCTCCTGATTTTTCGTGGACTCCTAACATCTTATGTTATTCTTCCTTGCATCATTTGGCAGCTGCTGGAGTGATTCCTTGTTTACCCTTACTGTTTTTAGAAATCTCTGTTTTCATGGTCCTTAACCACAATCCTGTCTTCTATATATGATACTGTATCTTCATATTCCCTCAATCTGCTATGGATTATTTCAATGGAGTTTCTAATCTCCTGAATATCTGTTTGAATATGTTTCATAATTCCATTTCTTTCTTTTGCTGGGCATTCATGGCCTCCAGCATATTTATGTGCTCATCTATTTTTTTTTTTAAATCTATTTCTGTTCTAGAGCCTGTAACTATGTCTTTCACTCTGCTCACCATCTCTGTAGTTATCTGGGAGATTATTTCTGCTTTGAATTTTTCTAGATCCTCATTCATCTTTTTTGTTACCTCCTGTGCTATGAGTTCCAGAGTCTCATATTTAAAACATGTTGTCACTGATGAGCATAAAGTCCTCCAAGCTCTTTACCTTACACCATAGTTTCATCAAATCTGATGGCCTGAAACTGAAGATCAAGTACCTGCTCATCAGAGAAAAATATTATATAAGTAAATGAGTAAATGTATTTGTTCAGCATTTCTTTTCATCTAGTAAGTGTGAACAAATAAGGGACATAATAAACAAGACCTTGCAGCCTGAAAACAGGCTGTGTTATGAAGTGAAGCAAAGAGGAGATGAGAAAGTAGAGGTTGGGAGAAGCTATGGATTCAGAAAATAATAAGGTGCCATGCATTAAGCATAGAATTAAATCTTGTTGACATAATTTTGCTTCAGTCTGTGAGCCTTAGACAAATATATCCAAATAGATTGAGGACCTAGAAACAAAACAGTCTAAATCTTTAAATGCCTAATAAAGATGGTGCAAAAGAAGCTGACAATAGCTACATTATGTAGGCTGCTAAAAACAAAGAGAACAGAGGACTTAAATAGTTGAGCTTGCATCAAGGGGGAGGATCAGTGCTCCCATTTGGAAACAAAACTGGGATCAGAATATTTATCCCTGGAGACTCTGTCCCTAGATTACAATTATTCAATTCATATAAATGTGAGAAGTTTCATCACTTCACTTTTTTTTGAGAAAAATATAACATTTTTATTTCCAAAGAGTTACATTGTTTTCTTCATGTAAATCAAGTTGTGGGCCTCTGAAACTCAGATTACTGTATTCTTCTTTACTTCATTTTTGCCATTGCTTTGGAAGTTTCTTTTGTACATTTCTAATTTGTATGAAATATTTTCCTCAAGAATGAAAGGAAAATCTCTTGTTTTTATGGCAGTCTTGTCTTGCCAAGGATACTGCATGTTAGGTCCCTCCCCTAACTGTCCCCTAGGTGTATAACTAGCATGTCCTTCTCACATACCTTTGAGTACTCAAGAGAACTCCAGCTTTGCAGAGAACTTAATAGTGAAATAGCTGAGAGCACTATTAAAATCAAATCTTTAAGTTATTTTCAGAGCAAGATCTCCTTTCCTCTGGTTCCCAATATTCTCACTGGAGCCCGTGCTACTCTTGGGGGAAAACCCCAAGATCTCAGGCTTTGCTGTGCTGACCTCACCCTGCACCATCTCTTGGTTCTTTACCCACAAATCATGCTCATCTCACTCTGGGTTGTGAATGAGGGGGGCTGGAATTCAAGTTTTTGATCTTGAAGTTTATGTAACTTGGGGATCCTTCATTAAGAGATATATTTGAAATCATGCTTAAATATTTGGAAACAACAATAAATATTCATTTAGGGTACAAAGAGAAACCTTAATAAATTATCCATTTAAAAAGTGTCAGACCTCAAAAAAAATTCAGAACAAAACTAACTTAATCTTATTATTGGGTTGAAATAGGACAAGAGAAATAAAGACAGGTAGGAAGCAGACAAGAAAGTTATAATTTTAAAATTATAAAAAGTGTAGCTTCAAGACACAAAGTTACCAAAGGTCACAATGTCTTTTTCACCCCTAGGCCCAATTTCCCTTCCCTGCCCTCCTAAATTTCTAAGAGTCTTAAAAATGTGATGTCTTTAAATTGGGTCAGTATTTTATCTTCTAATACTATAAATTCACAAATCTTACTGACTTCTACCCTCAAGAAGGTACCCTCCTTATTAGTTGGGGACCATATCTTTGAACTTTAAACAGATGCAAATGGATTGCATTCTAACCTAGTCCACTCACAGTCCCCTAACAGACACCAGGAATGTATATCCTGCATCATCTATGTTAAGGACATCCCAAGACCATGTAAGCATCCCAATCCAGACTGAAAGTGCCTCACTGCTAAGCACCCAAACTCCTTTCTCAGAAAGTATTTCTTTGATTCTGCTTAATAAATCTGCCTCTGTCTTTCACTGGTGAGTTCTCCAGTTCTTCTCAGTGAGGAGTCAAGAACTTCCTTCATGGAGCACAGATGAGTTGAGGTCTCCATCTCTCTTGGGGAGAACACCTCAGACCCCTTCTAGTGACAATTTCACTACCCATTACACTTTTACTAATCTTTCCAACAATGTTTTCCAATACACTCTGTAATTTTACCTTATAAGGAAATGTTATTTTCCATAGTGAAGAGATAGACTATTTAGTCATTTTAGAATAGTTCATTGAGATTTTAAAAAGAGTTCTGATACATTAGAAATATTTCTAGGTCCTCCTTTTTATGATTGAGGTCCCATTTGAAAGACTGCTGTTTAATTTCATTCATATGTTGCCTTCCTTAGCCTGAGCTTCCTAGAATATTGACATTACAGAAAACATAAAAATGAAGAATCCATGCAGTTATCACTACCATCCATCTGTATGACCTTTTCATTATCAGAAATAAAAACTAACACCCAATTCCCTCCTCTTCAGTCCCTGGTAATCTCTATTCTGTGTTATGTCCCTACATATTTACCTGTGCTGGACATCTCAGATGAATTTATCTTTTCTTAGCCATTTGAACAATTATCATTTTTTGGTTTTTGCTGAATGCTGCTGGTATGAACATTGGGGCATTAGTTTCTGTTTGAGATCCTGATTTCATCTTTTAGACTTTTAAGAAAATATTGAAATTATCTTGAGTGATATCTTCAATAATGTTTAGGTCAATAGAAAAATAAGCTTATAACCCGGGTGGAATAAAAAGAAAAGAGAAAGGAAGTATGCTCATGTTTGAAATGCTCTGGTCAGCTTGAATGGTGTCTTTCTATGTCTTTGTCTTTGGTCACCAATCTCCGGTTTCTTCAGCCTTCCAATGGACTCTCCAGGAACTCTCCTGTAAGCTCCAGGCCTTGGGTGTTGAACTGGTGCTGCCTCCTTGATCCCTTTGCCTTGTGGCTACCATCTCCTGGGGTGAGGGGAAGTGGATCCTCCAGCTCTACCTCATGTGGAAAGCCATGTGAACTCTTCCACCTTGGAGACTGCAAGTCTGCCTAGTACATTCTCTTGTGTAATTATATGTATATATTTTTTGGTACTGGGGATTATATGTATATTTTCTACTGGAAATATGTATATTTTCTATTTTCTAGAGAAACAGAATTGCAAGGATAGATTTCTCTAACTGGTTTTATGGTACATAAATGTGGCTCTCTAATTTGTTGACATCTGAAGTTGCCATGGTCTGTCCTCCTGACATTGTAGAGTACTGATAGTCTTTGGTGTGAACTCTTTAAAGTAATGCACAACAGATTCATTCAGTTATTTTAATTCACCCCTTCTGAGATTGAAGAAATTTAGTGCCTCTCTACACAATATTTTGAACATTTTTGGAAGACTAAGAAATATAATGATATCTTCTGGTTGCTCTTAAAATCTCTGGAAAAAAGTAATAAAGAAAAAGAATCATTCTAGACACCCATAAACCACCTCAGAGATTCTCAGAGTATCCTCTTATCTCCTGGAGCCATAGGACTGAAGACAACAAGAATTAGATAAAATACCCTGTTATGTGATTGGCTGAATCACAGCACAAGATTAATATTGGTAGTTGCAGTGAGACCACTGATTGGAAAAGAACAGTGTCACATAAATTGGGTTGGAGACCCTTAGGAGAAACCTGAAGGATGGGGACATTGCACTGCTAAGTTCTGATGAGGCAATTTTACCAAAAGAGGAGACTTCCCTACCCTCAGTGACAGAGGCATCAGCACTCCCAAACCCTGTGATGTTGCCCTCTACACTTCTTCCTGAGGAAATGTGTCCAGTGCTGCCTTTGGAAACAGTAATGACCTTCCCTGATGCAGTTACCAAACAAGACAATGCCAACCCTGCTCAGGACCCACTCTCACTACCCATTTTTGCCTCTAGGCCCTTAACCAGGCTCAAATCTAAGACGATTCCTCAAGGGGAGAACAGAGCATGAGCCATGCAGAAGAATGCAACACTGCTAAAGAACTTCCTGCATTTTCTAATTCTTATGAGAGGGATCTGGGGAATAGGTATGTGAATGGAAGTTTAAAGGTGTTAGATAATGGTAGAAGAAACATAAACATGGATTAGACTGAATTTCTTCATATAGGCCCACTAAATAGAGATTCTGGATTTAGTGTCACAATTTGAAGAGTTAAAAAAGCTGCTAACAGTATATTTGGTTGGTTAGTTGAAGTATGGATAAAAAGATGGCCCACTGTGAGTCAGATGGAGATGTCTGATATTTCTTTATTTACTGCTGATGAGAGTATTCAGAGGCTCAGGGAAATGGTAATACTACAGTGGATTTGTTGGTAAAACCTACTCTTCCACACTGGGATGGTCCAGAAAGTGTATCCTTTACTAATACCTTAAGAAACAGGTCTGTGAAGGGAGCACCAGCATCCTTATTACTGAATTGGAAATTTTAAATACAATGGGAGTAATTGAGTCCTAAAGTGCAGGGGCCAAGTGGCAGCACTCAACCACAAAGGCAGGGGGGGGGCAAACTTACTGTAACAAACAACAGAAGCAAAATAATGATCAGTATGACATGACATGCAGACCCATGGGCATGACTAACCAATAATGTTGCTCCCAGAAGTAAAATAGGAAACATACAAAACTTGTACTGGATTTACATAAGAAGAAAAATATCAGGAAAAATGAACAAAAATCTCCAAATTAAAAAGACAGAGAATTATGGATCTTCAATCAATCCCCAGAGGAGAGTCTACAGGCTTAGAACCAGTTGGATGAAGAGGAGTTCAAGTCCCCTGGAGCAATGACCCCATTGCACTGCCATAAGTTTATAATGCTAATCTCTTCCACATCCTTCCCCTGCCTTTTATCAGGGTAGCTATACATTGGGGAAAAGGAAATGATCTTAAATTTCAGGAACTACTATACACTTGTTCTGCACTAATGCTGATTCTAGAATATCTGAAACATCATTACAGTCCTCCAATAAGAGTACAGGCTTATGGAGGTCAGGTGACCAATGGAGATTTAGCCAAGGTCCAACTTACAATAGGTCCCATTGGTCTTCAAATTTAACTTGTGGTGATTTCTTTAGCTCCAGAATGCACAATTGGGATAGATATACTTAGATCTTGAAAGAATTACCATTGCCCCATATTGATTCCCTAACCTGTGGAGTGTGGAGTATTGGTGGGAAATGCCAAATAGAAGCCATTACAGTTGTCTCTACCTGGGAAAATAGTAAATTTTAAAAATCACATCCCTTGGAAGAATTGTGGAAATTAGTGTCATCAAAAGGACTTGAATGATTCAGGGGTGGCAGTTGTCAACACATCCCCACTTAACTCTCCTATTTGACCTGTGTAGAAGACACATGACCTCAGATGATGGAGGGTTTCCATAAAATTAATCAGGAGTTATTTACACTGCAGCTGTTATACCAGATGTGGTTTCCTTAGTTTTGCAGATTAACACATGTCTTGCACTGAGTATATAGATGTTTATTTGGCAAATGATTTTTCTCCATACTTGTACACAAGACCCACCAGAAGGAACTTTCATTCATCTGTCAAGTCCAGCAATACACCTTCACTAATGTACCTCAGGGGTATATCCACTATGTGGACGTGTGTTACACTTAGTTTACAGGGAGCTTGATCATCTTCCTCTTTCACAAGTTATCACACTGTTCTATTACATTGGTGACATTATACAGATTGGGTTGAGTGAGCAAGAGTAATGGCCACTCTGAGCTGAAACATTTGGATGTCAGACAATGGGAAATAAGTCCTCCTAAATCTCAAGTGACCTTCCAGGCCTTTGACCCTGAAGTGGTGCTGTGTTGTTGATCCTTCTTGTTGTGAGCTTCCTTCTTGGACTGAGCAGTTGCTGAACTCTCCAGCTTTCCAGCATGCACTCAGCTGCTGGGGACTCTTCCATCCCTCATCCTCTAAGTCTACCTTATAAATTTCCATGCATATTATACATACATTTTCTGTTGATTCTGTTCTGAGAGAACCAAACCCAATACAGGAAGCAAGCCTGGAGAGATGATACCTGGAGAAAAATAATTAAAAATAAAAGAGGAAAGAATGAAGAAGGAATAAAGTCATTACTATATAGTACACGAAGCTAATAAAACAACAAAAAAAGAAATACAAGCATTCTCATTTGTAGAAATAATCAAATATGTCAAAAATACAAAATGGCTCAAGTGTAATGTGTCCTGAGAAGTAATTAGCTGTTACATTTACTTAAATAAACTTCCTTGAAAGGACAGGTGAGAATCCTGACAGGAGAGGTGTGAGAGCAGATGGGAGAAGAGTTAAACAGCAGAGTTGGTGAAGGATGAAATGAAAGAAGGGGCAGAGACACTGCCTCAGATCAGAAGGAGCAGGGTGCTTGTTGGCAATTATGCTGACAGCTTCACTTGGTCCTTTGGAAACTCCATCTGTCTTCATATTCCTCAGATCCACTCTACATTGATCAATTGGTAAAATGTAGAAAGAGCAAAACAAATCTTTTAGAACACAAGATATTAGAAAATCTTTCATAGGAAATGATTATATAAACAAGACATGAAATTCATTAATATAAAGAAAAAATTGGTAATTTATTTTATGTAAAACATACTATATACAAAGATAGGTGAGAAACTAGTAAATAATATAAAAAAAGAAAAAAATCTAGAAAAAAATTCCTTCATATGTACTAAAATAAGCTTATGCATCAACAAAATCAGTTATTTGTTGGGAAAAGGGCAATAGACTTCATAGGCTCTTCACAAAAGAGAAATTTTAAAGAGTAGGTCAAAGAAAAGCTCATCAGTCCTAATAGAAATCACAAGAATACATATTAAAAATCATTTTCAGCAGAAGTAGATATTAAATGGATTTGAAAATATTAAAAATCCAAAAATCTAAAATTTGGTTAAATGTAAAGCTTCATTGTTGTAGGGACTCTACAGTGGTATAGCTATTTCAAAATATAAATTCTAATGTATTTTAAGGTTTTCATCCATTTTGGTTCATAAATACTACTTTGGCATAGGCCCTACTTTTTGAATTTAAGAATAAGGACACAGGTACAGAATCATCCACAACAACCGTAACCCAGAAACAGCATACATATGTAAGAGGCAGCGAATGGATGTGTTAGCTTTCATATATGCATCCAGTGGAAAGTCATATACTATAGAAAATGTACAAACTCTTTACAAGATAGTGTGATAGTTATTACAAATGTAATATTAAGCTAAAGAAATAAATGACAATTTTTTCTAAACTCTGTTACCTTAGTTTTATTTTTTCCCTTTAAGTTTATTGGTACATTTTATGTGTACAATACAGTTACTTTCATCATAGGGATCTTGCACCTTTACATGATGTATCTTTGTTCTTATTTTTTCCCCATTCCGTTGCCCTCCCTTCACTCCCTCCACCCTTCCCTATTTACAAAACTTTGTTTCTATTTTTTCTTTTCTCAAAGTTTTTCTCTTCCCTTCTTTGCTTTCCCTTACCCCTCCCACTTCCCCTACTCCTTTAGACATTTTTTCTATTACATAACATCAATTATACATTTTGAACCTTATTTACACTTTTAGTTTTTCACATCAGAGAAAATATTTGGTATTTACACATGTGTCCTATGTGGTTTTTTAATTACTCAGCCATAAAGAATGAAAAACTAGAGTCATTTATAGCGAAGTGAATGCACATGAAGTCCATACTCTTAAGTGAAATAAATAGTACCTACATGTGCAAATTTCTTCATTTTTTATTAGAACGTGTTTGCAGTACACAGTGATCACATTCATCATTGGAATTTGTACCTGTACATAACCTTCTTAATTCTTTTTTTGCCACTTCCCCCAAATCCTTCTTCCCCTCCTCATTTACAAAATCTGTATCTCCATTTCTTTTACCTTCAATTCTTTTTTTCTTTAGATCCCTTTTCCCTTCCTTACCTCCCCCAACTCTATTTTTCATTCCCCTTCCCATTTGGACAAGTTCTTACTAATATCTATCCTCAAGCAAAGGTAAAGGCATCAAGTACAAGGCAAGTCCACTTTGAAAGCTCAAAATAGGAAAAAATTAACTATGCTGTAAAATATACCTAAAGGTAAAACTATGAAAAAAGACAGAGGAGTCCAGTCTGCTGTGGCTATCACAGTGCCTTTCCATCCATTATGCCTGGATGATGTGGCCATGCAGCCTGGGACTCAACAGTGCCCCACAGAGCCCTGTGTGCTGCTGGTCTCCAGAGACTAGGGTGCAGGAATCATCAGCATGCTGCCTTGCAGGAGGGCTACATAGACCCCTGCACTGTGCTGTGGCTTCCCTGTGATCCAGGGATGCAAAACAGAAGGGGGCAGTGTCTGAGTTTGCAGGGCTAATAACTGGTGCTCCAGGCAAGAAAAAGTAGTATCTTTTCCTCACCCAGACAGCTTCATGAAACAAAGAGGGATCAACAAAAACATAAATTCATTAATGTAATTTTTGTGGAACTGAAGGCTTCAGAAACAAACATCCAAAGATCCAGGGGAAAATGTGTGCTTTCATGATGGTCATACAGGAGTCAGATTGGAAGATACTGGGGTGTAAACTTGTGGTAATAACTTCAGGGAGGGGAACTGGGCAAGGCCATGTCCTTCCTGGTCTGTTTGTGAAGTCTCTTCCCTTTGGTTGCAGGGAAGGACCCTTCTAGAGTGAGGGTCTTAGGACCTCCTTTCACAGGGAGAGTAGAAAAGTTTTCCATGAGCAGCTTTCAGGGAAGAAGGAAGAAGAGGGTTAGGGGGTGCCCTTTCTGCTTCTGCAGTTTTCTCAGTTTCTTTCACATTAAAATATTCAGGAAAAAATATTCAGTACACCAAGTTCCCATATTCTGAACTGTTATATTCTGAGCCCTGAGAATTGGATTTAAGCCTTTCACATTCATGTACATAGTCCTAATAGACTAAATTAGTTGAAGCAGTTAAATTACATAATCAACTCTGTCAAACAAAAGTGTCCTGATCAGCTAGTGTCTGCACAGCCATAGCAATCCAACCTTCACTGGGTAGGCCTGTGACAGGAGAGAAACTGGGGAGGTGGGAAGGGGACTAGTAATGGAGGGAGAACAGAAGGGAAATGGAAGTAAAAATATGAAGTTGGGATATGTACAGGAACCCAGTCCCAATGGAGAATGTATACCTAATAAAATAAATACAAAAAGAGGAGATGGGGATCTCAAGTCACCCCATCCACAGAAGAGCTTCCTGTCACAGAAAAGAGTTTCTGGGTGTGACAATAAGAGGCACTGGCAAATGTGTTAGGCAAAAGCAATAAGCCCACACTGAGAAGGCAGTGTGGGTGCTCACAGGGTGAGCTGGAGGCCAGGCTGGGCTACTTATGTGTTCTTGAGGGTATTGGGGACTTACGATGTATTTACTGTAATGTATGTAAATTAATTTTATAATTAGTTGTAGAAAATTCATTGGCTCTCCAGTGACACAGAAACCATAACTGAATTCTTCCTCTTTATTGTGTCACACACAGGAACTACTTCTTGATAAACTCTGTTTTAAATTTAATTAGTCTCAATTTTGTGGCCAAAGTGTCCTAGGCAATTAGAGACTGGAGGAAATCTGGGCTCCAAAGAGCTGGGATAACCACATCCCCAGAGCTCATCAGAAGTGTGACTCCCATGTGTCCTTGGTGAACACTCACCAGGCTCACAGGTATTTCAGAAGCAGGGCTGCACACACGGTCCACACTGGAGTCTCATTGGGAAGTGAGTTTGCATTTTACTCACTGAAGAATGAAGCAGGAGCAAGGACTTCATCAAGTCTCTTATTATTGAGCAAAAGCAACATTCATGTTAGTGAGGTTAGACTCGGTGCTTCATTGCTAAGGTAACTTTGTACATGCTAAATTCTGCATGTCTAGCAACATTACTAATGCATAAGTCACATACATGTACCTGTGAAATGTAGAGTTTAAAATCTTAAGGTAAGGTGACTATTTCAGCTCCATATGATGTATGTGTACTTGTAGAATGGACAGGCTGTAAGTTGTAGAATAGACAGGTTCTGGTGTGTGCTTTATGAAATTACTTCTTCCAATGTTTTCTTAGGTGCTGTGTTTCATTTGTAGCCCAGGTTCAAAGGCAGAAATCATAGTGAGGGAAATTTACTATGGAATAGAGCAGCTGCACATGAACATTTAATATTTTCTTGAGCTGGGTTTGAAAGTGTAACTAAGAAATCTACAAGCTAATGAAATTTGTGAGGGCATTTCATAGAAATAAATCCATGCAAGCAAACATAGTCATTAAAATGACCAATATGTTGGTATGTCTAGTTTAGTCATTGTTCTGGAAAAGTTTTATAAAGTCTGGATTTTATGTTATCTAAAATTATAATGCTGATTTTTAGATTATATTATTATATTTCACCCATTTCAAAATTTATGGAAATAAGCAATCATGCTCATTCTGTCACCGGCATTTTAAAATTGTGGGCCAATAATTCCAACATATCACTAAGGACATAAACAAGAGAGATTAATCCTTGGGTTTCCTCTTCTGCACAGAATCAGGATGCGCTGTGCAAAATGAAAATGTAAGGTGAATTCAGCTCAGAAAAACTTGAGACTATGTTTGCCTGAGAAGGAAGGACATGTAATTAGAAGACATGGACAAAGGGAACCAGGTTTCAACTGACTGCATCTGTTATTTTGATGAAAGAAATTAAAAATTACCATACTGTGGTTTGCAGCAGTGATATACACCATGTCTCAGCATCAGCCCCATCAGGCAGCATTGGATTTGAGACTGACATTCTGTGCAGAAAGGATTTTCTCTTTATTACAGAAATAAGGCTATGGGGAAAAATGTAATTCATAGAATTATCAGACAAAAAATGCCTATAAAATATTTTTGAAAAACATTGAAAAGCCATATGAATATACCACTGTAAGTAAATCGTTATTTTTATGCACATAAAAGGCAGAATTGTGAATGCTGTTGTAATGGCAAAGTAATGACCTATAAAGTATTAAAGGTGCAGATGAAAATATTTTCAATACTATAATCCCTCAATTATGTTTTTCACCAATGGAAATAAAATAATACTGAGATTAGACCTCTCTCTGTAACTAATTTTAATACGGAAAAGACAATTTTTAAACAGATCATTTATGATTTGAATGCTTCAAAACAATCACAGATGGGCCTGGGATTTAGCTAAGTGGTTCCACTGCCTTCCTCACAAGCACAAGGTCCTGAGTTTGATCCCCAGTACAAAATAAAATCACAGGAAAATAAATTAAATTTAAAATAATGATTAAAAAATAATGAGATTTTACCAAAAGACATGAAAATAAGCAGAAGGGATGATAGAGTAGAAAGTTGGCAACTAATTAAATATTAGAATGTATTCCTAGGAGAAGGTTGCATTTAGAAAGACGAATTCAACAAGTTCTTTCTTTCTTTTTCCTTTCTTTTTCCTTTTTGTCTTCTTTTTATAAAATACACAGATAAGGCAGTAAGATGTAGGAACAGCATATACACTGCAAATAGGAAAACAGAACATTCATTTCCTACATAAAATAACACCTTGCATAGATGACAGTGAAAAGATGGAAAGAAAAGGCTCACATACAGGTCTGGAAGAGCATCTGAAGAGAAAGAATGAGGTGGGATGCCTGGTCTGGTGTCCTTTAGTGTAAAGTCACTGTCAAAGGAATCTCAGGTCCATGCATTATATCTGTTAGGGAAAACTGAGGAGAGAATAAGTCACAGAAGGACTGCATCATAGTAATTCTCCAGTCCAGGACCTAGAGAATGAGGAGCAGATGTGGGATTTCAAATACCTGAGGTTGTTAGAGAAGTTCATATAGAGTAGGTCAAGGAAAGCCATGCAAAACTGAAGCAAATAGGAAAAATGCTCAAGCTGTAAATTAAGAGTATACAACACTGAAATATACTGAAAAAGGAAAAGATTGCTGAGACCTTATTGCACTTTACTATATTATTAAATTCTCTCAGTTTTATGAATGTAGAAGCTAATACAATGTGCATGAGCAATTTGGGAAATGAAATTAAAATGGAAAAATGTGCATTCACTGGATATCAAAATAATTATATCCATTTACTCTATCATGAGTTCCTGATTAGAAGCCTGCAGTAGTTCTCATGAGTGGTCTACGCTTTTCTCCTAACATCATCTAATCATTTTAACCTCTGACTCTCCAGAGACCTTGGCAGGAGGGTAGACATGGACAACCTCATCATCTTCACACAATTCCTCCTCATGGATGTCACAGGCTCCTGGGAGCTCCAGATTCTGCAAGGTGTGCTGTTCTTAGTGATTTATCTGGGAGCACTAACAGGGAATCTTGTGACTGTCACTGTCATCCTGACCGACACACATCTGCACTATACTATGTAGCTGTTTATAAGCAATGTGGCCCTCCTAGACCTTGCCAGCATCTCGGTTATTGATCCCAAAGTCATAGTGAATTCTATGACAGGCAGTAAGACAATATCCCTGACAGGGTGTGCTGCACAGATTTTCCTCTATGTCCTTTTTTCAGGTGTGGAGATTGCTTTCCTAGTGGTCATGTCCTATGACTACCACATGACCATTTGCAGCCCTCTGCACTATGGGCTCAGCTTCACCCTGAGTCTGTGCTCCCAGGCCACAGCTGGTTCCTGGACCTCTGGTCTGGTCTATTGTACTATCCACACAGGAGGTCTGTTCAGGCTTCCCTTCACCAAGACCAATGTGATTCAGGCAACATATCTGTGATATTCATCAAATTTTGAGGATATCATCACCAAATGTCCAGTATTCTGAATTTGTAATCATTGTTGTATGGGTTTGCATGGTCTTATCATGTAATGTCTTTAAATTTATTTCAGACATTAACATATTTTTCAGTTGTACTTAAAATCCATTCAGTGGAAGATCAAAACAAACCATATCCATCTATACCCCTCAGTTGGTGATTCTTCTTGTGTTTTTTCATTTCTGTTATCAGTGGCTATCTTAGGGCCCAGTGCAAAGAAACCATCCCTTAAGAATATGCTGATTCAGAGTAAGGTGCTGGGGGGCTGGATTTCCACCACTCACAGCCCAGAGGAAGGCACTTCTGGGCTGCCATTCCACCTGTCTCAACTCAAGGGAAGGCACTTCCAGGCTGCTGTTCCACCACTCCCACCTCAGATGTAGGGGCTTTCAGGCCCCTGTTATACTGCTCCCAGTGCAGAGGTAGGGACTTCCAGGCCACAATTCCACCACTCCTAGCTAAGAGCTAGGGGCTTCCAGGCCACCATTCCACCACTCCTAGCTAAGAAGAGGTTAGCTGCACAGGAGGTAATAGCAGCCCCCCCATTGAAATGAGAAGACATATAAAAATGTCTCAAAACCAAACTTCCACATCACCTACAGCAACCCCAAATAGAAATGAGATGGAACACTTTGATACTCAACCATCTGGACTCCCTGAACTGGCAACAAAAGAAGATCTGGAAAAAATGAAATCAGAAATAATTTCTCAGATAACAGCAGAGATTGTGCTAGTAGTACAAAACATGATTAATAAATCTAAAGAGGAGCTGAGGAACATGATGGAATGCCAACATAGGAAACAAATGGAATCCATAAAACATATGCAAACAGATTTCCAGGAGATCAAAAACTCCACTGAATGTCTACACAGCAGAATGAACCAATGTGAGGACAGAAATTCAGATACAGAAAATAAGATTGGAATTAGTGGACAGGAAAAGAAAAATTGATTCAAAATTGTAAGGGACCATGAGAAACCAATCTAGCAGATGCTAGATGATGCAAAGAAGAATAACATAACATTGATTGGAGTCAATGAAGAAATAGGAGAGAGTGCAGATGACATAATAAATGTGTTCACAGAAGTGATGGCAGAAAATTTCACAAGGGGAAAAGCACTTGAAATACAGATAAATGAGGCATATAGGACTCCAAATAGCCTGGTTAAAAAAAAAGTCTACACATAGGCATATAACTGTTAGGGTTCCAGAAACCCAACAGAAGAACAAAATTCTACAAGCAGTCAAAGAAAAGAAACAAATTACACACAAAGAAAAGCCCATCAGAATCACAACAGACTTCTGAATGCAAACCCTCAAGGCAAGAAGAGCTTGGAGTGACTTATTCCAAGCCCGACAGGAAAACAGCTTCCAACCCATACTGATGAACCCTGCAAAACTATCTTTCAAAATTGATAGATCAATAAGATACTTTCATGACAAAGAGCACCTTAGGAACTTCATGAATACCAGCCAGAATTCCAAAAAATTTTAGAAAATATCCTAGGAACAGACATTGAGGATCACAACCCCAGGAAGCAGAACAGAATGAACCCATTGAGTGGGACAAGAAATTTCATGTAAAGGGGGAGAATCCAACAAAATGAAAAAGTTCTGACAATTACAGGTCAATACATATCAGTTATAAACATCAACGTTAATGGTCTCAATTCACCAATCAAAAGAAATAGACAGGAAGAATGAGTCAAGAAGCAAAATCTAACAATATGCTGCATACAAGAAACACACTTAATTCAAAATGAAACTCATAGACTGAAAGTTAAAGGATAGGAAACAATACTCCATGCAAAAGGAACCCCCCCCAAAAGCAGGAATAGCTATTCTCTTGGCAGATCAAGTGCATTTCAAATCAACACTGATAAAGAGAGACAAAGAAGGACACTACATCCTTGTAAAGGGAACAGTCCAACAGTAAGAGATGACAGTCATAAATATTTATGCACCAAACAGTAGTGCACCCAACTATATAGAACAAGTACAAATGGACATGAAAAGTCATATATGCATGAATACAATAGTAGTGGGAGAACGCAATAACCCACTGTCAAAAGTAGATAGAACAACTAGACAAAAAATAAGTAATGAAATACTATAATTCAATCAAACTCTTGAACAAATGAACTTAACAGTTGTTTACAGAATGTCCCACCCCACAAAATCAGAATACACATTCTGTTCAGCTGCACACAGGTCATTCTCCAAAATAGACCACATACTAGCTCATAGAACATGTTTAAGTAAATGCAAAGGAATTGAAGTTATCTGCTGTGTATTATCAGATCATAGGGCAATGAAATTCAAAATCCATTTCAAAAGAAACCACAAAAATTTCATAAACATATGGATATTGCACAACACACTTCTGAATAACCAGTGGGTCACAGAGGAAATTAAAATAGAAATCAGACAGTTCTTTCAATTAAGTGACAATGACAATACAACATATTACAATATATGAGACACAATGAAAGCCGTCTTGCAAGGGAAATTCATAGCAGTGAATACACATATTTGGAAAATAGAGGGAGCCCAATTAAAGAACCTGATCCTGAACCTCAAGCTTCTAGAAAAAGAATAGCAGGACAAACCAAATGCTCATACACAGGAGGAAATTATAAAAATCAGAGCAGAAATCAATTCAATGGAGACTAAGAGAATGATACAAAAATTTAATGAAGCCAAGAGTTGGTGCTTCAAAAGAATAAACAAAATTGAGCAACACTTAGCCACATTTATTTGAAAAAGGAAAGAAAATGCCCAAATCCATGCCATTAGGAATGAAAAGGTTGAAATTACAACAAACCCAGCAGAAATCCAGAGGATCATCAATACCTACTTCCAGAACCTATACGCCAATAAGATGCAAAACACAGAAGAAATGGACAGATTCCTAGATACATATGAATTACCACAGTTGAACGAAGAAGACCTAAAAATTCTAAACAACCCAATATCAACCAATGGAATTGAAAATGTAATTAAAAAATTACCAACTAAGAAAAGCCAAAGTCCTGATGGCTTCACTGTTGCATTCTACAAGACATTTAGAGAGGAACTACTGCCACTGTTTAAAATCTTCAATGAAATTGAAGGAGAAGCAATACTCCCAAATTCATTCCTGGAAGCAAGCATCACCTTGATCCCCAAAGCAGAGAATGACCCAACTGAAAAAGAGAACTATAGGCCAAACTCATTATTGAACATACATGGAAAAATCCTGAATAAGATACTGGCAAATAGAAGGCAGAAGATCATCAAGAAGGTCATACACCCTGACCAAGTGGGATTCATCCCAAGGATGCAGGGATGGTTCAACATATGCAGATCAATCAATGTAATACATTATATCAATAGAGCTAAGGACTACAACATATGATTATCTCCATAGACGCAGAAAAAGCATTTGACAAAATCCAACATGCATTTATGGTAAATACCATGCAAAAATTGGAATAGATGGTCTCTACCTAAATCTGATGAAAGTCATCTATGAAAAACCAACAGCTAGTATCGTACTAAGTTGTCAAAACTGAAATCCTTCTCAATAAAATCAAGAACAAAACAAGTATATCCAAAATCACCACTATTGTTCAATATAGTTTTGGAAACATTAGTCATGTCAATTACACAAGAGAAAGAAATAAAAAGAATAAAGATAGGAAATGAAGCAGTCAAATTGTCATTATTTGAAAATGACATGTTACACTACATAGAAGACCCAAAGAATGCCACCAAAAGTCTTCTAGACTTAATAACCAAATTCAGAATAGTAGCTGGATACAAGGCCAAAACACAAAAATCCATAGCTTTCCTCTACATGAACAACAGACTCAATGAGACAGAAATAGGGCAAACAATTCCTTGCACAATAGCATCCAAAGAACTGAAATACCTGGGAACCAACCTAATGAAAGATATCAAAGAACTCTTGTCTGAAAATTATAACATTCTGAAAACAGAGATTGAAGATGATATCAGAAAATGGAAAGACAACTCTTGTTCCTTGGTAGGAAGGATCAATACACTGAAAATGGCTATACTTCCAAAACTGCTATATAGATTCAATTCAATCCCAATTGAGATCCCAGCAGCATACTTCATGGACCTTGAGAAAAAAATCCAAAAATTCATTTGGAACAAGAGACCCATGATTGCTCCTTGGCCTTTTGGCTAAGATCAAGTGAAGAAGAGACCCATAATAGCAAAAGCAATTTTAGGTAACAGATACCTTGCAGGGGGAATCACAGTCCCCAACTTGAAACTATACTACAAAGCTACTGTGATAAAAACAGCATGGTACTGGCAAAGAAACAGACCTGAGGATGAGTGGAACAGATTAGAAGATACAGAAACAACTCCAGACACACTCAGCCATCTCATCTTTGATAAAGGAGCCAAGCACCTTCACTGTAGGAAAGATACTCTCTTTAATGAATGGTTCTGGAAAAATTGGGTTTCAACTAGCCAAAGATTAAAACTAGACCTATACCTCTTGCTATGCACTAAGCTAATATTGAAATGGATAAATATCTATATATTAAAATAGAAATGCTGAACCTGCTGGAAAAGAGGTTGGGTAGAACTCTTGAAAACATTGTTGTAGATAAAGATTATGTGAACAAAACCTCATTTGCCTGTGAACTAGCACAAACAATCAACAAGTGGGATCTCTTCTTATTAAACAGTTTCTGCACAGCAAGAGAAACCACCAGCAGGGTGAAGAAACCCACAATGTGGGAAAATATCTTCACCTGATGTTCCTCAGACAAAGTCTTACTATCTTAAATCTATAAAGAACTTAAAAAATCAGACCTCCCAAATTTAAAGACCCAATCCAAAAATGGGCATCTGAAATGAATAGACATTTATCAGAAACAGAAGTAGAAATAGCAAATAAACATATGAAAAAATGTGTAACATTACCGGTCATTTGAGAGATGCAAATGAAAACAATGCTGAGATTCCACCTCACACCAGAAAGAATGGCTGCTATCGTGAAATCAACCAATAACAAATGCTGGTGGGGCTGTGGGAAAAGAACCCTGCTCCACTGCTGGTGGGAGTGTAGACTGTTGCAACCATTGTGGAAATCAGTATAAATATACCTCAAAGTACTAGGATTGGAAGTCCCACTTGACCCAGCTATTCCCCTGCTGGATATCTTCCCCAAAGAATTAAAAGTATCATACCACAGTGATATATGTGCACCCATGTTCATAGTAGCACAATTTGTAATAGCTATAATTTGGAAATAGCCCAAGTGCCCATAAACTGAAGACTGGATAAAGACAATGTATATTTTTACAAAATGGAGTGCTACTCAGCCATAAAAAATGAGAAATTAGAGACATTTATAGCTAAATAGATGCACATTGAGGTGGTATTCTTAAGTGAAATAAATAAGACACACATTTGTAAATACCAAATAGTTTCTCTCATGTGAGTAGCTGAAAGTGTAAAGAAAGACTAAAAGGTATAATAAATAATGTGAAATTTGAAGAAAAGGGGCAAAAGAGAAGGGGAATTGGGAGGGGTAGGGGAAAGGATCGAAGGGAATGGAATTAATAAGAGAAAATGATAAAATGGAAACAAAGACTGTGTAAATATGGAGGGATGGTGGGTTGAAGGGAGGGCAGGAGAAGGGGGAAAAATAAGAACCAAGGTGCAAATTTCCAATGAAGAATGTCATTATATTGTATACCTAAAATGTCCCAATGATTAAAATGCATAATTGATAATGTGAAATAGGAATAAAAGGCCCAAAGTAGTAAGAGAATTGAGAGGGCTAGGAGAAAAGAAAGAAGGAAAAGGAAAAATTATGAGAAATGGAAAATCTGGAAACAAAATCTTTGCAAATAGGGAAGAGTGGAGGGGGTGAAGACTGGAGGGGAATCAGGAAAAAATAAGACCCAAGATACATCATGTAAAGTTACAAGTTCCCAATGAGAAATATAAATGTACTGTGTGTCTAAAAGGTACCAATAAAAGAATTTAACGGAAAAAAAAGACCCAGAATCTGCTGACTGCCATATTCTACACCATTGTACTTCCATTCATGAACCCCATCATCTACTGTCTGTGCAACAGGGAGATCAGTGCTGCTCTGCAAAGAATGATCAATAGATGACCTGAGCTCCCACTCAAGGATTTTCTTGACTAAAACAAAATATCAACTATCTTTTGAAAATAGTTTAATTCTTATCAGAGATATGTTTTTCAATTAGTATTTACACTTGTGGATCATCTGTATTTAGTTCTTTATTTTTAATTGTCTGGACTTGTTATGGTTAAATATAAATTTTACTGTCAAATATCTTGCTCAGGTTTTTATATATTTTATGCATGTTTCCTAAAACACCAGACATTTGGTGTACATTGACAAAATGTCAGGAAATAATTTGGAAGGGTGTTGAGCTAGAAATAAGACAGGCATCATAAGGAGCAGCACATGCCTTATGTGCTCCAACTTAATGGACACCTGTGCTGTTGAGAGATCCTAAGGAGCTGGATATGACCAAGCTGGAGAAGCACACTGAGTGGTCCCGTGAGAAGACCCTGCTGTCTGCACTGTGCTCTTTGCACTCGCTCTTCCATTCAGGCTGGGATGAGTGACAAGGTGATTAGACAGGGGCACAACTTGGGCCTGAGGGCATGATGGGGCGATCAACACTGAAATCCTCACAGGCCCCTTCTGCAGCATGTGCTAAAACTCTTTTGCTTCACTCAATGAAAATTATGACACAAACAAAATGACCTTCAAAAAATTGTAGTTTAGAAGTTTGTGTTTTCATTCTGTGCTCTGAATGAAAAGATGCAGACCAAGGTTGATTAATCAAAACTGTGGATATAGAACAAAAACAACTCAGACTATAGCATGGAGACAAATGTAATGATAATTTCTATAGGAATCTCCTTGGAGAACAGCAGATAATACTTGCACTGTGTGGTGCACTTCTTGCATCAAATAGCACATACAGATGGATACACCCAAAACCAAATTTTATTTTTCTGATTTCATGAACTGAACCTGCAGCACTGTGGCTAACAAACATATTGACAATACTTGTCTCAGAACTGAATCCAAATTCCCATACCTTTTCATCTAGAAGCCCTGTCTGGGAAAACCTCAGCATCAAGGCTCTGGTGCCCATTTATCCCCAGTTCTACACTGAAACAACTGGCAAATCAGGCTCCCTGGATCTCCTTACTTATTTCTTCTTTCAGAAGCAAGTGGTGTTTGGCCCTCTGGACCTCTTTTCACCCAGAGTTCATGTCCTGGTGAAGATCGGGACATGGCTCACCCTCCTCTGATGCCTGAAATACCTCAACTCCTCTGCCATGATGATGGATAAACTTCTGTCATTTGTAGGAAAGTGGATGCACTGTGAGACCATATTGTTAAATTAAATAAATAAGACACAATTCCAAATATTGCATACTATCCCTTATGTAAGAAACCCAGAAATAACAAAGCAAAATAAAAGATAAAAGATAAATAATAATAAATAGGTAGATAAACCTTTTGTACATGAGAAAGGGCCCAATAGGTATGGGGGGAAGGGTGTGAAACAAGAATTAAGATGTGTTGTATACCTGTGCCATCTCCCCACAAGTAATGTGACCACTATATACTGTAAATGAGAACTAAAACAAAACAAAACACTTCTGTGACCAGAGGTTATTTCCTTAACCACTGACATCTTAAAGACGTCAAAGGAAAATACAGAAAGTTTTACAATCATAGAAAAGCTTTGCCTCTTTTAACAGGGAAGACTTAGATTTTGTATGTGACCTGCAACTTCATAAGGATGATATGATACACAGGAAGTTATCTTGGTAAAACCTAGAATCATCTTTGCATAGGTCAATTACATTAAAAGGTAAGGAGACCACTTTAAAAGTTTTCCATTGGCAGCACATCAATGCTCCAAAAATATTCATATTTCACATAAAGGTATTTTTGTGTTAATGGTCAATTTTCAGTATATAAAATGCATTTCCTTCTGTCCTTAGCCATTTCAATCATATCCAAAATTCTTTTTTTTTTTGGTACCAGAGAATGAACTATGGACCTTGTGCTTGGGAGGCAGGATGCAGAACCACTGAGCTAAATCCCCAGCCCTCTAAAATTCTTTTCACAAGAGTCATATTCTACTAAAAGTCTGCAACCTTCTCATAACCATTTGACATACACTTTTCCTTCTTATTTGAAAAAGGTTCATTCTACTTTAGAACAGAAATCACTCTATTCCCCCAACAAATAAAGCTTGAGTATCAGTTGCAGTTCACTGAGGAACAGTTTTAATCATATATATATATATATATATATATGTGTGTGTGTGTGTGTGTGTGTGTGTGTGTGTGTGTGTGTGTGTGTGTGGTATAAAGGAGTCACAAGGTAGGTTTACAGTGCCATCTGCACAGTCACAGGTGGAAGGATACAAAGGACCTTCAGTACCCTGTAGAGCCAGAGGATCCAGTCAGGCAAAGGCCTTGAACTCACTGCAGAGTCCTGGGTGAGTCCATGCTCAGAACTCACTAGAAAGAAGAATAGTCTGCAGTGGAAGTTGGAGAGGGACATCTGAATGAGATGGCCAAGACAGGAGCTCCTCCAAAGCAGCAAAAGGGAGAACTCCCTCTATACCTTCTTATTCTGTCCAGGCTATAAGCCTACAACTGGCTGTTGTTTCCCTGTTCAGTAATTTCCATCCAGGCACACCCAGATCTGTGCCAAACCCATCACCTGGCCAAGTCTTATCCAGCTTGACACAATAGTTAACTACACACCTTCACATATTGCTGTTTTTCCTTGAGAAAGCTGTGTCTTATCTTGCTTGGGTACTTGTATAGAGAGCTGTTTCCTTCACTGTTTGGAGTAATTTTATATACATATATCAGTCACACAGCTTACTCTTGATCATTAGTGATGTTCATTTCCAGTGATTACCAGAAGGTAGGCAGGAGCAAATCATTTCACCCACATCCTGCAATTTGTAATTTTTTTGGTCATCTTTTCAAGAATCCTGGGCTTTCTTGTGGTACACTTCATCAGCATTGGGACAGAGCATGTTTCTTGACAGTGCCTATATCATTAGCCTCACTGTTTCATGAAAAGATAGAGGGTGAATTATTTGCTTTTTTCTTCTTAAGTTTTTTAACTCATCCCAGAATTAAATTGCCTGCACAGATTATTCTCAGCTTCACATTTGTATCATTTAACAAGAAAAAAGACAAAGTTTCCCATATTCAGAAGAGATCTTTCAAGTGTAAATACATTGTACTTATTTCCTCATAACTAACTTGACTTTAAGTTAGGTTAGGGTTTTTTATGCAGATGATACATTAAAAAGCTTCAAACTACATTAGTTTTTCTACTGACAACTTTCCAACTGAGAAATATCCTCTTTGTTTTATTATTAATACTAAGTAGGGAAATTATACATTTCTGATACATGTACCACTCACAATAGTGAAGATGTACCATTTTAACACACCAAGCCAATATTGACATAAAGGTGGCAAGCGGTAATCTCATGGTAATTTTATGCATCAATTATTTTGGGCTCATGAAGGCCCAGATATCTACTAAAACATTTTTTTACCAAAGTTCTGTGAGAGAGTTTATGGAAAATACGAGTACTTGAAACCACAAAATAGGTAAAGAACATTGCCCTCAGTAATGCAGGCCAGTGTCTGAAAACAGTGAGGGCTGGGATAAACAAAACCAGGGGAGAAAAGAGTGGGTTCCCTTTGAGATTTGATGTCCATCTGTTCCTACACTAGGATGTGGGAGCTCCAGGCTAATGGCCTTGGACATTGGATCTCCTCCTCATAGGCATTCAAGAGTAGACTATTTTATGCACCAATATAACTGGATCTCCACCTGGAAGATGGAAGATGGTGGAACATCTTTTCCTCTATAACTGTATAAATATTCTTAAATATATTTTTAGTTTCTAAGATTCATTAGTTTTGTTTTTCTACAGGTTCAATATAAAACACTTTTTTATATGTGTGTTTCTTACTTAACTTTGGTTGGAAATTTGTTGTGCTTTGAAGCTCTGTGAGCTTCTGCCATATTTTGGGGTGTTTTTTTTGTTTTTTTAATCTGCCACAGGAAATTTACAGATTGTCCTTTATTCCAGGTCAGCTACAGGAGCTCAGATTTGTTTACTCTCTTGATTCCTCATGTTCCTTGGAGCCTTGAGCTGCTGTCTTATTTGACATAGTCTCCTGGTCTAGGTTTTAGCAGAGGATTCCTCCAAAAGATGCTCTCCTAGAGATTTACTGGACATTCATAACTTCTCCATGAATACACCTACCCTACTCCTTTTGCTTTTTGTTGGGGTTGGGGCTGAATCTTAGGATGTGTGGCTTAGCCCAATCCCAGAGTCATGGTGGTTATGAAAATGTGTCTTTCATTTTTTCCCAAGGACAAAACTTTCCATATTATGGGACAGACATAGACATAAAGATTCAAAAAGAACCAAGACTCCAAACACGACTAAACACCACCCCCCAAAAAACAAAAAAGCATATTACAAAACATATTACAAATTGTCAAAAGGACAAAGAAAATGTGGAAGCCAGCCAAGGGAAAAGAAAGCCATACAGATGAAAAATCTCACAAAAGCTGAGCAGACTTCTGATTAGAAACCTTTCAAGCCCAGAGAGAATGGGTTAATGTCTTCAAAGTTCAGAAGGGGAAAAGAATCTCTGTCATGAATATTTTTCAGTGCAATTCTCTCCTTTAGAAATGAAGCAGAGATAAATACATGGCAAAACCACCGAAGCTGAGGCAGGCTTGACAAGACAGCCTCAGAGAGCTCTATACAGTGGAACAAAACTATAGGAAGTAATAACAGGACAGCAGAAGTGGAGATTCACTGAGGTAGCTTCTCATAGAAAACAAGAAAAAGCCCTTGCCAGCTGAGGGAGCTCCAGGGCAGGCAGCTGCAGAGTGGCCAAGCTCAGGGATTTCTATGCAGACTGCAGTGGGCTGTGTTGCTGGCCAAATGAGAATGAAACCCTGTATTTGCCATTTTTAGCCAGGCCTCTGATATCAGGAGAACAGACTCTGCGTAAACTCATGTCCAGGAAGACATCAGAGAGATTCCTTACCATGTGCTCCCACTTTCTCAGGGCTTGTCTCAGTTTCCTCAGTTCCTTGTCCTCCCCTTCCCTTGTTTCTCCAACTCCTTGTTTTGGTTGCACCCAACAAACAAAGAACACATTGTTCTCAGTCCCTCATGGATGATTCTCAAAGGTGACCATATCTTACTCAAAAATCATCATAGTGTTTGGAATACTAAAATCATATAAGATATCTTTTCTTGATATAATAGAATGAAACCACAAATTAAAAACAGGGATAATTTTGGATACCCACAAGTACTTGGAAGTTAAAATGTATGTTCCTGAATACCCACAATTTAAATGAAGAAATTAAAAGAGAAATTTTAAAATATCATTAAATCAGTGAAAATAGAAACACAACACATATGCCAGTGACTTAGCTCAGTGGTTCCACAGCCTGCCTTGAAAGCAGAAGGACCCACAGCCTGCCTTGAAAGCAGAAGGATCCAAGTTTGATCCCTGGCACCAAAAAAAGAAAAGAAAAGAAAAGAAATACAGCACATAAAATAGAGGCTGCAGCAAAAGTAATCTATACTAGAATTTTTTAACACATATCCAAAAAGAAATATCTCAAACAAGTTATTATGCATCTCAACAAGGAAGATGAAATAAATGATGCCTAAAACTAAAAGATATAGGAATATGAAAGGATAAACCATAAATAAATGAAATACAGAAAATGAAGGGAATAGAAAAAGGAATACAGGTATGAATTTATTTTTGAAAAAATAATAAAAGTCATCAAACTTTCATATAGAATGATTTTCAAAGAAGGAAAAGTGTGAAAATAATAAAATCAGAATTAAAAGATAAGATACTGCCCCTGATGGAATAGAAATACAAAAAATGTAGTAAAATGGATAATTATAGACCAACATGTTGGATAAACTAGAAGAAATGGACATATTCCTGCCAACATATAGTCTACTGAGATTCAGATAAAAAAGAAATGGAAGATCTGAACAGACTAATAATAGTAAAGAAACTGAATCAGCAATACAAAATATCCCAACAAAAACCCAGGACCAGGTAAGGTTAAGGCACAACTCTACCGACCATTTAACCAAGTAAAGCCAAGTCTTCTCCAACAATGCTCAATTTGACAAATATAAGCATCCTGTCACATAATCCCAGAGACAGATTTTTTAGAAAGCACATTGTATCCCAAAAATAACATTAAATTAATGTGAAGGGGAAAACTTTTATTCTTTCCAAAATATGCTTGATTTCTGGGTCTGTAGATGGCAAATGAATTCACATATTTCTTCATTCTGTTGCACTACATGGGTTTGGTTGAACACACATGCATACACAGACACATACACCAGACCTGCCTTGCATTGTTTAACACTTAGAGGAAGGGGTGTTATACTTGTACTTTCATATAAGTGCTGGCATTCTTCATTTATTCCATACCAACTCAGAACAAGAACAATTTATAATAAATTAGTGAATAATCAAAGATTGGGAACTAAGGGCTATTGATGAATATTTCAAACTCTGACTTGAAATTTTTAATTTCCAGCATGGTCCATGACTTTTTGCAACATGTATTGGTTCTCTGAAACATATCAACCCACAGAGCAAAGCCACTATCCCCAAATATGTTATATTGGACTATGTAATGCCAAATGGATTTACTGGAGTATAAGTAAATTTCTATTGTGATCAGACATGAAATTGAAAATTTATTGAATCTCCAGTGATGTATGCATTATTTTTGAATGCTTCCTTCTTAATAAATGCCACACCTTTAAACTATCTCTTCAGAACTCTGTTGGAAATTTGATTAGTCTCAATTGTGTGGCCAACGAATCTTCCCAATTAGAGGCTGGAAGGAACATGGGCTACTTGGAGGCTGGTATCACCAGGTCCCCAGAGCTCATCAGAAGTGTGACCCCCCCCCCACATCCTTGGTGAAGACTCACTGGGCTCACAACTACTTCAGAAGTGGGTCTCAGTGTGTTCCATACTAGGAGTCTCACTGAGAAGAGGAGCTTGTATTTTACTCACAGAAGAAAGAAGCAGTAGCAAGGATTCCACCAAGTTTCTTAACATTGTCCAAAACAATATTCAAGTCAGTGAGGTTAGACTCATTAGTCCACTGCTCAGGCAAGATTTTACATATTAATTAATGTGTTTTCCTTAACACTAGTAATGAATAAATAATACAAAAATACCTGCAAACTACTTGAAATTCTTTAACCAGTTTAACTATTTCAGCCCAATAGTATGTACATGTTCTCTTAGATTAGACAGATTGTTCTGGGGTCTAATGTATGTTTTAGGCAATTTGTTCTTCAAATGTTCTTCAAAGATCTGTGTTTCGTGTATGTCCCAGGTCACAGGACAGAAATCCTAGTTGTTGAAAATTACCTTGGATTAAGCAGCAGGGCCCATGAATTAATTTCTTGAGTTGGATTTAAAAGGGTAATGAAAAAATCTATAAACAGATGAAATTTATGGAGCATTTCATTGAGATCAAGTCACATGAGCCAAAATAGTCTTTCAATTGGCAAAAAAGTTGAGATATCTAGTATCTTCTTTATTTTGGGCCATTTTTTTAACTGTTCAGTTTTGTATTAAATCATAATGCTGGTCTTTTACATATTATATGTCATCCATTTAATACTTTATGGGAAATTGCCCATTATACTCATCCCTCAGCCCACAATTTCAAATTGTAAGTCAAATAATTTCAAATTATCACTAGAATTGAAGAAGCAGGGGGAGGAAGAATCCTGGGATATTTTCTCTTCTGTGGAGGATTGTCTTGCACTGTGATGAGTAGAATCGTAAGGTGAATTTTAGCACAGGTAACCTGAGGCTTTGTTGAAACTGCAGAGAAAGGACAGGTGATAAGGAGAGATGGAGATGGAAAGGACACTGCGAGTGACCATATCTAAGCTGTTATTTTGATAAAGGAAATTAACAATAGCCTGAAGTGTGGTTTGAATCCATGACCTACACCAAGTAAGCACTGTTAACTTAATCAGCACTGGTTTCCATAGTAACATCCTGTGCTCAAAGGGTTTTCTCTTCATGTAGATAAATAAGGCTAAGAGAAGAAACCACTGGTAATTCAGAGGATGAGCAGGGAAAGCAGTTCATGTAAAATACTTAGGTAAAACTATGCAAAGACATATGAGAATGTCACTGTAAATAAATCATTGCTATTATGCACATAAAAGGCAGAAAAATTTGAATGGCATTGCAATGGAAATTAATTATACTTAAAGTACTAACAAAAAGGGCTGATGCTAATATTTTCAATAGTATAATCCCCAAATTCTGGTTTACCAAAGAAAATAAAATAATATTGGAATTCAAATCTCAATACATCCATTTCTGGTATTGAAAAAATAACATTTGCATGGATTGCTTATGATTTGAATTGGTTCAAAACATGCCCAAATAAGTAAATAGTATTTAAAATAATTATCTCAGCACAAAATATTTATCAAATCCTATGAAAATAAGTAGAGAAAAGGTCTGTGTTGAATGTTAGAATCTCATTAAATATTAGAATGCATTACTAAATTAAGCTTGGGCTTAGAGGTCTATTTCCAACAGCTTTATGTTGTTTGGGAATTTTTTAACTAAAATATGCAGACCAGAATGTACAAGAGGGGAACTGGCCATAAGTTGCCAATAGGAAAATATAATTTTAAATCTCCACTGAAATCCCATCTTTCACAGATGATGGTGCAAAGAGGGAAAGAAAGGGCTCACACATGAGTCCTGCAGAGCATCTCAAGCAAGAAAATTGAATGGCATGACCAGCCTGGTGTCATTTAGATCAAAGTCCTTGGCAAAGGAAGCTCAGGTTCATGCCTTAGATCTGTTAGGAGAGGACTGAGGAGAGTATCAGCCACAGAACTGCATCCCAGTCATTCTCCAGCCCTTGCAGCTAGAGAACAAGTAGGAAATGTGAAATTCCACCACCCCAGGGCTGATACAGAAGCTCACATAGAGAAATTCCAGGCTGGTCATGGAAAGATTAAGTGAATGAGAAAAATGCTTGAGGACTACAGAGAGGATAGAAAGATGTTTATATGTACTGAATAAATGAAAAATTACTGAGGCCTGAGTTCATTTTAACAACTATAATGCTTAAGTCTTTCATCCTATGAATTTACCATCTAATGGGATATCAGACATTTAGAAAAAGAAAATCAAAACAGAAATATGTAAGTTCACTAGATTTCAGGACACTTCACTTAATTTATTCTATGCCAAATTTACAATTAGAGTCCACACACTGTGCCAATGTCAGCATTTTATTATAGTTCTAATGGGTCCTCTGCATTCTGCTTGTAGCATCCTCTGCTCATTTTAACCTATGACTCTATAGACCAAAGCAGTTAGGGAGATATGGACAACCTTATCATCTTCAAAGAATTCCTCCTCATAGATGTCACAGGCTCCCAGGAGCTCCAGGTTCTACCAGGTGTGCTATTCTTAGTGATTTATCTGGGACCACTAACAGGGAATATTGTGACTGTCACTGTCATCTTGACAGACATATGTTTGCACTTTCCCATGTGCTTGTTTATAAGCAATGTGGCCCTTCTAAACCTCAGCAGAATCTCAGTTATTGTTCCCAAGGCCCTAGTGAATTCCCTAACAGGCAGTAAGACCATATCCCTGACAGAGTGTGTTGCATAGATTTTTCTGTTTACACTTTTGAAGTGGTGGAGATTGCCCTCCTGGTGGTCATGTCCTATGACTGCTACATGGCCTTTTGCCAGCCTCTGCACTATGGGCTCATCACCCTGAGTCTGTGGCAGGCCACAGCTAAAAGGAAAGGCATTTTAAGGAGCAGGATATGTGTTATGTGTTCCAGTTTAATAGACACTTGTGCTGTTGAGAGAAAAGAACCTCACGTGCTGGATCAGGCCAACCTGGAGAAGCATACTGAGAGGTCCTATGAGAAGACACTGCTCTCTGCACTGTGCTGTTTACACTTGCTCTTCCACTCAGGCTGGCATAAGTAACAAGGTGATTAGGCAGGGAGACAACTCAGGCCTGAGGACATAATAGAGCAATCAACATCAAGATCCTCACAGGTTCCTTTGCTACATCTGTTAAATTTATTTTGGATACTTAAATGCAAATTAAGACACAAAACAATTTACCTCCAAAAAATTGTTGTTTGGGAATGTTTGGTTTCTCCTTGTGCTCTGCATGAAAAGATACAGCCATGCTAATTAACTCAATCTGCATAAGGAAGACAATTCATCAGTTTGAAGCATGGAGACAGATGGAATGATGACTGCCATTGGGATTTTCCTGGAGAGCAGCAGGTGATGCTTGCACTGAGTGGAACATTTTGCTCATCAAATGGATTCACTCAAAATGGAAAATTTTTTATTTTTTGACTCCCAAGAGCTGAACCTGCATTCTCCTAAAGTACATATTAGCAATTTTCTATTCAGACCTGAATCCAAATTTTCCTCCTTTTTGATCTAGAAGCCCTGTCTGGGAAAATAGCAACAAGGCACTGGTGCCTATTTAGTCCCAGTCCAGAACTGGGCCAATAGGCACATCAGGTTCCCTGTGCCTCCATACTTATTGTTCCTTGCAGAAGCAAGTGGTGTTTGGCACCATGGACCTCCTGCCATCCAGAGTTCAGGCCCGGTGAATGTTTCACCCTCCTCTGATGCCCAAGATACCTAAACTTTCAATATTTCATCCCCGAGGAGGCTACAAATCTTCTCCAGCTTTATTTAGGTACAGGTGACATTGACAATTATGTGAGTGTAAGATGCAAACCTTGATTTGATTTTTGCATTTGTTGTGACATATTTGCCCCTAACAAACTAACCAATATACACACATTTCTTTTCAAAATGTGTCTGTAACTAGGTCATTTTCATAGCTTTGTTGAAAGATAAAAATCACTTTAAATTTATATTTAAATAACATTCATACAAATGTAAGGAGTTAACAATTCTGAATGTTTGAATGTTTTATGTGAATTTATTTTGCCCTATTTCTTTATTTCCACATAAATTTATATGTAAACTTTCTGTCTGGGTTTTTAGTCCAAATATTTGAATGAATAAGTAAATTCATTTCTAATTTCCAGTGTTAATTTTTAAACTTATGTCACTCATGTACTTCTTTGGATTCACTTCCTACCTAGAAATTATTTTTTATTAAGGGATTTTAAAATTCCATATTAAATGTGTGTTTGTATATTTTCAGGTAATATTCTGTTATGATAAATCTCTTTCTTTGGGACACTTTTGTATCTAATTTTTAAATTTTTTGTAAATTTATTTGTTTATTTTGTCATTGACAAACAACAATTATATGTACTTATAGTATGAATTGATATAAGCTTTACAATGTGGAATGTTTAAATGAGGCAAATTAACAAATCTTTCATCCACTATGTTTACTACTTCACAGTGTGAAACTTTAAAAATCTACTTATATCAGGAATTGAAAACTATATAATGTATTACTTGTACAATGGTCTTTCTCTATAGTAGATCACTAAAACTAGTTATTTCTATTTAAATGAAATCTTATGTACTTTAATCAATATTTCCCTATTGCAATCAAACACTCTCTGAAAGGATACAGTAAAATTAATTTTACTCTGTAGATCAATGAATTCAACATTATTAGATTTCATTGAGTGCCTGTTTTCCTGTGTCTGGCTTATGTCACATAGCAGAATTTCCTCCAGGTGCAGCCATGTTGGGGAAAATCAAAAGACTTCTCCATTTTTAAGACTGTATAATAAATCATCCAGTATATATGGGACCTTTTCTTTACCCCTTGTCTGATCAGGAAACCTCTGTTGCTTCCATATGTTAGCTATGTTAAAAATCCATCCATGAAAAGAGGGGAGGTATTCCTTCAGTAGATTGATTCCAGTCCTTAGATACAAGGGTGGGCATTTCTCTATCATATGGTAACTCTGTAGTGTTTTATGGGATCTCCATGCTGTTTCCATGGTTGTGCTACTGTACAAACCCACCAATAGGGCCCAGGGTGATTTTACTCTACACCTTACCCACACTGTCACCTTTTGTCTTTGTGACAATAGCCATCTTAACAGATGTCAGGTGATGTCTCCTTGCAGGTTTAGCTTACAGTTCCTGATGACGGTAGTGATGAGATGTTTTGTATGTATCTATTTGCCACTTTCAGTCTTCTTCTGAGAACAGTCTATGTCAGTCCTCTGTCATCTTGGACTGGATTATTTGTGTTCTTCATATTGAGTTGCTTCAGTTCCTAATATATTTTCACATTAGTCACATATCAGTATATGGATTACAAATACTTCCTCCTAGTCTGGAAGTTGTTTCTTCACTCTCTACATTTTTGTCTTTGTTATGAAAAAAATGTTTAGTTTAGCATACTCTCACGTGAATTTTTTTCATGTGAATTCTTGCTTGATTGCACTGTTTTCTGAAATTAGGAGTCAAATCCAAGAGGTTTTTGCCCATCTAAATGAGGGGAATGATGCCCCTACATTCTCTTTTAGCAGTTATGCAGAACAAGCCCTTAAGGGATGAAGTTTTCAAGGTGACTTTTTAATATGATATTACATAAACTTCCTGTTTCCTTCTTCTACTTCTGAATATAAAGGTTTTCAGTATCATACACTGTTCTCTATTCATGATATTTTGTAATATTTGAGTTTATTTTCACAGAGGGTTTATTTCTGAGCTCTCTCTTTCTCTCTCTTGAATTATGGGTCAGGGTGAGGCAGAAGATTAGGACATGGCAAAACAGCTGGGCATTTGGGCATGACCTGACATATGGCTCCTTTCTGGATGTCCACCCAAAGCTTCAAGCAGTCATAGGTGGGGCTTTCATATGTGGTTGGATCTAGAGTGTGTCATGCTGGGATTAAGTATGTGATACTGGGATCAAGAGTGGGTGATTACTAAATTACTTTACCATAGCTGATTGGTTTGGCAGAGTTCTGGGAGTTGATTAGGGGAAGGCCCTCCTGGGTATGTGTGCTCCAGCCTGAAGGGCATATAGCCTGGACACAATATGAAGGACAGAAGGAAGGCTGCTGTGGTTGCTTGTTGCTTGCTTTTTGCCCCTCGCTGCCTTTTGCTTTGGTGATCTTACTCTGTGATACCACTCTGCCATGCTACCCTGCCTTGGAGTCATCCAACTATGAACTGAAACCACTACAAACTGTCAGCTACAATAAACCTTTCCTTCTTTCACTTTGGGTATCTGGTATTGTGTCTCAACAACAAGAAAAGTAACTAAAACTGTCTGTCAGTCAAGGAGACCTGTCAAAGTAGTCAGGACCCATGTGCAGAAGAGCTTCCAAGCCCTGAATAGGATGCCAGATATGACATTAGAACAGCAGTATCAAAGATGGTGACCATTGTCCTCAGGACTACTCTCTTCTTTCTATTACTCTGGCCCACCCTGTGTGTGGGACACATTTTCTTTTTCCACACTTCTTCAGAGCACACTTGTTCTCCCTCTTCTCTCCCTTCTTTTACTTTTAAGAAATGAAAGTCTCAGTGTTCTTCAGTTGTCCAATCAAATTGACTCAACAGGTCAACAACAGCCTGAAAGGGAACCCCAGCATTCAACAATGAATATAACTGCATTTTATGCTACTCTTGGGCAGTTTGTGTTACTCTAAATTGGTACTAGACTTTGAAGTCAGGTATTACAATGATTCCAGCCCTGTTATTTTCTTCAGCATTGGTTTGCATGGTTGTAATACTTTAAGTCACCTAGAAATTTAAGATTATGTTTCATGAAAAATAATATTGAAATTTTGAAAGAAGTGCATTCAATCTGTAGATGGTTGGGTATTATGCACATTTGAAGAATTTTAGCAATTCTGAGTCTTCCAATTCAGTAAGAAAGAGACCTTTTTTAAAATTTGTGTCACCTACAATTTCTTCTTCAATATTTTACTCTTTTTAGTATTCAAATCTTTCTCATAGCTCTTGAAAATATTTTACTCTTTAACCTTCTTGTTCCATAAAATCATTTAAGACATTCAGGGAAAGAAATGATGCCACCAGATTTGCATTTTTAAAAACTAATGTGGGTGTGGAATGAAGAATATTTTGATGGAAACAAAGATGGAAATGGTGAGGAGTGGCTGTGAATGTCCACACCACAGATGATAGTATTGTGCACCATGGTGGTAGTTGCACAGTTAGGGAGAAGTGGATGGATTGAAAAGATACTTAGATTGTAAAATTGATCTTCCCTGAGATGGATTAACTGTGAAACATAAAGAGGAAGAAGCTAAAGATTGAATAGAGAAGAAGCCAGCAAAAGGATTTAGAAAGACGTAACTGAAACAGGAGTGAAACCTGGACAGAAGAATTTATTAGAGAGGATGAATAGAAGAATGAAACAGGATGCACCTTGTGGTTTCTGGGGCTGGAATATTTGACAATCTGAGGAGGGGTAGCACAGAGGAGACTGAGAGGGTAGGTTGCCTCATGGAAGGCAGTACACACCTTGCCAAGGAATTGAACCTTGTCAAAGGTAAATGGTGAGACACAACAGAAAGATTAGGGAAGGGACTTAGGAAGGGACCAGGATCAGAAAGGGAATTCTCTAAACAGTGCCATGGACAGCTTAGAGGGGAGTGACCCTGGTGTGTGATGTAGATCAGGTAGGAAGTGAGGGTGACAGACAGATGCAGAACAGACCAGTGACTTTAGTGTAGATAGAAAACAGATATTGTTCCACTCTGGGAATGTTATGCCTGATGTGCCCAGGAAGTGTGAAGTGTGAAGTGTGTATGTGTGGAAATCAGGGAAAACAATACAGGCTGAAATTGAAGGTTCAAAGAATTGGTTGGGGGAAGCCAGAAATAAAGATGAGTCCAGCATGGGGCTGGGTGGGATCTGAGAAGAGCCTCTAGTAGGGCAGAGATGACCAGCATTTAGGAGTTGGTAGAAGAGGAGCTGAAAATGAGAACATGAGGGAAACCTAGACTTGGAGAATGTGCCAGGGAAGAAAACCAAGCAAATTTCAGAAGTAGTGAGAGTGCTAGGTATCAGAGAGGCTAGATAAAGAGAAAAATTTAACCATTGACTTGGCAATTAACAGGTCATCAGAGAGGAATGTTTAAAGGGAGGGGAATTGGAAGTTCCCTGTGAATTCAGGCTTCATCAGTGACATCCCTGACCTTGCTTAGATCCACTTGTAAGGGTCAATCAGGTGACCTTAGAGATGTGGACAATAGCACACAAGGAGATTCAGATGCTCTGTGTGACCAGACATCATGACCCATCTGAGCCCTACAGGCCAAGAGGGCAGACAGGGTTTCTCCACTTCTCACACACTGAACATGCTGGCCTCTGTCAGTAGCATAAGTTACAATTGCATGTTTGACAGTCATATGCATGAGTGTGTATGTGTCTGTCCATCTACAGTAATTAGATATAGGTATATACATGATACAGGTGAAGAGAAAGAGGGGATTCAGCTCATGCCAAGATCATAAAGAAATTTATAACATTTAATACATATATTAGAAAAGAAAAATGAAGCTCATAGATATAAGCACCTATTTCAAGAAATTAGAACAGTAAGTTAAAATAAATAAATAAATAAATAAATAAATAAATAAAAGGAAGGCAATAACATAGAGCTGAAGTTATTTTATTGAATCATATAAAGACCAAAGCCAAAACCACAGTTCCTATAGATCTTGAAAATATGAGGACAATTTAAACAACTTTACAGAGATAAATGAAAATTTATAGATGAAACTGACAAATTGCTATAAAAATGGAATCTCAATGTAAAACCTTCCAACAAAGAAAACTCTTGTCTCAGATTGTATATCTGCAGAATTATATCAACATTTAAAAAATAAATAGCCATGATCTGGAAATGAAATCTTCTAGAGAAATGTAAAATGAAGGACTACTTCCCAATTTTGTTCTTCACTACCATGTACTTGTGGCACAATAATCTGTGACAAACTCCACGAAGAAGAAAAATAATGAGCCTTTTATTTTCATGAACAACAAATAGAGAATCCTGAAGAAAATATCAAGCTACTCCAGAATATATAAAAAGGATGTTACAACATGACCAAATCCTGTGAATTCAGGAATGCAAGTCTGTTTCTGGTTTTAAATCAATCATGCACTGTTCCACAATAACAAAGAGAATAAAAAAGAGAATCATGGACTTACCTCTACAAATGTGAATATAATTAATACTAAGAAAATTAATGTAAATTCATACTGTTTCTAAAAGCATTTAACTACTGAGAAATACTGAGGAACTTTCTAGATATTGTATAACTGCAGAAAACCTTTAGCAAGCACATATTTGATCATGAAATTATGAAAAATTCTCTCTGTGACAGAAAACCCACACAACACATGTTCTCCTTTCTCTGCATCCCTGCCAAGGAAATAAGGCAATAAAAGGGTTAAGAAGTATAAAGATGAGAAAAGCACAAATGATACTGTGACAGGCCACATAACCAGGTTTGTACAACATTGAAAGTCAACAATTAACATTAATATTTCCAGGAATATTGTTGGAAATAATTCACTGTGTTTAAGGTAATTTTACATTACAGAAATAAACAGAAAAACACTAAGCAGTGGAACTGGGTGAGGATGAGACTGAAGATAGGGCTGACAGAGTCAGGGCACTGCCTCAGTGGGTGGGCCAGGGCTCAGGAGAATGGGGCCTCATGGGGAAAGGGGGAGCAGCAAACACATTGCAAATCACAGGAGCTGTGTCTCCAACACTGGGTTAGCGAGTCATACATATGGAAATGGGAAATGCTGGAAGAAGTCCAGCGGCTGAGTTGCAATGGGAAGTATCAGTGTGAATTCAGTTGTTAATACCAGCAGAAAATAAAGCAATAGACACAGATGTGGCTGTGTACAAGACTTTACAGAGGGCTTAAACCCATTCTGCACAATCAAAATCTGATCCAGAAAAGAGGAGAGGAGACACATCCCAGTTCATTTTATGAGATCAACGTTACTAGAATACAGAAACAAGAAAAAACACAACCTAAAGCCTGATGTGGTGGCACACACCTTCCTTTCAATTTTTTTCAAAATTGGCTAATGGTGATCTCTACCTATCACTGTTGTCTTCAGACAAATCATATGAGTGCAACATGGAAAATTGCAAGGAGAACTCTATTGACTTCTTCCTCATGAGCCTGTTCCCCCCATCAAGCCTTGGCCTTTTCCTCTTCACTCTCACCATCCCCACCTTTCTGTTGACCCTATTTGGCAAACTGTGCATGGTCCTGCTCATCCTCCTGGACAGCCAGCTCCCAACACCTATGTACTTCCTGCTCAGCCAGCTCTCTCTCATGGACCTCATAGACTTCATTTATATTTGCACCACTGTGCCCAAGATGGATTTCAGTTTCCTATTTGGAAACAAGTCCATCTCCTTCATTGTGTGTGGGGTTCAGTGTTACATCTTTGTGACCTTAGCTGGTTCAGAAGGGCTGATTCTGATGTCTATGCCCTATGACCATTATGTGGTTATTTGCTTCCCTCTGCACTATCCCATCCCTATGAATAGAAGAGTATGTGGGCTGATGATCCTGGGATCCTGGGCAATGGGTGCTGTGAACTCCTGGGCTCACACAGTCTATGTCCTCCATATCCCTTACTGCAGGTCCATGGCCATCAATCATTTCTTCTGTGATATTCCAGCCATGGTGACTCTGGCCTGTGGGGATGCCTGGGTCTATGAGTACACTGTGTTCGTGAGCACCAACCTCTTTCTTGTGCTTCCTTTCCTGGGTATTCTATGTTCCTGTGGTTGAGTACTTCTCCTGTCTACAGCATGCACTCCTAGGAAGGTAGGAAGAAGGCCTATTCCACCTGCAGCTCCCACCTCAATGTGATGAATTCCTGCTATGCATCATTTGCCTACACTTACCTCCACCCAAGGTCCTTCCAGTCTCCAGAGTTGGACAAGGTTCTGGCTGTGTTCTACATCTTTCACACCCCAGTGCTCAACCCTGTGATCTCTAGCCCGAGGAACAAGGAGGCGCTGGGGGCCCTGAGGAAAGTGACTCAGAACATCTGCTCTATGAAAGTGTATGCAAATTTCTGCCCCAGGACTCAGGTGCATGTTGATGCTATAATGTACAGACATTAAAATGTTATTTTATATCTGAAATTTAGAAAAAATTTAGAAGGCAAATTTAGAAAATTTAGAAAGTAAAAAATTACTCATATCTGGAAAAATGCTTTACAGACATGAATAACTATACATAAACATTTTGTAGTGCATTTCCTACCAATTTAGAATGTATTTAATTTCTGCTAATCTGTTTTTAATGAGGATTATTTTTTAAATTAAAACCAAATTATCTATCTGGAATTGCATATTGTATAATAATTTTACTATGGTCACCTTGAAAACTTTTTCAATTTTTTTACTTTTTATACCAACAATGAAAAAAGTGTGTTCTGAATGAGAATACCTAATCAGATGCCATATGATTTCTCTTTTTCTGTCATTATTTTATAACATTAACTATTTTGTACTAGGCCTTCTCCTTCCATGTTAGTAGAGTGATTTATTTGAGACCTTATGAGAGACTGTGAAGTCCTTGCTCTGGATGTCAGTTGACAAATCTATGCTGCTTTTAGTAGAAAGAATCCTAAGGGAGGAACAAATGAGAGCCCTGGGAGTTGCCAACACATATCAGAGATAATGACAGTCCATTATAAGATGAACATGTCAATTTTTTAATCTAGGGGGCAGGAATTAGGAATAAAAATCCACCCTGCCATCCTCCCCATGCCCAGCACACTCTACTGATACCCACGCAGCCACTGCTGCATATATATTAGACAATGTCTGCCCAAGCAGGTTTGGTTTTCCACATGCTGTTTGTCTGGTCTCTATGAAAATGGATTACAGAAATACATCTGTGAACAGGTTTTATTCGCTGACATTACTTCCTTATCATTTCCTTAACCAGGTCTGACCATGACATTCTGTAAAATGTTTCAGCATAGGGCACTTCCTCCACAGAGTGCTACTACTGTCCAGCAATAAGACCAGAAAAATGTTACTCTGGAGCGGTAGCAGAGAAGGGAAGTGCAAAGTCCCCAAGGAATTTGGAAGATAAATGATAAACTTAAAATATGAAGCCATCCTGTTGAAATAGCACAATGTATCAGTAAAGGACTGATATATAAAGAGTATTGTCTTCCAAATTACTAGTTATATATTAGAATTGCAAACAACATTTTGCTATTCTCAATATATATATATATAAAATAACTAGTAACATTTTATCATGTGGTAGGTTTATTGATTTTAAGACCTGTGTGGCTTATTTTCCTCCAAATTTACTTATCAGATAAAACAAAGTTTTACTTTGAGCACCTTCAGTTTCAGTCTGTAAAACTGAAAGTGGAATCTCATTATTAGAACATGTGATGACATTATTAATATAAGAGAGTTTAATACATGGATCATGGTGATTGTGTTTCTGGAGGTTTAAGCAATGTGTTCAGCTGCCGAAACACAGGGATAAGTTCTATTATGTACCTATGGAAACACAATATCTGGAGCTGTTCATTCTTGTGGAGAATTTTTTTTTGAGCGAGAGTCACCAAAAATGTGACTCTACGTAAATCATTTTCCTTTTATCTTGAACTTAAATTTAAACATTTGTGTATAACTGTATCTTTTTCTAAGTTGATGGGAATCCAACCCAAGTTCTGGTACATGCTAGGCAAGTTTTCTACCACTGAGCTTTACCCCAGGCCAAAGTTTGTGTATAATTTTATTAATAAACATTTTGCTTATTGTATCCATATTTGTGGTAACTTGTGAATTTTGTTTAAAAAACAACCCATTTTGGAGACAAGCTTCGAATCTCATTTATGTTTTCTCGCATTTTATATTAAAGTTAAAGGAAATTCATTTAAAATTTTTCTCACTTTTTGGTAATTGGTTTATGGGTCTCTTCCTAATAAATTAATGTTTTGCATATGAAATGATCATTAGTTTTAAATTTCCAAATGTTAAAAGATATTTCAATTATCTGTCTAGTCTTGGCCTACTGATGTTCTCTTTAGCATGCTATAACAATTTTTAAGGCCATACATTCTGAAAGTAATAAATTCTTACAAATGCCTGTTACTTTTTCTTACAATGACCATAAATAAAAATATATTTTGTAATAGTTTATTGATCATGTGTCATCCCTAAACTCCCAGTTATTTCAAGACGGGCAGTGAATGCTGTGCAGAGTTCACAGAGGTCAGCTCAGAGAATCCACTTCCATGGCTGCTCAGCACTTCTCCAGTGAGGGCTCTGCCCTCTCACCAGGAAAGACCTATATTCAACCCTGCATCCCACCTGTGGTTGCTGTTGCCATCACTACACTGATGCAAGCCCTGGCTGACCCAATCTCTCTCTGGGGATGCCATGGTGCCAGGCTCTTCCAGGATAAATGTATGTGCACATGAAGAGGACACACCAGTTTCTGGTGTATTTTCTATTCCTCTTGAGAATAAATGTGGAACTCTGCTGTTGGACCAAAAGTATGCCAATTCTTTCACACTGCATAGTCTTCTGGTTTCCTGTCTGCTCTATGACACAATTATTAAGAATTTCAGTATGCTGAGAGCAGATTCTAACTGAACACTTCACCTTTTGAGTGTTTCACCCTGGGCAAGTGCACAGGTCACATGACATGAGGCCAGGTCTCTAAATGAGAGGATGCCTGTCTAGGAAGGGAAGGATGACATACAAACATGGGAAATGAAGAAGAATTCAGATGTCAAAATCCTAAATTTCCCATCATGGTGTTAAAATACAGGACATCTGGGTGTGATTTTGAGGTCATAAGGACGATTTTATTTTATTTTAACAACCCCACATGTGGGGTTGTTAGATTGACTTTATTTGACTGTGTGATTCAGAAGCCTTTGGAACTGGTTTGCAGGAAGAAATAGGAAAGGTTTGCATGCATAGGCTCCAGAAGACCTAGAATGCTGTGAGCGATATTTGATGTATGATGCTGGTCAGAGCTCAGAAGTTGAGAATGCTGATAAACAACACACACGGTACAGATCAGGCTGAGGATTTTTCAGATGGAAACAAGGACTCCAGTGGAAGTTAGAGAAGAGGCCATGTTGTTACTCTTTGGCAAAAAAAAAATTGTATATTTTTCCCATGTATTGAGACCCTGAGGGAGACTGGGGTTAAAGATTGTGGACTATGTAATCAAAAGGAGAAAATTTCAAGGCATTCTACCATTAAGGCTGTGGCATCAGTACTGCTGGCTACTCTCAGCCCAAAGAATAGTGAGAATCAGGACCAAAAAACAGAGAATAATGATGTGAGGCTTGGGCAGAAAGGAAATGCTTATAAAGCTGAGGCAAAGGCAGTGTGATTTCTAAAAAAAGAAGCCAAGTGTTCAGCATCAAAAATAGGAAAGATGTCTTGAGGTCATCTCAGAAATTCGGCAGACATTTCCCACTGTAGGTTCAAGGGTGGAAAAAGTGAACTCCTTTGAAAGACTTACCTTTGAAAGGAAAATATCAGGATGTACTGCTCACTAGAACAGCACATCCTAGTAAAGTATTGCACCAAGATCAGCCATTCAGGCACTTGAAACTGCTGAATCCATGGTCCAAATGGGAGCAAATACAGGTGAAGATGTGAGCAGATCTTTGTGCCATCCACATTGCCCTGATTTTCAGGAGCTCTGAATGCAAGAGGTGTTGAATCACAGAGGCTTCCACTAAGATTTCAGAAGAAGACTCTGGAACTCCTGTCTTACCACAGCTTGCCCTGCATGGTAGACATGCACCTATAAAATTGAGTGATTGCTCTGTTGAATTTTGTTCTTACTTGGTTTGATTATTGTATCTTCCTGTTCCCCCCTTTGAGAGTAGATATGTTTACTCCGTGATGTTGCTGATGGCAATTATATATTTTTTTCACATTTTGCAGAGCTGCCTTGAGGCTCATCAGAGAATTGGGCTTGGGGTTTTGAAAAATGCTGACATTTTGAGACTTTGAGGAATAGATTATTTGCATTTCTGGTTGTATACTTGATAGGTAGAATTATAAACTTGTGATTGTCTATTTGGACAATAAATGTAGTTTAATATATGTCCAGACTTGTGTTTAAGATGTTATTCGGAGTTGTGAACATCAGTGGTCTATGAAACACCTCACAGATTAGTGAAGCTCACTCCCAGTTGTGTCCAGGTGGATGAGGGAGGTGACCTTGGGTAGTATATAAGGTCCCTCCACTATTTTCCTCTCCCACCATTCCAGTGTCTGCTTTCATTCCTCAAGACAATCTGTCCACACAATGTACAGTCAAATGGTGGTTGACTGCATGTCATTATCCATATCAGGACACTCTCATGGGTCACTTTCAACTCAGCAGTGCAAGTATGAACCTAAATCTCAGCATCAACTGTCTCCCTTTTCTTATGTTCTGGTTTGATCCATGCTGTTGCTGTTTCTCGGCCTCCATGATGTGAGCAGTTTTGCTCTAATCATTTACTTTGCAACACAGTAGTCACTGGCTACATGTGGATTTTCATATTTGATATGTGTACAGTACAGCTTTTAATGTATTCCAAGAAGAAAAATACACAAGAATGATGAAATAGAATAAAAGAATATATGAGCAAAATATTAATTCCACATCAATTATATAGAAATCATAATGTCAATATACCCATACTCTTACATAAGAATGCTATGTGCACAAACATGATATATTTAATTATAATTGTATATAACATTAAAAGAATTTTAATATCAATATGATTACCATATCATTTTGAAAAAAATTACTACAGTATTATAGAGTAACATATTTGAATTAACGCTGGGTTTTAATGTGTGCTAAAGATTTTAAGTCACACAGGTGCATCCTACCATGTTTCTATCAGATGTCACTCTTCCACAGTGTTCAGCTAGGCAAAAAAATGAGAAGTAGAGTAAGCAAAGTGGGGCCTGCAGAATCATTTCTTCTTGGAAGACAATATCCCAAACACTCTCTCCAGGGCCCCCAGCACCTCCTTGTTCCTCAGGCTGTAGATAATGGGGTTCAGCATAGGGGTGAGGATGGTATAGAAAACTGCCAGGATCTTGTCTTCTGCTGGGGAGTGGAGAATCCTGGGCCAGAAATAGGTGTAAACAAAAGGAGTATAGTAAAAGGTCACCACTGTTAAATGTGTGGAGCATGTGGTGAAGGCCTTTTTCCTTCCCTCTTTGGAGCGCATATGGAAGACAGAAAAAAGGACCCGTCCATAGGAAGCAGTGATGCCAAGGAAAGGGAGAAGGAGGAACAGGCTGGTGCTCACAAAAACCATGTACTCATAGACCCAGGTGTCCACACAGGCCAGGGGCAGCATGGCTGGGACATCACAGAAGAAGTGATTGATGGCCCTGGGGAAGTGATTGATGCAGTAGGGAAGATGAAGGGTGTAGACTGTGTGTGCCAGGGAATTGATGGAGACAAATGTCCAAGATCCTGCAATCATCTTTGCACACACACTTTTGCTCATGCGGATGGCATAATGGAGGGGGTGGCAGATGGCTACAAATCGGTCATAAGCCATGGAGGCCAGGAGTAGCCCTTCAGAGCATGCCATGGTCAGGAAGCAGAAACTCTGCACCCCACACCCCGGCAAGGAGATGCTCTTCTGACCAGAGAGGAAATTGACCACCATGTTGGGGACAGTGGTAGAGATGTACATCAGGTCCATGAGGGACAGCTGGCTTAGGAGAAGGTACATGGGCATATGTAGCCGGACATCCACACGTATGAAGTGAATCATGGCTGAATTACCCATGAAAGCAAGGCAGAATACAAACATGATAAGCAACAAGAGAAGTAGGCCAGTGTGATTAGGAGGAATCAGCCCTAACAAAATAAAATTATGTGAAGTTTGGTTCCATTTATCCATGAAAATATTCTTCTTTAAATTCCTTGAAAGAAAAATAAAAATACAACCACTAAGCATAATTAGGAAATTAAACAGAAGACTAGAATTTAAAGAGAATGTATTTTACTAATATTTGAGTGGAATGAATTATTTTTCCTCCAACACTATGCTGTTTATTAATTTGAACTTAATATCTGAATTAAAAGTTTGTTTTCTGATTGTTTCTGGTAATCATCAGAAAAAAAATGTATATATACATATTATAAACTCTAGAACCATGGGCAGTGATCATCAATTATAGGCCTTCCTTCCTTCCTGGATGACTCTTGGCTGACCAACTACTCAGCATCACTAGAAAGTCACAGAGATCGAGGAATGGTAATTCCTAGTCACTTCAATTCAGCATGGTGTATCTACAATAGCAACTCACATGTGTGACTCAGAATCTTTCAGTGTACAGAAATTCTGAGCTGTCAGTATCTTGTTCTCCTTTACTTTTAAAAATTCCTTGTGTTTCCCATTCCCTTGACCAGAGCTTGATTTCAATCTGTCAACATTCTTTAAAGACTGTCTTCTGAACTTCATGAAGTGTATGAAATGCATCCATGACCAAATTCTGTCCTTGATCTGTCAATATATTCTATGTGCTATGAGATCAGCCCTACTTTTAGCATATTATTTCAATATGCTGTCATTCCAAATGATGTTTCTATTTTTGAACCCCTAAAATCTCAAATTTATTTGCAAAAATTTGCATGTATGGTTTTCTTATTTTATGTAAGAAAGTTATACCTGATGAGGGTGATACATTTCATACCATGTATTTTTATTCATTTTTTCACAGCTTCAAACTATAAGTACGGTGGAAATATGACATGAACATGGGGATTAAATAAAATACAGGCCACTTTTCCTTATATGTTTATATAGGAATCCTAGTGATCTATAACATGTGTATGCTGTTCTATCCATGACTTCATTTGTTATCATCCTTCCACACCACAGATTCTGCAAATTTTGACATAAATAGCTTCTTTTCACAAGTATTTAGAGTATTATTCACTAACGGAAAGAAAATTTTCTGAATTACAGTTAGGGCTGGAATGAGACTTGCCCCTGTGTGATGGCTTATGTTTCCAGGATTTCTAGTAATTCCTGGCTGAATGCATTCTGTTCCAGTTGTGTGATTGCTATGCTTCTGCAAAGATCACATCTGATTCTCTACATCTGTCTAGGTCTCTGTCTGTGGACACAGGAGTGCTGTGCCTGTTCTGCTCGGCACATATCTGCACATGTGGAGGCAAGAGTCATGCACATGGGAAAGCTGCTCAACTAGAAAGGGAAGGATGAGCAGTAGCACACTCTTGATGCATAATTCTCCTACTCAGATCTAATTAGTTCAATTGAAACACAGTAATCATAAATAATTTAGAGTAACATAATTTTGGATAATTTTTCACTTTTCTATGCTCCAGGTTTTCTTGGGAACTTTTGTCTGTAACTTAATTCCTGGTATCCTCTCTTTCCCGTTCTTCCACCTCAATGCTGGCAATCCTTTCACTCTCTCCCCATGCATGCACCAACCCTTGCAGCCTGGGTTTTCCTTCTCCTCTGATCCCACCTCAGTCTGAGGTTTCATGCTGAGTACACATATGCTCTGCTCTCCAGAGGAAAAACTGATGTCACCCACATCCTTCCCAGGACATTGATTTAGGGAGGAATAGGGCATTAATGATTTTTCAACAGGAAAAATAGGGAAAGAATAGTTTGCTCCAATTACATAGTTCTAATAATGTGAATCAGCTGTTATTTCATATATCTTTACTAATTATGCACCCATGTGTGCAATAAAGTTCTACAGGAAAATGGAGATGTGTCTTTATTGCTGCTTAATACAAAAAGCGCTGCCACTGAAAAGCACATGATCAGAGAGCTGACAGTCACATGATCCCATGAGATGTCTAAGCTAGCTGAGGTTATAGGCATCCTCTGCTTCCTACCATATTTTAGAAATAAAACTCATGATCTGATGGATGAAAATAAAACATAGGAACACCATCATCATGACACCTTTATCCCTTCAAATTGTATTCAGTGTTTGTTTCATTGTAGCTCTACTAGATATTAACATACTGTATAACTAAAGTGCCAAGTGCATATGATGTGCTGTTAAAATTTATTCAGTAACTCAGAAGATACAACAAAATGTTCAGATGTACAGTGCCATGTTGTGTGGTCATTAGGACCAAAAAGGACACTGGTGGTAGGGGGAGAGAGGTGTTGGAGGAAGTCTCCCTAATGGCCACTATGTGGCATTGCTTCTGAGTCTGAGTTGGCTTATGACACATTCTACTCAGAGAGAATAGCAAGAGGGAAGTCATGGAGCAGCCTTTTCTGGGCACGAGGACAACAGCAATGAGGGGAGGAGCGTGTGTTTTGTGTGGGAGGAGCATGTGTTTTGTGTGGGAGGAAGTAAAGCCTTGGAACTTGACCCAGGTATGATGAGAATGCAATGGTGTGCCATGGTCCTGAGCCTGTTTCCAGACCTCACACAGGACACTCAGGTCAGTGGGGAGAGCTGTGGAGGGGTGCATGGAGAGGCACACTCAGCAGACAGAAAGAGCAGCTGGAGATCACTCTGGATTAAAAGGCAAAAATGATCATGCATCCCAGGCCCCTAATGCTGAGGTCTGTGCACATGAGAACAGCCAGCTTCCTATGAGGCAGTGGTGATATCCCATGATCATTCTCTCTCTTCTCCCTTGCACAGTGATGCCTGCATGGGAAGCTCGCAACAAATCTACTGATGAGGCAAACCAAATATTAGCCTCAGGAAACCTTAGCGTGACAGTTTAAACTAGCAAGCCATGACAGTACAGGATCAGAAATCAAACTTTAGCATAATTGCCCTGAAAGTTTTGGATTTAGAATTGGGATAATTTCTGTATTTCCTTTTTTGATATAAATTTAAATTCAAACAATAAAATGTTCCAGCAGTTCTTGCCAGAGGTGCATTTCCAATAACAAACATGAACACAGAGTGTTTTAAGTTAATGAGCTCTATGGGACCTTTATCTTGAAGAAAAATGTTTGCATTTACATTTTATGCAGCATATTTTAGAACTTAGAGTATGAAGAAGATAGACTGAGAGCAGTCATTATAGATTCTTCATTCCCTTTACTGAAAACAGGTTTCTGTCAGGCAATGCAATGTAATACATCAATGACTCCAAGTGCCTATACATCTGGGATTTGGAGTGAGAGCAAAGAATCTGATAATACTTATGCCCAGCAGCTTCCTTCCCTAAGTGTGGGACCTTGTTTAATTAAGCAGGTATATACAAAGCATAACTCTCTTGGTTACATTATAACTTGGAGAATATTGCTTCTATGGTTAAAAATCAGGTTAATATTAATGTCTCCTTTGATTCTCATAAAAACATTGCCAAAATGTATAGATATTTAAGGTCATAAGTTCAATACCTGGCAAATTAATATATAGAGAGAGATTTTTAAGAATAACACTCCTTTAAGAGAATCTAATACACCTAAGTGTAGCAAGTACAGGATGCTGAATTTAATTTGCCCAAGTTACTATTAGTCCATATGCACCTTTAAAAGTGTTACAGATCATGATCCCATGATGAATAAGCAATAGTTGAGCTTCATCTATCTCAGTCCCAACAACACCAAAGGACAGCACAGAGCTGATCCTCAGTAAGGTCAATAGCCTTTGTCCAGTCATATTTATAGATTAGAAATTATTGGGCCCCAGAGAGAGCCACTATCTTAACTAAAGCAACAACTCTTCAGAACAGCACACTGCAGCACTCTAAAACTTTCATGCTACTTCCTGGCACAGTTTAAGTTCAAACTTAGTATTTTCAATTTTTTGTAAGACTCCTAATTCTCTGTGCTGCAGAAAGGGCTTCCTTAAGGTAAGAAAACCACATCTCCAAAATACCCCCCTTAGTTAAAGCTGACCCAGAGCCACTCAGGTCAGTAACAGCATTTGGACTCACCTTATCTGAATTTATTTTGTACTTTGAGAGAACAAGTATGATCACCAAGCCCTGATGAGAGTCTGTGGAAGTTCTCTAAAATTTCAGACATAAAACTGTGCCCATGTAGGCTGTGCAACAAGATTGTGTCACTTGTCAGCCCAACCTGCACCAAAATTCAACTCCTCTGTTGACAGGAGAAGATTTTCTTCACCTCCCCACTCACTAGAAAGAAGTTTTCAAGTTTAAGCTGTGAGATGCATTCCTCAATGCTTCTGTAATAGCTCTCTTCATGTTGAAGGCAGAAAACAACTTTGCCTTCTCTTGTGACATATTGCACATATTTTCTTAACTAAGGCATCTTTCACTATTATCTGGTTTGAGGGAAAACTGAAGTTGATATTTCACACTTCACTCCCTCAGGTTCTACTGATGGAAAATGGAAGGAGAAGTTGGTTTATTTTATATTTTCAAACTCATATCATCAAGCCTAAGATATTGCTCTCTTTTCTCTAATTCATGCCCAATGCCCATGTCCAAAGGGACAAAATCTTGGTCATTTCACTTAACTTTGGTAATTTGGAGATAATTTGATTCTATTTAGTGGAAATCAACCAAATCAACCAAATTTATTCTAATAAATTTTTCCTCATTTATCTGTCAGCCAGCATTAGGCTAAATAGGGATGCTTTTGATTTTACAGAGTATGATTTTATAAGTAATGTTAGGTCATTTTATTGAAATCCCCTCGATTTGTAAATGAAATTCTGGAATTGCTTATGCATGTTCTGCAGATTAGAAGATAACTAGTACAAGGACTATTTCTTCTGTACAGTTATCAAATTTTGAAGGAAAATTATTGGTTATTGTGGCTAAAATACATTATGCAATGAAAAAAACACTTTCTTCTCTTTCTCAAGGGCTACATGACCTCTCCCAAATTAATCCAGTCAGCAATTCTGCTGCAGGGCAAACTTTACTCAAATGAGTTGATCAGTGAGAAGAATCTAGCCTGACAGATACACCTTAAGGTCCTCCTCAGGTGACAGAATTTATTGAGATATTAGTTGGTTGCTAAGTTTTTAAAAAGGGCCAAATTTGAGGGAGACTCTAGGAACTATGTAGGAAGAGGTATGCCAAATGTTTACAACATGTCTGTTGGAGACACTGAATTTGTAAACATTAAGAACTCTAATAATGCCATTTGATGCTGACTGGTAAAGCCATTTTGGATACATATATGTGACCTGTTGTCCTTTTTTCATTATGAAGAAATGACAGAATATTAATTGGTGAGATTTTATTCAAGGACCATAACCTACATTTCCTAAACCCATAGCGTATGTCACCAGTGGGGCACATACTGTAATTATTGTAATTTGGAAAACCTGAATGCAGAGCAGTGCTTCTACCCCAGGATCCCACATCCCAAAGCCTGTGTTCTTCCATCATCAATGTAGGAAATGAAAGCTGAATTGAATGTCTTCCACTGTATAATTAATCAAGGAGAAAGAATTACAAGTCTGGTAAAATGAAAATAAACAGAATTGAAGAAAAATAGGGTGCCTGAGGAAATGTATGGTTTTGAAAAGAAAAGTAAGTTTAAGCTGGGTGTGTTGTACAGGAGTTCCTTTACTTATAAGTAAATAATTATCAGAGACTTTATGGTGAACTTTCAACAGAGCCCAACACATTCAGAGTGCACCAGCTTTCCACTTGTATGAGAAATCCAAAGCTTAAAGAGCAAAATAAAAGACAGATAATAGGAAACAAGGTAATACAGATATCTTGGAAATGAGGAGGAAGACATATGATGGGGGAGTGGAGGAGGGTGAGGGGGAGAGCAGTGAAAGGGAAATAAAAAGCAATAAGGTGTGTTATGTGCCTGTAATAACATGGAAGCATTGATTTAATCATTACTGAAAACATGTAATCAAAAGTTAAAAGAATACACATTCAAATATACAAATTTTCATGGAGAGATAAAACATAATAAAAACTATAACAAGGCCATTGTAGTTATACAACAATGGTGTCCTTAGGACAAGACTCAGTTCCTCTTGCTTTCTTCTGTAGCACAGAACCTAGGAAAACTCATCTGTGATGTGTTGAGTATGCTTGGGTTTGGTGTTCTTGTTGAACCAATGACATGACAACACCAGCATCTCTGCTCTGGGTTAAAAGTGCTTTGTCTCCATCTCAATGAGTTACTATACAGGGAGATGTCAGAAACTTCTACCAAGGAATTCACAGAACACTCAGCAGAGGGACCACACACTCTGTTGTTGTGCTTATTTTTAAGAAACATTATTGTTTCCAAATTTGATACTCAGTGATTTCAACCATAATTTTGTTGTTGTTGTTGTTGTTTTGGTACTAGAGATCGAACTCAGGACCTTGTGCTTGCGAGGCAAGCAGTGGAACCATTGAGATAAATCCAGTGGCCTGAAACATAATTTTTATTCTGTACCAAACACTCTGTCCATTATATAGAGATATTTTTAAATGTAAATTCATTTCTCATGTAAGATACTTTTTTTTTTGGTACCAGGGATCAGAACCACTGAGCTAAATCCCTGGCCTCCATGTAAGTTACTTTTAATGCTACATGACATTGTTAGAGCTGCATTTGCTCATGTAAAAGCAGATCATTTAGCAGCACTGCCGTCAGGATGAGTGTGGAGAATTTCTGTGCTCTCAGAATGTACTCTCCTCTCTAAGGATAGCAGCGGTGTGAAGAGAGCAGTAAACCAGTTGTTTGGGGAGGTATTTCAGAGTAATAAGATGGACATTATTTTCTATAGACTAGTATTAGTATCAAACTTACATCAGGCATTCCAGGTGTTATTTATGCTCCAAATTTCTACACTAGTTGAAAGATTTCACAGGATCTATGGGGAAATGTCAAGTGAGCAAAGTATGGATCCTTGGGATTCAAGGTAAAGTAGTAAAAGGCAAAAAGATACATGAAGTATTCAAATGTGTAACAGAAAATATTTGAAACTTGAAGTACGATAAATACCATGGTGCAAGACAGTCAAAGCTACTAATCCTTCAACTCAGAGTGGTATTCTGAAGACATGTTCCAAGCACACTCTCAAGGACAAAGAATGGTATCTGAAAAAAAGAGAGGAAAAACATCTTAGCTTTTACCACAAAGAAAGAAAATGAACACAAATACTTTATACTTCAACTTCATTATTCTACATTTGCATTATTTTATGTTCAGGAATTTTTGGTGGCCTATCCCTTGATCAGTTGTTATGAGATCCTGCTAAAAATATAGGTATGCATGTATCATTGTGAATGAAGACTGGATTTCTTTCAGAAAGATACATAGAAGGGAAATAGCTGCATTAAATGGAATTTTTTGTGTGTGTGTGTGTGCTGGGGAATGAACTCAGGACCTTGTGTCAAATGGAATTTTTATTTTTAATTTTTTGGCAAATCTTTATACTGATTCCAATATTAGTTGTCTTAGTTTATATACTCACCAGAAATAAAGATTTCCTTGTTCCTTATAGGCTTGCCAGATCTGTTATTACTTGATTTATTGATGATGTACGTTCTTTTTGGAGTGAGATGGAGTCTCAACCTCTTGTTTCAATTGTTACTTTTTCAAATGCCCACTGATGTTGAAGATGTTTTCATGTATTTATTAGGCATTTATGCTTTGTCCCCTGAGACATCCATTTCAGGTGGCCATTGTTTAATTCAATGTTGGATTTTGAGGGATTTATTTATTTTTGAAGTTGCATACTTTAGATATTATTTCTTTGCCTGAAGAGTAGCTTGTAAAATTTTTCCTATTCTCTAAGTTGTTTCTTCACTTTGTTAGTGGTCTCCTTTGCTGTATAGAAGAATCTCTTTAATATAATATGATCATACAGTTTGATTCTGGGTATTATTGCTTATGCATCTGTGGTTCCATTGAGAAAAATTTTGCCTATGCCTATGTCTTCAACAGTTTTACTTATTTTGACTTCCAGCTGATTAACCATTCCTGTTTTAATATTTATATCTTTGATTCAGTTTTATTTGATAATAGTTCACAGCCAGTAAGCCTGGATTTATTTTTGAATATGCTATTCTGTTCCACTGACCATGAGATATTTTTTAATTTTGCTTTTAATTTCTGTTTTTAGCATTACCATCACTACTCAGTTTTATTGTTGTAGTTTTGTAGTATAACCTGAAGCCTGAGGTTGTGATTCCCACAACCTTGCCTTTCTTCTGCTTTTTTTTCATTAAGTTTCTTGATATAATTTAGGTATAAAATGCAGTTACATTCATCATTGGGATCTTGTACCTTTACATGAATATATTGGTTCTTATTTTTTTCCCATTCCCCTGCCCTCCCTACACCGCCTCCACCCTTCCCTATTTGCAAACACTTTGTTATCATTTTTTCCTTTTCTCTCATTTTTTTCTTTTCCCTTCTTTCCTTTCCTCTATCCCTCCCACTTCCCCTATGCCTTTAGAACATTTCTTCCTAATACACAATAGTAATTATATATATTTTAAATTATAATACCAAGATCTAGGAGACATTACCACAGATTTTACAGAATTTAAAAGGATATAGAAAGCATATTACAAAATTTTTTTTGAAATTAAATTTGACAACTTCTAAGAATTACCTTGGAAGACAAATTAATGAAACTTACTCTGAATAACATATAGAATTTGAATAGCACCTTTTAAGGAAAGTATATTCCTAGCTTGAAAACCTACCTATATGACAACAACAAGCTCATATACATTTTAATTGATAAAAAAATCTAACATTTAAAGCTTAAAAGATAAGGAACTCTTCTCCCCTCATTTTAGGAAATAAGCATTGTGCTAATTCTAAACTTGGATAAAGATAATAGAAGAAAAAAGTATGAACATAGATAAAATTTGTTTAACAAAACCAACTATTAGAAGTCAGATCTGGCCGTATGTAGAAAATGTTTTTGTTATAGGGATGGCAGTGATGGTTGAGTATTAGAAGATCCACTCCCAAAAGTTATCATTTTAATAGAGGGAAGGAAAAAGCAATATGATTCTCTCAGTAGTTGGAGGAAAAAGTATTTTACTAAATTCTACAGCTGTCCATGGTAAAAGCTATCAGAAGAATAGAAGTAGAACAGAACCTTCTGAACAGAGAAGCTATGTACTCCATACTTCATGCAAAAGTGCCTTATATGAATGGAGATGATACAATGCTTTCTCCCTAAGGTGGGGAACAAGGGCAGATATCCATACTCTCCATCTGTCTATTAGACTTTGAAACAAAAGGAAAAAATCAAAATAGTCTGGGAATAAAATGACACAAGAGAGGATTGGCAAAGTAGAAGTAAAATCTTTATATATAGATGAAATGATCATCTACAGAGAAAATACAAGAAAACTCTAGGAGCCCCTAGAACTTGTATTTGAATTTAGCAGGATTAGAAAACACAAGGTATATATAAAAATTCAGGTCTATGAATACTTGCTATAAATGAAGAATTGGATATTGAAATTTAAAAGTTATATAGGAGTACAAAGGACCTAGAAAAGTAAAAATAAAAAAAAACTGTTGGAAGACATTTATTACCTAATTTTAAGACTTCCTCTAAAGCTACAGTAATCAAGGCAGTGTTTGTGTAATGAAAGATGTATCAATCATTGGAATAAAAGAGAGAATCTAGAAATAGAAACACACATATATGATCCACTGAATTTTGAAAGATTATTTAACTTTAACATTTTATAGAACATAAATTCAATTCAAGAGCAGAGGAAAAGATAGTGTTTTCAGCAAATGGCACTAGAACACCTGGTATCCATATATAAAATATTAGCCTCAGCCATTTATTTCCATATATAAAAATAATTTGAAGGGATCTATGAACCTAAATATGAAAGACTAAAACTATAAAGCATTAAGAAGATATTATAAGGGAAAATGATTATGAATTTAGGGTAGGCAAGAATTTCCTAGGATATAGAAAACATGATGTGTAAAAGAAAAAATTGATAAATCAGATTCCATCAAGATTTGGAAGTTTAAATGACATAATTAAGAAAATTAAAAGTAGTCCTTAAACAGACCATATTTATAATGCATAGAACCTATGACCAGAATATATGAAGTACTTACAGGACATTGATAAGACAACCAAATTAAAAAGTAGACAGAAGAAGATGATAAATAGCCAGTACAGCACAAGTAAAGGTGTGCAACACTAGAATCAGAAAAATATAATCAGTACAATAACAAGATTGAATTAAACACTCATTACGGTGATGAAGTTAAAAGTTTTAAAAGAACAAATGTCAGCTTAGGTGTGAACCAGTTAGAACTTAATAATATTGCTAATGTGAATGTAAAACGGTAAAACCATTTCGGAAAATAATACAGAAATGTATTGTATTACTGTTAAGAACCAAAAGTTCTGTTCTTAAATTTTTACTTAAGAGGAATGAAAAGCACATGTTCACAATAGATTTGTATGTACAAGTTGACTATCCCTTTTTCTGAAATTCCTGGGACCAGAGCGTTTCAGATTTTCATTTGCAGTCCACTTGATCTGCAAAGAGGATAGCTGTTCCTGCTTTTTTTTTCCAGCTTCCTGTCAAATGGAGTATTGTTTTCCACCCTTTAACTTTCAGTCTATGAGTTTCATTTTGAATTAAATATGTTTCTTGTGTGCTGCATATTGTTAGATCTTGCTTCTTGATCCATTCTGCCAGTTTATTTCTTTTGATTGTTGAATTGAGACCATCATCATTAATGTTTATAACTTATACATATTGACTTATCATTGTCATGACTTTTTCTGTTTATTGAAATCTCCCCCTTTGCATTTAATATCTTGTCACACATGATGGATTCATTCTGCTGGGCTTCCTGGGTTGTGATCTTCATTGTCTTTTCCTAGGATATTGTATAAAACATTTTGGAGTGCTGGTTTGGTATTCATGAAGTTCCTAAAGTGCTAATTGACATGAAAGTATCTTGTTTCTCCATCAATTTTGAAAGATAATTTTGCAGGGTACATCAATCTGGGTTGGAGGGTGTTTTCCTTTGGGCTTGAAATACATCACTCGAAGCTCTTCTTGCCTTGAGATTTTGCATTGAGAAGTCTGCTGTCATTCTGATTGACTTTCCTTTGTATGTGCTTTGTTTCTTTTCTCTAACTGCTTATAGAATTTTATTCTTTTGTTGGGTTTCTGGAATCTTAACTCTTATATGCCTATGTGTAAATTTTTTTGATCATGGTTACTTAGAATCCTATATGCCTCACTTATCTGTATGTCAAGTTCTTTTCTCCTGCTGGGGAAATATTCTGCCATCAGTTCTGTGAACAGATTTTTTATGTCATCTGAACTCTCTCCTGTTTCTTTCTTGACTCCAGTCACTCTTAGGTTATTCTTCTTTGCATCATCTAGTAGTTGCTGGATTGATTTCTCATGGTCCTTTACAATTGTAAATAAATTTTTCTTTTCCTGCTCACTAATACTAATCTTATCTTCTATATTTGAAATTCTGTCCTCACGTTGGTGCATTCTCCTGCATAGTCTTTCAATGGAGTATTTAACCTCTTGGAAATCTGTTTGCATCTGTTTTATGAATTCCATTTGTTTTCTATGTTGGGATTCCATAATGTTCCTTAGCTCCTCTATTTTTTAATCTTTGTCCTCTCTAGATTTATTAATTATGTCTTGAACTATGGGCACAATCTCTGTTGTTATCTGAGAAATTATTTCTGATTTCATTTTTTCCAGATCCTCTTTTGTTGACAGTTCAGGGAGTCCAGGTGGTTGAGTATCATAATGTTCCATCTCATTTCCCTTTGGGGTTGTTTTAAGTGATTTGGAAGTCTGGTTTTGAAACTTGTTTACGTGTCTTCTCATTTCAATTGGGGTGGGTTTGGGGGGCAGGGGTATTTGCTGCTTTTGCCCATGTGGCTCACCTCTTCTGTGCTGCTGGGGATTGTAAGCCTCCTACTGTTCACTGGGAGCAGTTTACCTCCTCTGTCCTGGCAGGGGAGCCTTGTCTTTGTTGGTGAAAATTGCTATTTCTCTTCTGGTTCTTCTCCAGTTCCATATGAATTTTGGGGCTGCTCTCTTTTGTTCTGTCAGGATTGTGATTGGTATTTTTATGGGGTTTGCCTTAAATCTCTGTAACAGTTTTGGGAGTGTGGTCAGTTTGACTGTGTTAGCTGTGCCTATCCAGGAGCAGAGCAAATCTCCCACTTTCTGACATCCTCTCCCATTCACTTTTGCAGTGTGCAGTAGTTTTTATTATAGAAGGTTTTTGCTTCCTTGGTTAGGTTAATTCCTAAGTATTTTATTTTCTGATGCTAATATGAAGTGTGTTGATTCCCTAATTTCATTCATTCACCCACATAAATCTTTTATTGGTGTAGAGGAACACTATTGATTTTCTTCTTTCTTTTTATTATTATTTTAGTATTGATTTAGTATTTTTTATTTTAGTATCCTGGTACCTGCATTCAGTTTATACTGTTTTCAATCCTTGTGGAAATTTTGTACATGTGGAAAGTGGGTACATATGTATAACACATCTTAATTCCCCTTTTCATCCTGATCCTTCAGCTCTCTCTCTTGATCACCTTCCTTTTTCTTTTTTGTACATGTTTATAGTACCTAATGTCTACATTCCTTTTGTGGAATTAGTACATGTTCATAAAACATCTCAATTCCATATTTTTATCCATTATCCTTTCCCTTCAGGAGCACTCTTGATTTTTGTGTGTTGAGTTTGTATCCTGCTACACTAATGAATTTTAAATTAATTCTAGGAGTCTTTTGGTGGTGTTTTGGGTATCTTCTATGCAGAGGATCATGTCATCTGAAAGTAATGATAATTTAAAGCCTTCTTTTCCTATCTGCATCATTTTTGTTTCTTTCTTTTGTCTAGTTTCTCTTGGTAATATTTCAAGAACTATATTGAACATGGGTAGTTATAGCAGACATCCTTGTCTTTTCACGTTTTGGATTTTAGTGGAAAACCATTCAACTTGTTTTCATTAATTTGATGTTGGCTGTTGGTTTGTACAGAACACTCTTATCACATTAAGATAAAGAATTTAATTGCTGTTTTCTGCAGGTTTTTAAAATCATGAATGCATGTTGGGTTTTGTCAAAGAGTTTTTCTGCATCCATTGGGATGATCATGTGAGCCCTGTCCGTGCTTCTGTTTATCTTCTGTACTACATTTACTGATTTGCATATGCTTTACCATCCATGCATCCCTGGAATAAATCCTACTTGGTCATGAGGTATGATCATTCTGATGATTTCCTGCTTTCTGTTTGCCAGTGTATTATTGAGGATTTTTGCATGTATGTTAAAGAGATTGACATGTACTTCTTTTTTTGTTGTGTGTGTCCTTTTCTGATTTTGGAATCAGGGTAATGCTTGCTTCCAGGTATGACTTTGGGTGTACTGTTCCCTTTTGATTTCATTAAATTATTTGAGGAGCATTAGTATTAGATCTTATTTAAAGTTCTTGTAGAATTTAGCCGTGAGTGTATTCAGACTTGGACTTTTCTTAGTTGGTAGTTTTTGTATTACTTCTTAAATATCATTGATATTGTATTATTCAGGATTTTAATATAATCTTGATTCAGTTTTGTTACTTCATACCTATCTAGAATCTATCCATGTCTTCTAAATTTTTGGCTTTATTACACTTTCTCAAAATAGATGCTAATCATCTGCCGTTTGGAAGAATCTAATACAATTTTGATTTTTATTTCTAATTGTATGTGTCTGGGGTTTATTCCTTACTTGGTAAGATTGGCTAAAAGTTCATCTACTTTGTTTATGCATTGAAAGAACCAACTCTTCCATTGATTGATTTGCTTTTTTAGTCTCAATTTCATTAATTTCTGCTCTAGTCTTTATCATTATCTTTCTTGTACAATCTTTATGTTTGGATTGTTCTTGTTTTTGAGGACATTGTATTGAATCATTAGGTTATTTATCTGAGCTTCCTCTGTTTTTCTGGTGTGGGAATTCACTACTATAAACTTCCCACTTAGAACTGCTTTCATTGTATCCCATAAGTTCCAGTATTTATTTTTTTGGCATTTTTGATTGCAGGAACTGACGAATGTCTTCTTTAATTACATCCATGACTCATTGATTATTCCAGAAGATATTTTTTAATTTCCATGTGTTTGCATATTTTCTGTGATTTCTTTTGCTAATGAGTCCTATTTTCACTACACTGTGATGTCACTATATACATGGGATAATACTGATTATTTTCCATTTACTTCTGTATGCTTTCTGGGTTACTATATGGTTTATTTTTGAGAATCTTCCATGTGCTGCTGATAAGAATGTGTATTAGTTTGCTATTGTATGGGACACTTAGTAGATATTTATTATATCCATTTGTTTGAAGATTTAGTTTAAATTCTGATAATTTTTGGTTGCTTATTCATTGGTTTGATCTGTCTACTTGTGACTATATGGCATTGAGGTCTTCCATTACAACTGAATTGGTGTTTGTCTGGTTTTTCACATCTATTAATATTGTTTTATGAAGTCGATGGTGCCAGGATTTGGTATGTACATTTATAGTTATCTCTTCTTGTGAAATTGTTCTCATCCATTGTATCGTAGCCTTCTTTGTCTCTTCTGTTCAGCCTTGAGAGAAATGAAAGTAATGAAATGCACTTTGTTTGAAATTAAGATACCTACTGGGCTGGGGATTTAGTTCAGTGGCTCTGCCACCTGCCTCACAAGCACAAAGACCTAAGTTCAATCCCCTGTACAAAAACAAAAAAGATACCTACTACTACTTTTTTCCTGGTTCCCATTCCATCCAATATTTTTTTTACTTTTCTTTGATTTTTAGTCTGTGAGTTCATTAAAGAATGAAATGCGTTTATTTTATACTGTTTATTTTGAGGGTTTTTTTCTTGATCCATTCTGTCATTTTGTGTTTTTTGATTGGGAAATTGAGACCATTCACATTGAGAGTTATTACAGAGGGGTACTGACGTATTTCTGTCATGGTGTAAATTCCTTTTTCCTGATTTTCTCATATTATTTTCCTTTAGCTTAACTGCTTATCCCAGCAGGTGTATACATTCTTTTTGACTTGTTTGCAATGTTAGCTTCATTGTCTCTTCTTGGATTGGAATGCTGATTTGGTGATCATGAATTTCTTGAGGTGCTACTTGTTATGAAAATGCCTTATTTCTACACCAATTTGGAATGAAGCTTTTTGTGATATGCAAATTGGCACAGGAAATTGTTATATTTAGGGCTTGAATCACTTCACTCCAAGCCCTCCTGGCCTTTAATTTTTATGTAAGAAAATCTACTGTGATTCTAATAGGTTTATCTTTTTGTGTGATTTATTTTATCTTTCTAAGATCTTTTAAGATTTTGTCACTGTGATGAGCTTTGGTGCTTTGAGTGCAATATGGTACCTCACTTATTTGTTATGTTTACTTTTTGCTCTATATTTAGGGAGTTTTCTGCTATTATTTCTGTGAATAGGTTTTATTATGCCATTTCTGTTGCCTTCTGATTTTTTCACTTATTCCAAATAATCTTAATTTTATTTGAATCATATAGCAGCTATTAGATCTGTTATACATGTTTTCTTGTTGCTTTAAAGATTTACTAGTAGTAGGGCTTGGGATTTAGCTCAGTGGTTTCACCATCTGCTGTGCAAACACAAGGACCTGAGTTCAATCCCCAGTACCAAAAAAAAAAAAAATGATTTACTAGTAGTTGGTCTTTGAATGAATCATTGTCTTCTAATACTGAAAAGCTTTCTTCTCACTGGTCACTTCTGCTGCCCATACTTTCAATATAACTTAATCTCCTGGATTTCTGATTGTAATCTTTTCATGGGCTCTAATTCTTTACCAAAATGGTCATTCATTATTGTATTATTTTATTTAGCTCATCTAGCTATTTATTTGTCTTCTGAAGGCTCCTGAACTTTTTTATTGTTTCTATTATTTGTTTAGTTATTTTTCTATGAACTTACTGAGTATTGCCTGTATCTGGTTATTACTCTTCTTTGTTATCCTTTTATGTAATTTGGGTGTGTGATTTATTCTGTTCTTTCCCTATGTCCATTCTTATTGGCTACCAGAGACTTCAGTACTTTGGTAGGAATTTTGTTGACTTGCTTTCTCATGCTTCTTTGATTTTTGTATGTTTGTTTTGTATTGCCCTGAGGTTTGTGGATGGATTGTGTAAAGATTTTATTGATAGTATACAGATCACTTTAGTTGATATTCAGTGAGGCATTTGGATCATGGCTAACTATTGTCCTCTACCTCAGTCCCAGGATCTGACTACATTGGTTAATTTAGGATGGAATAATATAGTGTAATTAGGCTGAGAACAATGCTTTCTGTGAAAGTACTCTAGTATTTTTAATGTCATAGAAGTAATCTGAGTGTTGGCTTACAGAGAGTTAGCAAAGATTGTGTTTCCCTGTTAATATTAAACAAATCAGGTACAGTAATATTATCCAGGACAAAATGAATATTAGCAAAAGATAAGAACCAATTATATATGATCATTAACTCTAGAGAGGAAATTTATAATTTATAATTATGTTGTAAAATTTAAGAGAACCTAGGTGTTGAGTTTAATCTAATATGTATAAATATGACAGCTACATCTCCATTAATAGTAGAAAAGAATTCAAAAGTAATTTTACAGGCTTTTCCAACTACCAAAAGATTATGAATTTTTTATATTTATATACTAGTGAAAATAAGGGGTTTGAGAATGGGGGAATGCAAGGAGAAAAATTTGCAGCCTTAAAATATATATGAAAATGGAGAGAGAAATTGTAAAAAAATTCCTATTGGGAGTAGAAGGATGTTTATAGAATTATGGAAAGAGAAGAAAAAAACTTATGAGAAATAGATTAAAGAAAAAGGGGAAGAAAAAACAAGAGATTACATAGGGAGTAAAATTACAGCAAAAAATTAAAGAGTGAAAAATGAAAATGGAGTAAAGGAAGAAAAAAAGAAAAACATTAAGAAAATTATAAGAATCAAGGAAGAAAGACACAGAAAAATTCCCCAATATCTAATAAACTCATGAAGATGAAAAAAGGAGAAGAAATAAGAAAATAAAAGAAAAAGAAAACAGAATGAAACCAGAGAAAAATTTAAACTAATGCATAGCCTCACAAAAAACTAAACAGCACCAAAAATAAGAAACCAATGAATAGATAAAAAAGCTCAAAACATAAAAGCAAAATCAAACCAAAAAAAAGAATGAAAAAATGTCTGTGATTTTGATTGTGTAGTTTTCTTCTAGGATCTACAATTTTGTGGAAATGTCAAGTTGCGGAAATACCTTTGCTCCAACAAGTTGCTGAAGAAATAAATCAAACATCAGATCCATTCTAGATGTAGTCATGAACATTCCATCATAATAGAGTAAGGACACCGATGACTGTCAAATCCAGGAAAAGTTCAGCTGTCTGTGGCCTCTGGTTATAGATGTAAGGTCTGTAACTTCTAGTTTAAAGGCCTAAAGGTCTCTCTTTTCAACCTTACCACATCTCCCTGACCATGGATGTCTACTGAGGCTGTTTCTCACCCAGTCACTATGGGAAAGTAACACAAGGAGCTCAGAATTGAAGACATCTCATGGTTGCTCTTAGTACTTGGTTCAAACAATCAGCCCCTCCTCAAAATAGTGTGTGAGAGCTCTCATTCTCTTCAGGAGAAATGATGGGCACTTGAGCAGGAGACATTCACCAGCTCTTCCCTTTTGAAAAACTCATATGAGAGCAGAATCTATTGCTCTCCCTGTAGATCACAGCACCTGCTAGTCTGTTCCAGTCCCATGTTTCTCCCTGAAGCCCTCTGGGATGCCCAGGTTTTGCTTTATCTCTGTAGATTCATTCTCTGTTTCCCTTGAGCAATGAGCCAGGAGCCTGGGAGAAAGTGTAGATTGTTCCCTCCTTTCTCTACATTGTGCAATTTATCTTGAATGGCTCTATAGTTTTTTAATTTCTTGTTAGTTCTTTCCTGGTTTCCATATCTCAATCATACTAGGAGTTGCCAAAGCACTGGGAATTAAGTACCATCTCCACCTTGTGTGGAGGTCCTAATAATCAAAAAAGTTCACCAAGCCAATCAAACTCTCATGTGAACCTTAGCTAAACTATGACAAGTAACTGACCATAAGTTACTGGATCTGTTCCCACTTGACTTACCAAGGCCTTGGCCACCTCCTAAATCCAAACTATTTCTCATCCCACTTTCTGAAAGGCCTTTTATAACATCTGACTGACACACTGACACCAAACCTTCCCAGCTCCTTTAACATATGACCATCTAGAAATATTCCAACAGCTCCTCCAGGAATATGGAGGCAAGAGGCTTCCACTCCTGGGCACTGACAATAATTGTCAACCTGAAGTCCTCCCCAGTGACCAGGTTTTAATCAAGGTCTTGAAGAAGGGTGGGCCCCAGGAATGACTTTCCACTAATACTTATACACCCTCTTAATCACTGTTTATATAATTAGTCATTAAGGTACAAGTAACAGATAGTTGTATTCACCTCTCCATGGTAAAACCCAAGCCACCTGATATACTAGAAAATGAAGGAGGGAGACCACAAACCTTGTACATCTTTGATCCAGTGGATGACTTCAAATTATGTTTTTTTCAGAAAAAAAACCAATGAAACTGTTAAACCATATAAATAAAACTTTTGTTCTCTCTAAGTAAATTGTGTGGCTACTCTTGATACCTTTTTTTTGCTACACTTGATGTCCTTAACACAAAGTATAACATTATCTCTTCTTTTGCTGTTTCTTATGGAAACCAAATAGATAATTTAAAAAATTTCCCCTAATAAACAGTGATCATTTATATACCTTTTAGTTGATCACATTTTTCTCCTTCATCAATAACTACCGAAGAACATGACAGGTAGCCTAGACAAATGTGCTCAAGTTTGTATTGCCATCCTTCAAGATCAAATATAGTAACTGGCAGCAGTGGCCATGCCCCATTGTAGGGGACTAGATCTGACTCCTGACACAGAGGGTTATGTTTGTCTCCTAAAGAGAAATGTAGTTCCTGTGTCAGTCAGTCTGAAACAGTAGAAGATACTGCACATAAGCTGGCTGACCATGTTTCCAAGGTCTACAAGAAACATCCTGAATCATAGATCCCCTGGTGCAATATCTGGAATTGGAGGTTCTGGTAATTGTCCTAGCCATGGCCTTTATTAATGCTTCCATAACCTTACTATTTAGATTTACATATTCAAACATATTTCCTCTTTGGTAACAATTAAAGTACTGGAATGGCCCAAAGCCAAGATCAAAGCCTGGCTCCACACCCATGGTTCATCAGGAAATCCGCAGAAGAGGAAAAGCACTCCCCTGATACCTTATGTCAGACAGGGAGGGAGCTCTTTGGTCTCTACATAGGTAGAGCCAGCAACCAATTCAGCAGGAGATAGCTATCTAAGATGAAGCTTCCCCCTTTTCCACCCTTCAGTGATTTTTCAGGAAAAAGATCTTCAGGCAGGGACTAGTAGAGATAGCACAATTGGGGCTGGGAGACCTCCTCCACTCACATGAATTTGGGCAACATCCCAGAGCCAGTCCTCCTCCCATTATCATCAGAGAAGCAAAAGTAAAATAAAAAAGACCAAGGAAATTTCTAAAGCTCAAGGTCATAGTACATATGTGTTATATCTTGTGCCCTTAACTTCCGTAACAGTTTTGCCATTCTAAACTTGTTAAAAGGTCATGCATATGTATTGAATCTCACATATGTAATTTCTTCTGAAAGGATTCTGAGAAGTGCATGTGTGTATTGTGCCACTGAGATGACTCAGCGACTTGTCAGTCATTTCCCACAATCTAATCCATAGCTGATCAAGAAATCCTCAGAGGAGGATCATCCAGAGACCCAGTGAGAATTGCTCGAGCTACAAACCATCTCCTAAAATCTGAAACCTTGCTTTTTCTGTATGCCTTTTACCCCTGTCATCACAATACCACTTTTCTGTTCATGCCATATTCTTGATTCTGTTGGCACAGACCTGCCCTGAGCACATTTTCTCCTGATCTTCACTAAATATAGCCACTTTTTTCTTCTATGCTAAATTCACAGTACTTTGATTGCTGTACACGAGTCTGGAATCTGTCAGATCCACCATGAAGTATCATCTTCTTCAAAACTTTCATCTAATTTGTAGTATTCTATTTCTTGTTTAAATTGGAGTTAAATGATTTCTCAGTTTTCACTTAAGAACTTTGGCTGATAAGATCCATTTCTAATTTCTATTCACATTCAGTTGCTAGAAAGAAAATGTGAAGAGAATAACCTCCTGGAGGAAGGCAATGATTGGCTAAAAAACTTGAGAGTAATGAATGGGTCTTTAAAATGTTAAAATAGAAGAAAATGAGAAAATATTAGGGCTGATTGGATGTATTTCAGTGAAAACACAAATGGAAGAAGTTAACTTGCAACTGTCCCATTGTTTCTCCATTTGAGTGGAATGGGAGTGTTTGTGTCGCATACAGTGTGCTACATATTTAGTAAGTACTTGGATAGTGCTCTCAAGAAGCAAAACCAAAGTTTTTTATTTTCACCAAATTTGATCATCACATGAGTGATATAACATTTTCAACAAGAAATATTGCCCTTTCCCATATTATTCTTTTGTCACCCTAAAATTTCATTTGATGATACTTTCCTATTCATAATTTTTGAGAGAAAAAAGTCACACACATTTGCCAGTTTGTAATCAAAAGTTTTAATTAGTCAGCCTCATAACAGACTCTAACTGTCCATTGCCATGTTCATATCATCTATTCAAGTGCAGATCTTCTAGTCTGAGAAGCAACTGTGCTCACAAGCAGAGTACAGCTCACCACCACTGCCATGTTTGTGCTAGCCAAGACTTTTCCCCAGCAACATTCCGCTTACTTTTTTCCACCTGTCTTTGGGCAATGACAATTTTACCAGAAATATTCACTTTTGAACAAAAACAACATTTCACTCACAGTAAAAAGTAAACAAAAAATAAATTGACATTTTACAGAAATTATTATTGAACTGTAGGCAAAAATGATATGCATCACTTCAGAATGCTTTAATCATGTAAATCCAAGGTCTGTTTCATGGAAAATACAAAATTGTTCCACTTTGTTCTGAGGGTAATCCCTCCAAAATTCCTTGAGGATAAGTTTCTCTGAGTGTTTAGGAAATAAAAAATAATTTTACAGCATGCCTAAGAATATGCCCTGAGAGTAAATCATTATAAATCAAGTAAGTTGTATAGAAACCGTGCAGTATGAAAGTAAGTTATTATTAAATTAATGAAATATTTTCTGCGTTCAGTTAGACCTGCCCATTGCAAATACTTATTTTAATTTTGTGGTAATTTTCTAAAATTAAGAGTAAAAGAAATTATAGAGTTGATACACCAACGTGAGTGATCACAATATACAATGAATGCTTAAATTTTTAAAAATGATTACAGTAAAAGACACATTTGCACTAATGTCCCTAAAAACATTTCTCCTTTCTTGAAACACACATTCGTTATTCGATTATTTTTTCCTGTCTCTGAGGCACTTCTGCAAGTCCTCTTTTGTACATATCTTTATGAAATGATAAAAATTATAGTGCATGCTGCTGCCAGTTCCCATGAATGGGAACGGTAGGGTCATAAAAACTTGACAGTGTGCCCTCATCTTCCTGATTTGACAGATCTAACACTGTTGGAATTCTGACTCTTCCCAAAAGTAAAATTGACCATGTGAGGTAAATATTTTGAATGTGTTCTGGGTACCACGACAGCCACAATAGCACAGCTAAAGGCCCTCATGAAAGGAGACTTACAAACTGCTTCAGGAATTGGCAAGGACAATGGGATAAGTGAGTTTGAATGTGGGGAAGGATTGTAAGGGGAATCATGGCAATGTGTCTGCTAAAATACTAGTTTCAAAATTTGAACATTCAACTAAGTTGTTGATCTCATACTAACTTTGAAATATTTGCAAAGATTTCCCTATATTCTATTTTTATTTTCCATGTCAGCAAATTAATTCACATTAGTGAAAAATCCATGGCCATTATTAGATGGGAAAGAAGTAATAAAGATTAATATTAGGGTTGAGAACATATAAGTATTTTGCCACAGTGGATGAATTTGCAATATTACAGATTAAATTCAGTGTAAGTGGTGGATATTAAGTATTTTTTTTCAAGTAGTGATCCACTGCTGCATATACAAAGGCACAAATTTGCCTACATTTTCCCAGAGCAGATTCTTGGAATCACTCTTCCCAGGGCCCTCAGCACCTCCTTGTTCCTCAGGCTGTAGATCACAGGTTTGAGCACTGGGGTGAGGAAGATGTAGAAGACAGCAAGATCCTTGTCCTCTGCTGGAGACTGGAAAGACTTTGGTTGGAGATAACTGTAAGCGAAGGGTGCATAGTAGAAAGTCACCACAATGAGGTGGGCACTGCAGGTGGAATAGGTCTTCATCCTTTCTTACCATGACTACATGTGGTAACCAGGAAGAATGAACTGACCATAGGAACAAGAATATCCAGAAAAGGAAACACAAGAAAGAGGATGGTGCTCATGAACACAGTGTACTCATGGACCCTGGTGTTCATGCAGGACAGAGTGAGCTTGGATGGAACATGGCAGAAGGAATGATTGATGGCCCTCAATCTGCAGTAAGGGATACTTAGGACTTTGTGTGACCACAGGAGTTGGCAATAGCCATTGCCCAGGATCCCAGCATCATCTGCACACATACTCTTTTATTCATGTCCATGGGGTATTGCAGAGGGAAGCAAATGGCCACATAACAGTCATAGGACACAGACATCAGGATTAGTCCTCCTGAACCTACTAAAGTTCCAAAGAGGAAACTCTGCACTCTACACCCAATGAAGGAGATGGACTTGTTTCCAAAGAGGAAACTGGAAGTTACAATGCTGGTCCCGCCTGAGTCTCCCTACCTACACTGACTCATATTCTGCACTCACCTTGGTGAACTAGAATTCACCACACTGTAAAATGACTGTTGTAGAATCTAAGAAGTCAGGGAGGAGCATTCTCACAGTGTGTGTGCAAACCCAGTGTGATTCCCCTTCTCAGCAGTTTCCTGACAGAATCCACTGGAGAAGGCATGGCTAGTGCACAGTGTTCTCTTTCATTTTATTGACTAATATTAACTGATCTTATTGGATATTTGTAAGTGCTTGTTTTCCATTGTCTAGAATGGAATAAAGAACCATTTTATCATATTAAGAATATTACAATACACAGTAATTATCTTTTGTGTGTACTTGGATGTTACTAAATTATGTACTTTCAGGAAGTTTCACAAGGATGCATTAGTGTTTAAAAAACAAACATTGAAATAAGTCAGAAGACATTTTTTGATACACAGAAATCAATTGCATTGATAAATTCTTTCAATTTTGTTCTGGATTAAGAATGACTTCTGCTTTATTGTACATGTTCACAGAAGAAAGATGAGCTTTAAATCTGCATCTAATCCAGGCCTTAAACTTTAGTAAGGTAAACTCTGGCTGCTCAGGTTTCTCTGACTGTGCAGAGACACAAACATGGATGCCTACTGGCTGCCCATGGGAACACACACCATGCACACTCAAAGCATGACTGGGGCAAAGACAGCACTGGACAGTGGTGTGTGTTTAGAGTCTGCACCACTAATTCTGCCATCACTATCAGCAAATTATCAGCATTCATGTAACATGGTTTTTTTCACCTACAACTGCACAGTGACATCGAGATCAGATTGTCTCTGTGAACCATGCCCATTTGGTTCTCCAAAAAGCTTTTGCTGGTCCCTAAGACAGATATTATTAATATTATATTTTGAAAGTGTGTGTACTGTCCAGGAAGCAAAGTGACAAATAAGTTCAGAAAATGAATAGTATAAGCACTCAATTTGGCACAAATTGAATTTGAATACAAACTGGATAGCTATAACACAGCTACTATGCACACATTGCCAGCATCACTTCCAAAAGGCTTTTTTAAATTTTGAATCCTGTTATTATTTCACATTTGGTAATTTAACCGTTACTCTTTTCCTTTAACCATAGGTCCATTACATATTTTCATATTGAAATACTATTTATAATTTCCAGGTATTTGACCCCAATATAATGGATATTTGGTAGGTAGGTGAAACTGAAAGGAGGAGAGAATAATGAAATTACTTCCATCTGATCCAGAGATCAGGCTCACAATGAGCTGATTTAGCTTCTGGTGTCTGCACCTCATAATGCAGGCTTTCTCCTGCAGAAGGGTTGATTCTCAAATTCCACTACCAATCTGATTCTGAAGCTAAGTTCTCTCAAGCACACAATAGAATTTATCCTTCTATAAAATAAACAAATGTAAAATTAGGATTCATACCACAATTCCTCCCCACTTTGAACCACTGACTTCCTTGGCTAGTTGTAGCACTGGTCAGCTTTCAACTTGGTGGGGGGACACATGCAATAGCCACATCATAGAAAAGAGAAGTTTAATTTGGCTCAGGACTGCATTTGATGGGCAGCTGGCTTCAAGTCAGGAAGCTCATAGTGGAGGGCCCAGGAGAAACAGAGCTGCTCAGGTCAAGGTGGCCAGGAAGCTGAGTGGGATGAAAGGAACATAAGCAAGAGTCTTAAGTCCATCAGTGCCACCTCCAACTGACCCTCCCTCTGCCAGCACTCAGCTGGACATCAGTGGGTCAGTCCACCCTGCACTCTCTCACCCTGTGCCCTGACCACCTCTCCTAGATCTCCACATCCATTCAGTGGACTATGAGCCAACAGTCACAGGAGAACACAGTCATGTTTCTGAGTGGACCTTTTGAGTTCTGTCCTGACAAATATACCTATAAACCTCTTACTCCCCACTTGGCATTTCAGAGAAATCCAGGAAACTGAGCAGCAACCAGGATTCCTTCCTTCAGTAGCTGCAGACTGAGTCTAAGGACGGCTGTGTCCCTGGGGAATGTCCACTGAGACTGACAGGAAGGAGCCCATCTCTGAGGACATGGCCTGGCCTGAGGCTAAGGTGAGGACAGAGCCCTGGGAGCCCTGAGATCTCTCCAGGCTGCAGTGGGCAGGATCAGGCAGGTTCATGGGGACCTTCCCAGGCTGTCCTGCTCTGATTTGCCATGACAACTTCTGTGTCTCTAGGGAGCCCAGAGCCTTGTGTGGGTGATCCAGGGTGAGGCAGCCAGGACAAAGGAGGACCAGGATGCCCCCTGAGCCCCACCTGTCCTGAGAGATCTGGGGTGGTGTCATCCTGAGGGTTGTATGGAGGGGGCAGGACCCAGTTTTCACCTTCTGCACTAGGACCCCACAGTGAGAAAGGATGGCCAGAGGACTGGGCTCAAATGGAAAGAAATCAAGAGTCAAAACTTGAGTAATATGTAGCTGTTGCTCTTACTCATTTCTAAATGTCTCCCTTTAGCTCCCAGGAATTATTCACTACAGCACACAGCTCTTTATATGAACAGTGGTACACACTCATTTTTAAAAGGAAGACCATTCTGTGTCCCGAAGAGCAAGACTTAGGTGACAAAGGTTTCTCTACTGCAGTGGCACATGCCTATGGGTTAGACACTCAGGAGTCTGAGGCAGAAGGACTGCTTGAGTGCAGGACTTAAACCTACACTGCACAAAAGAGTGACACCTTGTTTCACAAACACTGTGGACAACATGTGAAATAAAGACAAACCATTCCTGCCTAGAATGAATAAGACATTGATGGATTTCTGTGATTAACAAATGGGCATTTATGTGTTGAGTTATATTTCATTGAATAATCAAGAGTTTCCTAGGTAATATTCTATTTTTTTTCATGTGTCGGGCTCCATTTTTATCCAGTGTGACTCAAAACACTGCATTTTAGGTGGTAATCTTATATGCTGATGGGAATCATGTGTGCAAGGTGTTGAGAACACAAATCCTGAGGGTCAGCAGGTGATGGGAGTTAGAGGTGATCACAAGGTAGAGGAAGTTTGTGTCCTCTGTGCCATCACATTGTGTCAGTGTGAGTTCCAGATGTACAGTACTAATCAGCATGTGTAGGTGAAGATGTGAACTCAGGAAGCTTTCCTTTATATATTCCTATTACACATGAGAGAATTCAATATCATGATTTATGCAATCACATTAATTATGAGAGGTTAGAGTAAGAAAAGTACCAAGGACAATGAGATAAATGTGTTCAAATGAGTGTGAGTACTTTGAGGGGGATTCATAGCAATGTGTTTTTACAGTATTTTTTGGGGGGGGTACTGGGGATCCAAGTCATAACCTTGTGGCTGGGAGGTAGACACAGTGTCACTTAGCTAAATCCCTGGCCCTAAAGGAATATTTTAAAATTAAAATATTCAACAAAGGTTTTGATCACACAACACATTCAAAATGACTGTGAAGTTTTCCACATTTTCCATTTCAATATGTCCATAATAACAAAATGTTATCCGTAAAGTGAAAAAAGTTCATGTCCAATATATTTACAGAAAGGTGAGACAAGAAAACAAAAATGTATATATTAGAACACATAATTATTATCATTCCATAGCTCAAAATTTTAAAATCTTAAACCTTAATTCTAATTTTTCAGCCCAAAACATTAAACATTTTTCTTATTCCTATAGATTGCTCAATTACACTGAGGCAGAAATTTACCTACATTGTTGTAGAATGAAACTTCTCAGCCACTCTCCCAAGGGCACCCAGCACCTCCTTGTTCCCCAGGCTGTAGATGACAGGGTTGAGCACTGGGGTGATGATGGTGTGGAAGACAGCCAAAGCCTTGTCCTCTGCTGGAGACAGGAAGGATTTTGGGAGAAGATAAGTGAAAACAAAAGGTACATAGTACAAAGTCACCACAGTGAGGTGGGCGCTGCAGGTAGAAGAGGCCTTCTTCCTGCCTTCCCGTGAGTGCATGCAGTAGACAGCAAGGAGCACTTTCCCATAGGAACCCACAATGGCCATGAAAGGGAACAGGAGAAAGATGATGGTGCTGAGGAACACAGTGTACTCATAGACCCAGGTATTCCCACAGGCCAGAGTCACCATGGCTGGGATATCACAGAAGAAATGATTGATGGCCATGGACCTGCAGTAAGGGATATGGAGGACATAGACTGTGTGAGCACAGGAGTTCACAGCACCCATTGCCCAGGATCCCAGGATCACCAGCACACACCCTCTTCTGTTCATGCAGATGGGGTAGTGCAGAGGGAAGCAAATAGCCACATAACGGTCATAGGCCATAGACATCAGAATAGGTCCTTCTGAACATGCTAATGTGGCAAAAAAGAAACACTGAACCCCACACCCAATGAAGGAGATGGACTTCTTTCCAAAGAGGAAGTCGGAAGCCATCTTGGGTACAGTGGTGCAGATGTAAATGAGTTCCACAAGGGAGAGCTGACTGAGCAGGAAGTACATGGGCATGTGGAGCTGGGCATCCAGAAGGATGAGCAGGACCATGCACAGGTTGCCGGCCAGGGCCATCATGAAGGTGGGGATGGTGAGAGTGAAGAGGAAAAGGCCAAGGCTTGATGGGGGGAACAGGCCCAGGAGGATGAAGTTGGTAGAGGTCTCATTGTAGTTTTCCATCAGGCATTTGTTTAGCTTTTCCTGAGAGTGCCTGCAGTGATGTGGTATATATGAATAAGAAGTTATTGCAAGTCATTACTAAGACTGACATTTTAGCTCAACTATTTTATTTAGCTTCAACTATTTTAGCTCTTTAATAAAGAAAATTTTTTGAAAAAAGACTTCCATTTTCTACCTCACATATCTGCCTGAAGATGGCAAACATGTTTTTACACAATATAGTAAATCTCTAAATTTATCAAAATTACATATTTGTCTAATGCCTTTATTTAAACTCAAATAGTATGTTCACTTACAAAATCAATTGTCCTCAGTAGGAAACCTTACATTACAGGTGAACATATGAAAATGAATGCAAGTACCTCAATTATAAACAAAAATGTTAATACTTGTCCATGACCCTTAGGGATGTTTTACTTCCTGTTTAAGAGAAGGTTATAAACACTTAGCATTTGTGTAGTAATTAATTTTTAAGTTTGGTTCACTAGAAATTTTATAGAGAACTGAAAGATAGACTTTTAAATTATATATATATATATATATATATATACACAACAGCATAAAGAAACATGAAAATTTCCTCTGTGTTTTGCCAAAAACTCACTTCTTCTGTTTTTGTGCCTGGCAGGTTATCCTAATGACCCAGAGCTTTGCAGAGGGAACATTCCTAATCACCTGCAGGCAGAAACCTTATAACTCTGTGACCAGATCACCCTTCCCAGGACATAGAACCCACTTGCTCCCAGGACATGTGTCTCAGCTCTGAAAATCTGACCATGCCTGTGTGTGCATGCCCACTTATAAGAATGAAGTCAAATTGGTAGCAGGTATGTGAGTTTACAGTCTTATAAAATTGTAGCGAAGTGACCCCCAAAAATGTCCTCTGCTGCATAATCAAGCATTGTTCTGCAATGTCCTGGAACTGAGTCCTTCATGAGATGCCTCCTTCCTCCAAGTGCTTTTATACCATATTCTAGTAAAAGGAGAAAAGAGTGTGATTTTTGTATGGATTTATTATATATCAAGATAGTCTCTTCAGATGGATAAGCAGTTTTTGTTTTCAGCCATGTAGAAACATACAGAGACAAGATAGAGAAAATTTTTAGTATATGAAGGGATTTCGAATGTACAGTAAAGACGAATGTTACTGAGTCCTTCTAAGTCTTAAACATTCAGGAAACCCCAGGAAGATGGAACAGCATCACCCAGAGGTAGAACATAAGCAGGCAGCCAGATGTTCTCTGACAAGAGTGAGAGAATCACAGGGTTTCCTCCTGCAAATGTGGGTAAGGCTGGGGTGGATTCTACCTGCCCATCTTCACAATCTAGGCACAGAGTCTGACACAATTCCCCTTCTCCCATACAGCAAGGAGGTGCACTCCCCTGCTGGATAGGACCTTGGGTCCCTCCCTGGCCTGTATCAAGGATGAGCCTGAACTGGGCTGGTCCATGGGGGGAGAGTCCACATGTCCCTAGTGGGGCTGGATGTCCCTGGGCTCACAGTGGCCACATCAGCTCCCTATATCTAAAGGTGTCTGTGCAGGCACTGCTATGGTTTCCCTGAAATCTGAGATGATTTTGCAGCAATGACAGCCATGAACTACTAATGTGACCTGTGAAGCAGCACAATCAGGCAGCAGTGGGTGGAGAAAGACAGATAACTGGGATATATCTACGATTCCTAGGAAAATCTCAATTATTTTCAATAGGTATTTTTAAATTTAAAAACACACTTTCACCCCATTACTACTTCATCCACATGTGGTATTTAGAAATTAATAACTTGTAAAAGAAGCTTTAGTAGAAAGTTTCATCATATAGTGTTTTATAAAACACATGAAAAAGCTTTTATAATCAATGGATTCATATCAGTTAAAATGCTGTGCAGAGAAAAATGCATTTCCCTTGAGATCTTGCTGTACTCATATGAAAAAACAAAACAAAAACAGTGAACTAGAGAAACAAAGAAACTTATGTTCTGAAACATGTAAGAAGTGGTACAGAGGACCATAATATTGATTATTGCCAAGGCAGGCTGTAAAGAGTTAACCCCACAATTGGCTTGTTTATAGAAGTGAGTCTGGCCACAGCCTAAGTTCCAAGGTCAGAGTAACTTGCACCCAAATTCCATTCCCACAACTAAAACATTCAGACTAGAAGGACAGTGTTCTAATTACAGTCATATATTTTGTCTATTCTGTTCCTAATGTGAGGATGCTTTGTCTTGTCCTTTATGAACCTTGTTTATGTTAATTTCCATAGAAACCACACATTGCCTTTAAATCAATCCATTGCAAATAAAAGACAGTGACTGGAACTGCTGAGCACCTTTGTCAGTTGCACCAGCATTGGTCATCCTGGCATCCCACTTTCTCACTCCTAATTCTGTCTCAGTGTATTCTTTTTCTCAGGCCTGCATCACACAATGGGGAGGTGGGTACTGGAAACTGACTACAGGGGTCTCTGGCAAAGTGGGACTCTCAAATACTGCTTCTTCCATCAGATTTCACAGGACCAGCCTGAGCCCACCAACGTGTGTCCCAGTGTCATTGTCACAACATCGTGCGCTCCCTTCAAACCCAGGGCTATATTCATAAGTCAGTACAAAAAGTACTTTTGACTGTAAACTTGCAGTTACTGTGCCTAAAACTTGACATCCATTTCAGTTTTCAGCTTCACCATTCTTAAACAGGTTACTTCATTCATTTCCTTGATTAGATTACATATGGAATTAAATATGAAATGGTAGATTAAATATGGAACATTTCCAATGTAGGCAGTAATCCATAACCAATGGGATTCATGCCAAGCTATCGACCTCTGTTTAAACACCTCATGGTACTGAATGAAAATACTCCTACTCCCAGAGAAAATAATTCACCTACCAAGTCCAAATTCACTAATTGTCAAATTTTCCCCAGTGTTTTCTGTGCCAAGAAGGTGCAGCACAGGTATAGACTTGATCACCTGCTCTTCCTGCATGAACAGCATTTATTCTGGAGCATGGTTTCACCTATAAGTATCTTAGTTTATTTAATACTCAATGAAATCTCACATTTTGTAATATCATTTGAGTTTATAAAAATTTTAATATATCTTATATCATTGTGTTATTATTATTTAAAGCAGCCATACTTTCAAGAAGAGAGGATAATTGAATATATACCACAGTCTTAGTATATTTATATATCAAGAAAAGTAAATTATACACAATATAATCCATGCTCTGGATTTATCAGTTTTCCTATCAATTCACATTACATATTCAGAATCACTCTCATCTTTTCCCACAATTTATGATAATTTTTGTTTGAGATGTAAATCATCTTCATATTTAAGAAAATGCTTTAATATATTTAAGGAACACATTCACTTTATCCATTTTAAGGAAAAATCCATTAATCATCAAGGATCTATTTATGTTTCTGTCCTTTAATGTCATGTTAGCCAAATAAAATTGCCTTTAAAGTTGTCTTGTTAAAAAAGATTAGTTTTAAAATGACTTATCACCTTATTTTGTTATTTCAAGCCCTTTCTTGAGAGTCTGAACCCCTGAGAACTGCACAAGAATCCACACCCAAGGCCCAACCCTGTCCTCCCCTTGACACAGGGTGCCCAGCCCAAAGCCAAGTGAGCAGAGCCTGCCCTGTCCTCCTGAGTCCCTGCAGCCTGAACGCACCTCTGCTAGGCTCCTCCACAGTGAGCCTCGAGCCCAGAAACCAGCTATCCTGATGTGGATGCTTTTCAGCCCACATGCTCCAGGGGAAGTCCTCTTGGACTGGGATCGCAGAAGCCACTTCTTGCTGAAGGCTGGGCCTGGGCCAAGACCTGGAAGGAGCCCCCAGGTCCTCAGTGCTTCCTTGGGTGCTGAGGGCCAGTCCCTGGGGAGATCCAGGTATTCATCTCAGACTCTCCCAGGGTCACTGTATCTCAGTCCGATGGGACCTGTGATTAAAATTTCCTTATTCATCCCATGCATCACTAGAATGTGTCTCCATTGGTTTGCCAGTTTTTTGTTTACTGGGTACCAAACTTACTGCATTACAGTGCAATATGATAAATTTAACAGCACACTGGAAGAAATTCTTGAAATGTCTGGCATTGGAAGATAATATTTAAATTGCCTTAGGTACTATTTGTTATCAAATTGTTCTCATATTGACAATAATTATTAAATCACAAAACAGTGCTTTCAGTGTTAAAGTGGATAATAAGGAGTTTGACTAAGTATTGAACAATCTGCTTTGTCTTTTCAAAGAACCTATACTTTATTTCATTGATCATTTGTATTGTATCTTATCTTTTATTTCATTAATTTCTGCTCTGATATTTATTAATTATACTCTTCAATTGATTTGGAGTTTGATTTCTCATTATTTTATTACTTTGAAATGTATCATTAGATTTTCTCTCTGATGCTGGTCTGATTTTCTAACACAGATGCTAATATCAATAAATATTGTCGGAACATCTTCAAGGTTTTACATAGTTTCTAGGGTGTTTTATTTTCAATTTTATTTGACTCTATGAATTTTTTAAGTCTTCCCTTTGATATCTTCAAAGACACACTCCTCATTCAAAAGTGTGTAGTTTAATCTCCTAATGTTCCTGTGTTCTTGTAATTTGTATTGTTATTTATATTTATTATTTTTTCATTGTTATTTTACATAGTGAGCTATATTAATTTTCAAATGCTAAATTAAGTCCTTAAACACAATTTTAGACAATTTTGAATAGTTTCATGAGCTGGTTTTGTTGGAAAGAAAATTCTCAAAATGCCTGTTAAGTTCAACTGAGTTATACTGCAGTTTAATTTCATTGTTTCTTGTGAATTGTTTTTTTATTTGGATGAATTATTTGTATATGAAAGTAGAGCATTGAATTTAATCAGAAGTGATATTTTGTAGCTTATGTTTTCCTTATGTTCATTGATGTTTGTTTTACAAAACTGAATGGATCAAACTTCATTGCATACATATGATCATTAAGGTTTGTGTTGGATTTTTTCTGTCAAAATATGTTCTGTTTTTATATATTTCCTTATTAAATTTATTCATTTTTTAAATTTTATATGTATGATGAGAACTATCATGTCTAGATACATGCAAAGAATTGATTAGTATAGTAGCAAATTATCATATATAGAACCTTCCATATTCCTCTTTCCTTGTGAGCAATATGAACATTTAAAATTTACTCTTTCCAAATTTAATATGCAATACAATATCATGATCTATCATTTTTGACTATGCATTAGATATCTAAACTTATGTGTCCTATCTAACTGCAAAGGTGTTTCATTTAATATACTTCTCCCCATTTCCTACCAATCAGGAATCCTGGTGTCCACCACATTATATATGTTTTGATGTAATTCACTTCATTTTATATCAAAAATATGAGTGGTATCATGTATAATTTATTTTTCTTTTTACAATGCTGAGCACTGAACCCAGAATCTTGCATATGTTAGGTGCTCAAACTCCAGCTGAGGTACATCTCCAGGACTTTTAAATTTTTATGCTGATGCAGTCTCCTCAAATTGCCTAGCTAGCCTGAAACTTGTGGATGTCCTGCCTCTGTTTATCCAGGATCTGGGATTAGGGGAACATGCCACCAAGCCTGACCACCATTTTAGTTTTTAATCTGAAAGTGATTCGGTTAACATTAGAAAAAGACAAAGAGATTTGTACTCTTAAATTAATATGATCAATTCCAGATTCTACAAGTGAGAGAACACATGAGAATTGGTGTCTGGGAAGTCCTCCTGCCAGCATATCTAAGAGAATTGGGCATTTGAGGTGAGAGAGAAAGAAAGGCTGCCTCTCAGCAATGATGAGAGCCTCTCTCCTTTTGCCTGGTGGGGCTCACACTCCTGCAGGACAGGTCCTCTTGGTCACAGACTTCTTCATGACCACTCCCTGTCATGCCCCCTGCTCTCCCATGTTTATGTATCTATATGTGTCAGAATGTGCATGCCATACTTTTTTGCCCCCACTGGGAAATAGAGATCATATCACTTCACATTTTTCCACCTGCTGTGTTTACTTCCCCAATCACCATACCTAAGCCAAACTTGTCACACATCCCCTGTCTCCTTCACACACTGAGAGAAGAGTGCTAGTGGGACACCTTTGTCAGCACAACTTCTATAACAGGGTCACTACCAGTTATGTATGTGAACTCTCTTGTGCAATGTCTCAGAGAGAAAAGACAGCTGAATTGACCACACACCTCCCATCCTACACACCCTGCCTTCCTCATGGGTCCATGCCTCTGGCTCTGACAAAGACAGGGCACCAGCCTAGGGACAATGAATGCAGTCGAGGTAAACATCACCAGTGCTCTGAGGCCCTCAGCTCTTAATGCTGGGTCTTCATCTCACACCCACGTGGGAAAGAGCACTGCCTTTCAAGAACTCAGTCTCAGATTTGCACTGGGAATCGCCTACAGTAACATCTTCAGACCAGATCCTCTTCTGTCCTGGTGATTCTTCATGCCTTTAAAGTATCAGACACATGAGTCTAGTTTTAGTCTTCAGCCTGTGGAAAGCCAGTTTTCCCAGCACCATTTATGAAAGAGGCCACCTTTCTTCCAGTGAAGGTGTTTGCCACCTTTGTCGAAGATAAGGTGGCAGAGTATGTTTAGGGTTCTTTCTGCATCTTCTACTGTGTTCCACTGGTCCTTGGGTCTGTTTTCTTTCCAGTACCATGCTGTTTTAAACACAGAATCTCTATAGTATACTTTCAATCAGGGATTGTGATGCCCACTGTCTTCCTTTGTCACTCAGATTTGCTTTTGCTATTTTAGTTTTCTCCTGGTTCCCAATGAATTTTAGGCGTAATTTCTCTAGCTCTGTGGGGCTTGCTAAAAGTATTTTCATAAGAATTGCATTAAAACTGTATCACAATTTTGGCAGCATGGACATTTTCACTATGTTGCTTATCCTTACCCAAGAGCAATGGAAGAGCAAGGGGTGTCTTTCCATTTTCTGATATCCTCTTCAATCTCCTTTTTGAGAGTACTGTAATTTTCAATGCAAAGGTCTTTTACTGCCTTTGTGCGATTGATTCCTAAGTATTTCATCTTCAGTGCTCCCCTTCTGAGTAACTTTCCCAAAGAATTAAAAGAATTAATCCACAGCAACATGTGTGCACCCATGTTTATAGCTGCACAGTTTGTAATAGTTTAAGCTTGCAAACAACCCAGATGTCTGTCAATGAATAATGCATACAAAAGATATGGTTATTTTATATATTGGGATATTATTGAGTCATAAAGAAGGATAAAGTTGAGACATTTTTGTGCACATGGGTGCACCTTGAGAACATATCCTTAAGTGAAATACCAAGGCCTTGGGCACCTCCTATATCCAAACTGTATCTCATCCCATTTGAGATTCTTTCTGAAAGGAGCTTTATAACATCTGACTGACTCATGGACACCAAAACTTCCCAGCTCCATCATTATATGACCATCTAGAAATAATCCATCACCAGGAATATGGAGGCAAGAGGCTTCCATCCCTGGGCACTAACAACAATTGTCAACCCAAAATCCTCCCTAGTGTCCAGATCTTAATCAAGGTCTTGAAGAAGGGTGGGCCCCAGGAATGACTTACCCTTAAATAAACAAGTACTTATACACCCTTTTATTCACTTTTTCTGACACATCTCCATGGTGAAACCCAAGCCACCTGGTATACTAGAAAATGAAGAAAGGAGACCACAAACCTTGTACATAGCTGATCCAGTGGATGACTAAAAATTATATTTTTTACAGAAAACTCAACCAGCACACTGTTAAACCATATAATTAAAGCTCTTGTCCCATCTAAGTAAATTGTGTGGCTAGTATTGATACTTTTTTGTTTGATGCACTTAATGTCCTTATCACAAGATATAACATGACCTCTTTTTTTTTCCTGTTTCTTATGGAAACCAAGTAGATAATTTAACAAATTGCCTCTAGTCCAGGTAATAAACAGTGATTATTTATATACCTTTTAGCTAATCACATTTTCTTCTTCATCAATAATTTCCTAAGAACCTGACAGTCAGCTTAGACAAACTTGTTCAAGTTTGTATTGCCATCCTTCAAGATCAAATAGAGTCACTGGCAGTGGTGACCATGCTGCATTGTAGGGGACTAGATCTGACTCCTGAAACAGAGGGTTATGTTTGTGTCCTAAAGAGAAATGCAGTTCCTGTGTCAGTCAGTCTTAAATAGTAAAAGATATTGGACAAAAGCTGGCTGACCATGCTTCCATGGTCTACAAGAAACTACCTGAGACATAGATCCCCTAGTGCAATATCTGGAATTGGGGGTTCTGGTTACTGTACTGTCCATGGACTTTATTAATGCTGCCATAATCTTACTATTTAAATTTACGTACTCAAACATGTTTCTTCTTCTTTGATAACAATTAAAGTACTGGTAATGGCCCATGCCCAAGATCAAAGCCTGGTTCCACATCCATGGCTCATCAGGAAATCCACAGAAGAGGAAAAGAGCTCCCCTGATACTGTATGTCAGACAGGGAGGGAGCTCCTTGGTATCTACATAGGTATAGACAGCACCCAATTCAGCAGGAGATAGCTATCAAAGATGAACATTTCCCCTTTTCCACCCTTCATCAATTTTCAGGAACAAGGTCTTCCAGCAGAGACTAGTAGAGATAGCACAATTGGGGCTGGGAGACTTCCTCCTCCACTCACATGAATTTAGACAACATCCCAGAGCCAATCCTCCTCCCATTATCATCAGAGAAGCAAAAGTAAAATAACAAAGACCTGGGAAATCTCTAAAGATCAAGGGTAGAGCACATATATGTTATATCTCATGTCCTAACCTTCAGTAACCTTCTTGCCATTCTAATCTTGTTAAAAGTTCATGCATATGGACTGCATCACACATATGTAATTTCATCTGAGAAATGCATGTGTACATTGTGCTGCTAACTCAGCAGCTTTTCAATAATTTCTGTCAATCTAATTCATATCTGATCAATAAATCCTCAGAGGAGGATCATCCAGAGACCCAGTGAGAATCACTCAAGCTGCAGTGCACATCTCTTAAAATCTGAAAGCTTGCTTTTACACCTGTTTTCATCACACCACTTTTCTGTTCATGCCATAGTCTTGATTCTGTTGGCACAGATCTGCCCTGAGCACATGTTCTCATGATCTTCACTAAATATAGCCACTCTTTTCTTCTATGCTGATCTCACAGTTCTTTGTTTGCTGTACCTGAGAAGCTAGAATCTGTTAGTTCCACCATGAAGTATCACTTCTTCAAGACTTTCATCCACTTAGTATTATTCTATTTTCTGTTTAAATTGTAGTGAAATTATTTCTGTTTTCACTTAAGAACTGTGGTTGATAGGATCAATTTATAAATTCTATTTACATTCAGTGGCTAGAAAGAAAATGTGAAGAGAATAAAATCTTGGAGAAAGGCAATGACTGACTATAAATGTTGAGAGTAATGAATGAGTCTTTAAAATGTTAAAAATAGAACAGAATAAGAAAATATTAGGGCTGATTAGATGTGTTTCAGTGAAAACACAAATGGAAGAAGTTAACTTGCAACCATCCCATTGTTTGTTCATTTGAGTGGAATTGGTGTGTTTGTGTCACACCTGGTGTGTTGCAAGTTTAGTAAGTACTTGGATAGTAGTCTCAAGGAGCAACTACCCAATTTTTGATTTTCACCAAATTTAATCATCATGAGTATGATGTGGAAGGTGGTGTTAGCTATGAAGATTCCATTTTAACTTTGCCCTCCACCGTAAAGGACAAGATATCAGCTCTGGGAATACTCTGTCCCTCCCAAGCCAAATGCTTATCTTTAAAGATTGTCCTGTGCCATGGTGAATGTTCTTTTACCCAGAGATATAAAGAACTAAAAGAACAGGGAAATTCTAGAGAATGGGGAAATTCTAAAGAAAAGAGAATTGGGCGTTTCTATATCAAGGCCAGGACTAAAAATAGCCACAGCCTGTTCAGTGTATAAAAGATCCAGAAAAGATAAACTTGGGCTCTCAATCTCTCTGGGAGCCCTCTCAACTCTATCTCTGTGTCTTTCTTTTTCTTCATCCTCACTCCCCCATTCAGGTGCTGTTCGACAAGTGACTGCAGGCTCTGTCACAGGTGGCACCTGAACAGGGACCTGAATATGGGGAACTGAAGGACACCGCAGATCGTGAGCTCAGATAAGTAATTCAAGGGTGGTGAGTACACTCGGAGTAACAAGATGGGTAATGGTAATAGCCAAATGCTTTTTGTACATATGCTTGAAAATATGCTTCACGTTCGTGGAGCAAAGCTAGGGCATCAACAATTATGTAATTTCCTGGAGTTTGTAGAGAAAGTTTGTCCTTGGTTTCCTGAAGAAGGCACAGTAGATTTAGAAGTATGGAATAAGGTGGAAAAGCGACTTCAGGACTATTACGATGGTCATGGACCCACTAAAGTCCCTATAGATACTTTTAGTTTATGGGCTTTAATTAGAGATAGTTTGGACCCTCAACATGAGAGAGAGAGGGTTAAGGGACCCTCCTCAAGTCCTTCCTTGGAGGAGTCTGACAAGGCTGATGTTCCTGAGGTTGTCCCTCTGCCTCCTATAGAAAGTGAAACTAAGCCATCTGCTCCGCCAGTGTATGCTGATGTGGAGCCTTCACTAAGGAAGGGCCTTTTTCCAGATGAGGGTCCCTTAGACCCGGGAGATGCTGATGATTTGGAAGAAGAGGCTGCTAGGTATAACAATGAGGACTGGCCCCACCCTCCCTGTCATAGCCATGGCCAGAAAAACCAAAAAATTCAAATGGTCAATGAGTGAGGACGTGACCGAAAAGATTGCTAGGTTGGAAAAGAAATTGGAGTCTCTTTTCCAGCAGTGGCAAACAGGAATAAAGGTGGAAGAGAAAGACCAGAAGACTCGGAGAGAGGGAGGAATGATTCCTTGTATAATTGCTGGTCTTGATCCCCCACCGGTTGTAGGTCAAAAATTTAAAAAAAAAATACTGACCCCCTTATAGCCATGATGAAACATCCCCCAGGACCTGGACATTTGTCTGTCAACTCTCGGTCTCTGTCGCCATTACAAGCTACCCTGCAACATGCAGTTGACAGAGGAAAAGATACCCAGGGCTTTCATTTAGCTTGTCCAGTATTTGAAGAAGCTGATGCTCAAGAGAGTATGGTCAGAACACATTGGCCAATACCTTTTAAACAGCTCAAAGAGATAAAAATAGCATGTACACAATATGGCCCTACTGCACTTTTTACTCAGGCCATGTTAGAATCGCTGAGTATGGATGCACTGCCTCTAGGGGATTGGAAACAGCTTGCTAAGGCATGCTTGTCTGGGGGAGACTTTCTCCTTAAAAATCAGAATTTTCTGAGCAGTGTCAGAGAACAGCTGAATTAAATCGAGCTAATAGAAACGATGTTGATTACGACATGTTAGCGGGGGGGGCAATATGTGGACCTCGCCAATCAATTATTGTTTCCTGCAGGAGTATATGCACAGGTCAATACCACTGCCAAGTGGGCCTGGCATAAGCTTCCTTCTACAGGTAGGCAGACAGAAGATTTATCTAAAATTAGGCAGGGACCTGATGAGCCTTTTCAAGATTTTGTAGCCAGGTTAATGCAGACTGCCAGTAGATTGCTGGGGGATTCCCATGTGGGGTTATTGCTGGTCAAACAACTAGCTTATGAAAATGCCAATACCGCCTGTCAGGCAGCCCTAAGACCATTTAGAAAAAAAGGCACCATTTCAGACTATATTAAAATGTGTGCAGACATTGGGCCTGCTTATAGTCAGGGCCTTGCCATGGCAGTGGCTTTGCAAGGAAAAACCATTAAAAAAGTGTTGTTCCAACAACAAAAGAGGAATCCCAAAGGCAGGGTTCCGGGTCTGCCAGGGAGTTGTTTTGGATGTGGTCAAATAGGCCATCAGGTGTGGCAATGTCCCAATAAGACCCATCCAGTTAATTCAAACAATACAGGAAAAGGAAATGGGCCTGGATTGTGTCCCAAATGCAAAAGAGGCAATCATTGGGCTAATGAGTATAAATCCAAAAAAGATGCCATGGAAAATATTCTCCAACAGGAAAATGGGAGGAGGGGCCTGCCCCAGGCCCCGCAACAATGTTATGGGGCACTTCATACTTTCGTTCCCCAGCAAGAAAATCCGTTCAGTATCTCTTCAGAGCAAGTGCAGGCAGTGCAGGACTGGACCTCAGTCCCTCGGCCTTCACAGTATTAACCCCAGAAATGGGGATGCAGGCCCTACCTATTGGAGTTTATGGACCCCTACCATCAGGGATGATAGGGTTGCTTTTAGGTTGAAGTAGCACTACTATAAATGATATTCTGGTTGCTCCCGGGGTCATAGATGGGGATTTCATTGGAGAAATTAAAATTATGACTCATTCACCTACCGGGATCTCTGTGATACAAGTGGGACAATGTATAGTGCAGTTGCTGTTACTCCCTCAAGTGCTAACAAATAATCCAACAACAACAACAAAAAAAATAGGAGATGCTGGATTCAGCTCTTCAGATGTTTATTGGGTGCAATTTATAGGAGCCCAATGACCTGAGCTCACCCTGACCATCAATGGGAAAAATTTTCAGGGTCTACTAGACACTGGGGCTGACTTCTCAGTTCTAACTGCAGACCAATGGCCTAAGGCGTGGCCTAGGCAACCAACAATGACACAATTACAAGGAATAGGTCAAAGATAAAGCACTGAACAGAGTAGTAATGTGTTACTTTGAAAAGATGCCGAGGTTCATCATGGTAGATTTCAACCATACATCGTGCCGGGGCTGCCGGTTAATCTGTGGGGCCGAGATGTTATAAAAAAAATGGGGGGTGTATTTGTATAGTCCTAGCAAACAGGTCACCCACCAAATGTTTGATCAAGGGCTTTTACCTAATCAAGGCTTAGGAACTAAATGTCAGGGAATACAGACACCTTTAATGCTGATCCAATGACCTTCAAAAACAGGCTTAGGGTGTTTTTGAAGGAGGCCACTGGTCAGCCTGTACTCCACACAGACCTCATTACTTGGAAAAGTGAAAAACCCGTGTGGGTGGATCAGTGGCCTCTCACTGAGGAAAAAATTACAGCTGCTGAGCAGTTAGTACAGGAACAGCTCGATAGCAGACATATAGCTCCTTCTAATTCTCATTGGAACTCTCCTATCTTTGTGATTAAAAAAAAATCAGGGAAATGGAGATTATTACAAGATCTTAAAAAAGTCAATCAGACTATGGAAGTAATGGGAGCCTTGCAACCAGGGTTGCCTATGCCATCAGCTTTACCTAGAAATACTTATAAGATTTAAAGAATTGTTTTTATACTATTCCACTTGCTCCTAAAGATTGTAAAAGATTTGCTTTTAGCATACCCTCTACAAATTTTAAGGAGCCTATGAAGAGATATCATTGGAAAGTATTGCCTCAGGGTATGGCTAATAGTCCCACTTTATGTCATAAATTTGTAGCTCAAACAGTAAATATAGTTAGGCAAACATATCCCCAAATCTATATTGTTCATTATATGGATAATATACTTTTAGCTCATAGACAAAAAGGCTTCTTATTAACAGCCTATGCTCATTTACAACAAGCTTTGAAGGATCACAGATTGATGATTGCACTGGAAAAGGTTCAGACTGAGCCACCATATTCCTATTTAGGACATACATTATATCCCAAATCTATATTACTTCAGAAGGTTCAAATTAGAAAAGACAATTTACACACTTTGAATGATTTTCAGAAATTGTTAGGAGATATTGATTGGCTTAGACCATATTTACAAATCTCCACCAGAGAAGTGAAACCTTTATTCAATATCCTCTGGGGAGATTCTGATCCTACATCGGTTAAAAAATTAACTGAAAAAGGTCGGATGGCATTGTGTGAGATAAAACAAGCTATAAAACGACAGCAAGTTCAATATATAGATTATGCTCCAGGATGGGCTGCCTATGTTCTGGCAACAGCACATACTCCCACTGCCGTTTTATGGCAAAATAGTCCCTTCCTTTGGTTGCATTTTCCTGTTTCTCCAGCCAGAGTGTTAACTCCCTATTATAACTCTGTGATGTGCCTAGTTCATATGGCACGGGAGGAATCTCAAAAATATTTTGGAGCAGAGCCTTCCTTAATTGGAGTCCCGTTTACCAAACAACAGCTAGATTGGCTATTCCAAAATGTGGACATGTGGGCCATTGCTTTTGCACATTACCCTGGATGTATAGAAAACCATATCTCCAAGGATAAATTATTGCAATGTGTTAATATTCATGCTTTGGTGCTTGCCAAGATTATAAAACAGGAACCCCCAAAAAATGCTCAAGTGGTTTTCACTGATGGGTCTTCCAATGGTATTGTGGCATATGTTATTCAGAAAAAGCCACAGATTGTTCATACAGTCCCTGCCTCTGCTCAGATTGTTGAGCTTCACGCTGTCACTACAGTATTTAAACTTTTGGCCCATTATTCTTTCAATTTGTATACAGACAGTCATTATATTGTTAAAGCTTTACAGGTGCTTGAAACAGTTGCTTATATTGATACTGCCAATAATCAAATACAGGAGCTCTTTGCTCAGATACAATAGTGCACACATCCCCGGACCTGTCCTTGTTATGTGGGTCACATTAGGGCTCATTCTGGGCTTCCTGGACCCCTGGCAAAGGGAAATGATCTTGCGGATCAGGCTACATGGCTAATAGCTTTCAGTCAATTGGAATTAGCTCAGCAGTCTCATGCTCTACATCATCAGAATAGCCACAGCTTAAAAAAACAATTCCATATAACTTGAGAAGCTGCTCAACAAATAGTTAAGCAATGTTCTGCCTGTCCTACACATCATTCTGTCCCTCATTATGTGGTAAATCCCCATGGCCTTAAACCCAATCAGTTATGGCAAATGGATGTTACCCATATTGCCGAATTTGAAAAACAAAAATATATACACGTAAGTATTGATACCTTTTTGGGATTTATTATGGACACCGCCCAAACTGGAAAAGCTACGAAACATGTGATAGCCCATTGCTTAACATGCTTTGCCACAGTTGGGGTCCCTATCATTCTTAAAACTAATAATGACATGGGATATGCTAGTAAAGGTTTTCAAATCTTTTGTAAACAGATGGGTATCGCCCATAAGACAGGTATTCCTTATAACCCACAAGGCCAAGAGATTGTGGAAAGAGCCCATGGTGCTCTAAAAAATCAATTACACAAAATAAAAAAGGGGGAGTTATACCCTTTATCCCCACCGAATTATTTACATCATGCTCTCTTCATCTTGAACTTTCTGATTGTGGATGCTCATGGAATGACCGCAGCAGAATGGCTGTGGCATCCTAAAACTAAATCATCATATGCTCGAGTGAGGAGGAAAGTTCCCCTCACGGGTGTATGGAGTGGCCCCAACCCGGTATTGATATAGGGATGAGATCATGTTTGTGTTTTCCTGCAGGACGCTGAAGGTGCCAGGTGGCTGCCTGAAAGATTGGTCCATTTTGCGGGAAATTCTCCTGCCCCTCAGGATGATCCCGACAACTGTCCTGCTGATAAATCTGATGATGATGCTAAATGCGGAAGTTTATTGGACTTATGTACCTGATCCACCTGTTGTACCTCCAATGAGCTGGGAAAGTGGAGAAGTAATGGTATGGGTGAACAATACCAGGCTGTTGGATGAGCCAGCAGCCCCTGACAAGAATGAGGCCTGATCATTCAACTATACGGGATCAGGAACCGGAACCCCCCATATGTTTTTCCAAAATCAACAAGACTGGTTGTATAAGACTGAGTGCTTGCACCCTGGCAGGAAGGCAGGTAGATCAATGCAAAGGCGGGATCACTGGAGTCCGTCTACATCTACCTGTGGGTATGGAGACCACTGGTGTAGTGCCTCAGACTTTTCCACCTTGTGGGAGGAGAGAATACTCCAATAAGACTATTCCATGGAAGAGATGTGCGGCGGATGCCCCTGTGAGACATAATATTACTGGATTTGATACTTGTTTTGGATTGGTCTGAATCTCGGGATTATGCCTCTACTCAAATGTATACTTCTTCCTCTCCTAGTCCCCCATCATTAAGTGAAATAGCACTCTCTGCAGGGTTATGGTGGAGTGACAAAGGATATGCTCAAACATATATTTGGAAATTGGCTGCAGCTTTGGATGAGGTTAAGGCCCAACCCGAGAATTATTATCATCCCAGAGGAAATGTCACTGCATGTGTCATGCGCCCTTATGTATTGCTTGTAGGAAATGTTAATATTCAGAAAGGTAACGATTATTATAATGTTACTTGCTTTAATTGTCAAATAAGTAATTGTATCACCCGGACAGAAACTCAGGTGATGGTTTTGCAGCAGCCAGCATTTGTTATGACGCCAGTTAATGTTACAGGGGCATGGTATGCAGATCAGGGATTACAGGTGTTTGAAGAAATTAATAAGGCTCTAAGTAGACAAAAAAGAGTAATAGGGTTAATTATTGCTGGAATAATTGCACTTATATCCCTTATAGCCACTGCCTTTACTGCCGCCATTGCCCTCTCTCAATCTATACAAAATGCACATTATGTAAATGAGTTGTCAAAAAATGTTACTATGGCATTGAAAACACAGGAGGATATAGATCTTAAGATGGAGCAAAGAATAGATGCCCTATATTCTATTGTCACATATTTAGGAAATGAAATACAAGGGCTTAAAATTAGAAGCAAATTGAAATGTCATGCTGATTATCAATGGATTTGTGTTACTAGTAAGATATATAATGATACAGGTTATGAGTGGGATAGGATTAGGAAACATCTGCAAGGGGGTTGGCACAGTATGAATGTGTCCTTGGATTTAATACAGCTTCATAAGGAAATTATGGATCTCCAAAAAGTAGAGCCCCTAAAATTTGATGCAGCCCAGTCTGCACAGGATTTTATTAAACAAATTAGAAAAGTTCTGCCATCTGCATCTTCATTTACACCATTACTCATTTCTGTAGTAATCATTGGAGGAGGATTACTTCTTGGATGCATGATCCTTCCAGTGCTACTGTGGGTGTTTGTGCATTCTTTAATGAGGATGGCTGGAAGTATACATGGTCTACAATTATATGCTGCGCTGCCTAGGCCCATGGTGTAATCCCCTGCAGAGGCTGGTAGTCAATGATGGGTAAGAGAAGTACAGGAAATCACAAACCTAAGACAGAGCAAGAGTACTGTGACACTCTTGACTCCATGCCGGGTAAGAGATTTCTTTGTATTCCTCGCCTAAGACAGGCACAGTCTATCTGCATGATCAAGGGAACTTGACATATAATACAAAAAAGGGGGAGATATGGAAGGCGGTGTTAGCTATGAAGATTCCATTTTAACTTTGCCCTCCACCGTAAAGGACAAGATATCAGCTCTGGGAATACTCTGTCCCTGCCAAGCCAAATGCTTATCTTTAAAGATTGTCCTGTGCCATGATGAATGTTCTTTTACCCAGAGATATAAAGAACTAAAAGAACAGGGAAATTTTAGAGAATGGGGAAATTCTAAAGAAAAAAGAAGTGGGCGTTTCTATATCAAGGCCAGGACTGAAAATAGCCACAGCCTGTTCAGTGTATAAAAGATCCAGAAAAAATAAACTTGGGCTCTCAATCTCTCTGGGAGCCCTCTCGACTCTATCTCTGTGTCTTTCTTTTTCTTCATCCTCACTCCCCCATTCAGGTGCTGTTCAACAAGTGACGGCGGGCTCCATCAGTATGATGATTTTCAATAAGAAATATTGCCCTTTCCCATGTTATTCTGCTGTCAGCCTAAAATTTCATTTGATGATAACTAATTTCCAATAAATAATTTTTGAGATAAAAGGATCATACTCATTTGCCACTTCATAATCAAAGGTTTTAATTAGTCAGTATCATAACAGACTCTAGCACTTCATTGCTGTGTTCATATCATCTATTCAAGTACAGATTTTCTGGCCTGAGAAACAACTGTGCTCACAAGGGGAATACAGCTCACCACCACTTCCATGGTTTATGCTAGCCAAGACCTTTCCCCAGCAACATTCTGCTTACTTTTCTCCATCTGTCTTTGGGCAGTGATAATTTTATCAGAAATATTCAGTTTTGAACAGAAACATTTCACTCACAGTAAAAAGTATAATAATAAATTGTCATTTACAGACATTATTACTGAACTGTAGGCAAACATGGTATGTATCACTGCAGAATGCTTTAATCATGTAAATCCAAGGTCTGTCTCATGGAAAATAGAAAATTGTTCCACTTCATTCTGAGGGTAATCCCTCCAAAATTCCTTGAGGATAAGTTTCTCTGAGTGTTTAGGAAATAAAGCATAATTTTACAGCATCCATAAGAATATGCCCTTAGAGTAAGTCATTATAAATCAAGTAGGTTGTATAGAAACTGTGTAGTATGCATGTAAGTTATTATTAAATAAATGAAATATTTTGTTTTCAGTTAGACCTGCCCAGTACAAATAGTTATTTTAACTTTGTGGTAATTTACTAAAATTAAGATTAAAAGAAATTATGGAATTGACACATCAACACAAGGAGTGATCACAATATACAATAAATGCTTAAATTTTTAAAATTGTTACAGTAAGAGACACATTTGCACTAATGACCCTAAAAACATTTCTCCTTACTTTAAACACACATTCATTATTCGATTATTTTTGCCTCTCTCTGAAGCACTTCTGCAAGTCCTCTTTTATAAGTATCTTTATGGAATGATAAAATGTATAGTGCATGCCACTACCAATTCCTATGAATGGAAATGGTAGGTTCATAAAAACTTGTCACCGTGCCCTCATCTGCCTGATTTGCCACATCTAGCACTGTGGGAACTCTGGGTCTTCCCAGAAGTAAAAATTGACCTTGTAAGGTAAATATTTTGAATGCATTCTGGACACCAGGACAGCTACAATAGCATAGTTAAAGGCCCTCATGAAATGAGACTTAGAAACTGCTTCAGGAATTGGCAAGGACAATGCCATATGTATGTTCAAATGTGGGGGAGGATTGTGAGAGGAAATCATGGGAATGTGTCTGCTAAAATACTAGTTTCAAAAATTTGAACATTCAACTAAGTTGTTGATCTCACTCTAATTTTGAAATATTTAGAAAGGTTTCACTATATTCTGTTTTAATTTTCCATGTCAGCAAATTCACATTAGTGAAAAACACAAGGCCATTATTAGATGGGAGAGAAGCAATAAAGAAAGATTAATATTAGGGTTGAAAATATATAATTATTTTGCCACATCAGATAAATTTGCAATATTACAGATTAAATTCAGTTTAAGTGGTGGCCATTAAATATTTTTCAAGTAGTGATCCACTGCTGCATATGCAGAGGCACAAATTTGCCTACATTTTCCAAGAGCAGATTCTTTGAATCACTCTTCCCAGGGCCCCTAGCACCTCCTTGCTCCTCAGGCTGTAGATCACAGGATTGAGCATTAGGGTGAGGAAGATGTAGAAGATAGTCAGAACCTTGTCCTCTGCTGGAGACTGGAGGGGCTTTGGGTGGAGATAAATGTAAGCAAAGGGTACATAGTAGAAAGTCACCACAGTGAGGTGGGAGCTGCAGGTGGAATAGGCATTCTTCCTGCCTTCCCAAGTGTGCATGCAGAAGACAATGAGAAGGACCCAACCATAGGAACACAGAATACCCAGGAAAGGAAACATAAGAAAGAGGATGGTGCTATTGAATGCATTGTACTCATAGACCCTGGTGTCCATGCAGGGCAGAGTGAGCATGGACAGAACATGGCAGAAGAAATGATTGATGATCCTAGACCTGCAGTAAGGTATATGGAGTACATAGACTGAGCACAGGAGTTGATGATACCCATTGCCCAGGATCCTAGGATTGTCAGCACCCACACTCTTCTGTTCATGCAGATGGGGTAGTGCAGGGGGAAGCATATTGCCAGGCAATGTTCATAGGACATAGCTATCAGGATCAGTCCTTCTGAACCTGCTAAGGTCACAAAGAAGAAACACTGAACCCCACACCCAATAGAGGAGATAGACTTGTTTTCAAAGAGTAACCTGGAAGCCATATTGTGCACTGTGGTGCAGATGTGAGGTCCATGAGGGAGAGCGGGCTGAGCATTAAGTATATGGGTGTGTGGAGCTGGGCTAGCAATACCTTGTTTCACAGGGACATTTTCTGGTGTCCATTCTACAAAATTTCATTTTGACAAAGGTTTTGATTGATTGAGTCACCCAATATTTTAATTAATTAATCAAAAAATTGTAATTTTTCCCATCAATATGATGGGAATATACCTTATTTATGTAAGGATTCTACAGCCTTTTCTTTCATAAGTATGTATTATTAATTTTCCAACTTTTAATGATATATGGGTGGAAATCACTAAATTTACTTATACTCTATGCATTGCAGATTTTTCCCCCAATTTCTTATCTCTTAACTTGTTTAATTTAAATATTTCTAAATTTTCAGTTCCTCCCTTGTGACTTGCCTCTTTTTCAATGTATTTTATATTTGTGAGCATATTCAATATATATGCCTTGTAACTCCATGCCTGGCATCAAAGGAACATAGTGGTAAATGTGAGTTCCAAAAGGCTTGAGCAGCCACTACTCCTGGCCCATATTCCCTTTGTTGGTCAACTTTCTCATCTGAGCCAGCAAATATCTGCCCACAAATGAAAACAGTAGAGGTTTAATTTTGCTCTTGGTTTCAAAGAATTCAGTCCTTGGTTACCCAGCTGTAAGAAAGGAACATCATTGCAAAAGGATGTGGGAAAAAAATGAAACAGAGCAAGAAAACAGCACAAGAGGGAAAGGGCTCACAGACTCAACATAGACCTAGAGGCCATGTTTCCATTACCCTGACACACCTAGAAGTGTACTTTACTAATCTTCTAGGTGGCTCCCCCACACAGTCGTGACTTCACACTGCAAAGAACGGCAAAATCCTTGAGCATCAATACCACTATTTGATACCTTGATAATATACCTATTTGGTCCAAGTATGGAAGTTATAATTGATAATGTCCAGTTAGTTGAGTCATTCTTTACATTCTTATTTTGCTCACTATTGTGATCTTGGTGAGAAAACCTGGCATGTACCAGATATATGAGCATGCAACACCTAGAGAGACAGAGCACAAGAGGAGATAATTATAATGACTAGGGGGAGTTAATAACTAAGCAAAGGAATGCATTCAGCAAGAGCCTTCATGAATCAATCGAGCACATGGAAACACACCCTGAATGAGCCAGAAGAAGGACTTGCACTGTTGACAAAAATATCTGGCTGTTGGTTTCTTTCAGCAGAGTTTCTACCATTGGCTACCACCCCATTCTGCCCTGTTTACCCAAAGATAATAGGACAAAGTCTTGTTACCTAAAACAAATTTAGCAATAGAATTGGAGACTTCTGGGCAACTGTAGTATTTGCAATAGATTTAGCAATAGTATCCAATGTTTGAGATAGATTTCTTATTGTAATTTTACTTATAATTACTCCAAACCAGTCTGGGAGCATTTTACAAATGATTCTCACTTACATGTGCTAAACTATTCTTCATGCTTTGATGTAAATTAACAGTTATAGACAAAAAATCAATTTCAGTTAGCCATGGAATTAAAATGGTATTGATTAAGTCTCTTTCCAGTCATTGCCCCATGAACTTGCCCACATGAACAGTGGATCACCACATCCCTCACAAATAAAATGCTTCCTGGGGAGGTACAGAAGGAAACTCCCTGTGGCATGGTTTGGGCCTTAATTTTGATATTTAGGGAAGCACTAGGAAGGTGCAGTACTCAAGCTCTGTTATCAAATTCTAAAATATTCTTGAATGGTACTGAAGCTTATGATGTCAGGGATATCAATTTCTGTCTAAACTACTGCATTATCTTTCATTTGGTTATTTTGTTCAATTTCAGGCACAATTTACTCATAAAGCCATGAATGTAGGATCTGCCTGGTGCTAAACTAAAGTTACCAATATGAGTGTGTGAACATAACACCCTAAACCTAAAGGATGAAATATTGCACTTTCTACATGGATGAAACTCATTAGACATAAACCAAAGAATCTTTAAAATCAGGAAAATACTTCTCTCTATAACCTGGTGCTGGAGCTGGTATGCTGTCTCTGCCCCATATTTGTGTGCTGGTCTCCCCAGTGTAACCATAACAACAGATGACAGAACCTATGCATGTGGGCCCCAAAGAAATCTAAATAATTCATGTGTAAAATCCTCTGAAAAGAATAACAAAGAATCAATTGTTTACCAAAGGGAGGGTTGTTTAAATAGACCACAATGGGATCTTCACCAGTTCTCTTCTCCTTTCTGCCCTCTCCTCTCCCCTCCTCTTCTCTATTTCCTCTTCCCATTGTTCTCTTTCCCTTCAGCTGCTCATCAGCACCAATGCCTCTGCCATGCTTTCCAACCTCCAGAACTGTTTGCTAAAATGCATTTGACAAATGAAGTACTCACCACAGGTACTGAGCTCTGCTGAGCACAAAAGAGTCCAAGACACAGAACAGCTAAGCTTCCTCAAGAACCTATGGATTAAAATTTCCTACTGAACATTATCTTTCCCTGTATAAACTAAGGATCAGAAGACTTTTGTGGTTTCAGAGGACACAATTTTCCATCCCTGAGCTTGGGAAAGCAGTGTGGGGTCACCTGCTTCTGAGGAGAAACCTCCTGGACAGTGAAGTTCATGGGTTCAGTTGAACAAGACAAGTATTGCCTTGGACTGGTATAGGACTGGAATAGCAAGGAGTTTTAGCATACATTTATACAGGTTCTGGTGTTCTTCATTTATTCCAAAGTAAAGAAACATCTTACAGTTTTTTAAAAGAATAATTCAATCTTGAAAACTGAACAGTTGTGAATGAATTTTTCATACTCTGATTTTAATTCTTCCAGCCCTCTGTGAGGGTCATGCATGATTTTGTAACATGTTGTAGTGTTTTGTTGGAAAATACCAACATAGAGAGTGAAATTTCTCTCCCAATCATCACAACACATTGTGCAAGACTAACATTTTAGGTGTTTATTTCATACAAATATTATTAATCTCATAATCAGTTGTGAGCTTGGAAATTCATTGAATCTTGAGTCATGTATGAAATATATTTGAGTGCTTCATTTTTATTAAGGGCCACACACATAAACTACTTAAAACTATTGGAAATTTAATTAGTCTCAATGGTATGGGAAAAATCCTGGCCAATTACACGCTGGAGGAAGCATGGGCCCCTTGGAGCTGGGATCTCATTCAAAGTGTGAACCCCATGCATCCTTAGTGAACACTTACCAGGGTCCCAGGTATTTCAGAAGCAGGGCTGCATGAAAAGTCCAGACTCCTAGTCTCACTGAGAAGTGAGTTTGCCTTTAGTCACTGAAGAAAGAAGCAGGAGCAAGGATCTCATCAAGTCTCTTCACACTGAGCAAAGTCAACATTTGTGTTCATGTTATTAGACTCATTACCTCACTGCTCAGGTAAGTTTTAAAATGTTAATTTATGTATGTTTATTAACATGAGTAATGCATAAGTCACATATAAGCACCTGTGAAATACTACAAAATCATAAAATAATGTTAACTATGTAAGCCCAATATGACATATGTGTGCTAATAGGATAGACATATTTTTTCTGATTCTAGTGTTTATTAGTGGCAATTACTTTTTAAAATACTCTCCCAGGGGCTGGGGATTTAGCTCAGTGGTTTCACCACCTGCTGCATAAGCACAAGGACCTGATTTCATAACAAAAAAATTCTCTCCCAGGATCTGTTTCATATATGGCTGAGGTCAAAAGACAGAAATCATGCTGATGGAAAATTATCTTGGAATTGAGCATGAAGTCATGTGAATTTAAGCTTGATTTAAAGGGATAACTAAGAAGTCTGTAACCAAATTAAATTTATGGGGACATTTCATTAAAATCAACTGACATAGGGAAAAAGAGGCTTCAAATTAGTAAAGAAAAAAGTTGAGATTTCTATCATGGCCATTATTAGGGTCAAATTTTGATAGGAGGTGGATTGTATAAGGCACTAGAATGATAACACTGATCCTTATGTAAATTCTTCTTCTTCTCATATTTAATAATTTATGAGGAATTAAAAAGCACATTCATTCTGTTGTCCATTGAAATGTTGAGCCACATGATTTCAAAGTATCCCTGATGTAAAGAAGGAGGAGTTGGCCTCCCTGGATTCCCTGTTTGTGCAGGACCAAGATCCATGGTGAGGGATAGAAGTGAGAGATAAACTAGCACCAGGAAATGGGAGATTTTGTTTCCATGGAGGAAGCAGGGGGACCAGGCTTGACTTTGGTAAAGGAAATTGAAAATAGCCACCAGTGTTTTTATCAGTAACTCATACCTTATCAGTGCTATCAACTAAATCAATTAATATCAGAGTTGATAGTCACATTCTGAGCTCAAATGATTTTCTCTTTTTTAGGGAAGCAAGTCTGAAAGAGAGGTCTGGTGTCATTTAGATCAAAGTCATTGTTAAAGGAAACTCAGGTTAATGCATTAGGTTGGTTAAGGAAAACTGAGGAGAGCATCAGCCACAGAAGGGCTGCATCACAGTCATTCTCCAGGCCAGGACCTAGAGAATGAGGATTTGATGAGGGATTTCCAAGCCTGAGTGACATTAGAGAAGCTCTCATAGACAATGCCTAGGAGAGCAACAGAAACCTGAAGCAAATGGAAAAACAGGTGTCCAGAATGATTAGAAAATACATGTTAAATGTATGTACTGAATAAATGAATGATTGCCTAGAATTAATTTTACTTTAAATACTTTACTGCTTTAATCTCTCATACTATGGAACTAGACAGAATAATTATCAGGAATTTGGAAAAGGAACAAGAAATAGAAATATGTGCATTAACTGGATTTCAAGGTACTTTATGTATCCACTTATTGTCTCCTGAGTTCCAGGTTAGAAACCACATTACAGTTCTCATGATCTCTCTATATTGGAGCATCTTCTGCTCACTTTAACCTCTGACTCGGCAGACATGATGGCAGGTGGGCAAACATGGACAAGCTCACTGTCTTTATGGAATTCCTCCTCATGGATGTCACAGGCTCCTGGGAGCTCCAGGTTCTGCAAGGTGTGTCATTCTTAGTGATTTGTCTGGGAGCACTAACAGGGAATCTTGTGACTGTCACTGGCATCATGACAGACAGACAGCTGCACTCTCCGTTGTACATTTTTAACAGCACTGTGACCCTCCTAGACCAGGGTAGTATCTCAGTTATTGTTCCCAAGGCCATAGTGAATTCCATGACAGGCTGTTAAGACCATATCCCTGACAGAGTGTGCTGCACAGATTTTCCTCTATCTTCTTTTTGCAGAGGTAGTGATTGCCCTCCTGGTGGTCATGTCCTATTACCACTATAAGGCCATTTGCCACTGTCTGCATTATGGGCTCATTATCACCCTGAGTCTGTGCTCCCAGGCCACAGCTGGCTCCTGGGCCTCTGATCTGTTCTACTCTGCTATCCACACAAGAGCTCTGTTCAGGCTTCCCTTCACCAAGACAAATGAGATCAAGCAATATTTCTGTGATGTTCCTCATATTCTGAGAAATTCATCTTCAGATGTCCAATTTTCTGAATTTGTAATCATTGCTTTAAGTGTTTGCCTTGGCTCAATGTGTTTTAAATTTAAGTTTGTGTCATATGTTAATAAGTTTTCAACTGTGCTTAAGACCCATTCAGTGGAAAACTGTAACAAACCCATGTCCACCTGTACCCCACAACTGGCCATTCTCCTTTTGTTTCCCATTTCTGGGCTGGTGGCTCTCTTGGGTCCCATTGGAAAGAAACCATCCCTCAAGAATCTGCTGACTGCCATGTTCTACAGGATAGTGCCCCCATTCCTGAACCCCATCATCTACTGTCTACACAACAGGGAGATCAATGCTGCTCTGTGAAGAATGTTCAACAGATATTCTCTGTTCACAGTCAAGAATTATCTTGACTAAAACAAAAATCTCAACTCTCATTCAGAGTATTTTATTTTGTATTTGATATATGTTCATAAGTTGTGATTGAGACTGAGTTATATAATTTTATTTGTCTGTGTATATTTTTGTTGTCTGCATGAACTACAAATCTATGTCTTAATTTTCTCATTCACTACTTGCATATATACATGTTTCCCAAAGGAAGAGAAGTGTGGTGTACATTGGCAAATTATCTGGAAAATGACTGGGATGATTTTGAGGTAAATAAAAGGCAGGCATCATAAACAGCAGGGCAAGTGTTATGTGTTCCTCCTTAACAGAAACCTGGGCTGTTGTGAGAACCTCAGGTGCTGGATCTGAGCAACCTGGAGAATTGTACTGAGTTGTCCTGTGAGAAGACACTGCTGTCTGCCCTGTGCTCTTCGGACTCACTCTTCCACTCAGGCTGGGATAAGTGACAAGGAGTTTAGACAGTGTGACAACTCAGGGCTGAAAGTACAATGGGCTTATTAACACTGAGACCTTCACAGGCCCCTTCTCCTTCATCTGCTGAAACCCTTTTGATTCATTCATTGAAAATTAGGTCACAAAACATCTGATATTCAAAAAACTTTAGATTGAAAATTTTGGTTTCTCCTTCCTTGCACTCAGGATGGAAAATTTCAGGCGATGGTTGATCCAGGAAACCTTTGAATGCCATGAAGAAAACAAATCACCATGGAGCCAGATGAAACAACAACTGCTACTGGGATTTATTGGCAAAGCATCAGACAATGCTTCCACCATGTGGGACATTTATCTCAACAAATAGCATGTACAAATGATTCACTAAACATTGAAAGAGTTTTACTTTTCTAACTTTGAAAAGCTGAACTTGCATCATGGTGGAGGAAATACATATTGACAATATTGGTCTCAGCACTGAATCCCAAATTTTCCACCTGTTTGGTTCATCAATCCACTCTGTATGGAAAAACCTCAGCTCTAAGGTGTTGGTACCCACTTAGCCCCAGTCCAGGACAATAGGCATATCAGGCTCACTGTATCTCCCCACTTATTTTTCCTGGCAGAAGCAAGTTGTGTTTGGCACCATGTACATACTGTCATCCAGATTATGTCCTTTTGAAGGTCTGGACATGGCTCACCCTCCTCTAATGCCTGAGATACCACAACTTTCAATGTTTCATCACTGACAAGGTTACATCTGTTCAGCTTTATCTAGTTATAGGTGACATTGAAAGTTGTGTGAGTATAAGGCACAAATCTTGATTTGAGTTCTGCATTTGTTGTGAAATATTTCTCCAAACAAAGGTAAAAAACATATCCACATTTCTTTTCAAAATATGTCTGTACCTAAGTCATTTTCATAGCTGTTTCCAAGGAAAAAAATCACTTTCAATTTTGTATTTAAATAACACTCTTACAAAGGTAGGGAGTTAACACTTTTTAAATCTTTGAATGTTTTAATTAATTCATTTTGCCCTGTTTTTTATTTTATCAAAATTTATATGTAGAGTTTTTGCCTTGTTTTTTTAATTCCAAATATTTGAATGAACAAGTAGATTCATATGTAATTTTCAGTCTTCATTCATAAAATTATGTCATTCTAGTTCTTCCTTGAATTGATTTTCAAAATAGAATTTAGTTTTGTATTAAGGGACTTGAAAAATCCATATTGTATTTCTGTTTGTATATTTTCAGCTAATATATTATTATGAGTTTGATTCTTTCTACTTTGAAATTATTATCTTCTGGGTAATTTTTATTAATAGATTTTTTTCTTTTTTGCAATTTTATATATTTATTCATTTAGAAATAACAGTTTTATGTATATGTGGAATGTGGTGTGATTCTTTGATGTGAAGTGAATAATCCAATATATTATTCATTATTCTTAACATTTAGGTGTGTGAAACAGTTAAAATCTCCCATTTCCCAGAGTATGAAAAGTGTGTAATGCATTGCTGTCATAGGCACCATTCTGTGCAACTGCAGGTCTTCAATGCTCATCCTTTCTGCTTGAGATTCTGTGTACTCTGGTCATTATTTCCCCATTGTCTACAGTCCCCCTCTGTAGGATCTGTTCACAATTCTACTCAATAGATCTATGGACTCCACTTTGCTAAATTCCACATGAAAAGGTATCATGCAGTGTTTGTTTTTGGTGCCTGGCTTACTTCACATTGCAGAATACACACCCTCCAGGTGCAGGCATGTTGGTGCAAAAGAAAGGCCCTCAACCATTTTTAGGACTGAATAGTATTCCACTGAGTGTATATGGCACATTTTCTTAACCCTTATCTGAAGAGTAAGCCCATGTGGCTTCTATATCTTCAGCTATGTGAGCAGTGCTGCAGTGAAGAACAAAGTGCTGACATTCCTTCAGTAGATGGATTCCAGTTCTTGGGATCCATACCCAGGGATGGGATTCCTCTATCAGAAGGTAACGCCAATTTTAGTGTTTGAGGCACATTGCTGTGTTAAGGTGCAAACCCCAAAACTGGCCCTGGGGTTGATTTTACTCTGCACATCACCCACACTGTCACCTTTCCTCTTTTTGGCAATAGTCATCTTAACTTATGTGAAGCATTGTCTCCTCCCAGTTTTAATTGGATTTCCTGATGACTGATGGTAATAAGACTTTTCTGCAAAATAAAAATATTCTCTAAAAAATCTGCATTTAAGCACATACTACTTAGGGAGCAAGATCTTTTGCAAAAGGGGAAGGATGCACAGATCAAGGGCAGGAGAGGGAGGAGAGGAGAAAGGGGATGGAAAAAGGAATTGAGCTGTGTTATGCGCATGGACTAGATAGTGGCTCCACACAAAGAATGTGAACATTTTGTATGGCAATGTTTACTAAGAAACCATGTCTTTATAGTTCATTGACTAATTTGATTATTTTACAATGCTACTAGGTGAAATTTTACATACACCAATGACACATGGAATTGTATCAGAGATACACACAAAGCACTCTTGCACCCATCTCTAACACACACACACACTCATACACACAAAGATGTGGTAAACAACACCTCCTTGGTGATCCTTTTAGTTCCTAATGAAGCCTTATGACTCAGTTCACACAGGAAAAGAGGTCCCTGTGCTGTGGACTCGTCCAGCTCTCAGTAGCTGTGTCACAGCTCTGTGACCACATCACCACCTCCACTGTGGTTCAGACCTAAAATGCCCCTCACAGCCTCCTGACTGTGATGGTGAGGGATCTTGGTGCTGCACTCAGAGTGGGTTCACTCACTGAGGAGCTCAGTAGCCCACTGTGCAGTGAGAAGGCCACATGGCTGGAGGAGGCTGCTGGGGCATGAGCAGCAAGGTTGGATTCTTCTCCCTGGCTCTTCTTCCTACCTGCTGCCCACATGGGTTGTCCACTGTCCTCTACCATTGCTTCTGCTTGCCACTTGATTCTGTGCATCAGATCACTGTGGACAGAGTCATCTAAAAGCCATCAGTAAAAGTTTTTCTCCTCCAATTGTGGGTATGGGGATTTGACAAGTTTCAGAAAAGATGAGGGATACACTCTCAGAGAATTGCTCTTCCCTTCTTACCAGGTTACAGTAGAAAAAAATTATTATGTACAAGTGTGGAGAGAATCTCTGGCTTGGTTAGTTGTGGGGGACACCAAGAGATTGGACAGCCTGGTGTGGCTGACGACTCAGAACTCTGTAACTCAAATGCACAGCTTGTTCTATGTAACATTTTACTTTTCCAATTCACATTCATGGAAAAAATCGGTGTTCCACAGTCCCAACAATATCATACCATTGAGTTCCTGATGTTTTGCATAATTACATTACACTGATTCCAAGTTATGTTAAATTTTATTTAAATACGCACTTTAGCACATTTGAGGATTTGTATGACAGACATTCTCACATTTCCTTGTATCCAAAACTTTTCATCCCCCTAACTGCAATTCTATGCTCTGTAAACACTATCTTCCCATTTGCCTAATCACTTCTAGAGAGAAGATCATAATTCATTATTTACATGAAACATTTTTGGATATGCATTATGGTAGTAGTGTATATAAATAAGAACATGGTTTACCGGTATTTATCTGACTTGTGGACTGTGGACAATCAGGAGACATACCAGACATGGTTTAGTGCACTCAAAAGGAATTCAGTAAAACACATGAAACATTTTCTGAAGTGCTGAACTCATTATGACTTAGCTAAATTTAGAAATACATTTATATGACACTATTCCTTCTTATGTAATAAAAGTCCAGCTTATTCATTTCAGGATTAATATTGCAAATATATTACTATTTTTTGTTCTAAGGTGGCCCAAATTTGGATAAAACTTGTTTTATTATTGTTTTGCATTTTAAAGACTTGAAATTCAGAAGAATTAAATGGTTCCTAAGTAGTCCTGCTATTGAAGTTCAGTGCCAACATGAGGATACAAATATTCTGATGTAGTTTTTATTTTAGTTTGGCCAAAAAACAGATTATCTCAAAAGCAATAGCTAAAATATTAAGAAATAATATATCCCAGAAATTTATACTACATGCCACACAAGAACAGTTGTCACTAACCTTCATATAATGTCATGATCTATAGTGTGAGCAATAAATTAATAACATGAGTGAGTTAGCAATACCTTATTTTCAGAGCAATACTTCTGGTGTACATTCTAAAAAATTTCAGTGTACAAAGCCAAAGTGTTTGTAATTGATTCAGTCACCCAATGTTTTCATTAATTAATCACATAATTTTTTGTTGTTCTATGAAATATAGAGAGCCAAAAAACTCTACTCTTAAAAAGTCCTTTAAAATCAACCAATAACAAATGCTGATGGAGCTGTGGGGTAAAAGGAACCTTTCTCTACTGTTGGTAGGAGTGTAGACTGATGCAACCACTGTGAAAATCAGTATGGAGAATCATCAGAAAACTAAAACTAGAGTTTTCATTTGACCCAGCTATTCCCCTGCTTTGTATCTTCCCAAAATAATTTTTAAAAAATAATACTACAGCAATATATGCACACTCATGATTATAGCAGTACAATTTATAATAGCTAAATCTTGGAAGGAGCCTAAATGCCCATCAGCAGACAAATAAATAAAGAACACATTTTTTATACAATGGAGTACTACTCTGTAATAGATAAGGATAAATCTGAGACATTTCTACATAAATGGATGCACCATGACGCCATACTCTTAAGTAAATAAACTGAACACGCGTGTTTAAATATTGCATTGTTTCTGTAGTGTGAGAAATTAAAAGGATAAATAAGGATCTAAATGTGCAATAGATATTGGGAAATAGGAAGAAAATGCCCAGATGAGATAGGGATCATGTGAGCAAGGATAGAGAATGAAAGGAAGAGAAAGAATAAAAGAGAATAGAAAGAAACCATGGAAACAAAACTTTCATAAATAAAAAGGGGAAGAGGGGTTGAAAGGTGGGGAGGGATTGGGCAAAAGAAGAATAGAGATATTTTATGTACAGGTACAAATCTCCTATGATAAATTTGATAATTATTTATTTCTAGAGTGTATCTAAAATCAATAACAAAAAACTATTTAAATAGAAATCTTTTCATATTTTCTGCTCACATTTCTCTTGACTAGTAATTCTGTATCATCAAGGGTATTAAAATAGGATCAGTAGCTTCACATCACAAATGATTGTGGCCTTAAAAGTATGTGTGAGACAACTTCAAATCTCCAACTCTTCTAGATTGAAATCATGGCAGCATATCCTGGTATCACCTCAAAAGAATTGAAAGTCATTTTCAACAGCATATCTATGAGATGCATGGATTTTTGAAGTGACAGCAACCAAAATGAGATTATGAAGTGGACTGGATATAAGTAATATGCTTAGGGTGTCATTGTCCCCAGATGGGACCATTTAGTTACAGGGAAACAAGGTCAGGGCTCCCACTGATTCTGCATTATGGAGACTTGCACAATTGTTCCATAACATAGGATGATGTAATAATAAGAGAAATAAAGTGAACAATAAATGCAATGCATTCAAAGCACTCCCAAAACATCCACACTCCCCAGGGTCTGTGGAAAAATTGTCTTCCCTAATGCTGGTATCTAGTCTGAGAAAGGGTGTGACTAATACTGCTCTAAAGTGTAGTAGGGTGGTCAAATATCAGTGTACCTATGTTTATTTAATACATATGTGTGAGTACATATGTGTTCTATCAAAAGCAGAGAAACAAAAATGTTATGTCTGCAATGTAGAAATCTTAGAAATCTTAAACATCATATGTACATATGGTCATTAATTTTAATACATATGAAAAAGTAGTGAAATATGAAATTTATTTTCTATGTTTGTAAGAATAAAAATGTGTCAACACAAACAGTAGTACTTGTCTAGTTCTATATGTTTACAAATACTAGAGTTATCCCATTTGCTGGACTACCCACTAACAGCATCCCCATCAATCCATCCTATGCACTTGTCTGATCAGAGCACCTGCACATGTTCAGCAGACTTCAAACACAAACGTGCACAATGTTTACAGACACTAATTGCCTCTTTTAAAAGTGAAGGTGTATTTTTCATGCCATATCAACACCAGTGACCAAGTGACAAGAGTACTGAGGCTTTTTTCAAGTCCTCTTTATCAAGACATAAATGCCCTGTCCCTCTCTTCACACAACCTTTCCTGACCAAGACATATAGGATGTGTTCCCTCTGTTCAGAGATAGTGGAACAGAGCCTGCAAAGATAGAGTCTACTTTTGTCTCAACTCACTATGGCTTATTCTGTGTCTAGATGTTTACCCAAAGCCTCACATGCTAGGTTGGGTTCTGTGATGATGGATTAGCCCACTGATGGGGTTAGTGTAGTTCTTTGTGTGGATTATGGGTTTACTGAAGAGGGAAGACCCACTGTTGGTATGGGAGCCACCAACAAATAGGCTAGTAACCTGGATAGAATAAAAAGTGAAAGGAAAGAAGCCTGGCTACCTCCTGGAACTATGCCATGGACAATTTCTGTCCACCATGCCATCTTGCCTCAGAGCCAGCTGACTATGGACTGAAACCTCAATAAACTGTGAGCTGAGATAAACCTCTTCTTCTTTAACTGTGGAAGTTTAGTATTTATTCTCAGCAACCAGAAAGTATCTAAGACAAGCCCTCTCTGATGAATAAGAAAAACACCAATTGACTAAAATAGCACTAAGTATTCATCCCAATTTATCTTTAAGTATCAGGAAAAATTAAAGAGAGAGCAGAACTTATGGAAATGGCTGCAACTAACAAACTAAACTCCAAACGGATTTCCATTTTATTTTCTTAGTTTGTACCTTTATGCAATGGAAAACATCTGGTCCATTACTGTGAAGGATTAAGATGCATAGCCAAGCAGGATGGGAATAGGGACAACATTCAGAGGAACTGCTGGCTGTGAGAAAGTGCATCACTGGGACTGGATGAGCAGCTTCCTCAGGGCCCTGTGCACGTCTATATTCCTCAGACAGTAGAAATGCGGTTCAGGGAAGACAAAGAAGAGCCCAGGCCTGAGCTCAGCTGATGGCCCTGTGACCTCTGTAGAGTGAGCTGACTCAGGCTCAGTTTGTGGTTGAAATGTGAACCTCCCTCACCCATCTCTCTGCTTAGGGCGGTGTTCTCCCTGGTGCCAATGTCTGGGGAGAAGGAGGAGGTAACAGCACAGGTTTCTGCAGAGATAGGAGCACACAGGGGTCAGAGGAAGAGTGGTCAGGAGCTCATGTGACAAGAAAGAGCCCACCCAGAATGGACAGGGATGAGGTGTAGATGCCCAGGGTTTGAAAGTAAGCTGTGCACCTCCTTCTAGGTCTAGAAAGTGAGGAGGACATCACTAGACTGCAATGTGTGTGGACCCAGAGTCTGTGGGTTCAGTGTGGGCTATGGAGCTCCATGGATTCCCCAGGGTGGCTCCTGGCAGAGAGAATGAAGACATCCCACAAAGCAGGGTGTAGGATAGCTCTGCCCAAGGCTACCAGGCAGGGCAGCCAGCAACCAATGGCAAGGGAGGAGACAACGTGACTGTAGCTGCAGGCTTCTGTCCAAGTTGGTGGGTGGGGTGAGAGGGTGCTGGGTACCCCATGCCCCACACTGACCAGGCATCATCTGCACATGGGGTCAGGGGCACTTGGCCCAAGTGGTGATTTATGTGATAATAAGAATTCACAGGAAAAGGGAAAAAAGCATTCTTCAAAACTGTAAGAAGTAAAACAAGAACGGGCAGGCCCCACATGTCAGTCCAAGACCAAAATTAAAATCATTGGCAATGCAAAGACTGGTACATATGGAAATTCTCATTCACTGCTGGTGTGAATGCAAAATTGCATGTCACATGAGGAAAAAATGGCAATTTCTTTACAAAGTGGAATGCAGCCTTCATCCTGCTACTAGGTATTGATCCTGCTGATATGGAGCTCGAGTTTATTTCTGGGTTCTTGGTTTGAAAGCATACTTTGTTTAGGAATTATGTTTGTAATCCAGAGCACCTGTATGTCAAAGCAAGTTTCCCCATAAGAAATAATGGAAACTCAGGTGATTCATTCCATGATCCAAAAATATTCATATAAAATGATTATAATACTATAATGATATATAATGTAGAAAATAAAATACAAAGAAAAATAAACAAATTATCCGTACTTACTTTTGAAAAACTTTTAGGTCTGTGTGAGGGAGACAAGAGAGATGAGGATTATTATGTAGGATGACTTTCACTATCACTAATGGAATTACTGCTATTAGCTCGATGGACTATTTATCTTTTCCTGCAACTTTAATGAGATCTTATCTAGTGACACTTCATTTAGCCTCCTGAAAATTTTACAGAAATATGACAATGCATTTTTGTTAAAAAGATTCATTGTTGCAATTCTACAGCCTTATTTAGCTGGTGCTTTTCTACAAAATTTTGCACTGTTTTCAACATTTTCCACATCTTCCCTAATTTCATTTGAAGTGATGGATATTTTTTCCTTTTCCCCTCCTCCTCTGCAGACCCTATCTCCTCTGCAGACCCTATCTCCTCCATAGTCTCTGGCCTTTGGGAGACCATCACGCACAATATAATGGGGGGAGATCATTGGCTGAGTTGTGATCATATGACATTTGATGTCACATACTACCCATATACCAAGACATCAGACATTTGTCAAGTTGAACTTTATTAGAAATGTTTCCTTGTCTTGAAGAACACTCAGAGCAAGGTACTCACAATCCAAGATTATGAATATAGACGTATTCCTGAACATAAGTGAGCCTTGAGGACATTATTCTAAGACAGGGAGAAAAGAATAAATATTGTGTGATTCCACATACATGAATACCCTAGTATAGCCAAGTCCATAGAGACAAAAAGCAGCACAGCGGTTGGTAGAAGCTTTACAAAGGCAGGAAGGGGAAGTGGGTAAAATGGGTACAGACTTTCAGTTGTGCAAGATACAAGAGTTCTGCAGATGAGTTTCTAGTGTGAATGTGCATAGCACCAGTTAGATCTATACTTAAAAGAAATGAGGATGTGAGATTTTATTTTAGGTGTATTTAATTCTAATTTTAAAATTATAGAACCTTAAAATAAACTGAAAGCACTATCCATACAATGGAAAAATATATTGGCAAAATATACATCTGGCCAGTGACACAATTAGAATACATGGAACCTCTTCTAATTCACAATGAAATTGAAAATATCCAGTACTAAAAACAATTTTTGCAAAGATCTAAATAGACAGTTTCTAAAGTGTCTAAAATGATGCTTCACATGATTTGTCATCAGAGTGTAAATTAAAGCCAGAGTGAGGTAACAGTCCCACCCACAGGAAAGGACAGGATTAAAGGGGTACCAAGTGGTGGGGCAGATGTGGATCAATTGGGACCTCCCCAACTCCTCCCTCAACTTTGGGGAGTGTGCAGTTCCTCCTGAGATTAAGTGCAGAGCTATCCTGTGACCTGAGAATTCTACCTCAGCTGAACAATTCCACTTCCAAGAGAAATAAAAGCACAGGTCCATACCAAAACTTGCAAAATATTATAGCAATATTGTTCATAGAAGACAAAAGTTAGAAAGAAACCAAATGTCCATCAATTCCTGAAGAGATCAACAATTATGCTACATACAGGGCATGATCACAATATACAATGAGTGTTTAAAATTTTTAAGATTAAGTAACATAAAAGACGCATTGCCATTAATCCCCCTCAGCATCCTCTGCTTCACTTCCAACACTCTCATACCAGCCTTTTCCACTTACTGACACAGTTCTGAAGTCAGCTTTTGTGAGTTGTCTTTAAGTGTGATCAAAAATATGTTGAGTACTGCTGCCAAGCTCCATCTAACAGAAAGACAGCTCATAAAAACATGAGACTGTGTCCTCATCCATCTTAGTCATCAGATCTGACATCTTGTGACTTCAGGCTCCTCCCCAAAGACAAAGTGATTGTGAAATGTAAATATTTTGAATCAATTCCGGACATCAAGGCAAATAGGACAGCACAACTACACACACACACACAAACACACACAAAAGAGGACTTCCAGAGCTGCTTAAAAGTGACAAGAATGGTGGGGTAGGTGCCTTGCAAGACATGGGAAGACTCTGAGGGATGTTCACACCCATGTGACTTTTCTTGTGATGATCTTTTCAAATTTAAACATTATTTGAATGTGTTGACCACATGATATTATAGTATTTCATTATAAAGCCAACTGAAGTTCTGATGTAGGGCCCAGCATGGATTTCCTTGAAAAATTATAGCAATTGAATAAAGCAAGCCACAAAGACCTCATATCCTATGGCTCACTAAGATCAAAATCCAGAGGAGGATAACTAAGCAAGCAGTTGATTAGTGGTGGTCTAATGTTGAGCCTTGGAGAGGAAAGTGCGAGGAGAATATGGAAGACAGAAGAGTGGATACAGGGACTGTTTTCCAAGATGATGAAAGTGTCTCACATTCGTCATTGAAGGACCCTAGTTAGCAAGACAGACCCCATATTGCTGCTTGACCCACCTGCCTGCCCTTTAGATGAACTCAGAAGGAGGAAGCTTAGAAACCTCCTCCCCTTAGAGAGTCTCTTAGAAACAACAATTAATCAACTATTGTTTTACAAATGTTCTAACAGCAGGACGTTCTGCTTCTGTACCTTTTGCTTGCTTTACTAGTTCTATCCCATAGGGGGGCCTAGAAACTGTTGGCCTCAAAGGTGTATAAAACATGTTTGTCTCCCCTCAGTCAGGGCTCCAGTCTGATGCTCTGCTCAGGTCCCGGCCGGTAATAAACTCCTGTGTGGATTTAATGTCGGTCTCTGGTCGGTTCTTTCTTGCTGGGTGCAACAGTCATAGTTATGAATGCAGGTACCTGTCAATACATGGGTAAGCATGAAATATTCCACAATGGGGTGATGCATGATGGACTATGTCACCTCAAAAAATGCCTCAAAATTAAATGCATTAACATTTTTGATTCAATGCACTGAAAACTTAAAAAGTTTCTAGGTATACATCAAACTCACATAAGCTTAGGTCAGTGTGTTAAATACAAGGGCCACAGATAAGGTTTTGGGCTGTTTTTGGATCATGCTCAGGTAAACCACCCCTGTGGCAGAGCCACTGAAATAACACAAATAACTTGAAAATGGGCTAATTTTCCCCCAAAATGGAGATTCGCAACAACATGCCAAGAGACATGGTTATCCTGAGAACACTGAGGAAAACAATCATGGCACACTGATGGTGCCAGACCAGTATTTTAAGGGATTTGGAAGAAGGCAAGTGAAACAGGCCCAGAACCAGATGCAAACTTGAAATTCACCGAAGTTTGAGTGATGTACAACACATATTTTGATGATTTCTTCTTATTTAGTATCTCACACATATAAACAATTTCTTTACAAATCTAGTAGAAATTTAATTAGTCTCAATGGTGTAGTTGAGAATGCTCACCAATTAGAGGCTGGACAAAACATGAGCTCCTTGGAAGTGGGATCACCTTGTCCCTGGAGCTCATAAGAAGTGTGGCCCCCATATGTCCTTAGTGAACACTCACCAGGTTCACAGGTATTTTAGAAGCAGCATTCCACACAGGTTCTACACTGGATTCTCACTGAGAAATGAGTTTGTATTTACTCACATAAGAAAAAAGCAGGAACAAGGATCTCCTCACATCTCTTCACATTGAATAAAAGCAACATTCATGATGCTGAGGTTAGAATTATTACTTGCACTTAATAATTAATGAGGAACTAGCAACTGTCTTTTATAGTGTTGTGAGTAAAATAATTTCAAAATACACTAAGGAAAAGAAGAGGAGTAGGAATCTCTGGATTCCCTTCTGTGCAGGATAGATGCTCCATGAGGAATTGAAGGGAGGGATGAATTAGCATAGGGAAATGAGAGAGGATTTGCTTGCACTGTGCATGAAGGAGAGTCATCAGGAAAGATGGAAGGAACAGGCCTCTACTGACCCCTTTCTGTGATTTTGCAAAGGAAATGAAAAATAGCTACCAGTGTGGTTTTATCAGTAACTTACACTGTATCAATTCTATCAACACTATCACCTGGTTTCAGTTTAGAGCGTAACATTCTCTCCCAGCAGGATTTTCTATTTAGTAGAGAAATTACTCTAAAAGAAGTAATTCTAAAAGAATTAAAAAGATTACCGGAGAAAACCATCTTGTAAAATATTTTTGTGATACACTGAAAAGCCATATGAATAGACAACTGTAAATGTATCATTATTCTTATGAATGGAAAGGTAGAAAAATAGTGAATATCTTTCTAATGCCAAACCAATCACATGTAAAATCTTTAATAGTAAAGGTGCTAACATGTTCAATGTTGTATTTGCACAGTGGTATTTTTTACCAATGAATATAAAATAACGCCAAGAGTATATCTTTCTATGTAACTATTTTTAGTACTGAAAAAATCACCTCCAAACAAGTTTTTTTTTTGCTTAAATTCTTTTATTGGTATATTTTAGGTATATAATATATTTACATTTATCATTGGTTGCTTACACCTATGCATGATGTATCTTGGTTCTTATTTTTTCCCTATTCCCTGTGCTCCCTTCCTTATTTACAAAGACTCTGTTTCTATTTTTTCCTATTCTCATAATTTTTCCTTTCCCTTCTTTCCTTTACCCCTCTGCTCCCACTTCCCCTACCATTCTGGACCTTTTCTTCCTATTTCAAATAATCAATTATTCATTTTAATCATTTTAATCCTTATTTTCACTTTCAGTTTCTCACACTACAGAAGTTTATAATTTGAAGGCTTCAAAACAAGCACAGGTTGGGCAAAGGATGTCGCTCAGCAGCACAGCACCTACCTAGCAAGGACAAGGCCCTGAGTTCAATTCCTGGTACCAAAAAAGTATAGGCAAATAAAGCAAATTTAAAAGAATGATTTTTAGAATAAAAAGATTTTCACAAAAGCTCTCAGAGCAAGTAGAGGACATATTTGGAGAGAGTATTTGCACCAAATCAAATGTTAATATCCATGCCTAACAGAAGGTTGCATTTTGGAAGAAAACTTGAAGCTACTTTTGTTTTGTTTTGCTTTAAGATAAAATAGGCAGACAGGGAAGTACAAGATGAGAATAGGCTGAACACTGCCATTAGGAAAACAGAATTTTTACACCCAAATGAAATAACTATTTGCTTAGATGACAGAGCAAATGGGGAAACAAAGGCTTACACAGGTCCTGAAGAGCATTTAAAGTGAAAGAATATTGTGGGTTGACCCACCTGGTGTCCTTTAGATCCAATCCATTCTCAAAGTAAGCTCAGGTTCGCACATTAGATCTGTTAGGGACAATTGAGGAGAACATCAACCACAGAAGGAGCAGCATCAGATCCAATCCCTACCCCAGTACCTAGAGAAGGAGGAGCAGATGTGGGATTCCCAACACCTGGGGTTGTTTAAAAAGCTGCCTTAATTAGGTCTGGGTTTGCTATGGAAAACTGAAGAAAGTGGTGTCCTGGTAGAATTAGAAAAGTCATTTTAAAAGTACAAAAAACTGTCAGATTGCTGGGGCTTCATTTCATTTTAACTACTATAGATTTTTTTTTATTTCTTGAGTTTATTGCTACAAATTAGGTACACATTATTAACACATTCATCTTTGGGAACTTGTTCATGTACATGAAATATCTTGTTTCTAATTTTTTCCCATTCCCCTGTACTCCCTTCCACCCCTCAGCCCTCCCTATTTACAAAAACTTTGTTTCCATTTTGTTCCTTATTTTCTCATTTTTTTCCTTTCTTTCCTTTCCTCTGCCCCTCCCCTAGTACTCCTTCCACTTTGAAGCTTTTCTTTCCCTTTCACAATATCTACCATACATTTTAGTCTTCATTTACACTTTGTTTCTCACACTAGTAAAACAATCTGATATTTACAACTGTGTGTCATATTTATTTCACTTAAGAGTATGGTTTTGTGGTGCATCCATTTATCTATTAATGACTCTAGTTTATCTTCCTTTATATTGATTATTTATCTAATCATATAAATGTTAAGATAAACTGTATATCAGAAGTTTAGAGAAATAAATCTGAAAAAGAAATGCATGCATTCACTGGATTTCAAAGTGATTTATTATATGTGTTTTTTCTATCCTGAATTCCTGATTAGAGCAGACATTAGAGTTCTACTGGGTGCTGTGCATTCTGCTCATAGCATCCACTGCTCACTTTAACTTCTGACTCTACAGAGACCAAGGCAGGTGGGCAGACATGGACACGCTCACCATCTTCACAGAATTCCTCCTCATGGGTGTTGCAGGCTCCCAGGAGCTCCCAATTTTGCAAGGTGTGCTGTTCTTAGTGATTTATCTGTGAGCATTAATAGAGAATCTTGTGACTGTCACTGTCATTGTGACAGACACACGTCTGGACTCTCTTATGTCGTTTTTTATAAGCAATCTGGCTCTAATAGACCTCACCAGTATCCAGTTGTTGTTCCCAGAGCCAAGGCGAATTCCATAATGGGCAGTAAGAAGATCTTTCTGAGGGAATGTGCCTTGCTGATTTTCCTGTTCACAATCTGTGTATCTGTGAAATTCGCCTTCATGGTGGTAACATCCTATGACTGCTATGTGCCACTCACCACCCTCTGCACTATGGGCTCATCATTACCCTGAATCTGTGCTCCCAGACTGCAGCTAACTCCTGTGCCTCTGGCCTGGTCTACTCTGCTATGCACACAGGTGCACTGTTCAGTCTTCCCTTCACCAAAACCAATGTAATCCACCAATATTTCTGTGATAGTCCTCTAATTAAGAGGATTTCATCTTCAGATGTTCAGTTTCATGAATTTCTTCTCCTTGCTTTGAGTGTTTGCCTTGCCTCAGTTTATTTTGCTTTTACAATTGTGTTATTTGTTAATATATTTTCATCTGTGCTTAACTTGCATTCTGTGGAAACCTGTAACAAAGACATATCCACCTGTATCCTGCAGCTGGCCATTCTCCTTTTGCTTCTTATTTCTGGGTCACTGGCTCTCCTTGGTCCCATTGCAAATAAACCAACTTGCAAGAATCTGCTGACTCCCATGTTCTACAGCATGGTGCCCCAATTCGTTAACCCCATCATCTTCTGTTTATGCAATAGGGAGATCAGTGCTGCTCTGAGAAGAATGTTCAGTAGATAATCTTCCCACTCAAGGGTTTTCTTGACTAAAAAAAAATCTCCACTGTCCTTTCAAGTTGTTTAATTCATACTTGATGTATATATATTTTTTAGTTCTTTTATTGGTACATTTTAGGTATACAATTCATTTAAATTTATCTTTGGGAGTTTGTACTGTGCATGATATATCTTGGTTCTTATTTTTTTCCCCATTACCTGTTCACCTTTCACCCCTTCTGCCCTTCCCTATTTGCATAGATTTCATTTCCACTTATTTTTTCTTTTATCATAGTTTTTCCTTTCCCTGTTTTCCTTTCCCCTTTCCCTCCCTTCACTCCTTCGTCTTTGTCTTTGAACATTTTTTTCTATTTCAAATTATCAATTATTCATTTTAATCATTTTAATCCTTGATGACACTATCAGTTTCTCACACTAGTGAAACTATTCGGCATTTACATGTGTGTCCTATTTATTTCACTTGAGTATGGCCTCAATATGCATCCATTTAGCTATAAAGTACTCTAGATTTTCAATCAATATCACTCGTCATTTGACAGATGCAGATGAAAACAACACTGAGATTACACCTCACCCCAGAAAGAATGGCTGCTATCAAGAAATGAACAAATAACAAATGCTGGTGGGGTTGTTGGGCAAAAGGAACCATTCTCCATTGCTGGTGGGAGTGCAGACTGGTGCAACTACTGTGGAAGTCAGTATGGAGATACCTCAAAGAACTAGGACTAGAGGTCCCATTTGACCCAGCTATTCTCCTGCTGGGTATCTTCTCAAAAGAATTAAAAGAATCATACCACAGTGATATATGTGCATCCATGTTCATAGCGACACAGTTTGTAATAGCTAAAGCTTGGAAGCAGCCCAAGTGCTCATCAACTGGAAACTGGATAAAGAAAATGTGTTTTTTTAATAAAATTGATGTATATTCTTAAATTAGGATCTATACCTATGGATTATTTCTTTCTGGTTATCTGTATATTTTTGTTGTCTGTACTTGTAATCAATGAATATGTCTACGTCTCAAATATATTGTGCAGTTCCTGTGTCTTATACATGTAACTTGAACTCATACACATCTAGTTTACTTTGGTAAAATGTTTTAAAATTTTTGATATCATTTTGAGCTAAAAATATCTGGCATCATGAAGAGCATGGCATGAGTTATGTGTTCCAGCTTGCCAAACACTTGTGCTATTGAGAGAACCTCAGGTGGTGGATCTGACAAACCTGAAGAAGCACAGAGTGGTCCTATGAGAAGACTCTACTGTCTCCACTGTACTCTTTGCACTTTCTCTTCCAATCAAGATAGGATATCTGTAAAAGTGATAAGACAAGGGAACAACTCAGACCTGAAATACAATGGGGAGATTAAGCTGATAATCTTGCCTGCACCTTCTGCTGCATCTTCTGAAATCCTTTCCTCATTGATTGAAAATCAAGACACAAAAAAGCTGACTTCCCAAAAGACTGTAATTTGGAATTGTTTGGATTCTTCCTGTAATCTAGATGAAAACATGTAGGCCATGTTTGGTCCATTCTAACTTTGTGTGCCATGAAGAGCATGAATCAGAGTGAAGCATGGAGAAAGATAAATGCTATTGGAATTTCCCTGGAGAGCCATATATAATGCTTGTACTCTTTGCTGCATTTTTGTCATCAAAGAGCACTTACAATATGATTCACACAAAATGGGGTGTAATTGTTTTATACTATCAAGATATAAACCTGAACCCTGATGGATAAAGCACATGTTAACAACTATTGTGTTTTTCATAACAGAATCCCAATTTTCCCTCCTTTCCACCAAAAGCCCTGTCTGGGAAAACCTCAGCACTGAGGCACTGCTACCCATTTAGCCCCAGTCCAGCACTAGAACATCAGGTGCTCCTCACAGAAGCAAGTGGTATTTGGCCCCATGGACCTCCTGTCATCCAGAGCTCAAGTCCTGGTGAAGGTCTGGACATGGATGACCCTCTTCTGATGCCTAAGAATCCTCAACTTTCAGTACTTCATCCCTGAGGAGTGTAAATCTGTTCTCCAGCTTTGTCTAGGTATAGGTGACATTGAAAGTTGTGTGAGTGTAAGGTTCAAATATTGATTTGATTTCAGTATTCATTGAAACACTTTGCCCCAACCAAGCTAATATGTCCACAGATACCTTCAAAATATATTTCTACCTGGGTCATCTGCATAACTGTTTTCAAAGAAAAAAATTACTCTCTGAATCACATATAAATAAAAGTCTTACAAATGTACAGGTTTAACATTTCTGAATCTTTGAATTTTTTTTGTCTATTTTCCAATTTTGTTTATTTCTTAATAAACTTATATGTGAACTTTCAGTCCAGGTTTACTATTTTGCAGATATTTGGTTGAACAAGTAGATGGATTTTAATTTCCATGGTTAATTGATAAAGTTATTTCACTCTGGTTCTGTTACAGAAATTGTGGAAAAAAATGTACTGAGTGGGCCTGTGAGAAGACCCTGCTGTCTTCACTGTGCACTTTGCACTCGCTCATCCACTCAGGCTGGGATAAGTGTCAAGGTGATTAAACAGGGACAACTCTGTCCTGAGGACACAATGCGGAGGTCAACAGTGAGATCCTCACTGGCCCATTTTGCTGCATCTGATAAAATTATTTTGCTCCCCTAAATAAAAAATCACAACAAAAACAACTGACCTTCTAAAAAATGTAGCTTGAAAGTCTTGGTCTCTACTTGTGCTCAGGATGGAAAAATACAGGCTATGTTTGATCCAGGAAAACTTTGAATGTAATGAAGAAAGCAAATCAGCATGGAGACAGATGAAACAACAAATGATATTGGATTTATTGGCAAAGCATCAGAAAATGCTTACACTATGTGGCACACTTTTCTCATCAAATAGCATGCACAAATGATTCATTGAAAATCGAAAGTTTTACTTTTCTAACTTGAAATGCTGAACCTGCATCCTGGTGGATAAAACACATATTGGAAATATTTGTCTCAGCACTGAATCCCAAATTTTCCACCTGTTTGTTTCATCAACCTCTGTCTGGGAAAACCTCGGCACTGAGGTGCTGGTACCTATTTAGCCCCAGTCCAGCATTTGAATAAAAGGAACATCAGGCTCCCTGTGTCTCCATACTTATTGCTCCTCAAAGAAGCCAGTGGTGTTTGGCCCCATGGACCCATGTCATCCAGAGCTCATGTCCTGGTGAAGGTCTGGACATGACTCACTCTCCTCTGATGCCTGAGATATCTCAAACTTCAATGTTTCATCCTTGAGAAGGGTACATTTGTCCTGTAGGTCTATCTAGGTATAGGTGACATTGAAAATTGTGTAGTGTAAGTTGAAAATCTTGATTTGATTTCTTTAGTCATAGAAATGTTTGCTGCAACAAAACTAGCTAATGTATCATATTTCTTTTCAAAATATGACTGCACCTAAGTCATTTTCACAGCTGTTTTCAGGGGAAAAAAGCTCTTTCAATTTTATATTTAAATAACACTCTTACAAAGTTAGGGAGTTAACGTTTTTTGAATCATTGATTGTTTTAATTAATTTAATTTCCCCTATTTCTTTATTTCTATCTAAATACATATGTAGACATTCTCTCCAGTTTTTTTTTAATTCTTAATATTTGAATGAACAAATAGATTAATGTCTAACTCCAAGTGCTCATTTATAAAATTATGTCACTCCAGTTCTTCTTTGTTTTGATTTTCAACCTAGAACTTAGTTTTGTATTAAGGTACTTGAACAATCCATATTATATTTCTGTTTGTTTATTTTCAAGTAATATAATATTATGAGATAGAGTGTTTCTAGTTTGCAAGTAGTGTCTTCTCCCTGAGTAATTTTATTTCTAGATTTTTTTCTTTTTAGTAATTTTATTTATTTAGTCATTTACAAATAACAATTGTATGTATATATGGGATGGGGTGTGGTTCTTTGATGTAAATTTTATATAGAATGCTTCAGTGAAGTGAATAATCAAATATATTATTCATTATACTTATCCTTTGGTGTGTGAAATAGTTAAAATCTACTATTTTAAATCAATTGAAAAATGTACAATCCACTGCTGTCATAGGCACCATTCTGTGGAATCACAGGTCTCAAATCTTGTTCTTTGTAATTGTTCTTTCTGCCTCCTTTTGACAATTATGCAGAAATGTTACATTGCATTGTTGTTAGATTCATTGCTTGAAATTCTGCAGGCTTATTTGGCTGGTATTTTCTACAAAATTTTGCACTGTTTTCCACATTTTCCACATCTTCATTAATCTCATTTGAAGTGACAGATTCTTTGTCATTTTCCCCTCCTCCTCTGCAGACTCCATTTCCTCCATAGCCTGTGCCTCTTGGGAGATCAACACCCACTATCTGATGGCAGGGGGAGATCACTGGCTGAGTTGTTATCATTTGACCTTTGGAATCACATACTACTCATATTGCAAGACATCAGTAATTTATCAAGTTAAACTTTATTAGAAATGTTTTCTTGTCTTGAAGAACACAAAGAACAAGTTACTCACAATGCAATATTATATATAGATATATTCCAGAACATAAATGAGCTTTGAGGATGTTATTTTAAGATAAGAAGAAAAGAGCAAATATTGTGTGATTCCATACATATGAATAATCAAGTACCAAAAAGTTCATAGAGACAGAAAGCAGCATGGTGGTTGGCAGAAGCTTGAAAAAAGGCAAGAAGGGGAAGTGGTTAAATGGGTACAGACTTTTGATTGTGCAAGATACAGAGAGTTCTGGAGAGTAGATTCCAGTGTGAATGTGCACAGCATTTGTAAGCTGTGTTCTTAAAAATAATGAGAATGGAAGATTTTATTTTGGGTGCATTCAACTGTCATTTTAAAATTATAAAACATTAACAGTAAACTGAAATCACATATTGGAGGGAAATATTGGCAAAAAACATGTCTGGCAAGTGACACAATTACAATGCATAGAACCTCTTGTAACTCAATAATTAAATTCAAAGCATCCAGTAAGAAATAGGCAAAGATCTAATCAGACAGTTTCCAAGGAAGATTTATAAATGTCTAAAAGTCCATGAAGTGATTCTTCACATGAATTGTCATCAGAGTGTAAATGAAGGCCATAGTTGCATGACAGAAAAGGATCAGATTACAGTGGTAACAACAAGTGGTAGGGAAGATGTGGAGGAATTGGGACCTCCCCAACTCCTCCCTAAACTTTGGGGTAGTGTGCAGTTCCTCAGGAGATTAAGTGCAGAGCTATCTTGTGAGCTGAGAATTCTACCTCAGGTTAAAAATACCACTCCCAAGAGAGTTAGAAGCACAGGTAAGCACCAAAACTGGTCAAATGTTCATAGAAATATTGCTCATAGTAGACAAGATTTAGAAAGGAACCAAATGTTCACCAATTTGGGAAGGGGTGAACAACTTATGCTATATACAGGGTATGATGACAGTACACAATGTTTTAAATATTTAAGATTGATTATAATAAAAGACACATTGCCATTAATCCCCCTCAGAACCCTCCCCTTCACTTCCAACACCCTCATACCAACCTTCTCCACTTACTGAAGCAGCTCTGGAAGTCCTCTTTTGTAGGTTCTGCATGAAGTGTGTTCAAAAATATGCTTTGTGCTGCTGCCAAGCTCCGTCCAACTGATAGGCAGCTCATAAAACATGAGACTGTGTCCTCATCCATCATATTCATCATATCTGACATATTGTGATTTCAAATCTTCCCTAAAGTCAATGGGATCATGATATGTAAATGTTTTGAACCAATTCAGGACCTCAAGGGAAATAGGACAGCACAACTACACACACTCACAAAACAGGATTTCCAGAGCTGGTTAAAAGTGACAAGAATGGTGGGGTAGGTCCCTTGCAAGATATGGGAAGACTCTGAGGGGCAACTGTGCCAATGTGACTTTTAATGTGATGATCACTTCAAATTTGAACATTCTTTGTATATGTTGATCACATCATATGTTATTTGACTATAAAGCCTAGTGAAGTTCTGATGTAGGCCACAGCATGGATTCCCTTGAAAATTATAACAACTGAATAAAGCAAACGACAGAGGCCTCATATTCTATGGTTCACTAATATCAAAATCTAGAGGAGGAAAAGTAAGGAAGCAGTTATTAGTGGTGGCCTAGTGTTAGGCTGAGGAGAAGAAAGTGGGATGAAGATATGGATGAGAGAAGAGTGGATACAGGGCCTCCCTTCCAAGGTGATGAAAATGTCTCCCATTCATGGGAGTGGTGATTAAAATTACCTGTCAATACACACATAACCAGAATCATGCATGGTAGACTATGTCACCTAAAAAATGCCTCAAAATTAAATGCATTAAAATTTTGATTCAATGCACTGAAAACTTACAAAGTTTCCAAGTATACAAATAATTCACCTAAGCATAGGTCAGTGTGTCAAATACAAGTCCTGGTGTCAGGATTTTGGGCTGAGTTTTTGCACCATGCTCCAGTAAACCAACCCCATGGAAGAACCACAGTAACAATACATAGCAGCTTGAAAATGAGCCAATTTTCCAAAAAAAAAAATCCCAGGAGATTCATATCAACATGCCAAGAGAAACATGGTCACCCTTAAAATACTGAGGCACAGGATCATGGCACAATGATGGTGCCAGGACAGTGTTTTAGGGATTTGCTAGAAAGCCAGTAAATTAACTCCAGAATAAGATGTGAACTTGAAATTAACTGAATCATGAGTGATGTACAAAACATACTAGTATGATTACTTTTCATTTAATATCTCATACTTATAAACAACTTCCTTAAAAGTCTAGCAGAAATTTAATTAATCTCAATGGTGTAGCCCAGAATGCTCATCAATCAGGGTTTGGAGGAAACACAGGATTAACAGGTCTCATGAGCTTATCAGAACTGTGACCCCGTGTCCTTGGTGAAGACTCAGCAGGCTCACAGGTATTTCAGAAGTAGGGCTGCACAAATGATCCACACTGGGAGTCTCACTGAGAAGTGACTTTGCACTTACTCACTGAAGAAAGAAGCAGGAGCAAGGATCTCATCAAGTTTCTTCACATTGAGCAAAAGCAGCATTCATGTTGGTGAGGATAGACTTATTACTCCACTGCTCAGGTAATATTTACAAGTTATTTTTATGTATGTCTACCCACACTAGTAATGTATAAATCACATATATGTACTTTTGAAGTACTACAAAATCTTAAGCAACTGCGAAAATTTCATCTCCTGTGTGCTTGTAGAATACATAGACTGTTTCAGATATTTAGTGTTTATTTCAGGCAATTAGTTCTTCAAATGTTCTCTGAGGACCTGTGCTTCAGAGACGGTCCAGGATAAATGGAACTCATAGTGATGGGAAATCCCCTTTAACAGAGCATCAGGACAAGTGATTTGAAAAGTGCAACAGAGCTATAAGCAGAGGAAATCTATGAATGAATTTCATGCAAATTAAATGACATAAGCAAACATAGTCCTTAAATTAGTAACAAAAGTGGAGATGATTAGTAAGGTCATTATTTTGAATAATTTTGGATAATAGCTGAATTTTATAGATTTTAAAATAAGTGATTTTTAGTTAGATTATTATATTTCTGCCTCTTAATAATTAATGAGGAATTAGCAACTACCACTTTGCTGCTGTCCATTCTATGTTGTGAGTGAAATAATTTCCAAATACACTGAAGAAAAGAAGAGGAGTAGGAATCCCTGGATTCTCCTTTGTGTGGTACTGAGATGCAAGGTAAGTTATACAAGGGACAGGTGAATTAGCACAGGGAAATGGGAGGATTTGCTTGCACTGAGGTGGAAGACCAGTCATAAGAAGAGATGGAGGAGACCAGACCTCTATTGACCCCTCTCTGTAATTTTGGTGAAGTAAGTGAAAAATGGCCAGAAGTGTGGTTGCATCAGTAACTTACACTATATCAGTTCTATCAACAGTATCAGCTGGTTTCAATTTAGAGAGTAACGTTCTCTGCCAATAGGATTCTCTTTATTAGAAAAATTAGTCCAAAAGAAGAATCACATGGAATTAAAAAGATTACCAGACCAAACAATCTTGTAAAATATTTTTGTGATATATTTAATAGCCATACGAATGCACATCTGTGTAAAAATGAATATTCTTATGCATGGAAAGGCAGAAAAATAGTAAATGTCTTTGTAATGGCAAAGTAATCACACATAAAATATTTAATAATAAAGGTGCTAATGCTTTCAATATTATAATACCTCTGTGATATTTTTACCAATGAAAATAAAATAATGCTGAGATTATATCTTTCTATGTAACTCATTTTAGTACTAAAAAGATTGTATCTTAACAAACCCTTTTTAATTCGAAGACTTCAAAACAAGCACAGGTGGGACCAGGGATGTATCTTTGCAGCACAGAACCTGCCTAACAAGTGCAAGGCCCTGAGTTCAATTCCCAGAGCAACAACAACAACAACAACAACAAAAACAAGCACATGTAAATAAAGTAAATTTAAAACAATGATTTTAAAACAAGGATATTTTCACAAAATCTCTGAGAGCAAGTAGAGGCCAGGTGTGGAGAGAATGCTGGCACCTCAACAAATCCATTCCTTACAGAAGGTTACGTTTTGGAGGAGAACTTCAAGCTGATTTTATTTTGTTTTGTTTTAACATAAAGCAGGCAGACAGGGAAGTACAAGATGAAAGCAGGCTGAACACTGCCATTAGGAAAACAGAATTTTTACACCCAAATGAAATAATTTTTTGCATAGAAGACAGTGCAAAGGGAGAAAGAAAAGGTCCACACACTGGTCTGGAAGAGCATGTGAAGTGAAAGAATGGGGCAGGGTGATCGGCCTGGTGTCCTTTAGATTACAGTCATTTCAAAGGAAGCTCAGGTTCATCCATTAGATCTGTTATGGAAAGCAGAGAAGAATATCAGCCAGAGAAGGACTACATCACAGTCTCCAGCCCAGGACCTAGAGAATGAAGAGCAGATGAGGGATTTCCAACACCTGGGCTTGTTACAGACAGTCACTTAGAGTAAAGCTGGGATTGCTGTGCAAAACTGAAGCAAATGGTGTCCTGGGAGAATTAGAAAAGTCATTTTAAAAGTACTGACAAATGAAAGATTTCTGGGGTTTCATTTCATTTTAACTATCTTTTTTTTTTCTTTTTTGGTGGGGTACCGGGGATTGAACTTGGGACCTTGTGCTTGCAAGGCAGGCAGCGGCACCACTGAGCTAAATCCCCAGCCCTCATTTTAACTATCATATATTGTTTTCTTCAGTTTATTGGTCCAAATTAGGTACACATTATGATCATATTCATCTTAGGAAATTTGTCCCTGCACATGACATATCTTGGTTATTTTTTCCCATTCCCTTGCCCTCCCTTCCACAACTCAACCCCCAATATTTACAAAAACTCTGCTCCATTTGTTTCTTCTTTTCTAATTTTTCCCCTCTTTACTTTCCCCTGCCTCTCCCCTGGTACTCTTTACCTTTGAACCTTTTCTTTCCATTTCACAATATCACAAATTACACATTTTAGTCATTTATTCTTCATTTCTCACACCAGAGAAACAATGCATTATTTACCCCAGTGGGTGCTGTTTATTTCACCTAAGAGTATGGTCTTCAGTTGTATTCATTTAGCTATAAAGGACTAGTTTATCTGTCTTTATATTGATTACTTATCTCATCCTATAAATGTTAAATTTAATAAGATACCAGTAGTTTGGGGAAAGAAAAGTGAAAGAGACATAAACATAGTCACTGGATTTCACAATAATTTATTTTATGCATGTTTTCTATTTTGAGTTCCTGATCAGAGCCCACATTTTAGTTCTGATGGCTACTCTGCATTGTGCTCATAGCATTCACTGCTTACTTTAACTTCTGACTCTACAGAGACCTCAGCAGGTGGGCAGACATGGACAACCTCACTGTCTTCACAGAATTCCTCCTCGTGGATTTTGCAGGATCCTGGGAGCCCCAGGTTCTGCAAGGTGTGCTGTTCTTAGTGATTTATCTGGGAGCACTAACAGGAAATCTTGTGACTGTAACTGTCATCATGACAGACACACATCTGCACTCTCCCATGTACTTTTTTATAATCAGTGTGGCCTTAATAGACTGTGGCAGCATCTCAGTTATTGTTCCCAAGGCCATAGTGAATTCCATGACAGGCTGTAAGACCATATCTCTGACGGAGTGTGCTGCACAGATTTTCCTCTATCTTCTTTTTGCAGAGGTAGAATTTGCCCTCCTGGTTGTCATGTCCTATGACTGCTACATGGCCATTTGCGACCCTCTGCACTACAGGCTCATCATCACACAGTCTTTGTTCCCAGGCCACAGCTGGCTCCTGGGTCTCTGGTCTGGTCTTCTCTGCTGTCCACACAGGAGCTCTGTTCAGGCTTCCTCCACCAAGACCAATGTGATCCACCAATATTTCTGTGATATTCCTCAAATCCTGAGGATTTCATGTTCAGATGTCCAGTTTTCTGAATTTGTACTTCTTGCTGTAAGTGCTTCCCTCATCTTAGTGTGTCTTGCCTTTATGTTTCTGTCATATGTTAAAATATTTTCAACTGTGTTTAAGATCCTTTCTATGGAAGCCCGTAACAAAGCCATATCCACCTGTATCCCACAGCTGGCCATTCTCCTTTTGTTTCACATCTCTGGGGAGGTGTCTGTCTTGGGTCACATTGCAAAGAAACCATCCCTGAAGAATCTGCTGATGGCCATGTTCTACACCATGGTGCTCCCATTTGTGAACCCCATCATCTACTGTCTACACATCAAGGAAATCAATGGTTCTCTGAGAAGAATGTTCAGTAGATAAACTGAGTTCTCAGTTAAGGGTTTTATTGACTATAATAAAAATCTCAACTCTCATTTTGAGTTGTTTGATTCATGTTTGATGTATATTATTAAATGTGGATCTACACTTGTGGATTATCTCTTTCTCGCTGTCTGGATATATTTGTTCTTGTTATGGTCGAGTACAAGTTTATGTCTCAAATATCTTATACAGTTGTTGCATGTTTTATACTAAAACCTGAAAATATACACCTCTGATATATTTTGGTAAACTTTTGAAAATATTTGAGATATTTTTCATCAAAAATAGTCAGGCACCATAAGGAGTAAGGCATATGTTATGTGTTCCACCTTAACAGATGCTGGTGGTATTGAGAGTACCTCAGGTGCTGGATCTTACCAACCTGGACGAGCATAGTGTGTGGTCCTATAAGAAGACCCTGCTGTCTGCACTGTGCTCTTTGCATTTGTTCTTCCACTCAGGCTGGGATAAGTTACAAGGGGATTTGACAGGGGGACAACTCAGGGCTGAGGACAAAATGGGATGATTAACACTGAGATGCTCACAGGCTCCTTCTGTTGCATCTGCTAAAACCCTTTCCCTATTCAGTGAAAATCAAGACACAAGAAAGCTGACTTTCCAAAACAATGTAACTTGGAAGTGTTTGGTTTCTCCCTGTAATCCAGATGAAAACATCCAGGCCATGCTGGATCCATTCAAACTGTGTTGCCATGAAGAGCATGAATCAGAGTGAAGCATGGAGAAAGAAAGAAAGATAACTACTACTGGAAATTCCCTGGAGAGCAAGAAATAATGCTTGTACTATGGGGTGCATTTTTCTCATCAAACAGTGCATACAAATTGATTCACACAAAATGGGGTTTATTATTTCTCAGCCTCATGAAAAATAAATCTGAATCCTGGTGGATGAAACACATATTAACAACAATTTTTGTGTCTCAGAACTGAATTCCACATTCTCTTCATCTTTCATCTAAAAGTTCTCTCTAGGAAAACCTCAGCATGGAGGCACTGGTGCCATTTAGCCCCAGTCCAGCACTGGAACAATAGGTGCATCAGGCTCACTGTGTCTCCATACTTATTGCTCCTGGAAGAACCCAGTGGTGTTTGGCCCCATGCACCTCCTGTCATACAGAGCTCATGACCTGGTGAAGGTCTGGATGGGACTCATCATCCTCTGATGCCTGAGATACCTCAACTATCAATGTTTCATCTCTAAAGAGGCTACATCTATTCTCCAGCTTTATCTAGATATAGGTGACAATAAAAATTATGAGTGTAAGCTGCAAATCTTGATATGATTTTGGTATTCATTGAAATATTTCCCCCAACCAAGCTAATAATTCCATGGGTCTTTTCAAAATATATCTCTACCAGGGTTATCTGTATAAATGTTTTCAAAAAATTACTCTTTGAATCATATTTAGTCTTACAAAGGTACAAGGTTAAAATTTTTGAATATTTGAATGTGTTTGTATGAGTTTACTTTGTCATATTGTTTAATTCTATCTAAGATTATATGTAAACTTTCTGTCCAGGTTTACTTTTCTGCAGATATTTGAATGAATAAATAAATTGATTTTTAATTTCCATGGTTAATTGATAAATTTATTTCACTCTGGTTATTTGTTTTGACTTTACCAAGAACACATTATTTTATTAGAGGATTCTTAAAATTCTATACTGTAATTTTGTATATTTTTAGGTAATGTCTGTTAGACATTTCCAATTTTGAACATCAAGTCTTTTCTCCTGGGTAGTTTTATTTGTAGAATATTTTATTTTCAAAAAATTTTTGTTTATTTAGTTATTTACAAACAACAATTGTATGTATTTTTGGGATTCATTGAGATACTGTGATATAATTCATACAAAATGGATCATTTAAATGTGATAACTGTATCACTCATACTCATCATTTTGCATGTGAAACATTTGAAACATAATGTTCTTTGCAAATGACAAATATATAATGCATTGCTACTATGGTCATACTTTCGTGCAAATATGTCCTTGAAGCTTCTTCTTTCTATTGAATTGAAATGTTGTGTATGTTGGTCAATATTTACCCATGACCCATCAAGCCCTTATGCCTGGATTTGATAACATGAATTTTGCCCTACAGATCTATGATTTCAACGTTATTAGCATCCACATATAAGTGAGTCACGTTGTGTTTGTCTTTCTGAGCCTTGGTGAATTCCCGTAGCAGAGTCCTCCAGGTGCAGCCATGTTGGTACACAGGAAAGGCCCTCTGCCATTTCACCTCATTACCTTTACCCCTCATCTGATGAGGGAACCTAGGTTGCTTCTGATCTTAGCTTTGTGAGCAATGCCACAATGAGGAGGGAGTGCAGGCATTCTTTCAGTAGATTGATTTCAATGCTTTTGGAAACACACCCAGGGACAAGATTCTTCTATTAGGCAGTAACTATTTTTACGGATTCATAGTTTTATGTCTTGAGGGATCTTCATGGTGTTCTCCATGCTGTTTGGGCTAATTCATAATGAAGCCCAAGATGATTTTACTTTGCTACTCACCCACACTGACACTTTTTGACCATTTGGCAGTAGTCATCTTAACTAATGTTAGGTGATGTCTCCTCCTTATTTTAATTGCATTTCCTGATGACTGATGGTAATGAGACTTTTTTCATGTATTTATTGGTGATTTTTGTATTCTTTTGAGAAATATCTATGTAGGTGCTCAGCCCATTCTTGGATTGGATTATATGTTTTCTTTGATTTTAATTGTTTCAGTCTCATATATTTGCATATTACTCACATATCAATATATTTATTGCAAATATTTTCTCCTAGTTTATGAGTTATCATTTCACTCTGAATTTTTTTCATGTGCTGTGAAAAACTGATTTAAGGCAACCTTACTTGAATTTCTTCTAGTTGTGAATATGAAATGTTTCACTGTCATTCTTAAAGAGACCATCTTTTCTTTCTCTGTCCTCTGTTCTCAGCACTTTATACTGGATCACTGGTTTTGAATGATGGCTCACTCTCTTGAATTATGTACCAATGTGTCTGTCTTCTATGCTACTCTCAGGGTAATTTGATCACAAAAAATTTGTACAAGACTTAAAAGTCAAGTAATATGATGATTCCAGCTCTGTCATTTTTCTTCTAGATTGCTTTGAAAAATTGCAAACTTTTATTGTTACATAGAAATCTTAACATTTTCTTCATGAAATGCAATGTAGAAAATTTTTTTGCTTAAATTTTTATGGGTACATTTTAGGTATACAATACATTTACATTTATCATTGGGTGCTTGTACCTGTACATGATGTATCTTAGTTCTTATTTTTCCCCAATACCTGTACTCTCTTCACCCCTCCACCCTTCCCTATTTACATAGATTCATTTCCATATTTTTTTCTCATAATTTTTCCTTTCCATTCTTTCCTTTCCCCATCTCCTTCCACCACACCTACCCCTTTGGATCTTTTTCTATTTCAAAGTATAAATTTTTAGTTATTAATCCTTTCAATCCTTATTTACACTCTCAGTTTCACACACTAGAGAAACTATTCAGTATTTACACATGTGTGTCCTATTCATTTCACTTAAGAGTATGGTCTCAATATGCATCCATTTAGCTATAAATGACTCTAGTTTCTCATTCTTTATGGCTGAGTAGTACTCCATTAAAAAAAACCACATCTTCTTTATCCAGTTTCCAGTTGATGGGCACTTGGGCTGTTTCCAAGTGTTAACTATTACAAACTGTGCTGCTATAAACATGGGTGCACATGTATCTCTGTGGTATTATTCTTTTAATTCTTTGGGGGAAATACCCAGCAGAAGAATAGCTGGGTCAAATGGGACCTCCAGTCCTAGTACTTTGAGGTACCTCCACACTGATTTCTATAGTGGTCTCAACATTCTGGACTCCCACCAAAAATGGAGAAAGGTTCCTTTCTCACCACACCACTGCCAGCATTAGTCATTGGTTGATTTCTTGAAAGCAGCCATTCTTTGTGGGGTAAGGTGGAATCTCAGTGTTGTTTTCATCTGCATCTCTTGAATGACCAGTGATGTTGGACATTTTTTCATATGTTTATTTGCTGCTTTTACTTCTTTGTCTGAGAAATGTCTGTTCATTTCAGATGCCATATTTGAATTGGCTCTTTGAATTTGGGGTGTCTGATTTTTTTCAATTCTTTATATATTCTAGATAGTAGTCCTTTTTCTGAATTACAGCTGGTAAATATTTTTCCCACATTGTAGGTTGTCTGTTAGCTCTGTTAGTGCTTTCTCTTGCAGTGCAGAAGCTTTTTAATAAGATGAAATCCCAGTTGTTGATTCTTTCTGCTAGTTTCCATGCTATTGAGGCTTTGTTCATAAAGTCATTTCCTATGCCAATATCTTCAAGAGTTCTACCTAACTTATCTTCCAGCAAGTTTAGTGTTTCTGTCTTAATATTTAGATCTTTAATCCACTTTATCTTACTTTAGTGCATGGTGATATATATGGGTCTAGTTTTAATCTTTGGCAGGTTGAAATCCAGTTTTTCCAACACCATTTTTTAAATAGGCTATCTTTCCTCCAATGAGGGTGGTTGGCTCCTTTGTCAAAGATGAGGTGGCTGAGTATGACTGAGTATGTGTCTTCTAATTTATTCCACTGATCCTCTGGTCTGTTTCTTTTCCAGTACCATGCTGTTTTTATCACAGTAGCTTTGTAGTATATGGCTTCAAGTTGGGGATTTTGATACCCCCAGCCATGTCTCTTGCCCAGAAATGCTTTTGCTATTCTAGGTCTCTTCTGGTTCCAAATAAATTTTTGGATTGTTTTCTCCAGTTCTGTGAAGTATATTGTTCGAATTTCAATCAGCATTGCATTAAATTTATATAGCAGTTTAGGAAGTATGACCATTTTCACTATATTGGTTGTCCTACCCATGAAGAAGGGATGTCTTTTCATTTTCTTATATCCTCCTTGATCTCCTTTTTCAGGGTGCTGTAGTTTTCAGGATAGAGGTCTTTTGCTTCCTTTGTTAGATTGATTCCTAGATATTTCATTTTTGGGATGCTATTATAAAAGGAATTGTTTCCCTAATTTCTCTCTCAGTGAGTCTGCTATTCGTGTATAAGAAGGGTATTGTTTCTTGAGCATTGACCGTATATCCAGCTACTCTACCAAATCTGTCAATTAAGTCTAGAAGTCTTTTGGTAGAGTTTTTTGGGTCTTCTATGTAAAGTATCATATCATCAGCAAATAATGACAATTTAACTTCTTCCTTTCCTATCTTTATTCCTTTTATTTCTTTTTCTTTTCCAATTGCTACCACAGCCTTTTGACTCAATTCACACAGGAAGAGTGGACCATGTGCTGTGAGCTCATCGAGCTCTGACCAGCTGTATCACAGCACTGAAACCACATCACCACCTCCACTGTGGTTCAGACCTAAAATGCCCCGCACAGCCTCCTGATTGTGATGGTGATGGATCTTGGTGCTGTCCTCAGAGTAGGTTCACTCGCTGAGAATCTCAGGATCCCACTGTGCAGTGAGGAGGCCATATGAATGGAGGAGGCTCTTGGGGGGTGAGTTGCAAGGGTGGCTTTTTCTCCCTGGATTTTCCTCCTGCCTGCTGGCTGCATGGGGTGTGAACTTTCCCTTATATATAAATATATATAGCCTCCTTTATATATTTTTCTTTATCCTGCTTTGTATAAACTTTTTATAACAATCTTGGCTGCAGTTGCTTGGACTTTAAAGTGTCCTTCTGTTACTGTTTTTCCTCTGGGCTCTGACAGTTATGTCTTCAAGCTTGACTGGCTGCCAGCAGACTTTCATGTAACCCTGAGTCAGTTCTCTTATCAGCAGCAGAAAGCAGAGAGAAAAGCAAGTTAACCCCATAATTGTAATATAAGAATATATAATGCACAAGAAATGTTTTCAGCATATTAATTTAAAAAATACAAAACTAAGTTGGAATCTAAAAGTAATTTTTTCAAGTAGCTAAGATTTGTAATTAGGGGCTCTTCTTGTGACCCTGGGTTTGCTCTCACACCAGAGCAGGAGAATTTTAGAGTTGACTCCATTTTTATTGGCGGTCAGGGAGTTGGGCCTTTCTTTCTTCTTTTTGTAATGACATTTCCTTCATAATCAAATTTGGAGCAGAACCAACTAGCCCAGTAATATTCTTTTTTTTTTTTTTTTGCATTTAGGGCATTTTTGCTTTATTTCTGTCTCTTTTTCTTTATTGTTGTCTTTACAATCCTTTAGAAATGTGCCCCTTTGCACAATTATAACATTTTTGCAGCTTTAGTCCAGTATGAAGCACTGCACATTACAAAACTCAGTTCCAACAATAAAAAGAAAAAATTTATCACTCAAGCTGAACAGATGCTGCAAAGCACAAGAATTACTTTTACTTCTAAAAACATGTTTTTTTTCAAAGATCATGTAAGTCAAATATAGCTCCAAAATTACAAAAGTAAAAAGGCTCCTTATCTTTGTGAGTTTGCTGAGACATAAACCTCAAGTAAGTGATATCATTTATGGGGCTCATCTTCTTACCTCACCTGTCTTAGATATAGTTACATTGGAAAATCCATGATCACTTCTTTCCTCTAATGACATCTCACATATAGACAAAATTTAACTGCCACCTCCTAGTGCTTTAAGGACTGCAGGAGGGTCTAAAACCACTCTGGCTATTCCAGTGGTTGGCACCTTAAGCCTACAAATGGTACTTCCTGACAAAAAAGAAAATCTGGCTCAAGAAATATCCACAAGCTCTTCAGACACACAGTTAACTTATTTGTGATGATGGTTGTTGTATTATGTGCATCACATCTATTGCATGTAGCCATTTAGAGTCCTAAGTGGAAATTCAACACCTTTTCTGTTTCCCTTCACACAAATCTGGGGGGAGATTTTACTAATCTCTAGGGCCAACCACAGGCCCAATTTCATAATTCACAGTGGGAGCTGGGAATGTCTTCTTAAATCACCTTAATGATATTGCATATTGGACCAACCCCAAAACGTGGTTTGCTGGTCTCAACCTTCACATTGGATTCTTACTCCTGTTGGGATTATATTTTTGCTGTTTTTCTTACAGTCCTCAATGCCCTTTGTATGCTATTCCAGGGGACACTCTGTGCTGAGCTCATGATGACCTTCCTGCATGAGGCCCAGTACAAATCACGCTATTTTTCTGTCTTCCTCCCCCTGACTGATTTTGTAAAACAAAAAGGGGGAAATGTGGGGGACTTGCAAGGAGTGAATGATTAAACTGAATGGTGAAAATGTGGGACAAAAGGGCACAAATAATTACACTGCAGGGGAGGCAAAAGCACACAGACTGTGCTGATATTCAAATGTTTAAACAATGAGAATCTTAGATCAGTAAAGCACATTGTATCTGGCCATGTCCCTCCCATTTCCCCAAGAAAACTGTCTAGCCTTAAGAGAGCTCCTGGCCCAAACTATGTTTTCCCTGCTCTTTCTCTCACAGTAAGATTCTAAACAAACCCAGAGCATTCTCTGAGGAGTCCTCTTCATTCTCCCAGAGTCTCCTTGATGCCTGAGTGCTCTCTCTGTGGAGAAACAGCCCCTCTGTGACTCCTAGAGACTGAACCACATCTCATCTCCAAGTAATCTTCTCATCCTCAGTGCTGCCCATGGTCCATCACTGTGACAGATGCTCTCATGTGGCAGAGGAATAGGAAATCTGCAACTAAATTGTGAAGCTCATTTTATCCAATATTTTACTGTGCCAATTCCTGTTAATGAAAAAAGTCAACCTTCTACAGTCCCAACAATATCATACCATTGAGTTCCTGATGTTTTGCATCATTACATTAATGGCACTTATTCCAATTTTTTGGAAGTTGTATTTTAAACACATACTTTAACATTTTTGGAGATTTGTACCAGAGACATTCTCATACCTTTTCCTTTCCAAAATTTTTCATCCTCCCAACTGTAATTCTGCACTCCAGAAACACTAACTTCATGTTTACCTTTCCCCTAATGCAGAGAAAATTATTAATTCCTAATTTCTTTTTATGTATTTTTGGATACACACTGTTCTGACAGAGTATATAAACAAGAATATAGTTTAGCAGCATTTATCTGACTTGTGTACTGTGGAGATTCAGGAGATCTACCAGAACAAATCATCAGGGCATGGTTTATTGCATAAATAAGAAATGCAGTAAAACACACACAATGGTTCCTGAAGTGTTAAAGTCAGTACGATTTAGCTAAATTTAGAAATACATTTATATGACAATATTTTTCTTATGTAATAAAAGTCAAGCTTATTCATTTCAGGATTGACATTTCCAACATATGACTAATTGTTTATAATCTTCCAATTTTGGGAAAAACAGTTATTATTCTCTTTTTGTATTTTAAAAACTAAAATTCAGGACAATTACTTTGTTACTAACTAGTCCTACTATTGAAGTTCACTGCCAACATAAAACAAATTTTATAATGTAGTTTTTATTCTAGCTTATTCAGCCAAGAAGGAACTGTAAAGCTATCATGACACTGTGGAATAATATGTCCAAGAAATGTGCACTACACATAGCACAGGAACAGTGTGTATTGCTCTCCAGTATCAGAAATGAATTAATAACATGAGTGAACTACCAATAAGTTGCTTCACAGGGACATATTTCTGGTGCACATTCTACAAAATTTCACTTTGAGAAGGCCAAAGGTTTTGTAATTGATTGAGTCACCCAATATTTCAATTAACCAATTAATCTAAATTGTTAGTTTTCCAGAATAGTAACCTATTTGTAAAAGGATTCAACTGTATTTTATTTCATTTGTATGTATTACTGATTTTCCAACTTTTAATCATATATGTGTGGAAATCACTCAATTTGAATTACACTACAGGCATTGAAGATTTTTTCCCACATTTTTGTCTTTTAAATTCTTTAATTTTAGTACCTTTCCAATTTTCAGTTTGAACATTTATGGCTTGCTCTATTTTAAATGTATTTTATGTTCATGAGCACATACAATATGTCTTGTAAGTCCATGCCTAGCATCCAAGGAACATAGTTGTAACATTTGAGTTCTAGCAGGCTTGAGCAGCCCCTACTCTTGGCCCATATTTCCTACTTTGGTCAAATTTCTCATCTGTGCCAGCAAATATCTGCCCACAACTTAAAAGAGAAAATGTTTAATTTTGCTCTTGATTACAATGAATTCAGTCCTTGTTCACCTAGCTGTAAGATAGGAAAATCATTGCAAAAGGACATAGAAAAACAGGAAACAGAGCAAGAAGACAGCAGAAGATAGGAAGGGGCCATAGACTCAATATAGACCTTCAGGTCATGTCTCCATGACCTGGACACACCCAGAAAAGTACTTTACTAATCATCTAGGTTGTTCCTGACACAGTCAGTGTCAGTCTTTTCAATGAATGGCAAAATTCTTGAGCATTGATGCCGCTATTTGATACCATGATCATTTATGTATTTGTTCCAAGTATGGAAGTTACATTTGAGAAAGACCAGTTAGTTGGGTGATTATTTACATTCTTATTTTGTTCACTATTTTAACCTTGGTGAGACCACCTGCCATGTACTATATATATGAGCATACAACACCTAGAGAGACAGGGCACAAGAGGAGACAATTACAATGCCTAGTGGGAGGTAATAATCAAGTGACTGAGCACACTCAGCAAGATCATTCACGAATCAACCAAGCAAATAGAAACACACCCTGACTGAGCCAGAAGAAGTACTTGAATTGTGGACATAAGTATCTGGGGTGTTGGTTTCTTTCAGCAGAGATTCTGCCACTTCAGATGTAATTACCCAACTACAGCAGGATGCATTGACTGCCACCTCATTCAGCCTTGTTCACCTAAGGAATGGTGCAACAAAGTCATGTTATTTAAAACTAATTTAGCAACAGAATTGGAGTTTTCTGGGCAACTGTAGTCTTTGCAATAGATTTAGAAATAGCATCCTGTGTTTGAAATAGATTTCTTATTGTAATTTTATTTTCCTTTATTCAAAGCCAGTCTGAAAGCATTTTCCAAAGAGATGCCCACTTATATGTGCTAAATTATTCTTCATGCCTTAGTGCAAATTAAGAGTTATAGACAAATAAGCAATTCCAATCAGGCATAGAGTGAAAATGGTTCTAATCCGTTGTCTTTCCATTCATTGGCCCATGAACTTGCACACATGTCCAGTGAGTCATCCCATCCCTCAGATAAAATGCATCCTGGGGATTCATAGAAGGTAGCGCCCTGTTTGATGCCTTGGGCCATAGTTTCCACCTTTAGGGAAGCACTAGTAATATGGATATCTCAGGCTCTGTTATCAAAGTCTAAGATACACTTGAATGCAACTGAAGTTTACAAGGTCGGGGATGTTAATTTGTCTCTAAAGTATTGCATTATCTTTCATTTGCTTTTCTTATTCAATTTCTAGCTTAATGTAATCATACAGCCATCGATGTAGGATATGCCTGGTGCTAAAGTGAAGTTAGCTCTTTGAGTGTGTGAACATAAAAGCCTAACCCTAAAGGATAAAATATTGTGCTTTTCAGCAAGAGAAACAACCAGCTGTGTGAAGAGACAACCCACAATGTGGGAAAAAATCTTCACCTGCTTTTCCTCAAAGGTCTACTATCTCAAATCTATAAAGAACTTAAAAAGATCAGACCTCCAAAATTTAAAGACTCAATCCAAAAATTGGCATCTGAAATGAACAGACATTTCTCAGACAAAGAAGTAGAAATAGCAATTAAATACATGAAAAAATGTTCAACTTCAATGGTCATTTGAGAGATGCAAATGAAAACAATGCTGAAATTCCACCTCACTCCAGAAAGAATGGCTGCTATCATGAAATCAACCAATAACAAATGATAGCAGGGCTGTGGGGAAAGAGGAACACTGCTCCACTGCTGGTGGGAGTGTAGACTGGTGAGATCACTGTGCAAATCAGTACAGAGATATCTCAAAGAACTAGGACTGGAAGTCCCCTTTGACCCAGCTCGTCCCCTGCTGGGTATCTTCCCCAAAGAATTAAAAGAATCATACCAGTGATATATGTGCACCCATGTTCACAGCAGCACAATTTGTAATAGCTAAAACTTGGAAACACCCAAATGCCCATCAACTGGAGACTGGATAAAGAAAATGTGTGGGTTTTTTTTAATAAAATGGAGTACTACTCAACCATAAAAATGAGAAATTAAAGACATTTATAGCTAAATGGATGTACATTGAGGTGATACTCTTAAGTGAAATAAATAGGACACACATGTATATATACCAAATAGTTTCTCTGTTGTGAGAAACTGAAAGTGTAAATAAAGAGCAATTTGTATAATTGATAATGTGAAATAGGAAGAGAAGGGGCAAAGGGGAAGGGGAAGTGGGAGAGGTAGGGGAAAGGAAAGAAGGGAATGTAATTAATATGAGAAAATGGAACAATGGAAACAAAATCTTTTTAAATAGGGAGGGGTGGAGGGGTTGAAGGAAGGGCTGGGCAAGGGTGAAAAATAAGAACCAAGAGAGATTATGTAAAGGTGCAAATTTCCAATGATGAATGTCATTATATTGCATACCTAAAATGTTCCAATGATTGGAATGAGTAATCCATAATGCAAAATAGGAGGAAAAGTCCAAAGGGGTAGGGGTAGTGGGAGGGGCAGGGGAAAGGAAAGAAGGAAAAGGAAAAATGATGAGAAATGGAAAAAATGGAAATAAAGTCTTTGTAAATAGGAAAGGGTGGTGGGGGTGAAGGGGGGGCTAGGAATGGCAAAAGATAAGAACCAAGGTGCATTATATAAAGGTACAATTCCCAATGAGAAATGTAATTGTGTTGTATACCTACAATGTACCAATAAAAGAATTTTAAAGAAATACTTTTGTGTGCTTCATTTTTATTAAGGGTCACACAAGCACACTAATTAAAAGTCTATTGGACCTTTTCTTCCTATTTTACATTATCGATTATTCATTCTAGTCATTCGCACATTTTAGGTATACAATATAATGACATTCATCAATGGAAATTTGCACATTTACATAGTCTCTCTTGGTTCTTATTTTTCACCCTTGCCCAGCCCTCCGTTCAACCCCTGAAGTCCTCCCTATTTACAAAGATTTGGTTCCTATTTTTCCATTTTCCCATATTAATCCCATTCCCTTCTGTCCTTTCCCCTAGCCCTCCCACTTTCTTCCCCTTTGCCCTTTTTCTTCCTATTTCACATTACCTATTATACATTTAGTCCTTATTTACACTTTCAGTTTCTCACACCAGAGAAACTATTCAGTATTTACACATGTGTGTCCTATTTATTTCACTTAAGAGTGTCGCCTCAATGTGCATCCACTTAGCTATAAATGTCTCTAATTTCTCAGGGGCAGGGGTAGTGGGAGGGGCAAGGGAAAAGAAAGAAGGGAAGGGAAAAATGGTGAGAAATGGAAATAAAATCTTTGTAAATAGGGAAGTGTGGAGGGCATGAAGGGAGGGCTAGGAATGGGGAAAAAATAAGAACCAAGATGCATTATGTAAAGGTACAATTCCCAATGAGAAATGTAATTGTGTTGTATACCTACAATGTACCAATAAAAGAATTTAATACAAAAAAACTCTATTGGAAATTTAATTAGTCTCAATGGTGTTGCCAAAGAATCCTGGCCAATTATGGGCTGGAGGAAACATGGGCTCCTTGGATCTGGGATCCCCAAGTCCTAAGAGCTCATCAGAATTGTGACACACATGTGTCCCTGCTGAATAGTCAGCAGACTCACAGGTTTTTCAGAAGCAGAGCATCATGCATGGTCTGCACTGGAGTCTCACTGAGAGGTCAGTTTGCATTTGGTCACTGAAGAAAGAACCAGGAGCAAGGATTTAACCAATAAATGTTGATCAAAAGCAACATTCATGTTAGTTTTATTAGACTCATTACCTCACTGCTCAGGTGAGTGTTTATATGTCAATTTATATATTTCTATTAACATGAGTATTGGACAAGTTACATACAAGCACCTGTGAAATACTTCGAAATCTTAAACTACTGTAACTATATCAGCCCCATATGACGTATGTGTGGTGATAGGATACATAGATTGTTTCTGATTCTAGTGTTTATTAGTGGTAATTAGTTCTTTAAATGCTGTCCCAGGATCTGTTTATATATGGCCCAGGTCAAAAGATAAAAATCATTCTGATGGAAAATTATGTTGGAATTGAGCACCAGGCCATGTGAATTTAAGTTGGATTTAAAAAGATAACTAAGATTTCTATAAAGAAATGAAATTTAGGAGGACATTTCATTAAAATCAAATGACATAACCAAAAGCAGTCTCCAAATTAGTAAAAAGAAAATTTTGGATTTCTACTATGGCCATTATTATGAGCAAATTTTGATATTAGCTGGATTTCATAAGTTACTAGAATGATAAATCTGATCCTTTAGATATTTTATTATATTTCCACCAATTAATAATTTATGATGAATTAACAACCACACTCACTCTGTTGTCCATTGAAATGTTGTGAAGCAAATAATTTTAAAGTGTCCCTGATGAAGAGAAGGATGAGTAGGGATACCTGCCTTCCTCTTCTAAGTAGGACCGAGATACATGATGAGGAATAGAAGTGAAATATAAATTAGCACATGGAAGCTGTAGAATTTGTTTCCACTGAGGGGGAAACACAGTCATCAGTGGGGATGTGGTGGCCAGGCTTCTGGCTTCCCTATTTGAGTTTGAAAAGAAAATTGAAAATAGTCACAAATGTTTATTTCAGTAACTCATACCATATCAGTACTATCAACTCAATTAGTGTCAGAGTTTATAGTCACATTGTGAGCTCAAAGATTTTCTCTTTATTAGGGTAAAAAGACTGCAAGCCTGGTGTCATTTAGTTCAAAGTCATTGTCAAAGAAGCTCAGGTTCATGCATTAGATCTGATAGGGTAAACTGAGGAGAGCATCAGCCACAAAAGAGTTGCATCACAGTCATTCTGCAGGCCAGGAACTAGAGAATGAGGATTATATGAGGGATTTCAAAGCCTGAGTTCCATTACAGAAGCTCTCATAGACAATGCCTAGGATAGCAACAGAAACCTGAAGCAAATGGGAAAAAACAGGTTTCCAGAAGAATTAGAAAATCCATTTTAAATGTACTGAATAAGTGAATGATTGCTAAGAATTAATTTTAGTGTAAATATTTTATTGCATTAATCTCTCATACTATGAAACAAGACATAAGATAATTATCAGGAATTTGGAAAAGGAACTAGAAATAGAAATATGCACATTGACAGGATTTCAAGATACTTTATTTCATCCTCTTATTTTCTCCTGATTTCCTGGTTACAATCCACACTGTAACTTTTATGAGCTCTCTACATTCTGCTTGGAGCAGCCTCTGCTCACTTTAACCTCTGACTCTGCAGAGACCACACAAGGTGGGCAGACATGGACAACCTCACTGTCTTCACAGTATCCCTCCTCATGGATGTTGTGGGCTCCTGGGAGCTCCAGGTTCTGCAAAGTGTGCTGTTCTTAGTGATTTATCTGGGAGCACTAACAGGGAATCTTGTGACTGTCACTGTCATCATAGGAGACACACATCTGCACTCTCCTTTGTACTATTTTATAAGAATTGTGTCTCTCCAAGACCTTGGCAGCATCTTCATTGTTGTTCCCAGAGCCTTAGTGAATTCCATTACAGGCAGAAATATGAACTCCCTGACAGAGTGTGCAGCACAGATTTTTCTGTTTTCATTTTTTGGAGCTGTCAAATTTGCCTTCCTGGTGGTCATGTCCTATGCCTACTACCTGGCTATTTACCACCCTTTCACTATGGGGTCATTATCACCCTAATTCTGCTCCCAGGCTGCAGCTTATTCCTGGGCCTCTGTTCTGGTCTACTCTGCTATTCACACAGGATATATTATATCATTATATGTATATTCAGGCTTCCCTTCTCCAAGAGCAATTTGATCCAGTAATATTTCTGTGGTGTACCTCAAATTCTGAGGATTTCAACTTCAGATGTTCACTTATCTGAATTTGTACTCCTTACTGTAAGTGTTTGCCTTTCTCAGTATGTTTTGCCTTTATGTTCATATCATATGTTAATATATTTTCATATGGAAGCCCATAACAAAGCCCTATCCACCTGTACCCTGCAGCTGGCCATTCTCCTTTTGTTTCTCATCACTGGGTTCATGATGCTCTTAGGTCCCATTGAAAATAAACCATCCCTCAAAAATCTACTGACTAGAATGTTCTACACCATGGTGCCCCCATTTGTGAGCCCCATCTTCTACTGTCTAAAGAACAAGAAAATCATTCCTACCCTGTGAAGAATGTTCGGTAGATTTTCTCTGTTTGAAATAAATGGTTTTCTTGACTAAAACAAACATCTCATCTCTCATTTAAAGTTGTTTAATTCATATTTGATGTATGTTCTTAAATTGGGATCTACACCTGTGAATTATCTCTTTCTAGTTGTCTGTATACTTCTGTTGTCTGTACTTCTTATGACTAAGTACAAATCTATGTCTCAAATACCTTGTGCAATTCTTGTGGGTCTTACATGTTTAACCTGAAATACTACACATCTGGCATACTTTGGTAAAATGTTTTGAAAATAATTGAGTTCATTTTGAGCTAAAAGTAGCCAGGCACCATAAGGATCAGGGTATGTGTTATGTGTTCCACATTACCAGACACCTGTGCTGTGGGGATAACCTCAGGTGCTGGATCTGAAAACCTTGGAGAAGGACACTGAGGGGTCCCCTGAAAATACCCAGGTGTCTGCACTGTGCTCTTTCCACTCACTCTTCAACTCAGTCTGGGATAAATGGCAAGGTGATTAGACAGAGGAACAACTCAGGATTGAGAACAAGATGAGGCGATCAGCACTGAGATCCTTGCAGGCCCCTTTACTGCATCTGCAGAAACCCATTCCTCATTCATTGAAAATCAAGACACAACAAAAATGACTTTACAAAATACTATAACTTGGAAGTGTTTGGTTTCTCCCTGTAATCCAGATGAAATCATGCAGGCCATGTCCAATCCATTCAAAGTTGTGTACCATGAAAATCATGAATTGGAGTGAAGCATGGAGAAAGAAAGGTAACCGCTACTGAAATTTCCCTGGAGAGCAACAGATAATGCTGGTACTGTGGGGTGCATTTTTCTCATCAAACAGCACATACAAATTGATTCACTCAAAATGGTATATATTATTTTTCTGCCTCTCAAGACCTAAATCTGAATCATGGTGGGTAAAATACAATAATAACACTCATGTTTCTCATAACTAAGTCCCAAATTTCTGTCCTTTTCATCTAGAATCTTGGTCTGGAAATACCTCAGCATGAGGTGCTGGTGGCCATTTAGCCCCACTCCAGTCCTGGAACAACAGGCACATCAGGCTCCCTGAGTCTCCATACTTATTGCTCCTCCCAGAATCAAGTGGTGTTTGGCACTATGGACCTCCTGTCATCCAGAGCTCATGTCCTGGTGAAGGTCTGGATGTGGCTCACCCTCCTCTGATGCCTAAGGATCCTCAACTTTCAATCTTTCATCACTGAGGTTTATGTATCTATTCTCCAGCTTTATCTAGGAATAGGTGAGGTTGAAAATTGTGTATTGTAAGGTACAAATCTTGATTTGATTTCTTCATTTATTGTGAAATATTTTCCCCAAACAATCTAACATGTCCACCTGTCATTCCAACATATATCTCTACCTGGGTCATCTGCATAACTGTTTTCAAAGAAAACAAAATAACTCTTTAAATCATACATAAATAAGTGTCCTATAGAGGTACAGAGTTACAATTTCTGAACCTTTGAATATTTTTGTATGAGTTCATTTTTCCATATTGTTCATTTCTATCTAAATTTACATGTAATAATTCTGTCCTGGTTTATTTTCCTGCAGATATTTGAATGAATAAATAGACTGATTTCTAATTTCTGTGCTTAATTGATAAGGTTATGAAACTCCAGTTCTTACTTGTTTTGACTTTACCTAGAACACATTATTTCATTAGGGAATTCATAAATTTTATAAGCATTTTTCTATATATTTTAGGTAATGTACTATTACCAGTTGGACTTTTTAAATTTCTTAAATCAAGACTTTTCTCTTGGTATTTTTTATTTCTAGAATATTTTATTTTTTGTAATTTTATGAGTTTAGTCATTGACAAATAACAATTGTATATATGCATAGGAAGCAGTGAGTGAGCTTCTTTTATATTATTCATACAGTGTGGAGAGTTTGAATGAGATGAGCTAAATGTATCACTCATTATCCTTATCATTTTGGATGTGAAACCTTTGAAATCTAATGTTTCTTAGTATTTGAAATACACATATTGCATTATTACTCTGGCCACCCTTGCATGAAATGTGTCCCGAAGCTTGCTCTTTCTATTTAAATGAAATGAAATATACATTGATCAATATTATCTATAACTAATCAATCCCTCTACCTGGATCTGATAACATTAATTTTACCCTACATATCTATGAATTCAACATTGTTAGATTCCACATATAAGTGAATCATGGAGTATTTGTCTTTCTGAGACTGGGTGATTTCCATAGCAGAGTCCTCCAGAAGCAGCCATGTTGGTGTATAGGAAAGGACCTCTGCCATTTCACCTCATTACCTTTACACCTCATCTGGTGAGGGAACTTAGGTTGCTTCTGATCTTAGCTTTGTGAGAAATGCCACAATAAGGAGGGAGTGCAGACATTCTTTACTAGATTGATATCAGTGCTTTTGGAAACACACCCAAGGATGGGATTCTTCTATCAGGTAATAATGGTTTTTATGGTTTTATGTTTTTAAATTTAGAGTGATCTTCACACTGTTCTCTATGCAGGTCGTGCTAATTCACAATGAGGCACAGGGTGATTTTATTCTACACCTCACCCTCACGGTCACCTTTTGACTTTTTGGCAATAGCCATCTTAACTATTGTGAGGTAATATCTCCTCCTTATTTTAATTGAATTTCCTGATGACTGATGATATTGAGACTTTTTTCATGTATTTATTGGCAAATTTCTGTCTTCTTTGGAGAAATGTCTATGTAGGTGCTCTTCCCAGTCTGGTATTAAATTATTTGTTTTCTTCATATTGAGTTATTTCAGTCCCTAATACATTTATGTATTGGTAAAGTATCAGTATATATTTGCAAGCCTTTTTCCCATTTTGTGAGTTGTCTCATCACTCTGCATTTCTGTTAGTACTAAAATATTTTTGGTTCAAAGCAATATCATTTGAATTTTGCTTGTCTGGTTTGCATCATGTTGTGTTCTTTAGGAGTTATATCCAAGAGGATTTAGCCCAACTTAATAATGAAGTGCAATTCTCCTATCTTCTCTTTCATCATTTACACAGCACAAGGTCTTAGGTGAAGTTCTTAGATTCATTTTTGTATATGATGTTCAGTAAAGATCCTGTTTCATTCTTCTAGCTGTGAATATGAAATGTTTCACTGTCATTCTTGAAGAGACCATCTTTTCTTTCTCTGTGTTCTGCTCTCAGCACTTTATACTGGATCATAGGCTTTGAATGGGAGTTTGTTTCAGGGCTCTCTCTCTCATGTGTTTTGTACCAATGTGTCTGTCTTCTATGCTACGCTCATGGTAATTTGATCACAATAAATTTGTACAAGGCCTAAAAGTCAAGTAATATGATGATTATATCTCTGTTATTTTTCTGAAAGTTTGCTTTGAATAATTGCAATCTTTAATTGATACACAGAAATCTTAGCATTTTTTTTCATAAGAAAATGTAGACATTTTGAAAAGAATTGTATTGAATCTGTAGATAATTTGGGCACAATAGACATCTTAATAATATTGATTCTTCCAATGCAGGAATTCAAAAACTTTTTCATGTATTCATGTCATCTACTATTTATTTAAATGATATTATACTGCTTTCATTATTCACATCTTTCACTACTTTGTTTAGAATTACACATGAATGTTCAATTTTATGCTATTATGCATAGGTTTTATATGTAATTTCTGTTAAGGTAGTTTTCATTAGTGGGCAAAAATACAATTTTTTTCTGTTTATCTTAGAACTTTATAAAATTTATCATTCCTAACAGTCTCCTTATGGACTCTTTGTCATGTGCTGCATGAGAGCATGTCATCAGCAAACAAAGAATCTCCCTTCTTCCTTTCTTTGGTTGGATGGTTTTTACTCTCTTTTCCAATCTCTTATGTAGGGTTCCAGTGCTGCTCTGACTAGAAGGGGAGAGTGTGCATCCTTCCCTTTCGTGAGATCTTGATGAAAACTTTCCAGGTTCTCACCATTGATGGTGGGTTTGCTGTGGATTTTCATGAGTGTCTTTGTTGCACTGAGGTACACTTCTCCTGTGCCAAACTTGTTGAGTGTTTTTATCATGAAAGTGTGTTGAATTGTGTGAAATGACTTTCTGAATCTCTTGAGATTATCTATGAATTGTCCTTTCTGTTGTTAATTTTGTGTATCAGCACATTGATTTGCATAAATTCAACCAAATTTGCCTCCCAAGGGTAAATCCCACTTGATCATGGTGAACATTATCTTTAATTGAGTTGGAATTCTATTTGCTAGTATTTTCTTGAAGACATGTGTATCTACGTTCATGAGCAATATTGGTTGTAATGTTTTTGCCTTTGGTCCAGGATAATTATGGACAATAAAATCAGTTTGAACGTGAATCTAGAAGCCCAGAGGAAGGCCAGAGAGGGCCTATAGCCCAAGGGATAACAGCCCAGCAACAGCAGTGCCAGGAAAACTCTTGCTTCTCATAATCCACAGAGCAGTTTCAGTTCCACTGTGAAAGTGGCTGCTTCCATGAGGCAGGCTAGGTTTTGGTGAGAAATTTATTGCAGTTCTCCAAGTGTAGAAGTGGTAAAGGGAGGGGCTATTTGCAGAAGAGGCACATTGGGTAAGACTGAGACACTGTGGAAGTCAGAAGTCTCAGAATATCCCCACTTCAGTGTCATGATCATTCTGCCCCAGTGAGGTGGTAGGAGATGGTGAAAGAGAGCAGGATGCAAGCTCAGAATCCCTGAGTTGTGCAGCAGCAAGGACCTCGGGCTGTTCAGGACACTGTGTTCAGCTCCCCCAATTGGTGAGGAACCAGGCTGTTTCATAGGGTCTATGAAACCACTGGGTCTGAAAGTGCTGTGACTGATGTTCTCCTGACACATACTCAAGCCAGTGTTGGCAGCTTTGCTCCCTGGCAGCCACCATCCAGCACATAACTCAGGGATCTCTGTGCAGAGTTGGCCTGAAGTTCTTATTCATTTTTTTGTACAAAAGAAAACACTAAGAAATCTGCATGAAAGTGAATAGCATATAATGCCCATAATCTTTCTCAAATGGGAAGGGATCAGAGATGGAGGGCTAGAGGGAGAAGAAGGAAAGGGGGATGGAAGAAGTAATGGAGATATTTTATGTGCACGCATCAACTCCACACAAGGTATTCAACATTATGTACTGCAAATATGTACTAATAATGAAATAAAGATCTTATCTTTGTAGCTTATTAATTCAATGATTTGAAAATACTAAGAGGTGAAATTTTACATGCACCAATGACACATGAAAGTGTATCTGAGATACACAAAAAGCACCCTTGTGCCCAGCTCTAACACACACACATACAAACACACACAAAGATGTAGTGAAAAATGCCTTCTTGGTGATTCTTTCAGTTCCTAGCACAGCCGTTGACTCACTTCACACAGGTAAAGAGGCCCCTGTGCTATGAGCTCATCCAGCTCTGACCAGCTGTGTCACAGCTTTGTGACCACATCATCACCCCCACTGTGGTTCAAAACTAAAATGCCTCTCACAGCCTCCTGTGATGGTGATAGATCTAGATGCTGCACTCAGAGCGGGTTCACTTACCAAGGAGCTCAGGAGCCCACTGTGCTGTGAGGAGGCCACCTGGATGGAGGAGGTTGCACAGGGGTGAGCTGTAAGGATGGATTCTTCTCCCTGGCTCTTCCTCCTGCCTGATCCCTGAATGGAGTGTGCACGTTCCTCTGCCATAGCTTCTGCCTGCCCCTTGATTCTGTGCATCAGCTCACTGTGGACAGAGTCATCTAAAATTGATGAGCTAAAAAAATGCTCTCTCTCTAAGCTGTGGGTATTGGGTATTTGGTTCAGTGATGAAAAAAGATGACTAATGCATGCTCTCTGAGAAATTCTCTTCTCTTTTCACTAGATTATCTACAAAAAATTCTTTATACACAAATATAAGGAGAAACTCTACATTTCTCTGATTTGAATGTGGTTTAATTAGCCATAGAAGACACCAAGGAAGTAGATGGCTGTGGGAATTGGTCAGGAGTGACTTATTAACTAAGTGGTTAAACTCTGGGAAAAAAGTGCATAGGCTCTGTAAGGAAGGAATGGTCAAATCCAGGGCAAAACCACACAAATAATAAAACCAAAATAAAAGGGATGCAGGGTCTGTGAGGAATGAATGGTTAAATTATGGGGCAAGTCACATGGAATGTGTGAGAATTGAATAGTTACACAAGAAGCTTAGATCAGTAAAGCATGTTGTGTCTGGCCATGTCCTTCTCTGTTCTCCATGAAAAACTGCCCTGCCTTGAGACAGCTCCTGGACCAAACTGCTTTTCTCTGCTCTTTCTCATACACTGATATTCTAAATAAAAGCCAGACCATTCTCAGCTTGGTGGCCATTCCTTCTTCCAGAGTCTCCCTGATGGGTGGGTATTGTGGTTGGAGAAACAGCTCCTTTGGGCCCTTGCATTACTAAAGTGAGTCTTGTGTCCCAGTAAGTTTTTCATGCTCCATGCTGCCTTCAATGGCTCACTGCCACAAGTGTTGCCCTGTGTGAGGAAAGCCTGCTGCTGCAGATCAGTGAGGATGGCTGGCAGGCCAAGCCTGGGTAAAGAGCAAGGAGGCATCCTCTCTTCGTCCAGGGAAGGGAACATAAGCATCTGGCGAATAGCTTAGGAAGCCTAAGGGAGTTTGAGGGCCAGGTTTATCAGCTCAGATGTTTTTGTAACTGTCCAGTTGCTAAGAGAGCAAGGGCAGTTCCTTTGTTTCCACGTTGCTTATTTTCAGTTCTCTTGCTTTGCCTGTGATATGAGCCAAACTTTAAGAGGGAAAAACAATGTGAGCAACATTTACAATGTCTCTTAAAAATGAAAATTCCTATCAATATTGTTACAAATACTCAAAGCCATGCCAAAATCATCCAAGAGTGCACTCTGATTAAATCTGTTTATGTTTTCTCTTTCTGATCTTGTTTGTCCATTAGCCTGTTAATCTGTTTTAATAACTGATAAGGTACGTGAGTCTGCTTCATTAAAATTTTTCAGCTCTCATAAATTTTAGTTTTTCCTTTATTTTTGACCTTATAAATTTCTGACTCAAGTGAATGTGCCAAAATTAAACTTGTTACAGAACAAAAACTAATAGACTTAAAGGGCATTTACACATAAAAGCCTTGCAGTTTGATAATATAAATGTTATATGTGATTTACACTAATATATATGCTTTCTATGAATGTGTGTTAACTTTCAGATATATCTTATCCTCCAAGTTGATTTATGATAGACACTCATGATATTAGCCCAGTTAGTGCCTATTGGTTTACATCACCTAACAATGGGATAATTTAAATCAGTTGCTAAAAGTAAAGATGCCTTTAAAGTTGGTGATGTTTCCTTTCAAGTTGTTAGCCCATCAAAATGATATCAAAATTAGTTTTATAAGTACAATCCCTGTTGTTGGCTATATGTAATAGTTAGAAATATTTTTCATTGGAATTCAAGGGATAAACATAAAAATGAGACTAAAAATTCTATATTGCTGGGACAGTCTCCTATTAATTAAGAATTAAAACCTCATAGCTTTTCAACATTGTTGTGCCTATCAAAGATCACTCTTAAAAATACAAATCAAGGATTGCTTTTGCAGCCTCTGGAATCCAATTTGGGTCTAAAAAAATTAAATTCATTTTTTGGCAATCTAGAGTTCAACTGGGAAATTCCACACTTGCGTGTGACAGGTCTGTGGGAAGAGGGAGACATGTTCCACACCATTTTTGAGTGGCCAGCTCTGCATAGGTAGAACATCCATTCAGAAGCCATAGAACACCACAGACTGATGTTTTAAGAATACCGAACCCGATGAAAGAAAAATTAAAACAGACAAGGTGAAAAAATAGCCTCATAATGAGCAAAAATAAAAAAGGTTATCTATAGATACTGCCTTATGATGTTGAAGACATTCTTAAACTAGCCTATAAAAGTGCTAGTGCTGATAGTGACTCCTCACAGCCCTTAAAAATTTTATAAGTATTACTAAAATGATTAATGCTTAGCAAAATGTTGGAAATGAGATTTATAAGACATAGTATTTGCTTCTGCTTTAAAGTCTCAAAAATGTTATAATAGTGGCAAAGGGTGTCATTTTTAAAGGATTGTAAAGACAATAAGCCAGATAAAGAGACCAAACCAAATCAAAAATTCCCTCAATGTAAAAAATGACCTCACTGGGGTAATCAGTGCTGCTCCAAATTTGATAATAAGGGAAAACATTTTGCAAAAAGTAGAAAGAAAGGCCCAACTCCCTCAGTCCCAGTAAAAAGTGAGTCAACTCTAAAATATTACTGCTGTGGTGCAAGAGCAAACCTAAATTCAGAAGATCCTGTAGTTAGAAATCTGAGCTACTTAATAAATTTACTTTTGGCTTCCAACTCAAGTTGGTATTTTTGTTTAATTAATATGCAGAAAATATGTCATGTGTATTACAATTCTTAAATTACAAATATTATGTTAAATTGCTCTTCCCTCTGCTTTCTGCTGGTGATAAGAGCACTGACTCAAGGTTACATGAAAGTGAGCTGGCAGCCAGTCAAGTTTGAAAATGTAACATTCTGAGACCACAGGAAAAACAGTGACAGAGGGACACTTTAAAGTCCAAGCAGACACAAACAAGTTTGTTATAAAAAGATAATGTAAGTAGGATAGAGGAAAATATATAAAGGAGGCTATAAAATAAGAAAAGCTTGTGGTAAATGCAGTTCATAAAAAATACAGATGTTTGTTTGTTGGTTGGGTGGATCTCAGACTATTTCTTCTGAAAGCTCCTTGTTGCTCAAGGAAGATGAGGGGCTATAGCCCTAACTCTCATCGGTCACTCCTCTCTAGGTTTCAGGTCCCCTCTCTGGCTGACACAGGCTACAACTCTCATTTCTACAATTAATACTAACCATGAGCTTTTCTGCATGACTAGCAGAGACACCCAGACTGATCAATGGCAAAAACAAGACAAAGCTGCCTCCTAGGGCAGTTCCAAACTAATTTGTGACAGTCATTATTGCTGGCTTCATGATGTAGAAAATATATTAAATATTATTTTCCAAATGTACAGGTCTTCAAAAATACAGATACAATTTCAAGGCTTATGGTTAAATGAATATATATATATATATATATGTTAAATATTTATAATACTGACAAAATGCTCAAATATTATGTGGTCCAAACAATATCACATAAAATACATCTTTGAACAAATGCATTCCTCTTAGGTGACACTTTATTGAAAGATTACAATTTTGGGTAAAATTTCTTCATATCATTTAATATCATACTGTCATCATGATTGTTATGATAATGTGCTATATCGTCCTTGAACGTAAGTTTTCTCTATAAAATTTTATGATTGTTACCTGTTAGCAGTTTAACTTCTAAGACAATGATAATTGATTTAAAAAATACCAGTTCCTTGATTTGGCCTTTCAATATTGTCATTCATTCAGCCTATATTGTGGAGACTCTACAAGTGATTAAAATTGCCCCTGTTCTAATAAAAAAATGATCACTCTTTCCTATGTTCCCTAGCCTGCTAATGGAGGGAAATGCAAATTTCCTTATAAACTTTCTCCCAACTCTGAAATTTTAAACATATCACGAATATTGCTCACAACAGTATAAGACAAGCCATTGCAAGAAAGGACAAGGAGCTCTTTAGGACCAAATTATTAAGACAAAAAGGGAGGAGATGCAGGGGGGGCTCTGCTGCAAACAAGTGTCAAAATAACTATTTTCTTTAAATTTTTAAACTTATGATTCATGAGGTTTTATAACAGTATAAAAACAGCAATTCATCACTAATACTGAACAGATGCTGCAAAGCAAAATAAATCCCTTCACTTCTAAAAACCTGTTTCTTACAATGATCATGTAAGTCACATGCAACTCCAAAATTACAAAGTTATAAAGGCTCCTTATCCTTCTGAGTTTACTGACATATACACCTCAAGTCAGTGACATTGTTTGTGGGGCTCATTTCTTACCTCACTTGTCTTACATATAGTTACATGGGAAAATCCAAGATCACCTCTTTCTTCTAATGACATCTCACATATAGACAAAATGTAACTGCCAACTCCTGGTGCTGTAAGGACTATAGGAGGGTCTATATCCACCCTGACTATTCCAGTGGTTGGCACTAGTAATCCTACAAATGGTTCTTCCTGACAAAAGAAAATCTGGCTGAAGATGCATCCACAAGATCTTTAGACACACAGTCAACTTAGGTGTGATGAGATTTATTATCTTATGTTCATCATATATCCCATTTAACCATTTAGAGTCCTAAGCAGAAGTCCAATACATTTTTAGTTTCCTTTCACACAAATCTGAGGGGAAATGTTACTAATATCTAGGACCAACCAGAGGCCCAACTTCATAAATCACAGTCAAAGCTGGCAATGTCATCTTAAATCACCTTAACGATATAGCCTACTGGAACAACCCCAAAACTTGGTTTTCTGGTCTCAAACTTCACATTTGATTCTTACTACTGTTGGAATTATCTTTTTTATTTTTTTTTCTTAAAGTCCTCAAGTCCCTTTGTATGCTGTTCCAGTGGATGCACTATGCTGTGGCCATGATGACCTTCCTGCATGAGGATGAGAACCTATCACACTATGTTTCCCTCTTCCTCCCCATCTCAGATTTTATAAATCAAAAAGGGGGAAATGTGGGGGACTTGGCCAGGAGTGACAGATTAAACTGAATGATGAAAATGTAGGACAAAAGAGCACAGATAATTACACTGTGTGTGGGGGGGGAGCGAAAGCACACAGGCTGTGTGAGATTCGAATAGTTAAACAACAATAAGTTTAGATCAGTAAAGCATGTTGTGTTGGCCATGTCCTTCCCCTTCCCCCAAGAAAACTGTCCAGGCTTGAGACAGCTTCTGACCCATACTACTTTTCTGCTATTTTTCTTAGACTAACATTCTAAATGAAAGACAGAGCATTCTTGGTAGGATGCTCTTCCATCTCCCAGAGTCTCCCTGATGCCTCAGCACTCTCTCTGTGGATAAACACCCCAACTCTGCCTCCAGGTGACTGAACCAAGACTTGTCTCCCAGTAATCTCATCCTCCATGCTGACCCATGGTCTATCATCATGACAGATTGCCTCATGTGGCAGAGGACCAGGAATTCAGCAACTCAAATGTGCAGCTCATTTTATGCAATATGTTGCTTTTGCACTTACTGTTCATGAAAAATATCAATGTTCCACAGTTTCAATAATATCACACCATTGAGTTCCTGATGTATTTGCATCATACATTAATGACACTTATTCCAGGTTATGTAAAATTGTATTTAAACATGCACTTTAGCACATTTGAGAGATTTCTACCAGAGACATTCCCATACCTTTTCCTTTCCAACATTTTTCATCTTCCCAACTGAAATTCTGTACCCAGGATACACTAACTTCATATTACCTTATTCCATAATATAGAGAAGATTATTAATTCCTAATTTCCTTTTATGCGTTTTTGGATACACACTGTTCTGACAGTCTGTATAAATAAGAATATAGTTCAGGGGCATTTATCTGACTTGTGCACTGTGGGACATCAGATCTACCAGAATAAAAGTTCAGGACATGGTTTAGTACACAAACAGGGAATGCAGTGAAACACATGCAATGGTTTCTGAAGTGCTGAAGTTACTATGATTTAGCTAAATTTAGTTATATATTTATATGACACTGTCATTGCTTATGCAATCAATAAAAGTCAAGCTTATTCATTTCTGGATTGACATTTCCAACATATGACTAATTGTTTATAATCTTCCAGTTGTGGAAAAAAACAGGTATTATTTTCATTTTGCATTTTAAAAAACTGAAATTCAGAACAATTATGTAGTTACTAACTAGTCCTGCTATTAAAGTTCAGTGCCAACATAAAACAAAATTTTCTGATATAGTTCTTATTGTAGCTTGTTCAGCCAAAAAGAAACTGTAAAATTATCATGATATTGTGGAATAATATGTCTAAGAAATGTGCCCTACACATAGCACAGGAGCAATTGTCACCAACCTCTGTGAATTGACCTACAGTATCAGCAATACATTAATAACATGAATGAACTAACAATACCTACCTTCAGAGTGACATATTTCTGGTGTACATTCTACAAAGTTTCACTTTGACAAAGCCAAAGGTTTTGTATTTGTTTAAGTCAACCAATGTTTTAATTAATCAATTAATCAAAAAGAGTTATTTTTCCAGGATAGTAATCTATTTATATAAAGATTCTACTGTATTTTCTTTGATATGTGTGTATCATTGATTTTCCAAATTTCAATTATATATGTGTGGAAATCACTAAATTTTATTTAGACTATATGCATTTCAAATTTTTCCCACTTTTTTTGTCTTTTAACTTCTTTAATTTTAGTCTCTTTTAAATTTTCAGGTTGGACATTTATGGCTTGCTCTTAAATGTATTTTATGTTCATGAGCACATTCAATATGTCTTATAAGTCCATTCCTCGCATCAAGGGAACCTAGTTGTAACATGTGGGTTCCAGAAGACTTGGGCAACCCCTACTCTTGGGTCATAGTTCCTATTCTCTTCAGCTTTCTCATCAGGGCTAGCAAATATCTGTCCACAACTTAAAAGAATAGAGGTTTAAATTTGCTTTTGGTTTCAAAGAATTCAGTCCTTGGTTTCCTGGCTGTAAGATAGGAACATAATCACAAAAGGACTTGGATAAAACAGGAAAGAGAGCAAGAAAACAGCACCAGAGAGGAAGGGGTCATGGACTCAATATAGACCTTCAGGTCATGTCTCCATGACCCTGACACACCCAGAAGTGTACTTTACTAATCATCTAGGCAGCTGCTGACACAGTATCACATATCAAAGAATGACAAAAGCCTTGAGCATGGATGTCACTATTTGATACCATGATAATGTACATATTTGGTCCAAGGGTGAAAGTTAAAATTGATAACATCCTGTTGGTTGGGGATTCTTTACATTATTATTTTCCTCATTATTCTAACCTTGGTGAGACCACTTGACAAGTACCAGATGACTGCATATGATCATTCAACACTCAGGGAGACAGGGTACAAAGGTGACAATTTGAAGGCCTACAGGAGGTATTAACTAAGTGACTGGGCATACTCAGAAAAAGCATTCATGAATCAGCAAAGCAAATAGAAACACACCCTAAAAGAGCCAAAAGAAGGACTTGCATTGTTCACGTAAGTATATGGGCTGTTGGTTTCTTTCAGCAGAGTTTCTACCACACCAGATGTATTTACCCAACCACAGCCGGCAGTGTTGGCTACCACCCCATTTTGCCTGGTTCACCTAAGGAATGGTGCAAAAAAGTCATGGTATCTAAAACAAATTTAACATGAAAAGTGGAGTTTTCTGAGCAACTGTAGTCTTTGCAATAGTTTTAGTGATAGTATCCAATGTTTGAGAGATATTTCTTATTGTAATTTTACTTACATTTACTCAAAGCCAGTCTGGGAGCATTTTCCAAAAAAGATGCCCATGTATATGTGCTAAATTATTCTTCATGACTTAGTGCAAATTAAGAGTTATAGACAAATAATCAATTTCTTTTAGGCACGGAGTGAAAATAGTATGGATAGTGTGTCTTTCCAGTCATTGGCCACATGAATGGTGTGTCACCACATCCCTCTCAGATAAAACACATCCTGGGAAGGCACAGAAGGGAGCTCCTTGTTGGATGCCTTGGTCTTTCATTTCCACCTTTAGGGAAGCACTAGCAATATGCACATCTCAGGCTCCATTATCAAAGTCTAAGATACACTTAAATGCTACTGAATGTTACAAGGTCAGGGTTGTGAATTTGTTTCTAAAGTATTGCTTTATCTTTCACTTGTTTTCCTTATTCAATTTCTGGCATAATTTACTTCTAAAGCCATCAATGTAGGAACTGCCTGGTGCTAAAGAAAATTGAGCAATCTGAGCTTGTGCACACAAAAACTAAACCCTAAAGGATGAAGTATTGTACTTTCTACATCAATGAAACTCATTAGACATAAACTGGAGCATCTTTAAAATCAGGAAAATGCTTTTCTTTAACCATATCCTGGGGTTTTTATGCATTTCTTGCCCCAAAATTTGTGTGCCAGGCTTCCCAGTGTAAGCATAACAGGAGATGACAGAACATATGAATGTGGAGCCTAATGAGAGTTCAGGAATTTATGGGTAAAAATCTCAGAAAAATATTAATAATCATTTGTTAACCAAAAGAGAGGGTTTTTAAAGTAGATCATGCTGTGGTCTTTAGCAGTTCTCTTCTGTTCTCTTTTCTCTTCTCTCCTGTCCTCTTCCTTTTGCTCTCTCTCTCCCATCAGATGCTCAACAGCACCGATGCCCCTGCCATGCCCTGGGACCTCCATAACTGTTTGCTAAAATGCATTTGAAAAATGAAGTACTCCCCACAGGTACTGCGCTATGCTGATCACAAAAGAAACCATGACACAGAACAGCTAAGCTTCCTCAAGAACCTATGAATCAAAAATTCCCACTGAACATTATCTTTCCCTGTATAAGCCAAGGACCAGGAAACTTTCATGATTAAAGAGGACATGATTCTCCATCTCTGAGCTTGGGAAAGCTGTGCTGTGTCACCTGCTTCTGTGGAGAAACCTCCTGGCCAAGTGGTGCAGTTCATGGGTTCAGTTGAACAAAAAATGTATTGCCTTGGACTGATATAGGACTAGAATAGGAAGGAGGTGGGGTTTTTTTGTACCAGGGATCAAACTTGGGCCCTTCCACTTGTGCAGCAGGCAGCAAAACCACTGAGCTAAATCCCTGGCCCAAGAAGGAGTTTTATCATATATTTATATAGTTTCTGGTGTTCTTTGTTTATTCCCTGGCAAAAGAAAACAACTTACAGTTTTTTAAAAGTCTTATTAAGGCTTGGGAACTGAATAGCTGTGAATGAATTTTTCATGCTCTGATTTTAATTTTTCTAGAATTCTGTGCATGTCATGCATACTTTTGTAACATCTTGTACTGTTTCTTTGGAAAATACCAACCCACAGAGTGAAATTGCTCTCTCAATCACAGCACATTTGATGCAAGACCAAAGTTTTTGATATTTGCTTAATACAAGTATTATTAGCCTAATAATCAGTTGGGAGCTTGGACATTCATTGAATTGTGAGTGCTGTATGAAATATACTTGAGTGCTTCATTTTTATTAAGGATGATACACACACACACATAAACTACTTAAAGCTCTATTGGAAATTTAATTAGTCTCAGTGGTGTGACCAAAAAATCCTGGCCAATTAGAAGCTGAAGGAAATGTGGGCTCCTTGGTGCTAGAATCACCAGGTCTCAGGAGATGATTAGAAGTGTGACCCCCACGTGTCACAGGTATTTCAGAAGTAGGGCTGCCTTCATGGTCCGCATTGGGAGTTTCACTGAGAAATGAGTGCATTTTACTCACTGAAGAAAGAAGCAGGAAAAAGGATTTCAAGTCTCTTCACATTGTGCAAGGTCAACATTTATATTAACTGAGGTTAGACTCATTACCTCACTGCTCAAGTAGGTTTTTACATGTTCATTTATGTATTTCTATTAACATGAGTAATGCACAGGTCACATGCAAGCACCTCTGAAATACTGCGAAATCTTAAACTAATGTAACTATTTCAGCCCCCTATAACATATGTGTGCTGACAGGATAGACAGATTGTTTCATATTCTAGTGTTTATTAGTGGCAATTAGTTCTTCAAATGCTTTTCCAGTAACTGTTTCATATATGGGCCATGTCAAAATACAGAAATCATACTGATGGAAAATTACCTTGGAAATAAACAATAGGCCATGCTCATTTAAGTGGAATTTAAATGGATAACTAAGAAGCTTATAAGCAAATGAAATTTATGAGGACATTTCATTCAAATCAAATGACATAAGCAAAATCATTCTTCAAATTAATAAAAATAAAAGTTGAGATTTCTACTATAGCCATTATCATGGGCAACTTTTGATAGCAGCTGGATATTATAAGGTACAAGAATGATACAGCTGATCATTTAGATATATTATTATATTTCCCTCATTTAATAATTTATGAGGAAATAGCAATCACACTCATTCTGTTGTCCATTAAAATGCTGTGAGCCAAATGATTTCAAAGTGTCCCTGATGAAATGAAGGAGGAATAAGACTCCCTGGATTTGCCTTATGTGCAAGACTGAGATGCATAGTGAGGAATAGAAGCAAGAGATAAATTAGCACAGGGAAGCAGAAGGTGTTGATTCCACTGAGGAGGAACCACAGCCATCAGAAGAGATGGAGGGGACCAGGCTTCTAATAACCCCTATTTGATTTTGGTAAAGGAAAATGAAAATAGCTTCCAGTGTTTGTATCATTTACTCATACTATATCAATACAATCAACTCAATCAATTAGTATCAGAGTTGATAGTCACATTCTGAGCTCACAGGATTATTTCTTTCTTAGGGTTACAAGACTAAAAGCAAAAATCATTAGTAATGGAGAGGATTACCAGATGAAACAATTCCTACATCATATTTTTGCAAAGCAGTAGAAAACTATGTTGATGCATGATTGTAAGCAAATCATGATTTTCATCCATAGAAAGACAGAAATATTGTCAATGGTTTTGTAATGCCAAAGTATCTACAAATTACTACAAATCCAGATGCTCACATTTTTAATACTATATTCCTTCAATTATTTCACCAATGAAATAAAATAATACTGATGTTAGATCTTCCTAGGCAACTAATTTTAGTACTGTAAATATAATTTCTAAACAATGTTTATGATTTGAATGCTTCAAAGCAAACATGCAAATAAACTAATTTTAAAATAATGGTGTTAGAATAGGGTGATTTTGGCATAATATGTGAAAGCAAGTAGTTAGAAGGTCTGGAGAGAAAGTTTACACCTCAGTATATATCACAATCTGGCCTCAAAGAAGGTTGCAATTTAGAGTAGAACTTCAAGTAGTTTTTGTTTTGTTTTGTTTTAAGCTAAATTAGGCAGACAGAGAAGTACGGGATTAAAACAGGTTATACTGTGGTATTAGAAAAATTAAACTTTCACCTCCTGAATAAAATCCCATCTTGCCCAGATGATGATGCAAAGAGGGAAAAAAAGGGCTCACACACAGGTCTGGAAGAGCTCCTGAAGAGAGTCATGCAGCATGACAAGTGTAGTGTCCTTTAGATCAAATCATTGTGAAAGGAAGCTCAGATTCATACATTAGATCTGTTAAGGAAAACTGAGGAGAGGATCAGCCACAGAAGTACCACACCACAGTCATTCTCAACCCCAGGACCTAGGGAATGAGGAGCAAATGTGGGATTTCAAATATCTGAGGTTATAGAAGCTTATGTAGAATAGGACTGGGAAAGCTACATAAAACTGAAGCAAATGGGGAAAAACACTTGAGGTGTTCAGTAAAACTATGAACCAGTTAAATATGCCAAATAGGCAAAAGACTATTGGGACTTGATTGAACTTTAAGTACTTTATTGCTTCATTCTTTCATTTTATGAAGGTAGACACTAATAGGATATTTTTCAGAAGTTTGGAAAAGGAAATAGAAATAGAAATATGAACATTCACTGGATTTCAAGATACTTTATCCATTTACTCTGTCATGAGTTCCTGATTAGAAGACACATTACAGTTTCCATGAGTTCTCTACATTGTGCTCCTAGCATCCTCTGTTCACCTTAGCCTCTGAATCTATAGAGACAATGGCAGGAGTGTAGATATGCACAACCTCACTGTCTTCACAGAACTCCTTCTCATGGAGGTTGCAGGCTCCCAGGAGCTCCAGATTATGCAAAATGTGCCATTCTTAATGATTTATCTGGTAGCACTAATAGGGAATCTTGTGACTATCAATCGTATTGTGACAGACACATGTCTGCACTCTCCCATGTAGTTTTTATAAGCAATTTATCTGCTATAGACCTTGGAACCATCTCAGTTATTGTTTCAAAAGCTGTAGTAAATTCCATGACTTGCACATCAACCATATCCCTGACAGAGAGTGCTGCACAGGTATTCCTATATGCACTGTGTAACGGTAGAAATTGCCTCCTGGTGGTCATGTCCTATGACCACTATGTAGCCATTTGCCACCCTGTGAACTACAGGCTATTCATCACCCCCAGTCTGTGCTTCCAGGCTGCAGTGGGATCCAGGGACTCTGGTCTGGTCTACTCTGCTATCCACACAGGATCTCTGCTCAGGCTTCCCTTCACCAAGATCAATGTGATCCAGCAATATTTCTGTGATGTACCTCAAATTATGAGGATTTTGTCATCAAACGTCCAGTTTTCTGAATTTGTGTTCACTTCTGTAAATGTATGTCTTGTCCTGGTATGTTTTGTATTTATGCTTCTTTCATATATTCATATATTTTCAAATGTGCTTATGATCCACTAAGTGTAAGCATGTAACAAAGCCATAACCACCTGTACCCTTCAGGTGGCCATTCTCCTTTTGTTTCTCATTTCTGAGTCAGTGGCTATCTTCAGTCCCATTCCAAAGAAATCATCCCTGAAGAATCTGCTGCCTGAAATCAGAGGATCATCATTACCTACTTTGAGAACCTGTAGTCTAATAAAATGGAAAGCATAGAAGAAATACATTGATTCCTAGATACATATGAATTACCAAATTTAAATGAAGATATAGAAATTCTAAACATCCCAATTACAATGAGTGAAATTGAAAATGTAATAAAAAATTTACCAACAAAGAAAAGCCCAGGTCCTGATGACTTTACTGCTGAATTCTACAAGACATTTAAAGAAGAACTATTGCCACTACTCTTTAAACTCATCAAGGGAATTGAAAAGGAAGCAAGGCTTCCAAGATCATTCCTGGAAGGAAGTTTTACTTTGATTCCAAAATCAGGGACAGACCATACCCAAAAAGAGAACTACAGACCAATCTCTGTAATGAAGATAGATGCAAAAATCCTCAACAAGATACTGGCAAACAGAATACAGAGTGTCATCAAGAAGATCATACACCCTGACCAAGTTGGATTTATCCCAGGGATGCAAGGATGGTTCAACATTCATAAATCAAAAAATGCAATACACTATATTAACAGAGTCAAGGACAAAAATCATATGATCATCTCAATAGATGCAGAAAAGGCATTTGACAAAATCCAACAACCATTCACGATAAAAACCCTACAGAAAGTTGGAATAGAAGGTCTTTATCTCAACCTGATTAAAGCTATCTATGAAAAGCCAAGAGCCAACATCATAGTAAATGGTCAAAAATTGAAAACTTTCATGCTAAAATCAGAAACAAGATGAGGATGCCCACTATCACCACTCCTGTTTAATACTGTTCTGGAGACATTAACCACAGTAATTAGAAAAGAGAAAGAATTAAAAGGAATAGAAATAGGAAAGGAAGAAGTTAAAATATTATTATTTGCTGATGATATGATACTTTATATAGAAGACCCAAAAAACTAGGTCAAACATCTTCTAGACCTAATTGATAGATTCAGTGGAGTAGCTGGATATAAGGTCAACACTCAGAAAACAATAGCCTTCTTATACACAAATATCAGGTGCTTTGAGAGAGAAATTTGGGAAACAATTTCTTTTACAAGAGCATCTGAAAAAATGAAATATCTGGAAATCAACCTAACAAAGGAAGCAAAAGACCTCTACACTGAAAACTATAGCACAGTGTAAAAGGAGATTGAGGAAGATATAAGAAAATGGAAAGTCATCTTTTTACCTGGGTAGGAAGAACCAATATAGTGAAAATGGCCATACTTCCAAAACTGCTATATAGAGTTAATGCAATGCTGATTGAAATTCCAACAATATACTTCACAGAACTAGAGAAAACAATTCAAAAATTCATTTGGAACCAGAAGAAACCTAGAATAGCTAAATAAATTCTAGGCAACAAAGACATGGCTGGGGATATCACAATCCCCAACTTGAAACTATACTACAAAGCTACTGTGATAAAAACACCATGGTACTGGCAAAGAAATAGCCCAGATGATCAGTGGTATAGATTAGAAGATGCAGAAACAACTCCAAGCATAGCCACCTCATCTTTGACAAAGGAGCCAACCAGCCTCACTGGAGGAAAGATAGCCTATTTAATAAATGGTGTTGGATAAACTGGATTTCAACCTGCCAAAGATTAAAACTAAACCCTTATCTATCATGATGCACTAAACTAAGATCAAAGTGGATTAAAGATTAAATATTAAGACAGAAACATTAAAGTTTCTGGAAGATAAATTAGGTAGAACTCTTGAAGACATTGGCATAGAAAAAGACCTTATGAACAAAACTTCAGTAGCAGGGGTACTAGTACAAAGAATCAAAAACTGGGACCTCATCTCATTAAAAAGCTTCTGCACTGCAAGAGAAACCTTCAACAGAGCTAAGAGAAAACCTACAATGTGGGAAAAAAATTTAGCACCTGTACCTCAGACAAAGATGTACTATCTAGAATATATAAAGAATTTTTTTAAAGATCAGACCCCCCCAAATTAAAATACCCAATTCAAAAATGGGCATCTGAAATGAACAGACATTTCTGAGACAAAGAAGTAAAAGCAGAAAATAAACATATGAAAAAATGTTCAACATCACTGGTCACTCGAGAGATGCAGATGAAAACAACACTGACATTCCACCTCACCCCAGAAAGAATGGCTGCTATCAAGAAATCAACCAATCACAAATGCTGGTAGGGGTTTGGAGAAAAAGGAACCCTTCTCTATTGTTGGTGAGAGTGCAGACTGGTGCAACCACTATGGAATTCAGTATGGAAATACCTCAAAGAAGTAGGGCTAGAAGTCCCATTTGGTCCAGCCATTCTCCTGCTAGGTATCTTCCCCAAAGAATTAAAAGAATCAGGGGCCAGAGATTTAGCTCAGTGGTTTGGCAGCCTGGTGTGCAAGTACAAGGTCCCACGTTCCATCCCCAGTACCAAAAAGAAAAAGAATCATACCACAGCAATATATGTGCACCCATGTTTATAGCAGCACAGTTTGTAATAGCTAAAGCTTGGAAATAGCCCAAGTGCCCATCAACTGTAAACTAGATAAAAAAGATGTGTTTTTAAAAAATAAAATGTAGTACTACTCACCCATAAAAATGAATAGCTAGAGACATTTATCGCTAAATGGATGCATATTGAGGTCATACTCTTAAGTGAAATAAATACAACATACATGTGGAAATACCAAATATTTTCTCTAGTATGAGAAACTGAAAGTGTAAATAAGGATTAAAATGAATAATTCATAATATGAAATAGAAAATGTCCAAAGGTGTAGGGATGGTGGGAGGGGAAGGGGAAAGGGAAGAAGGGAAAGGAAAATTATGAGATAAGTAGAAAAAATGGAAACAAAATCTGTGTAAGTAGGGAAGGGTGGAAGGGGTGAAGGACACAGAGGTAATGGGAAAAAAATAAGAACAAAGATACATCATGTACAGGTACAAGCACCCAATGATAAACGTAAACATATTGTATACCTAAAATGTACCAATAAAAGAATTAAGAAAAAAGAATCTGCTGCCTGCCATGTTCTATAGCATGGTGCCCCTATTTGTGAACCCCATCATCTACTGTCTACCCAACAGGGAGATCAATTCTGCTCTGAATAATGTTCAACAGATATTCTCTGTTCAAATCAAGAATTTTCTTGACTAAAAAAAAAACCTCAACTATCATTTAAAGTATCTTATTTTATATTAGATATATGTTCTTAAATTCAGTTTTCCCAGTTTGAATTATCTATTTTTAGCTGTCTATACATTATTGTAGTCTTCATGAATTACAAATGTATGTCTAGATTTTCTTATTCAGTACTTCTATGTCTTGTACATGTTTCCCAAAACACTAGAAATCTGGTGTACATTGGATAATTGACTAGGAAATATTTGGGATCACTTTGAGCTAAGAACAAAGTCAGGCACCATAAGGACCAGGGTATGCATTGCTTGTCCCACCTTAATAGTTCCCAGTGCTGTTGTGAGAACCTCAGGTGCTGGATCTGACCAACCTGGAGAAGCATACTGAGTGGTCCTGTGAAAAATATCTGCTGTCTGCACTGTGCTCTTTGCACTGACTCTTTTACTCAGGCTAGTATAAGTGACAAGGAGATTAGACAGGGGGACAATTCAGGCCTGAAGACACAATGGGGTAATTAAAAGTGAGACCATTTCTGGCCCCTTTTGCTGCATCTGCTAAAATTATTTTGCTTCTTTAAATAAAAAAAAATCAAGACACAAAACAACTGACCTTCCAAAATCTGGTTTGAAAATGTTGGTTTCTTCTTGTACTCAGGATGGAAAAATGCAAGCTATAGTTGATCCAGGAAAACTTTGAATGCAAAGAAGAAAGCAAATAAGCATAGAGACAAATTAATCAACTGTTATTGGGATTTATTGCCAGAGTATCAGACAATGCTTCCATCATGTGGCACATTTTTTCTCAGCAGATAGAGTAACCAAATGATTCACTCAAAATCAAGAGAATTTTACTTTTCTAACTTTGAAAAGTTGACCCTCAAATCTGGTGGATAAAAAACATATTGGTCATATTGGTCTCAGCACTGAATCCCAAATTTTCCACCTATGTTTCTTTGAGATGCCCTGGCTGGGAAAATCCCAACATCCAGGCTCTGGTGCCCATTTACCCCCAGTCCAGTAGTGGAACAGCAGGAGCATCAGGGTTACTGTGTCTCCATACTTATTGCTCCTAGCAGAAGCAGGTGGTGTTTGGAACCATGGACCTCCTGGCATCTAGAGCTCATGTTCTGGTGAAAGTCTGGACATGGCTCACCCTCATTTGATCCTTTAGATACCTCAACTTTCAATGTTTCATCACTAAGGAGGCTACATCTGTTCTCCAGCTTTATCTAGGTATAGGTAACATTGAAAGTTGTGTGAGTGTAAGGTGAATATCTTGATTTGATTTCTGCATTTGTTGTGAAATATTTGCCCCAACCAAGCTAAACAAAATATCCATATTTCTTTTCAAAATACGTCTGTACCTAGGTCATTTTCATAGCTGTTTTCAAGGAAAAAAATCATTCTCAATTTTATATTTAAATAACATTTGTAAATGTAGGGAGTTAACATTTTTTTAAAACTTTGAATGTGTTAATGAATTCATTTTGCCCTATTTCTTTATTTCTATCTAAATTTATATGTAGACTTTTTGTCCAGGTGTTTTTTACTTCAAATATTTGAAAGAACAAGTAGATTCACTTGTAATTTGCAGTGTTCATTTATAAAATTATGTCACTCCAGTTCTTCCTTGAATTGCTCTTCAATCTAAAACTTAGTTTTGTATTGTCCTTTCTGCTTGATTGAGATTCTGTGTACTCTGGTCACTATTTCCCCATTGTCCACAATCCTCCTCTGCAGTATCTGCTTACAATTTTACTTGATAGATCTATAGACTCCACTTTACTAAATTCCACATGAAAATAAATCATGCAGTGTTTGTTTTCAGTGCCTGGCTTACTTCACATAGCAGAATACACACCCTCCAGGTGCAGCCATGTTGGTGCAAATGAAAGACCCTCAACCATTTTCATGACTCAATAATATTCCACTGAGTGTATTTGGCCCACTTTCTTAACCATTATCTGAAGAGTGAGCGCATGTGGCTTTCATATCTTCATCTATGTGTGCAATGCTACAGTGAAGAAGAAAGTGTGGACATTCTTTCAGTAGATGGATTCCAGTTCGTGGAATTCATACCCAGGGATGGAATTCCCGTAATCAGAGAAGGTAACTCTGATTTTAGTGTTTTGAGGCACATTGCTGTGCTAATGTGCAAACCCCAAAATGAAGCCTGGGGTTGATTTTACTCTGCACCTCACCCACACTGTCACATATCCTCTTTTTGTCAATAGCCATCTTAACTAATGTGAAGTGCTGTCTCCTCCTAGTTTTAATTGCATTTCCTGATGACTGGTGGTAATGATACTTTACTGCAAAATAAAAACATTCTCTAAAAAATCTGCATTTAAGAACATAGTACATAGGAAGCAAGATCTTTCTCAAATGAAAAAGGATCCAGAGATGCAGGCTGGGGGAGGGTGAAGAAGGAAAGGTGATTGGAAAAAAGAATTGAGCTGTGTTATGCACATGCTCCAGGTACTGGCTCCACACAAAGAATGTGAGCATTATATATGGCAAATGTATGCCAAGAAATAAATCATGTCTTGTAGAAGACTGTAATATTGATTATGCCCAAAGAAGGCTGTAAAGAGTTAACCCCACAACTGGCTTGTTTATAGAAGTGAGTCTGGCAGAAGTCTATGTGCTGAGGTCAGAGTAACTCATGCCCAAATTCCATTCCCACAATTAAAAACCTCAAACTAGAAAGACAATGTTCTGATTACAATAATATATTTTGTCTATTCTACTCCTAAATTGAGAATGCTTTGTCTTGTCCTTTATGAGCCTTGTTTACATTAATTTCCATAGAAACCACATGTTACCTTTACCACAATTGATTGCTGATAAGTCAGTCCCTGGGACTGGCCAGGGCCTTTGTCTGTTTCACTGGCATTGGTCTTTCTGGCACCCCACTTTCTCCCTCTTAGCTCTGTCTTTTACTGTATTCTTTTTCTCAGGCCTGCATTGCACACTGGGCAGGTGAGTACTAGAACCTGACTACAGAGGCCTCCAGGAATTATCTGTGTAGTTCATTGACTAATTTGGTTGTTTAAAAATACAAATAGGTGAAATTTTACATACACCAATGAAAATGAAAGTACATCTGAAATACATAAAAAACATCCTGTAGTGCCAGGGGAAGGGTGTCGGGGACCCCATGCCCCACACTTACCTGGTCTCATCTGCATGGTGTGGTGGGCAGGTGCTGGGGGTTTCTAGAGGTGATGCTGAACCATGATGTAAATGATAACTAGAATTCACAGAAAAAGAAAAAAAATGCATTCTTCGAAATTGTAAGAATTAATGCAAGAATGGGCTGCCCATACATGCCAATGCAATGACCAAAATAAGAATGTTGGCAATGCAAAAACTGGTAACTCTGGAAACTCTCATTCACTGCTGGTGGGAATGCAAAATAGTGTGCCACATGGGGAAAAAATGGCAATTTCTTTACAAAGTAGAATGCAGTCTTGGTCCTGCTTCTGGGTATGCATCCTGCTGATCTGGAGCCCCAAATTTATGGGTCTTTTTTTAAGCATGATCAGTTCTGGAACCAAGCTTGTAAACCAGATCACCTGTATATCAAAGCAAATTTCTGAATAAGAAATAGTGGAGAGGGTGAAGGGCGCACAGGTAAAGGGGAAAAAAATAAGAACTGAGATACATCATGTACAGGTACAAGCACTCAATGATAAATGTAAATGTATTATATACCTAAAATATACTGATAAAAGAATTAAAAAAAAAGAAATAGTGGAAAGTCAGATGATTCATTCCAAGACCCAAAAATATTCATCTAAAATATTTACAATACTATAATAAGATAGAATATAGTAAACAAAATATAAAGAAAAATAAACAATTAACTCTTAGTTATTTTTTGGGGGGTGCCAGGGATATCAAACTTGGGACCTTGTGCTTGTGAGGCAGGTGCCAGAACCAGTGAGCTAAATCACTGGCCCATCTCCTCATTACTTTTGCAAACCTTTCTGGCTGGTGTGAGGGAGGCAAGAGAGAGGAGAGTTATTATGTAGGATGACTTTCACTATCACTAATGGAATCACTGCTATCTACTGACTCAGTGGAGTCTTTTTCTTTGCTGCAACTTTAATGAGAGCCAATCTAATGACACTTCTTTGGCCTCCTATTAAAAATTTGGCAGAAATGTAACATTGCATTGTTGTTAAGCAGATTCATTGCTTGCAATTCTGGAGCCTTATTTGGCTGGTGCTTTTGTGCAAAATTTTGGACTATTTCCCATATCTGCTCTAATTGCATTTGAAGAGATGGATACTTCGTCCTTTTACCCTGCTCCTCTACAGACTCCATCATCTCCATAACTTGTGGCTGTTGGGAGACCATCATTCCAAATCTGAGAGAGAGAGAGAGAAGAATCATTGGCTCAGCTGTGATCATATGACTTTCAGTGTTACATACTACTCATCTTGCAAGACATCACTCATTGTTTAAGTTAAAATTCATTAGAAATGCTTCCTTTTCTTGCAGAACACACACTGAACGATTTACTCACAAAGCAAGATTATATATATAGATATATTCCAGAACATATGTGAGCCTTGAGGACATTGTTCTAAGAAAGGGAGAAAAAAATCAAATATTGTGTGATTACGCATACATGAATAATGTAGTACAGCCTAGTTTATAGAGACAGAAAGCAGCATGGTGGTTGGCAGGAGCTTGAAAAAAGCAGGGAGGGGAAGTGGTTAAATGGATAAAAATTTTCAAAATGCAGACAAGTCTGGAGATGAGTTTCCAATGTAAATGTACATAGTGCTGCTGAGCTATATACTTAAAAGTGATGAGGATGGGAGATCTTATTTTAGGTGCATTTAACTGTAATTTTAAAATTATAAAAAATTAAAAATAAACTGAAAGCACAATCCACACAATGGAAGAAAATATTGGCAAAATACACATCTGGCCAGTGACACAATTAAAATACATGGAACCATTTGTAACTCTATAATGACATTCAAATCATCCAGTAAGATATAGGCAAAGATCTAAGCAGACAGTTTCCAAAGTTCTTAAAATGATGCTTCACACAGAGTGTAAATGAAATCCAGAGTAAGGTGACAGCCCCACCCACAGGAAAGGATGGAATTAAAGGGGTAACAAGTGGTGGGGAAGATGTGGAGGAACTGGGACCTCCCCAAATCCTCCCTCAATTTTGGGGATAGTGTGCAGTTCCTCACAAGATTAAGTGCAGAGCCATCCTATGATCTGAGAATTCTACCTCAGGTGAACATTTCCACTCCCAAGAGAGTTAGAAGCACAGGTATGCACCAAGACTTGTAAAATGTTCATAGCAATATTGCTCATAGTAGACAAAAGTTAGAAAGAAACCAAATGTCCACCAACTCATGAATAGATGAACAACATATGCTATATACAGGGCATGATCACAATATACTATGAATCTTTAAAATTTTTAAGATTGAGTGTAATATAAGATACATTTCCATTAATCTCCCTCAGAATCCTCCTCTTCATTTACAACACCCTAATACTAGCCTTCTCCACTTACTGAAACAGTTCTGGAAGTCCCCTTTTCTGAGTTCTCTGTCAGGTGTCATCAAAAATATGTTGAGTGGTGCTGTCAAGCTCCATCCAAGAGCAAGGCAGCTCCTAAAACATGACACTATGTCCTCATCCATGTTAGTAATCAGATCTCACATCTTGTGACTTCAGATCTTCCCTAAAGTCAAAGTGATCTTGAAATGTAAAATTTTTGAAGCAATTCAGAACATCAAAGCAAACAGGACAGCACAACTACACACCCTCACAAAGGAGAACTTCCAAATCTGCTTTAAAGTGACAAGAATGGTGCTTTAGGTGCCTTGCAAGACATGGGAAGATTGTGAGGGGTGTTCATGCCAACGTGACTTTTACTGTGATAATCTTTTCAAATTTGAACATTCTTTGTATATGTTGACCACATCATATTATAGTATTTCATTATAAAGCCAAGTGAAGTTCTGATGTAGGCTACAGCATAGATTCCCTTGAAAAATTATAGCAACTGAGTGAAGCCAATACAGAGACCTCATATTCTATGGTTCACTAGTATTAAAATCCAGAGGAGGAAAAACTATAGAGCAGTGGATAAGTGGTGGCCTAGTGTTGGGCTGAGGAGAGGAAAGTGGGAGGATAGGGGAGAGAGAGGAGTGAATACAGGGACTCCTTTCCAAGGTGATGAAAGTATCTTGCATTCATGGGAGTTCCGATTGTGGGTACCTGTTAATACACAGGCAGAAAATCTTACACACTGGGGCGATGCACGGTAGACTATGTCACCTCAAAAAATGGCTCAAAATTAAATGCATTACAATTTTTGATTCAGTGCACTGAAAACTTAAGGAGTTTCCAGTCATACATCAAATTCACATAAGCTTAGGTCAGTGTGTTAAATACAAATCCTGGGGATGATAGTTTTGGGCTGAGTTTTTGCACCATGCTCCAGTAAACCAACACTGTAAAGAGCCACAGAAATAATGCATATCAGCTTGAAAATGAGCTGATTTTCAAATAAACCAGGAGATTCACAACATGCCAAGAGAGACACCATCACCCTGAGGCACAAAATCATGGCAAGCTGATGGTGCCAGACCAGTATTTTATGGATTTGTTAGAATGTGAGTGAACCAACTCCAGAATCAGAGGTGAACTTTAAAATCACTGAATCATGAGTGATGTACAAACCATACATAGATAATTTCTTTTTATTTAATATATCACACATATAAACAACTTTAAAAATACAGTAAAAATTTAATTAATCTCAATGGTGTAGCCCAGAATGCTTGCCAACTAGGGGCTGGAGGAAACATGAGAACACCATGTCCCAGGAGCTCATCAGAACTGTGACCCACACTCATTCTCGGTGAATACTCAGCAAGTTCACAGGTATTGCAGAAGCAAGGCTCCAAGCATGGTCCACACTGGGAGTCTCACTGACAGGTGAGTTTCCATTTACTAACTGAAGAAGGTGCAGAAGCAGGGATCTCATCAAGTCTCTTAATATTGTGCAAAAGCTGCATTCATGTTGGTGAGGTTACACTTATTACACTTCACTGCACAGGTAATATTTACAGGCATTTTAATGTATTTCTATCCATACCAATAATGCATAAATCACATGTGAGTACTTGTGAAGTACTACAAAATCTTAAGCAAATGTGACAATTTCAGCCCCTGTGTGGTTGTAGAATACATATACTGTTTCATATTCTAGTGTTTATTTCAGGCAATTAGTTCTTCAAATGCTCTCCAAAGACCTGTGTTTCACAGATGGCCCAAGTTAAATGGAAAAATCATAGTGATGGGAAATCACCTGGAAACTGAGCATCAGGACAAGCATTTTCCAAAGGGTAACTAAGAGAGCTATAAGCAGATGAACTCTATGAATGCATTTCATGCAAATCAAATCACATGAGCAAACATAGTCCTTAAATTAGTAACAAAAGTGGAGATGACTAGTAAGGTCATTATTATGCATACTTTTAGATAAAGCTGAATATTATAAGATTTAAAATAAAATGTGATTTTTAGTTATATTATTATATTTCCCCCATTTAATAATTTATGAGAAATTAGCAACCACCCCTATGCTGCTGTCCATTCTAGTGTCGTGAGTGAAATAATTTCCAAATACACTGAGGAAAAGAAGAGGAGTAGGAATCCCTGGATTCCTCTCTGTGAGGGGACAAGATGCATCCTGAGGAATGGGAGAGTTGAATTAGCATGGGAAATGGGAGAATTTACTTCCAATCAGGAGAAAGGACAGTCATCATGATAAACGGAGGGGATCAGGCCTCTATTGAGCCCTCTGTGTGCTTTTGGCAAAGGAAATGAAAAAGAGCCACAAGTGCAGTTGTATCGATAACTTACACTGTATCAGTTCTATCAATATTATCAGCTGGTTTCGGTTGAGTGAATAACATTCTTTGCCAACAGGATTTTGCCTTCAGTAGAGAAATAAGGCTAATGAAGAAATCACATGGAATTAAAATACTACCAGATAAAACAATCTTGTAAAATATTTTTGTGACATACTGAAAAGCCATACCAATGTAGAACTGTAAACAAATCATTATTCTTTGCACAGAAAGGCAGAAAAATAGTAAATGTCTTTGTATTGCCAAAGTAATTACATATAAAATATTTAGTAATAAATGTTCTAACATTTTCAATATTACAATTTCTGTCTTTTTTAGCAATGAAAATAAAATAATGCTGATTATCTTTCTATGTGACAAATTTTAGTACTGAAAAGATCTCCAAATAAACTGTTTACACTTTGAATGCTTCAAAACAAGTACAGATGGGACCAGGGCTGTAATTCAGTGGCACAGCACCTGCCTAGCAAGTGCAAGGCCCTAAGTTCAATTCCTGGTACACAAAAGAAAAGAAAGAAAAAAAAGGACAGGTAAATAAGGTATATTTTAAACAACGATTTTAGAATAAGAAGATTTGCACAAAAGCTCTGAGAGCACTAGAGGCCAGGTGTGGAGAAAATTCTGGCACTTCATCAAATGGTAGAATCCATGCCTAACAGACAGTTGCATTTTGGAGAACTTGAAGATGATTTTTATTTGTTTTGTTTTAAGATAAAGCAGGCAGACAGGGAAGTACAAGATGAGAACAGGCTAAATACTGCCATTAGGAAAATAGAATTTCTACACCCAAATGAAATAACTTTTTGTATAGATGAAGGTGCAAAGGGGGAAAGAAAAGGCTCACACACAGGTCTAGCAGGGCATCTGAAATGAGAGAAAGGTGCAAGGTGACTGCCCTGGTGTAATTTAGATCAAAGTCACTGTCTAAGGAAGCTCACGATCATGCATTAGATCTGTTAGGAGAGAAGTGAGAAGAGCATCAGCCACAGAAGGGCTTCATCACAGTCATTCACCAGCCCAGGACCTAGAGAATGAGAAGTAGGTGAGGGATTCCCAACACGTGGTGTTGTTACAGAAGCTCCCATACAGTAGGTCTGGCATTGCCATGCAAAACTGAAACAAAGGGTGTCCTGGAAGAATTAGAAAAGTCAATTTTAAAGTACCAAAAAGTGAAAGATTGTTGGGGCTTCATTTCATTTAACCTACTATATATAATTTTTTAATTTATTGAGTTCATTGGTACAAATTAGGTATGCATAATGCTCACTTTCATCTTTGGGAATCTGTACCTGTACATGACATATCTTGGTTCTATTTTTTTCATTCCCCTTCCCTTCCTTCAACTTATTGACCCCTCACTATTTACAAAAGTTTGGTTACCATTTTCCCTTCTTTCCTTTACCCCACAGCTCCCCAGTTACTCCTTCCACTTTGAACCTTTTATTTACATTTCACAATATCTGTTATACGTTATAGTCTTCATTTAAAAATTCTTTCTCACACCGGAGAAACAATGTGATATTTACACCTGTTTATCCTACTTCACTAAAGAGTATGGTCTGAAAATACATCCATTTACTATAAATGACTCTAGTTTATCTTTCTTTATATGATTACTTATCTCATCCTATAAATGTTAAAATAAACAGTATATTAGAAGATTGGAGAAGTAAAACTGAAATAGAAATACATATATTTACTGGATTTCAAAATGATTTATTGTATGCACTAATTCTATCCTGAGTTCCTCATTAGAGTCCACACCACATTGTAGTTGTTTTTTTTTTTTCTTAAATTCTTTTATTGGAACATTTTAGGTATGCATATGCTTACATTTATTATTGGGTGCTTGTACCTGTACATGATGTATCTTGCTTCTTATTTTTTCCCCATTCCTTGTCCTCCCTTCACCCCCTCCACCCTTCCCTATTTACAAACACTTTATTTCCATTTTTTCTTTATAATAATTTTTCCTTTTCCTTCTTAACTTTCCCCTTCCCCTCCCACTTCCCCTACCCCTTTGGACCTTTTCTTCCTCTCTCAAATTATCAATTATTCATCTTAATCCTTATTTACATTTTCAATTTCTCACACCAGAGAAACTATTCAGGATTTACACATTTTGGTATTTATTTCACTTAAGAATATGGCCTCAATATGCATCTATTTAGCTATAAATGTCTCTAGTTTCTTGTTCTTTATGGCTGAGTAGTACTCCATTTTATAAAAAACAAAAACAGTGTTGGAAGATGTTTAGTACCTAATTTTAAGACATTTTCTGAAGCTACTATAATGAAGACAGTGTTGGTGTAAGGAAAGACATATAGATCATTTGAATAAAACAGAGAATCTAGAAATAGAACCACACATATATGGTCCACTGAGTTTTGAAGACTATTTAACATTAGCATTTTATAGAATATAAACAATTTAAGAGCTGAGGAAGAAACAGTGTCTTCATCAAATGGCACAAGAACACTTGGTATCAGTATATAAAAAATTAACCTCAACCCTTTATTTCCATACATGAAAATAACTTGACGGGATCTATGAACCTAAATAAGAAAGCCTAAAGGTATAAAACTTTAAGAAGAAATTATAAGGGAAAATATTTATGAATTCAGGGTAGGCAAGAACTACCTAGGATACAAAAAACATGATGTATAAAAGAAAAAAATTGATAAATGAGATTCCATCAAAATTTAGAACTTTAAATGACATCATTTAAATGAAAAATAGTGCTTAAACAGACCATATTTACAGTGCATATAACCTATGATCAGAATATATAAAGGATTCTTAGAGCTCAATAATAGACAACCCAATTAAAATGTAGACATAAGAAGATGATAAATAGCCAGTATAGTACAAGGAATGGTGTGCAACTCTAGAATCAGAAAAATACTAATCAATACAATAATATTCAATCGAATTATACACTCATTAGGGAGATGAAGTTAAAAGTTTTAAAAGCCTTGTCATGACTATTTCTTTTTGTTGGATTCTCCCCCTTTGCATTTAATTTGTTATACCCAATGGATTCATTCTGCTGGGTTTCCTGGGTTGTGATCCTCATTGTCTTTTCCTAGGGTATTGTCTAAAATTTTTTGGAGTGCCAGTTTACTATTCATGAAGTTCCTGAGGTGCTCTTTATCATGAAATTATCTTATTTCTCCATCAATTTTGAAAGATAGTTTTGCGGGGTATATAAACCTGGGTTGGAGGCTATTTTCCTTCAGGGCTTGAAATACATCACTCCAAGCTTTTCTTGCCTTGAGGGTTTGCATTGAGAAGTCTGCTGTGATTCTGATGGGCTTTCCTTTGTATGTGATTTGTTTCTTTTCTCTCACTGCTTGTAGAATTTTGTTCTTCTCTTGGATTTCTGGAATCCTAACTATTATATACCTATGTGTAGATTTTTTTTTTCATTAAGGCTAGATGGAGTCCCGTATGCCTCACTTATCTGTATGTCAAGTTCTTTTCCTCTCCTTGGGAAGTTTTCTGCCATCATTTCTGTGAACAGTTTTTTTATGTCATCTGAACTCTCTCCTCTTTCTTCATTGACTCCAATCAGTCATATGTTATTCTTCTTTGAATTGTCTAGCAGCTGCTGGATTGATTTCTCATGTTCCCTTACAATTTTAAAGCAATTTTTCTTTTCCTCCTCACTAATTGCGATCTTATCTTCTGTATGTGAAAGTCTATCTTCACATTGGTTCATTCTGCTGTGCAGACTTTCGATGAAGTTTTTAATCTCTTGGAAATCTGTTTGTATCTGTTTTATGGATTCCATTTGTTTCCTATGTTGGGATTCCATCATGTTCCTCAGATCCTCTTTTTTTTAAATCTGTATCCCCTTTAGATTTATTAATCATGTCTTGCATCATGAGCAAAATCTTTGTTGTTATCTGAGTAATTATTTCTGATTTCATTTTTCCCAGATCCTCTTCTGTTGCCAGTTCAGAGAGTCCAGGTGGTTGAATATCAGATTGTTCTATCTTGTTTCACTTTGGAGTTGCTGTAGGTGATTGGGAAGTCTGTTTTTGAGGCTTGTTTATGTGTCTTCTCATTTCCACGGTGAGGGTTGTGCTTCTGGCACCCACGTGGCTCACCTTCTCTGCCCTAGGAGCTTGGGATGGTAGTGGGGGAGCTTCCTTCCAGGTGCTGGGACTAGCTGAGCTTCTCTGCCCTAGGAGCCTGGGACAGTGGCAGTGGGGCTTCCTTCCAGGTTCTGGGACCAGCTGAGCTTCTCTGTCCACACACATTAAAATAAACAAAAGTTAAGTATATTTAATGGCATTTACCAAATAGATATAATCTTGTAACACAATCCAGCAGCCAGATTTTCATGGAAAATGCCTTGCATCCCAAAACCAAAATTAGTGAGAAGGGAGAAACACATGTTTATTTGAAAATATATTTGTTGTCTGGCTTAGTGAAAGGCAAGTGGGAACCCATATCTCTTTATTTATCCTGTTGCAGTATTGCTTTTTGGTGAAATATAAGGAAAATACTGCTAAGCATTGATGAATTATTAAAAAGTTAAGGTTTAAATTAATCATACTTTTATATATGTTCTGATATCTGTCATCTATTACATAGTAACACAAAAATACTTATAAAGGATAAATGAAGTTTGCAAACTAAAGCCCTATTAGTAAATTTTTCATGGTCTGATTTAAATTGTTTTTAATTGTTTTAATATTTGTCATCTGAAAAATACCAACTCACAGAGAGAAACCCCAAACTCCCAAACACAGCACACTTGACTATTCAGTGTTAAAAGTTTTGGATTTAGTGTAGTATAAGTAAATTAATTTTACAATCACGTGTGGACTTCAAAATGTATTGATTATCCAGTAAGGTATGAAACACATTTAATGCTCCTATAGTTATTGTCTATCACACAAAATTTAGTTATTAACAGCTGTGTTGGAAATTTAAATATTCTCAATTTTATGGCCAAGTATCCTCACCAATTGGAGGGTGGAGGAAACATGGGCTCTTTGGACCTGGGATCACCAGGTGCCCAGAACTCATCAAAACTGTGACCCTCATGTGTCCTTGGTGAACACTCAACAGGATCTCAGGTATTTCAGAAGCAGGACTGCACACATGGTCCACACCGGGAGTCTCACTGAGAAGTGAGTTTGCATTTACTCACTGGAGAAAGAAGCAGGATAAAGGATCTCATCAAGTCTCCTAATGTGCAAAAGTAATATTTCTATAGTTAATTCTGACTCATTACTTCCTTGTTCAGGTAAATTTTTCCCTATTAGTACATGGATTTCTATCAACATTTGAACTGCATAAGTCATATACAACCACCTATTAAATACTTTAAAAACAATCCAGTGTAACTGTTTCAGATCCTTATGATATTTGTGTGCTTGTGGAATAGACAGATCATTTCATTTTCTAGAATTCATTTTAGGTATGTAGTTCTCAAATGCTCTCCAAAGATCTATGTTTCATATTTGATCCAGGTCATAGGAAGATATGATAGTGATTGGTTATTAACTTAAAATAGAGCATCAGTCTACATAAATTCAATATTTTCTTGATCTGGAGTTAAAAGGATAACAAAGAAATCTACAAGCAGTTAAAGTTTATGGGGCATTTCATGCAAATAAAACCAGAAATATTCTTTAACAAAAAATGTTGAGATACCTACTATTATTATTAGAGGCAATTTTTAATAATAGCTGCATTTTAAATATATTTAATAATGTTACATCTTTAGATATATTATTATCTATTACTCATTTAATAATTTCTGGAGAATTAGTATTCACAAACATTCTATTGTTTTATATTGTGAGCTAAATCATTTCAAAATTCTACTGAGAAAACAAAAAAAGATTTAGGAGGAACAATGCTTGGATTTCCTCTGCTTCACTGGTTCACAGTGCTTGTGAAGAACTGAAATGAATTTATCACTTATTATGTGTTAAAAAAAAGAGATTTAGAATTAGAGGGAGACTTTTGTTGTGCATATGTTATTTTGGTAAAAGAAGTAAAAAATATGTATGTGTGGTTTGCAGGAGTAATGTACCAGTTGTTAATAGATCAAGTTTATCAGTTGGTACTGATTTTGATAGTAACTCTCTGTGCTGAAAAGATTTTCTTCTCACTTACACAAATGAATGAAATAGAAACTACATGATATTGAGAGAATTCCATTCACATAAAATATCCTGTAAATAACTACGTAGCCATATGACTGTGTTATTATGCATGGAAAGGAAAGAAAATTTATGAATTTTTCTGCAATATCAAATTACATATGTAATATTAACAAATATATAGATGCTAATGGTATATATTTCATATTTCAATTTTTTTCTCAACAATGAAAATAACATAATACTGAGATCCCTAAATATCTAATGTTAGTGCTGAAAAATAATTTCTAAAAAATTACTTATGATTTGGAAGGCTTCAAACAAGCTAAGGTAAAACAATTAAATTGACAATAATGATGATAGAATGAGGAGATTTTAACAAAAGCTTTGAAAGTGGTCCTACTTTGTACCCTCCTCACCACATGACTTTACTGTTTAAAACATCTTTGAAAAGTGGGATTTTAGAGGCAGGTCTGCCCATGCCCTACTGAGGTCTGGAGTCATACAGAACATGCCAAATCAGCCTGCTGCAGACAGGCAGGTCTGCCCATGAACTACCGAGTTCCCCATTCACGCGGAATATGCCAAATAAGCCCACTGCACACAGGAAGGTCTGTAGATGCACTACCAAGTTGTGTGGAAGACATCAAATCACCCTGCTGCAGACAGGAAGCCACCTGGTTCAACACTACAAAGATGCAGAGGACACCAGACCAGCAGACCAAGGTACTGAGTCCCGCTCTTCCTGGCCCAGACATAGGGGCTTCTGTGCATTAACGCACTGCTCCTGGTCCAGAGGAAAGGGCTTCCTGGTCACCATCACTTGCGCTGATCCCAGCCCACAGGAAAGCGCTTTTGGGTCACCATCCCTACAGCTGCTCCCGGTCCCTGTCCCACCTCACCCAGCTCAGAGGAAGTAATCTGTGCAGCAGCTAACAGCACCCCGCCACAGTTGAAATTAGAAAACACATAAATAAGTCTCAAAACCAGACTTCCAGATCACCTACAGCAACCTCAAAGGGAAATGAGATGGAACACTCGGATACTCAAACACCTGGACCCACTGAACTGGCAACAAAAGGGGATCTGGAAAAAATGAAATCAGAAATAATTTCTCAGCTAACAGGAGTAATTGTGCCCCTAGTGCAAGACATGATTAATAAATCTAGAGGAGTTCAGGAACATAATGGAATCCCAATATAAGAAACAAATGTAATCCATAAAACAGATGCAAATAGATTTCCAGGTCATGAAAAACTCCATTGAAAGTCTACACAGCAGAATGAGCCAATGTGAGGACAGAATTTCAGATATAGAAGAGAAGATTGCAGTTAGTGACCAGGAAAGGAAAAATTGCTTCAAAATTACAAGGGAAAATGAAATCAATCCAGCAGCTTCTAGATGATACAAAGAAGAATAACATAAGACTGATTGGGCTCAATGAAGAAACAGGAGAGAGTGGAGATGACATAAAAAAAATCTTCACAGAAATAATGGCAGAAAACTTCCCAAGCAGGGGGAAAAGATCTTGACATACAGATAAGTGAGGCATATAGGACTCCAAATAGCCTTGATCAAAATTCTACACATAGGCATATAATTGTTAAGATTCCAGAAACTCAACAGAAGAACAAAGTTCTCCAAGCAGTCAGAGAAAAGAAACAAATCACATACAAAGGAAAGCCCATCAGAATCACAGCAGACTTCTCAACACAAACCATCAAGGCAAGAAGAGCTTGGAGTGGCATATTCCAAGCCCTAAAAGAAAACAGCCTCCAACCCAGATTGATGTACCCTGCAAAACATCTTTCAAAATGGATGGAGAAATAAGATACTTTCATGACAAAGAGCACCTTAGGAACTTCGTGAATACCACACCAGTACTCCAAAGAATTTTACACAATATCCTAGGAACGGACATTGAGGATCACAACCTCAGGAAGCAAAGCAGAATGAAACCATCTGGCATGACAAGAAATTAAATGTAAAGGGGGAGAACCCAACAAAAAGAAAAAGTCATGGCAATGACTAGGCAATCTGTTTCAGTTATAACCATCAATGTTAATGGTCTCAATTCACCAATCAAAAGAAAGAAACTGGCAAAATGGGTCAAGAAGCAAAATCCAACAATATACTGCATAAAGGAAACACACTTAATTCAAAAGGAAACTCATAGACTGAAAGTTAAAGGGTGGAAAATAATACTTCATGCTACAGGAACACGAAAAAAAGCAGGAGTGGCTATCCTCTTTGCAGATCACATAAATTTCAAACCAACACTGATTAAGAGAGACAAAGAAGGACACTACATCCTTGTAAAGGGAAGAATCCAAGAGGAAGAGATGAAAATCATAAATATCTATGCACCAAACACTAGTGCACCCAACTATATAAGACAAATATTGACGAACATGAAAAGTCATATATGCACTAATACAATTATAGTGGGGAACCTCAACACCCCACTGTCACAAATAGATAGATCAACTAGACAAAAAATAAAGAAAGAAACACTAGAACCCAATCAAACTCTTGAACAAATGAGCTTAACAGATGTTTAGAGAGTCTGCAGCCCACAAAATCAGAATACATATTCTTCTCAGCTGCACATGGGTCATTCTCCAAAATAGACCACATACTCACACATACAACATGTTTAAGTAAGTGCAAAGGAATTGAAGTTACCCCTGTATATTATCAGACCATAATGCGATGAAATTAGAGATCCTTAGCAAAAGAAAATCAAAAAAATCATTAACATGTAGAAATTGAACAACACACTTCTGAATAACCAATGTGTCACAGAGGAAATTGAAGAAGAAATCAGACAGTTACTTCAATTAAATGAAAATGACAATGCAACATATCAGAATCTATGGGACACAATGAAAGCAGTCTTACGAGGGAAATTTATAGCAATGAATACACATATTACGAGAAGAGAATGAGCCCAATTAAACAACCTGATGCTGAACCTCAAACTTCTATAAAAAGAACAGCAGGACAAAACCAGAGTTCATACAAAGGAGGAAATTATAAAGATAAGAGGAAAACTCAATGCAATGGAGACTAAGACAATGATACAAAAAAATCAATGAAGCTAAGGGTTGGTTCTTTGAAAGAATCAACAAAATTGACAAACCTTTAGCCAACCTTGCCAGAAAAAGGAAAGAAAAGGCCCAAATTCATGCATTTAGGAAAGAAAGGTTTGAAATTACAACAGACCCAGGAGAAATATAGAGGATCATCAATCCCTACTTCGAGAACCTATACGCCAATAAGATGGACAACACAGAAGAAATGGACAGATTCCTAGATACATATGAATTACCAAAGTTGAATGAAGAAGACCTACAAATTCTGGACAACCCAATATCAACAGAGGAAATTCAAAATGTAATTAAAAACTTATCAACTAAGAAAGGCCCAGGCCCTGATGGCTTCACTGCTGAATTCTACAAAACATTTAGAGAGGAACTGCTACTGCTACTGTTTAAACTCTTCAGTGAAATTCAAAGGGAAGCGATACTCCCAAATTCATTCCTGGAAGCAAGCATCACCTTGATCCCAAAAGCAGAGAAAGACCCAACTGAAAAAGAGAACTATAGGCCAATCTCACTAATGAACATAGATGCAAAAATCCTTAATAAGATACTGGCAAGCAGAATGCAGAAGATCATCAAGAAGATCATACACCCGGATCAAGTGGGATTCATCCCAGGGAAGCAGGGATGGTTCAATATATGCAAATCAATCAATGAAATACACTGTATCAATAGAGCCAATGACAAAAACCATATGATTATCTCCATAGATGCAGAAAAAGCATTTGTCAAAATCCCACATGCATTTATAATAAAAACCCTACAAAAATTGGAATAGATGGTCTCTATCTCAAACTGATAGAAGCCATCTATGAAAAACCAACAGCCAATATCATACTAAATGGTCAAAAACTGAAATCCTTCACACTAAAATCAGGAACAAGACAAGGATGTCCACTATCACCACTCTTGTTCACTATAGTTCTGGAAACATTAGCCACAGCAATTAGACAAGAGAAAGAAATAAAAGGAATAAAGATAGGTAATGAAGAAGTCAAGTTGTCATTATTTGCAGATGACATGATACTCTATATAGAAGACCCCAAGAACTCCACCAAAAGTCTTCTAGACTTAAAAACCAAATTCAGTCAAGTAGCGGGTTAAAAGATCAACACAAAAAAATCAATAGCTTTCCTCTACACCAATGACAGACTCACTGAGAGAGAAATAGGGCAAATAATTCCTTTCACAATAGCATCCAAAAAACTGAAATACCTAGGAATCATCTTAATGAAAGAAATCAAAGACCTCTTCTCTGAAAACTATGGCACTCTGAAAAAAGAGATTGAAGATGATATCAGAAAATGGACAGACATCCCCTGCTCCTGGGTAGGAAGAATTAATATAGTGAAAATGGCCATACTTTCAAAACTGCTATATAGATTTAATGGAATTCCAATTGAGATCCCAGCAGCATCCTTCATAAACCTCGAGAAAGCAATCCAAAAATTCATTTGGAAGAAGAAGAGACCCAGAATAGCAAAAGCAATTTTAGGTAACAGAGACATGGCAGGGGGTATCACAATCCCCAACCTGCAACTCTATTACAAAGCTACTGTGATAAAAACAACATGCTACTGGCAAAGAAATAGACTTGAGGATCAGAGGAACACATTAGAAGATGCAGAAACAACTCCAGACACACTCAGACATCTCATCTTCAACAAAGGAGCCAAACTCCCTTACTGGAGGAAAGATAGCCTCTTTAATAAATGGTGCTGGAAAAATTGGACTGCAACTTGGCAAATATTAAAACTAGACCTATATCTCTCACCATGCACTAAACTAAAATCAAAATGGATTAAAGATCTAAATATTAAAATAGAAACTCTGAATCAGTTGGAACAGAGGTTAGGTAGAAGCCTTGAAGACATCGGTGTAGGAAAAGATTTTATGAACAAAACCTTAGTTTCATGTGAACTAGCACAAATAATCAACAAATGGGATCTCTTCTTATTAAAAGGCTTCTGCACAGCAAGAGAAACCACCAGCAGTGTGAAGAGACAACCCACAATGGAGGTAAAAAATCTTCACTTGGTCTTCCTCAGACAAAGGTCTACTATCTCGAATCTATAAATAATTTAAAAAGATCAGATCTCCTAAATCTAAAGACCCAATTGAAAAATGGGCAGCTGAAATGAACAGACATTTTTCATACAAAGAAGTAGAAATAGCAAATAAATACATGCAAAAATGTTCAACATCACTGGTCATTTGAGAGACGCAAATGAAAACAACCCTGAGATTCCACTTCACTCCAGAAAGAATGGCTGCTATCATGAAATCAACCAATGACAATTGCTGGCTGGGCTGCGGGGAAAGTGGAACACTGCTCCACTGCTGGTGGGAGTGTAGACTGGTACAAGCACTGTGGAAATCAGTATGGAAATACCTCAAAGAACTAGGACTGGAATTCCCATTTGACCCTGCTATTTCACTGCTGGGGATCTTCCCCAAAGAATTAAAAGAATCATACCACAGTGATATATGTGAGCCCATGTTCATAGCAGCACAGTTTGTAATAGCTAAAACTTGGAAACAGTCCATATGCCCACAAACTGGAGACTGGATAAAGAAAATGTGGGGTTTTTTTACAAAATGGAGTACTATTCAGCAATAAAAAATGAGAAATTATAGACATGTATAGCTAAGTGGATGCACATTGAGGCGATACTCTTAAGTGAAATAAATAGGTCACACATGTGTGAATATCTAAAAGTTTCTCTGGTGTGAGAAACTGAAAGTGTAAATAAGGACTAAATGTATAATAGGTAATGTGAAATAGGAAGAAAACAGGGCAAAGGGGAAAGAAGTGGGAGGGCTGGGGGAAAGGATAGAAGGGAATGGGATTAATATGAGAAAATTGAAAAATAGGTACAAAATCTTTGTATAGAGGGAAGACTGGAGAGGTTGAAAGGAGGACTGGGCAAGGGTGAAAAATAAGAAACAAGAGAGACTATGTAAAGTTGCAAATTTACAATGATGAATGTCCTTATGTTGTATACCTAAAATATACCAATGATTAGAATGAATAATCTATAATGTATAATAGGAAGAAAATGTCCAAAGGGGTAGGGATAGTGGGAGGGGAGTTGGAAAGGAAAGAATGGAAAGGAAAAATGATGAGAAATGGAAAAAATGGAAATAAAGACTTTGTAAATAGATAAAGGTGGAGGGAATGAAGGGAGGGTTAGGAATGGGGAAAAAATAAGAACCAAGATGCATTATGTAAAGGTACAATTCCCAATGAGAAATGTAACTGTGTTGTATACCTACAATGTACCAATAAAAGAATTCAATACAAAAAAAAAGCTTTGAAAGCAAGTAGAGGGAAGGTGAGGAGAGAAAATTGGCACCTAATTATATATTAGACTCCATGCATAGCAGAAGATTGCATTTCAGAGGCATACTCCAAGAAGTTTTCTTGTTTGTTGATTTCTTTTAAGTTAAAACGTGTAAATACTGAGTAGTTTCTCTAGTGTGAGAAACTGAAAGTGTAAATAAGGATTAAAATAATTTAAATGAATAATTGATAATTTGAAATAGGAAAAAGTCCAAAGGTGTAGGGGTGGTGCGAGGGGAAGGGGAAAGGAAACATTATGAGAAAACAAAAAAATGGAAACAAAATTATGTAAATAGGGAAGGGTAGAGGGGTGAAGGGTGCATAGGTAATGGGGAAAAATAAGAACCAGAATACATTAGGTACAGCTACAAGCACCCAATGATAAATGTAATTGTATTATATACCTAAAATGTACCCATAAAAGAATTTTTTAAAAAGTAAAGTAAGACTTCAGCTCTGTATCAACACAGTACAAAAAAAAGTGACAAAAAGCACAAATGAGAGCAGTCTACACATGTCCAAGAGGAAAGGAAAATTTCTATGACCTGAATCAAATTTCATACATGATGGTGCAAAGAGGGAAAGAAAGTGCTCACACACACCTCTTGAAAGCACCTGAAGCGGGGAAATGGTGTGGGGTGACTGGCTTGGTGTCCCTCTCGGAGTATATGTGTAGAAACTAACAGGATATCTATCAGCAGTTTGGGAAAGAAAAGAGAAATCTGTGCATTTACTGCATTTCAGGGTCCTTTATTTTATAGACTTATTCTATCCGGATTTCCTGATTAGAAACCATGGTGTAGTTTTAATGGGTGCTCCATAATCTGCTCCTAGCACCATCAGCTCACTTTAACTTCTGACTCTGCAGAGACCATGGCAGATGGGCAGACATAGACAACCTCACCATCTTCGCAGAATTCCTCCTCATGGATGTCACACACTCCTGGGAGCTCCGGGTTCTTCAAGATGTGCTATTCTTAGTGATTTATCTGGGAGCATTAATAGGGAATGTTGTGACTTTCACAGTCATCATGACAGACACACATCTGGAACCTTCCATGTACTTCTTTGTAAGCAATGTGGCCCTCCTATACTTTGGCAACATCTCAGTTATTGTTCCCAAAGTCACAGTGAATTCCATGACTGGCAGTATGTCAATCTCCCTGACAGAGCATGTTGCACAAATTTTCCTCTATGTTCTTTTTGCAGCTGTGGAATTTGCCTTCCTAGTGGTCATGTCCTATGACTGCTACATGGCCATTTGCTACCTTCTGCACTATAGGCTCATCATCACCCTGAGTCTGTGCTCCCAGGCCAAAATTGGCTCCTGGGCCTCTGGTCTGCTCTACTCTGCTATCCACACAGGAGCTCTGTTCAGGCATCACTTCACCAAGACCAATGTGATTCAGCAATATTTCTGTAATGTACCTCAAATTCTGAGGATTTTATCTTCAGAAGTCCACTTTTCAGAATTTGTAATCATTGCTATAAGCATTTGTCTTGTGTTATCATGCTTTTCCTTTATGATTATGTCATACTTAATATATTTTAAAATGTGCTTAATATGCATTATGTGGAATCCCCAAAACAAAGCCATATCCACCTGTACCATGCAGTTGACCATTTTCCTGCTGTTGGTTATTTGGGGGAGATAACCTACTTAGGTCCCATTGCAATGAAACCATCCCTTAAAAATCTGCTAACTCCCATGTCCCACACCATGGTGCCCCCATTCATGAACACTATCATCTCTGGTCTACACAACAGGGAGATCGATGGTGCTCCATGAAGGATGTTCAACAGATATTCTCAGTTCACAGTCAAGGATTTTATTGACAAAAACATGAATGAGAAAGTATCAGCTGAAAGTTATTTAATTTATTTTTTCTATGTTCTTACATTAGAATCTATACCTGTGAATTATCTATTTTAGTTGTCTTTATATGTTTTCTCATCTGTTCTTGTTATGGTGAAATACTTATTTTCCTTGCTGGGTATTTTGTATATGTTATATATTTCATACCCATTTCCTGAAACACTAGATGTCTAGCCCACATATGTTTTGAAAGTATTTGGGATCATTCAGAGCTAAGACTAAAGTCAGGCACCATAAAGACAAGTACATGTTTTAAGTGTTTTACCTTAACAGACACATGTGATGTTTACAGAACCTCAGGTGCTGAATCTGACCAACCTGGAGAAGTGTACTGAGTGGTCCTGTGAGAAGACCCTGCTGTCTGCCCTGTGCTCTCTCCACTCATCCTTCCACTCAGGCTAGAATAAGTGATAAAGTGATTAGAGGGGGGACAACTCAGGCCTGAGGACACAAAAGGGTGATCAACACTGAGATCCTTGCCATTCCTTTCTGCTTCATCTTTTAAAATGCTTTTGATTCTTTCAATGAAAATTAGGACACAAATCAACTGACACTCAAAATATTGTAGTTAGGAAGCTGTTGGGTTGTCCTTTTCCTCTGGATGAAAAAATGCAGTCATGTTAATACTCTCAAATTTGGGCTGTAATGAAGAATGAGAATCAGAGTGTAATGTGCAGACAAATGAAACTATGACTGCTATTGGGACTTACCTGGAGAGTAGCAGATGATGCTCCCATGTGAGCTAAATTTTTCTCATTAAGTAGTGTGTAGAGATGAATTTACTCATAATGGAAAGCATTTTATTTTTCTGACTCTGAAGATCGGTATCTATATCTTAGTGATTCAAAAACAGAACTGAATTGTTGGGAGCAATGCTACATAATTCTAGGGATAAATCATTTGGTTAGCCTAGTTCTCTTGCCTACAGCCCAGCTACAGAATAACTCCAGTTTGGCCTCCGGTCACAACTGAGACTTCAGTGATCCAGTGATGCTGTGATTCTCCAGGACAAGAAACATCCTGGGAGAAGAAACATCTGCTCAGTTCCTCATTGTTCTTGGACTGACTAACATCTTGTTTGCCAGAGATGTACTGAACTTTCTGCAAGTCATCTGTTACATTTGTTTCTCCAGATGTACTGAATAAAAGGTGTGATAAGCTGGGGGCTTTAGTCTTTGCTGCCCAGAGCAGCACTGATTAGACCCAAAGCTCAGCTTCTTCTCGGTCTCATTTTTCTACCTTTCCTGTAATTCGCCGTGTGCTGCCGTGGCTCGCAGGAGACCAGGACTAACTGCAGAGGTTCTGGTAACGTCCCCTTCCCCTGTCCCCTACATTTGGCACCCAACGTGGATATGAATCGGATCCAGGGGTGAACTCGCCTGTGAGACAAACTTGGAGTAAGAGAGACAGCACATGGATCTCCCAGGACGATTTCCGGACTAGGACGAGGGACACCGGTGGTAAGTGTGTCCAGCTGGGGGTAATTTTCTATCTTTGCTGAGTTATAACTATGGGTCAGTCTCTGTCAACAGAACAGCATAACTTTGCCAAATTACTTAAGTCGCTGTTAAAGCAAGCTATGTACCCAGTACATAAGGGTGCTGTGAAGATTTGTTAAAAGACATGCAAATGTATGTCCCATCTTTTCCCCAGGAAGGGACAGCTTAACTTAATATCATGGGAACATGTAGGTACCGCTCTCTGTGAGGCCTGGCAAAGGGGCAATTGTCTCTCCCCTGACCGCTCCCCACTTGGGCCTTAGTCCACTGAGGTCAGAGTTGCTAGCCATTATATTTGTGATTGAAAACTTCCCTCCCCAACCTCTTAATATTTTAAATGATTCCTCTTACACAGTTTGGTTGACTCAAAGACTAAGGAGCTATGGTCTACTCTACCTTAGAACCTAAATTATTAAACTTGTTTTTAAGATTACAAAAGGCCATATGTCAAAAAATTTCTCCTGCCTTAATAACGTGGGGGAGAGGTTTCGCCTGTGCCCTACCAGATAATGAAAACATCTTGTGGCTGTCCTCCTGGAATGTGAGACTGTGGGTCACGCTGGTGGAACTGCCAACATCTCACAGAATCAGTGATAGCACCCTGGCTGAAAGCGATGAGCCAGCTGCACCTCAGGGACCCACCTCACCAGCGACAACCAACAAATCCATGGCAGGGTCCAGGACTGAGATGATGCCCCCAGAGGAATGATAATTATACATTTATGGTAAAAAATTTATGAAGGTGGGGGACAACTTCAAAATGCTCCTTTTATATTTACAGGTATAAAAGCACTTTCATTCCTTCTGATTCTAATCTCGAGATCTCTGTTAATTGACTATTCCAAAGTTTTTGACCAGTCATACAATTATAAATCTAATAATCATAAAAAGGATATTACGATTCAATTTGGCTAAATATATTTGAGTGCACTCTAATTTTGTAAATTGTCTTATATGTTTGTCTGTTGTCTGTTGTTTGTCTGTTTGTACAGTTGAGCTCAATTTTTTTTCTCTTTTCCTTTTCACCTTTTCAAAAAACTTTTTTTTAAAAAAGATATTCACCTATTGTTAAATTCACTTACAGATAAATGTTACTAATTTAAAGGCATGCCTTCCTTCCCAGATTGCTAACTGATCAAAGTGCCACCGAGATTTATTTTACAAAAGTAATGTATATTGTCAACTACATGCAATAATCAAATTGCAATAAGCAGTTGTAAAATAGGAAGATATATATATTCTTATTCTTTGTTTGTCAAAATAGAGACTGTGGGTACTCCCTTTGGTGAATAAAGAAGTGGCCACCCAGAAAATAATTATTCTGGTCTTATTTCACTAAAGGGACCCCCCTAGTAATTTTTATAATCTTATGGGAGACACACCACAACAAATACTGTCTCAATGTGTTATTATAAATTGATTACATTGGTTATCATTGAAGTTTAAATTCTAAATATGTTATAAATTGATTACATTGGTTATCACTGAAGTTTAAATTCTAAATATGTTATAAATTGATTACATTGATTATCATTGATGTTTAAGCACTAAAAATGTGATTGTAAAATGTTTACCTTGGTTACGTTCTGAATATGTTATTGTAATATGTCCACATTGGTCATCTTCAAAAACTTAATTTCTGTATCATAAAAAAGAGTGTTATTAGAAAGACGGTTTTGGTACCAAACTACAGTGAAGAACATAAGGTTTTATGTAACTGTGATATTTATTACTGCTCCTTTTCTGGTGTACAAAATGTATTCATGCCCTCTAATTGTATGGACCTTCTAACATTGTTTATGGTAATAACCTTTTGATTCAGGTATTTGCCCTTCTCTTATGCTCCAGCCACCTATGAAAATAGGCACACTTGTAGGCTGATATATTTTCCTTAGATGACGTCCTATAAAAAGATAGCTACTCAGGGATCCAACCACAACAGCAACTATCATTGGCAATAATAACAGTTTAACTATATTTTTATTCCAAAATGCTTATATCCAGGTAAAATTATAAAAATTGAGTTCACTACTCCTCTTACAATGCTAATGTTATTGATCTTCTCTTCTGGGTGTTCAACAACCAAAGTTTAGAGACCAAAACTGAAGAAGTATTTGGGCTAAGAAGGCAGCCAATATTTTGACCCTGGCCCTCCAAGGTCAACAACAATAACAAAAAGATCCAGCACATGAGGGAACCATCTCTGAGATCCTGCATTTTTGGTGAGTCATCCAACCTCCTGAGCAGGGAGGTTGCTGAACACCAAAACAGTAAAGATCCAACAAAAAGTGTGCCAAAGGAATGTCACCTGGAGGAAAAAAATCTCCCATGCTTTCGCAGGAAGCAACATGGTCAAGCAAGGCCGTGACATACCCTGATGGGTGACACTGACAGGGGAGCTAAGAGGCTCTATTCATGGTTCCAACACAGTGCCTGTGGAGCCTTAATTGACCTTGTTAGATAACAAGAGGTTGATTTTATTTAATATAGGTCTCACCGTAACTTGGTCTTAAACACCCAGTAGAAAAGTATAACTAAAGACAATAGTTATTTGAGTTCAACAAAAGTTTTAAGTTTTTAAACCCAATGTTTAAAAACAAATTGTTAGATTTTTTAATCCTTTTACAGCCCCAATTAAGAAAAATTATGCTTATTATAGACAGCTAAGCCAGTCAAACTATAAATCCTCACACTACATAGGGACAAGCCATTGTTGGGTGTGCTTGCTTTTCAATAAAACTCCTTCACATAAAACAAAAAGAAAGGGAGATATGTTGGGAGCAATGCTACATAATTCTAGGGATAAATCATTTGGTTAGCCTAGTTCTCTTGCCTACAGCCCAGCTACAGAATAACTCCAGTTTGGCCTCCGGTCACAACTGAGACTTCAGTGATCCAGTGATGCTGTGATTCTCCAGGACAAGAAACATCCTGGGAGAACAAACATCTGCTCAGTTCCTCATTGTTCTTGGACTGATTAACATCTTGTTTGCCAGAGATGTACTGAACTCTCTGCAAGCCTTCTGTTACACCTTGTTTATCCCAATGTGAACTATTGAACTCTCTGCAAGTCATCTGTTATATTTGTTTCTCCCAATGTACTGAATAAAAGGTGTGGTAAGCTGGGGGCTTTTGTCTTTGCTGCCCAGAGCAGCACTGATCAGACCCAAAGCTCAGCTTCTTCTCGGTCTCATTTTTCTACCTTTCCTGTAATTTGCCGTGTGCTGCCATGGCTCGCAGGAGACCAGGACTAACTGCAGAGGTTCTGGTAACGTCCCCTTCCCCTGTCCCCTACACTGAATAGCAAATACTTCAGCTGTTTCATATAGAAGCCATATCTAGGAAAGCCTCAATATCAAAGCACTGCTGCCCCTTTAGCCCCAGTCCAGCACTGGAACAACAGATGCATGAGGCTCCCTGGGTCTGCATGCTTATTGTTCCTTGAGAAAGCAAGTTTTCTTTGGCCCCATGGACCACATGTCATCCAGAGCTCACATACAGGTTAAGGTCTGGATGTGGCTCACCCTCCTCTGTTGCCTGAGCTACCTCAACTTTTCAATATTTCATCTCTGAGTAGTCTACATCTGATCTTCTCCAGCGTTATTTGGGTATAGGTGACAGATAAAGTTGTATGCATGTAAGTTGCAAACCTTGATATGATTTCTGTTTTTGTAGAAAAGTATGCCCCATCTAAGTTTCATGTTGTTGGATTGGATGTTTTCCATGTATGGGACCCACTATGCTGTCTTTGTTTTTTTGTTGTTGTTGTTTAGGGGTGACTCCCTTTCTTTTCAGTACTGGCAATCAAACTCAGGAACTTATGCTTGCCAGGCAGGTGCAGCACCACAAAGCTACATCCATGGCCCTCAATATTTGCATTTGTTTTCAATAAATGAAACACAGAAATGAGTTAATAAGTGATACAAAATGAAATCTGATCACAAAAAAACAGCCAGTCTTTTCAGAAAGTTAAGGCACCAAGGGAGAGATACTTTGTCATAGGAGAGTGCCAGGTAACACCATGAGCTATATGTTGGCCTTGTAGGGTGCAGCTTCTCACCTCAGGTGGCTCTTGGGTGTTTGCATCTGAAAGCCAGAGGTGGATATGTGCATCCCAGGCCTCCACAAAGGGAGAGCTGAGATGACTCCATACCACGCTGAGGTCCTGAGGCCTGCACAGACAGGGAGTGTTAGATGAAGGGCACCCATTGAGCAGGCAGGGCTGGCAGCAACCTCCTGAGACCCAATTTCATGTCACTGCTCCTCAGGATGTAGATGACAGGATTCAGGATTGGAGGCAGCACAGCCTAGATCACAGAAGGCAGCCTGTCAATAACTGTGTGTGCATCTAAAGATGGCCTCAGGTAAACCATGAATGCAGTTAGCATAAAAACAGTGAAGACAACGAGATGTGGGAGGCATGTGGAGAAAGCTTTGCACTGCCTTTTCCTGGGTGGAATCCTCCATACAAGAGAGAGAATGTGAACATAAGAGAATACAATGCAGACACAACAGGACAGGCCAAGACATAGCCCGATTCCCATGCTGGGATAGACTGACAGGAGTGTGTCAGAGCAGGAAATCTTGAGTAAGGAGGGAACATTGCAGAAAAACTGAAATCACACTGGAGCCACAGAAGTGCCCAGAAAAAGTGACAACAGTGTACATGTCTCCAAAGAGCCCTGCCATGGCCCAGGAAACTCCTGCCATCAGCATACAGGCATCATGATTCATGATGGCCTCATAGTTCAGGAGACAGTAGACTGCCACATAGTGGTCATCGGACATGGCTGTGAGGATAAATGTCTCACCTGCTGAGAAGGATGTCATTAAAAGGAGATATAAGGCACAGCCTAGAGTGGAAATGGAATTGTTGTGAGTTAGATTGTTCACTATGAACTTTGGGACTGGTACAGACATGAGGGAGATGTCCAGCAAGGACAAGTTCCTCAGGAAGAAGAACATGGGGGCTTGGAACTGTGGGTCAGGGTAAGGACAGTGACTATGAGAAGGTTATTCATCAGCGCCACCAGGTACATCAGCAGAAACAGCATACCACAGAGGGTGTGCAGCTCCAGGTCCTCAGAAAACCCCAAGAGAAGGAAACCGGTCACCAAGGTGTTATTGACCATACCAGAGCCTCCAACCTGCCTGTCAAGGTGAGTACAGGCAAAAAAGAGAAATAGTAATAATCAGCCCAAAAATACTGATATTAAATTCAGAAACATTCAGTTGTAAAGGAAGCATGTAACTACTGCATCTTAAATACATTGTTGCATTTTTTAACTGTATATCCTTATATTGGTACATTTTAGGTATACAATATAATGGCATTCATCGTTGGAAATTTGCACCTTTACATACTCTCTTAGTTCTTATTTTTTCCTCTTCCCCTACCCTCCTTTAACCACTCCATTCCTACCCATTTACAAAGACTTTGTTTCCTTTTTACATTTTCTCATAGTAATTCCATTCCCTTCTTTCCTTTCCACTACCCCTCCCACTTCCCTTTCCCCTTTGCCCCATTTCTTCCTATTTCACATTATCTATAATACCTTTTAGTCCTTATTTATTTACACTTTCAGTTTCTCACACTAGAGAAACTATTTGGTATTTACACATGTGTGTCCTATTTATTTCACTTAAGAGTATCACTTCAATGTGCATCCATTTAGCAATAAATGCCCCTAATTTCTCATTTTTTACAGCTTGGTAGTATGCCATTTTATTAAGAAACCAAATTTTCTTTATCCAATCTCCAATTGATGGGCATTTGGGCTGCTTCCAAGTTTTAGCTATTACAAACTGTGCTGCTATGAACATGGGTGTACATATATCACTGTGGAATGATTCTTTTAATTCTTTGGATATAATAGCCAGCAGGGGAATAGCTGGGTCAAATGGGACTTCCAGTACTAGTTCTTTGAGGTGTCTCCATACTGATTTTCACAGTAATTGCACCACTCTAAACTCCCACCAGCAGTGGAGAAGTGCTTCTCTTTCCCCACAGCCAAGCCAGCATTTGTTATTGGTTGATTTCTTGATAGTAGCCATTCTTTCTGGGGTGAGGTGGAATCTCAGCATTGTTTTCATTTGCATCTCTCAAATAACCAGTGACGTTGAGCATTTTTTCATATGTTTATTTGCCATTTTGACTTCTTTGTGTGAGAAATGTCTGTTCATTTCAGATGCCCATTTTTGGATTGGGCCTTTAAATTTGTGAGGTCTGATTTTTTTAAGTTCTTTATAGATTTGACATAGTAGACCTTTGTCTGAGGGACCACTGGTGAAAATTTTTTCCTACATTGTGGGTTGTTTCTTCATACTGCTGGTGGTTTCTCTTGCTGTACAGAAGCTTTATAGTAAGAAGAGATCCCACTTGTTGAATGTTTGTGCTAGTTCATGGGCAAATGAGATTTTGTTCATAAAATATTTTCCTTCACCAATGTCTTCAAGAGTTCTACCTAAACTCTGTTCCAGCCAGTTCAGTATTTCTGTTTTAATATTTAGGTATTTAATCCATTTCAATTTTAGTTTAGTGCAGGGTGAGAGATGTAAATCTAATTTTAGTCTTTGGGAAGGTGAAACCCAATTTCTCCAGCAACATTTATTAAAGAGGCTATCTTTCCTCCAGTGAGGGTTTTTGGCTCCTTTGTCAAAGATGAGGTGGCTGAGTGTGTCTGGAGTTGTTTTGGCATCTTCTAATCTGTTCCACTGTTCCTCAGGTCTGTTTCTTTGCCAGTACCATGCTGTTTTTATCACAGTAGCTTTGTAGTATTGTTCCAAGATGGGGGTTGTTATACTCCCTGCCATGTCTCTGTTACCTAGAATTACTTTTGCTATTCAGGGTCTCTTCATGTTCGAAATGAATTTTTGGATTGTTTTGTCAAGGTCCATGAAGTATGCTGCTGGGATTTCAATTGAGGTTGCATTGAATCTATATTGCAGTTTTGGAAGTATGGCCATTTTCACTATGTTTATCCTTCCTACCAAGGAGCAAGGGATGTCTTTCTTTTTTCTGATATCATCTTCAACCTCTCTTTGCAGAGTGCTATAGTTTTCAGAGAAGAAATCTTTTATTTCTTTTGTTAGGTTGATATCTAGAGATTTCCATTTTTTTGGCTGATATTGTAAGAGGAATTCTTTGCCCTATTTCTCTCTCAGTGAGTCTGTTGTTCACGTAGAGGAAAGCTATTGATTCTTGTGTGTTGACCTTGTAATCAGCTACTTGACTGAATTTGGTTATTAAATCTAGTAGAATTTTGGTGGAGTTCTTGGGTTCTTCTACATAAAGTATCATGTCATCTGCAAATAATAACAATTTCAATTCTTCACTTACTATTTATATACCTTTTACTTCTTTCTCTTGTATAATTGTCATGACTAATTTTCCAAAACTATATTGAACAGGAGTGGTGATAGTGGAATTCCTTGTCTTGTGCCTGATTTTAGTTTGAAGGATTTCAGTTTTTGACCATTTAGTAAGCTACTGGCTGTTGGTTTTTCATAGATGGCTTCTATCAGTTTGGGGTAGAGACTATCTATTCCAAATTTTTGTAGGATTTTTATCATAAATGCATGTTGGATTTTGTCAAATGCTTTTTCTGCATCTATGGAGATAATCATAAGTTTTCTGTCCTTGGCTCTATGATATAGTGTATTACATTGATTGATTTGCATTTGCTGAACCATCCCTGCATCCCTGGGATGAATCCCACTTGATCAGGGTGTATGATCTTCTTGATGATCTTCTGCATTCTATTTGCCAGTATCTTATTAAGGATTTTTGCATCTATGTTCGTTAGTGAGATTTGTCTATAGTTTTCCTTTTCAGTTGGGTCTTTCTCTGCTTTGGGGATCAAGGTGATGCTTGCTTTCAGGAATGAATTTGGGAGCATTGCTTCCCTTTCAATTTCATTGAAGACTTTAAACAGTAGTGTCAGTAGTTCCTCTCTAAATGTCTTGTAGAATTCAGCAGTGAAGCCATCAGTACTAGGGAATTTTTTAGTTGGTATGTTTTTAAATACGTTTTCAATTTTATGGATTGATATTGGGTTGTTTAGAACGTTTAGATTTTCTTCCTTCAATTTTGGTAATTCATTCATGTCTAGGAATGTGTCCATTTCTTCTGTGTTTTCCAATTCATTGTCATATAGGTTCTGGAAGTAGGTATTGATGATCCTCTGGATTTCTGATGGGTCCATTATAATTTCACCCTTTTCATTACTAATTGCATGGATTTGGGCTTTTTCTTTCCTTTTCCTGATAAGGTCAGCTAAGGTTTGTCAATTTTGCTTATTCTTTCAAAGAACCAACTCTTGGCTCCACTGTTTTTCTGTATAGTTTTCTTAGTCTCCATTGCTTTGATTTCTGCACCAATCTTTATAATATCCTCCATTCTATGGGTTTTGGGTTTGTTCTGCTCTTCTCTTTCTAGAAGCTTGAGGTTCAGCATCAGGTTTTTTAATTGGGCTCACTCTGTTTTCCTAATATGAGTATTCACTGCTATGAATTTCCCTCATAAGACTGCTTTCATTGTGTCCCATAGATTCTGATATGTTTTATTGTCATTGTCATTTAAATGGAGAAACTGTCTTGTTTCTTCTTTAATTTCCTCTGTAGCCCATTGGTTATTCAGAAGTGTGTTGTTTGATTTCCCTGGGTTTATGAAATTTTTGTGGTTTCTTTTCCTATTGATCTCCAATTTCATCACACAATGGTCTGATAATATACAGGAGATAACTTCAATTCCTTTGCACTTACCTAAATACGTTCTATGAGTGAGTATGTGCTCTATTTTGGACAATGACCCATGTGCAGCTGAAAAGATTGTATATTCTGATTTTGTGGGGTGGAAGACTCTGTAAACATATCTTAAGTTCATTTGTTCAAGAGTTTGACTGAGTTCTAGTATTTCATTGTGTCTGTTTTTCTAGTTGATCTATTTGCAACAATAGGGTATTGAGGTGACCTAATACTATTGTAATAGTGCTTATATGATTTTTCATGTCCGTTAGTATTTTTTATATAGTTTGGGTGCACTACTGTTTGGTGCATAGACATTTATGATTATCACCTCTTCTTCTTGGATTGTTCCGTTTGAAAGGATGTAGTGTCCTTCTTTGTCTCTCTTAATAAGTGTGGGTTTGAGATACACTTGGTCTGCAAAGCAGATAGCTACTCCTGATTTTTTTTTTCGGGTTCCTGCCTCATAGAGTATTGTTTTCCACCCCTAAACTTTCAGTCTATGGGTTTTTTTTTAATTAAATGTGCTTCTTGTATGTAGCATATTCTTGGATCATGCTTTTTGACCCATTCTGCCAGTCTATTTCTTTTGATTGTTGAGTTGAGACCATTAACATTGATAGTTATAACTGATACGTGTTGAGTTACCACTGTCATGACTTTTTCTTCTTGTTGGATTCTCCCCCTTTGCTTTTAATTTCTCGTTGTTCCCAGTGGATTCATTCTGCTATGCATCCTGGGGTTGTGATCCTCATTTCCTTTTCCTAGGATACTGTCTAAAAAATTTTAGAGTGCTGATTTGTTATTCATGAAGTTCCTAAGGTGCTCTTTGTCATGAAAGCATCTTATTTCATCATCAATTTTGAAAGATAGTTTTGGAGGGTACATCAGTCTGGGTTGGAAGTTGTTTTCCTTTAGGGCTTGAAATACATCACTCCAACCTCTTCTTCCCTTGGGGGTTTGGATTAAGAAGTCTGCTGTGATTCTGATGGGCTTTCCTTTGTATGTGATTTGTTTCTTTTCTCTAACTGCTTGTAGAACTTCTGTTGTGTTTCTGGAATCTTAACAGTTAAATGGCTATGTGTAGATTTATTTTATCAAGGCTAATTGGAGTCCTATATGCCTCACTTATCTGTATGTCAAGTTCTTTTCCCCTGCTTGGGAAGTTTTCTGCCTTCACTTCTGTGAACAGTTTTTTCATGTCATCTGCACTCTCTCCTGTTTCTTCATTGACTCTGATCAGATTAGTCTTATGTTATTCTTCTTTGCATCATCTAGCAGCTACTGGATTGATCTCTCATGGTCCACTACAATTTTAAAGAAATGTTTCTTTTCCTGGTCACTAACTGCAATCTTACCCTCTATGTCTGAAATTCTGTCTTCACATTGGGTCATTCTGCTGTATAGTCTTTCAATGGATTTTTTAATGTCCTGTAAATATGTTTGCCTCTGTTTTATGGATTCCATTTGTTTCCTATGTTTGGATTCTATCATGTTCCTCAGTGCCTCTATTTTTTTTTATCTGTGTCCTCTCTAGATTTATTAATCATGTCTTGCGCTATGGGCACAATCTCTGCTGTTAAGTGAGAAATTATTTCTGATTTCATATTTTCCAGATCATCTTTTGTTGCTAGTTCAGGGAGTCCAGGTGGTTGAGTCTCAGAATATTCCATCTCATTTCCCTTTGGGGTTGCTGTAGGTGATCTGGAAGTCTAGTTCTGAGGTTTGTTTATGTGTCTTCTCATTTTGATGTGAGCATGGCAGAGCGTGGGAGAGTGTGCTACTGGCACCCATGTGGCTCAACTCATGTGATCTGCTGCACACCTACATGGAAGCCCTTACATGCTGGGAGCCACGGCATCCAACCAGAAGCCTCCTCTGTGCTGGGAGCCATGAAATGCTGACCCAGAATCCTCCTCTGCACTGGGAGCCATGGCACACCAACTGGGAAGCCTCCACCAAGAATGACAAATTTTCAGGCATTTATAGGAAAATGGATTCAGCATAAGAATCCCAAATTCACAGGAGGAGGCTGCCAAGCTTGCCTAGAGGAAACAGAACTGCCTGGAGTGCCTTGAGTGAAACACACCCCAAGGCTCAAAAGCAGCCTGGTAATAGAAGATAATCCCATTTTTGCATTTTCTTAAAAATTCTCTTTCCTTCTTCCCTCCTTCCTTCTCTCTTTTTTTCCATCTTCTTATTTCCCCTCCCCTCCTCCAACTCCTTACCTCCTCACCCTTTTCTTTCCAGCCAAAGATTGATCTATATATTGCATATTCTAAGTAGGTGATCTACCATGAAGCTACAGGCCAAATGGCTACTCTTTTTTATTTTTTAATAGAAATCAATTGCCACAAGTAATATGTGAGGCCAGTTAGCCTTGGTTTTGGTTTTAGTGGTTTGACACAGAGAGGTTTGGGAAGGACTTTTCAGGGTTTGGGCTTGTCTTTTGTCCCCTTAAGATGTAAAGCATTCTTTTCTGATTAGTTAGAAAATTTCAAATTGCTAGACAGAATGATTCTGATTATTCTGACAACAAATACATGAAAAATTGTTAATATGAGCCATGTGTTAATTATTTTGATATGATCATTATATAAGGTACACAGGTATGAAATAGTACACTACCCACAGTAACATTACACTGAAGAAAAAATGTATACATAATACAGACAAATAAATTAGCACCAACTAGTCATTATAAGAGCTCATACCATGCTGTAGCCTCAACTTAACCTTGTTCTGGAATGAATACAACTTCTCTAAATGTGGAAGCTCTGCCAACTCACCAGGTGTTTGTATCCAATTATTACTGAACCATGTTTCATGACAAACCTTTTTCTACCAGAAAAACAATCTAAATCTCAAGTCTTTAGAGTTCATTACTATCCCCAATATTGTGTACAGAAGCAAAACATGTGTTCTCAAGTGTTGCTATGATCATGAACTCACACATACAGTTATATTAAATAGTGCAACACAGGCAAATAACTTCCTCCCTCCTCATGGATGTGAGCAAGAGGATGTAAGTGAAGGTTTGTTGTTCAATGTCTGTCTTATCTTCAGCTCATGTAATCCTAATATATTGAACAGGACCATGAGCAGAAAAATGTGTTTTTCCACACAGTTTGTGTCCTTTGGGTCACACATGTGTACCATAACCTTGATATGAGGCTTTGTGGTGTTTGATTTGTTTATAAAAGTTCACCACAACAGAATATATTTATCATTTTGACTGATTATTTTCCCCTGATGTTGTACTTTCTGTAATTCACTTTTTAGTGCTATCAGATATGTTCTTTCTGTGTTTTGAAAATTTCTATAAACTATTGGTTACTAGTGCAGCCATTTATTTATTCCTTAGTCACAGCATAAAAAGGTGTCCCATTTGTGTCAGAAATGAATTAAATGATAGTCACAATTTGTTTTGATGGGAGAGTGTGCTCTTCATTGGAGACATAAAAACAAAAACAAATGAAAAAGCAAATAAGGAAAAATCTGAGGTAGTGACAGGTGTTAAGGTAGAAAAAGGTGTTATTTTGGAGATTAAGTGTAGGGAAGAGAATTCACCATGGTGACCTGTTTGCTGACACTAAAAAGCAGAGAAAGAGCTCACAGAGAAGAGCTGTGTGGAGGATGACTTAGGAAACACAGGTGGAAATCAGTGAAGGTTGTGGGCAGCTGGGTCACCTGGGGAGAAGAAGGCTGTGGTGACTCTGGAGAGCTGTGGTGGGTGAGTGAGGTGAGAACCCTGTGGGTTGGCCCATACCTAAGGCAATTCTGGGCAAATAAACCTGGTGCAGACAGGAGAACTAAACCAGAGAAATCAGCTGTTAAAATTATTTTTTGGCTGTTTCCTAAAGTTCCTTACTCTACAAAATATTTAAAAATCTATTTTGAAACAGAGTAGTACAACATTTTATCCAAATAAATTTGAAATACACACCTTTAAATAATCCCAGTTCTTCAATAAACCAAATAAAGTCTTACTTGTCAAGTGTATTTTTAGGAAATGATTCCAAGAGGTCTACTGGAGTGGAAACATTTTCACTTGAAAGTGAGTTATAACATCACACTGTCTTTGGAGACTGTCTTCACGGCATACAGGTGCACCTCTAGGCTTCTGGGAAGCCTCAATAATTACTGCTAAACTGTGGCAATTTCATAGCGAAGGATGCAAAGTAAAGCAAGCAGGAAAGTCCTTTGTCTTTTGTAAATTTCAAGTCTTACATCACTTAAAAACCTCTGTAGGTACAAGGTACACAGCAGATCTTTGTAAAGGCACTTGGCTAGTACCCAGGATCCCCCAAAGGAAAAGGTCTGAATACCCTAATTAAGTGGCTATGTCCCAAGACCATTAGCATTTTAATCACTGTTGTTTTCTATACACAGATTTTTCTGGCCATAGGAATCATTCTGAAACAACACCATGATGGGCATGGCTCAGATGTTTACTAGTACTATAGTAAACAGATTAAATACTCCCTTAATTCCATTTATCATAGAATTATGCAATCTAGGATAGTTACAAGCAAAAGTTTATAATTTGGGCAGTTTATTTAAAAGTGATATTATGAAGATTTCTTGCTGTCAAATATTCCTAATAACTTTCTTCTCTTAATGACTTTGACTGAGAGGGTCACAAGAGAAATTCATGATATGCATTTGGTCAATCAGCTTGGTGGTTTAAGTGCAGATAATGCTTTGAAAAACTTTGTTATGCAAAACCAAAGCTGAATGACATGAAAAGTTAAATAAATTGTAATGGTCATCTTTTAAATTTCCCCACTGAAGAGAAATGAAAATAAACTACTTTTAAAATACAGCTATAAGAAATTTTCAAATTATGTTTTTGTATTTGTTTTGTTCTCTAATAAAATTTAATCAAATTAGCTAAATTTTTAGCTAGTTGTTTTCAAAATAATTTTGGCTATAAGAAATATAGTTAGCTCCTCTTTCCCCCTCCCCCTCTCTTGCCCCTGCTTCAGGGTTGGCCTTGTCCCTGTGCCCCAGGAGACATAGTAGCAGCTAGAGCAGCTTTCCTCAATCCCTCCACCTGGCCTCACTTATCTATGAGCAAGAAGGAACCAGAGGACAGGAAGATGATGGCAGCTTCCAGCACCTGTGGTGCAGAGGGCCACTCTTAGGAGCCTAAGAGACCCATAGAGCCTTTGCAGGAAGACACACGCAGAGCACACCATATCTCTAGCAGGCAGAAGTCCTGAAGACTAACATGACAGCACTCTTGTGAGCACTGACCCAAATAGTGTATTCAGGGTATTCTGTTTGCAGAATAGGATTGTGGAGGCTATAGATACTGTAGCCAGATTTAAACAACAGTGAAGGTTGTGTGATTATTCAGCAACAGACTTCTTAAATTCTAAGCTGGTTCCAGTTGAGGTCTGGACATCCAGGCAGGCTCTGCAGGACCTGTAGCACAAAATGCTAGTTACTGATTTGGAATATGCTTTAGACAAGAAAGTAGAACAAGATCTTTGGAACCATGCCTTTAAGAATCAGGTCACAACACTATAAGGCCAAGCAAAGAATTGAGCAAATCTGAGTTGGAGTGAAGTTCAGGCAAACCTTTCTCTGTTCCTAGAGGCTGCTAGTGGCTTCTATACTCAGGAAACTTTAATATGTCCAGGAAACAGAATGGACACATGAGAGGTTAAAAATACAGGAAGAAATGGGTGGAGGTGAAAGGCAGGAGACAGAAAAGTATGGAATAACAAGTATACACAGTTATTCCAAAAACTATGTACAGTGTTTAATGTAGATTTACCATACCATGTGAAGTCTTCCCAGTTGGGAATTATCAGCAATAAACAGACACATAACAGCGGCATAGTGAAGCCACAGTCTAGCTCCTTTTCCTATATCTGCCAGCACTGCCTCATCCACCTTGGAGACATTGCTCAATACAGAAACCAGACCAGCTAGGCAGAGTTCTACTATAGGGATTCAGCTCAGCTTGTGCCCTCCAATGGTCAGCCTTACAATCAGTTGGCTATCTTACCTTCTTCCAAAGTAGGCCATCTGACCACAATTTTCTACTACTGCAGAAGCATTGCTATGAAGTTCCCTTCCCAGCTGCCTCCACTAATCTACATAAAGCACTTTCTAAAGCACTGGAAAGCTGAGATGAGGTGAAAACCAAGTGGAGTGTTTTTTACTTTATCAAGGGCTTTATTAAATAATATGGTCATGTGTACCTGCGTGAGAGCTTGGAAAAGTTGAGTTCTCTTTGAGAGAAATTGGAAGAACAGTTTAAGAGGCTGCTATTCCAAAAAGGTTTCAACTCTCAGCAGTCAGTTCATGTTACTGTCATTAACCTGTTTCAACTTCATCACCTCTGTAACTTAACAATGAAACGGAGCAGCGTAGTTATAGCCAAGATGAGCAGCTATGTTGGACACAGTTGTTGGCCCTCTTTATGTCCCTTCTTGGCATTCTGTGCAAGTGTTCCCTTCAAAATGAGTCTTGGGAGGAGATGTACAATGCCTATCTTCTTCCTGTGGTTAAGGTATCCATGGACTGGCTGAGACTCAGACCCAGAGACATTCATGAAGCAATGGTGGATGAAAGACAGTACATTTGGCCCTGGCTAATTTCTCTTCTAAATAGTTTCCATACCCATGAAGATCTCTCAAGGTACACCACTTCCAGAATTTGAGTTACAAGGCTTCTTGGCTTTGAGACCTTCTTTCAAGAACTTGGATTTTTCTAAAGGCCATCAAGACATTACAGGAGACAAAGGAGGTCAGCAATGATGAATATGTCAGCAGCGCTTGATATCTTTAGGCAAATGGATTGCTGATAATCAGCCAAGGTTGATTCAGTGTGAAAATGAGGTAGAGAAATTGTTGGTTATCACAGAAATTCCAAAATTAATACTGGAAGACCCCAGTGAAGCTAAAGAGAACCTCATTCTTCAAGAAGAATCAATGATAATGTCCCTGGCTGCTGATGAGAGCCCAGGACTGAAATCAATGTTATCTATAGGCCAAAATCTAAGCAACAACTGTGACACCAGAGAGAAACCAGTGGTTACCTTCAAAGAGAACAGTAAGCCATGAGAAGTGAACAGAGCCCAAGAAGTTTTCCTCCCAAAGAGCTAAAATCACAGACAGAACTAAGAAAAACTCCAGTGTCTGAACCCAGGGAAGCACCTGTAACTCAAACTTCAAGTAACTCCCAGTTAATCCCCATTCATCATCCTGGAGACTTCCCTCCTCTTCCCAGCCACCCAAGGTTCCTGAACCCAAAATATTTTATCCCCCCTCTCATGGCATTTACTATGAGCTCAGGTTACACCTTCCCAGCTGGTGTTTCTGTCCCAGGAACCTTTCTTCAGTCTGCAGTTCACTCTCCTGCAGTAAACGAGGTTCAAGCTGGGAAACAGTCCCACATTCCTTACAGGCAGCAATGGCTCTCTGGACCAGGGTCAATGAACCAGAGACCACAACAATCACAGCTACCTTCCGAGCAACCCCTTATACCTTTACCAACTCAGCCAACAACACAGTCTACAAGCCAGCTGCAGGTTCAAGCTCTAGCTCAGCAGCAACAATCCCCTATAAAAGCTGTGCCAGCTTTGGGGAAAAGCTCAACTCACCACTCTGGATTCCAGCAGTATCAACAGGCAGATGCCTCCAAACAGCTGTGGAATCCCCCTCAGGTTCAAGGCCCACTAGAGAAAATCATGCCTGTGAAACAGCCCTATCTTCAGACTCAAGACCACATAAAAGTGTTTGAGCCATCATTGCAACTTGTAATGCAGCAGTAGCCTCTAGAGAAAAAAAATGAAGCTTTTCCCCATGGAGCCATATAACCATAATCCCTCAGAAGTCAAGTTCCCAGAATTCTGCTGTGATTCTTCCTACAGCATGGCTTATAACAAAGCTTTATGGCACAGCAAGCAAACATGGACCACTGGGGCAAATGGTCACCAGGAGTCTTCTGTCCACAGCAGGATGCTATCCCCAGGATGCCATTGGAGGAAAGATACCCCCAAAATGTAATGTTCAGTGCGGTATATGGAAAAAAACTGACAGCCTGCTCCACAGAAAAGCTTAATCCCTTGATGCCCACCCAGGAAACATCACTGTATTTCCTTTTTAGAGGGACTCCGTGGTCTCCATCACTTCCTGCCAGTTCAGATCATTCAACACCAGCCAGCCAATCTCCTCATTCCTCCAACTCAAGCAGTCTGCCCAGCTCTCCTCCAACATAAAACCATAATTCTGTTCCACTCTCCAATTTTAGATACATTTGGACTCCAGATAACAGGAATAGAAGGACTGCAGATCAGTGGAAAACTGATAAACCAGCCCTGAGTGGGTTGAATGTTGATATCTCTCAGCAACATCATCCTCGGAGAGCATTTGGCATCAAGTCAGCACTCCAATTGACACCTGGACAGGTCATGGCCCTTCCATGGAGGATTCCTCTGAGTCCTCACAGAAAGCCTAAAATCCATCTGGTTCACTTCTATGATGCATCCTGGACCCTGCACTCTTGAGCAGTTATTAATGCTGCAGAAGCAGAAAGAGCAGTAGGGACAAGGCACTGTGAACCCTGCACACTGAAGCCAAAGTGGCAACCCTAAGGATTAAGTCACTATAAAACATGGCATGTTGGGTTTGCAGTGTTGGCCAATACAATCCCCTGCAGATGGCAGCCCTCTTGTCTGTTTGCTGTCAAGAGGATGTGTTTCCCCAGCTCACTGAGTGGGGAGGATATGTCCACAGTGCAACAAAAAGAAAAATCCATCAGGAGCTCTCTATCCCTCCAGGTTCTTCTGGAAGGAGAGAGGAACTGTTGTTTGTCTCACTGAGTTACCTGATATCACCACATCTCACCTTCTCCATCATGCATGTCCCCAGTCACATGAGAAGTGAAAGTTGAGAACAGAAGGCAGGTGGGAGAAGCCTATGGGAATTTCTCAGTCCTCCCCCCCCCTTTGGGGAATAAAATAAGAATCCATTAATGATTGCTTTGCTGACTGAAAAGAAAAAATAATATAGTTACCACAATGCCATTTGTCTCCTACATAGTTCCAGAAAAAAGTGTTAAAATTTAGAAAGCCTGATTTCTCCATGGGGAATTAGAATTACAACTAGAGTTTAGAGAACATGATCTTACAGTCTGTAAAATCATATAATTCCCATTTATTATGTTGCTTTTGTCATATGTGTTGCTTGTATACTCAAGGTAATAAACCCATCATCAGTATTATGACCTTAGTTTTAAGAATATTTATGGTTCATAAAGGAGAAAATACTCCAAATACACACATACAAATATTCTTTGGCCTTTACATATATGTTGCTCAGGCTCCAGAGAAACCAAAAATTATTATGGTGGAGTTTAAATCTCTCTTACAGTCTGAGACCCTGGCCCTTGGCTGACAGGGCTGGAGAATTGGGTGCTCCCACTGAAGGAGAGAGCATGTTCACTCTTCTTCCCTCTTTGGTTCTGTGTCAAACCCAGTGCACTGGGTAATGCCACCCATACTGCAGAGAGCTGTTTCTTTGCTCCACCTCCTGCCCATGGCCTGCTTTCTGTAAGCAGTTTCAAAGACCCACACAGACACAGTGTCTCACCAGGTACCCAGCACACCTTCACCCAGTTAGGTTGATGTATAAATTAACCACAACAATGCGTTTTTACTATCCCTAATATTTTTCCTTGAGATTTTAGTGTGAAAGAAATGTTGAAGTTTAATGTATTGAATAATTGCATACTGTCTCAATTCCGTTGTTGTGTTCTGTAGCCCAGGTCTGCCACTAACATGTGTGCATATTCTTCTGTTATCTAATGAATTTTTTATCTTTGTTTCCTTCTTCAGTCATGTTTTTGCTGAACATAAAAATTGCAGTGGACAGTTGTTTTGTTTTGTTTTGTAAGTTTCATTTTCAAAGTCTAAACATTCCTGTCCCCTCCTGATGGCCATCAGCATTTTTAGTGACCACTTACCTTATTTTGAGTTTGTTTTTCCCTTTTCATGTGTCTATCTTGCTGCTATCAAAATTGTTGTTTTTACTTTCCTTTTAATAATATTATTATTACTTACTGTTGTCTATTTGCATATATATTTTCTACTTGATTTTTTTTTGTATCTTATGCCTACAAAAGATGTAATCTACTATATTTGAAAATTTTTTTGCTATCATATGTACAAATATTTTTCTGGTATCATCGCTATTCTTTCTTATCTAGCTTAGAATCTTATATAATTTCTATTTCTTTACCTATAATTTACTGTTTCAGTAGAATTTTCATTGCAGGAGTTGAAATTTTTGATTGGATAATTTCTATTTGCTTCATAAATTTCTATTTGTTGATAAAATATTTATAATGAGATTCTATGTGTGTTGAAATGTATTTTCTTTTCTTAATTCAGATTGAATTTAAATATCCCTGTGTGTTTATTGCAATGTCTGATTCATCTTCAAGTACTCCATTTTCAGGGCCTCCATATAGGGGATAAGTCTGATTGTTCATGAACATCAGGAATGCTAAATTGTAGAGATTCTCCAATTAGCTCCTTGTTTGTAAATGAATATTACTTGTGATTTGAAAAGCTGATTTCCTGACTGGACATGAGTTATGATGCTGCCCCATGGGTGACAGTCTCAGTTTTTACCAGATCTTACTTTTTCTGTGTTCCTTTATTTTTATGGCTTGTTTTACTGTATGAAAGGCTTACAGTAGGCCAAATAAAAATGGACCTCACCCACTGGACACCCCCACACACTCCTCTGTAGAGCCACCTGGTTCCACACTACAAAGACACAGAGGACAGTGAACCACCAGAATATGGTACTGGGTACCACTTCTCCTGGCCCAGAGGTAGGGGTTTCTGAGCCACCATCCCACTGCTCCTGGTCAAGAGGAAGGGGCTTCCCAACTACTATCCCTCCCACTGCACCCAGCCCAGAGGAAAGAGCATTTGGACCACCTTATGTCCCACCACTCCTGGCCCAGAGGAAGGGGCTTCTGGGCCACCATCCCTACTGCTGCTCCCGGCCTCTGTCCCACCTCTCCCAGCTCAGAGGAGGTGATCTGCATGTGGGCACCAACAGCACACACATGCCACCCCAGTAAAAATGAGAAAACACATAAATAAGTCTCAAAACCAGTCTTCCAGATCACCTACAACAACACCAAGGGGAAATGAGATGGAACACTGTGTTACTCAACTGCCTGGACACACTGAACTGGCAACAAAAGAGGATCTGGAAAAAATGAAATCAGAAATAATTTCTCAGATAACAGGAGAAATTGTGCCCCTAGGGCAAGACATGATTAATAAATATAGAGAGGAGCTGAGGAACATGACGGAAATGGAATCCCAACATAAGAAACAAATTAAATCCATAAAACAGATACAAAGAGATTTCCAGGACATGAAAAACTCCATGGAAAGTCTACACAACAGAATGAGCCAATGTGAGGACAAAATTTCAGATATAGAAGATAAGATTGCAGTTAGTGATCAGGAAAAGAAAATTTGCTTCAAAATTATAAGGGAACATGAGAAATCCATCCAGCAGCTGCTAGACGATGCAAAGAAAAATAACATAGCACTGGCTGGAAAAAGTGAAGAAACAGGAGAGAAAGCAGTTGACATATAAATACTCTTCACAGAAGTAATGGCACAAAAATTCCCAAGCAGGGGAAAAGAGCTTGACATACAGATAAGTGAGGCACATAGGACTCCAAATACCCTCAATCAAAAAAAATCTACACATAGGCATATAATTGTTAAGATTCCAGAAACACAACAGAAGAACAAAGTTTTACAAGCAGTTACAGAAAAGAAACAAATGACATACAAAGGAAAGCCCATCAGAATCACAGCAGACTTCTCAACACAAACCATCAAGGCAAGAAGAGCTTGGAGTAACATATTCCAAGCCCTAAAAGAAAACAGCCTCCAACCCAGATTGATGTATCCTGCAAAACTATCTTTCAAAATTGATGGAGAAATAAGATACTTTCATGACAAAGAACACCTCAGGAACTTCATGAATACCAAACCAGCGTTCCAAAGAATTTAATACAACATCCTAGGAACAAACATTGAGGATCACAACCCCAGGAAGCAAAGCAGAATGAACCCATCTGGCAGGGCAAGAAATTAAATATAAAATGGGAGAACCCAGCAAAAAGAGAAAGTCTTGGCAATGACTAGTCAATATGTTTCAGTTATAACCATCAATGTTAATGGTCTCAATTCACCAAACAAAAGAAATAGACTGGAAGAATGGGTCAAGAAGCAAAATCCAACAATATACTCCATACAAGAAACACACTTAATTCAAAAGGAAACTCATAGAATGAAAGTTAACGGGTGGAAAACAATACTCCATGCTACCGGAACCCAAAAAAGCAGGAGTAGCTATCCTCCTTGCAAATCAAGTAGATTTCAAACCAACACTGATAAGGAGAGATGAAGAAGGACACTACATCCTTGTAAAGGGGAGAATCCAAGAGGAAGAGATGACAATCATAAATATCTATGCACCAAGCACAAGTGCACCGAACTCTATAAAACAAATACTAACAGACATAAAAAGTCATATATGCACTAATATGATTGTAGTGGGGGATCTAAATACCACACTGTCACAAATAGATCGACAAGACAAAAAATAAGTAATGAAATACTTGAACACAATTGAACTCTTGAACAAATGAACTTAACAGATGTTTAGAGAGTCTTCCACCCCACAAAATCAGAATACATATTCTTCTCAGCTGCACATGGGTCATTCTCCAAAATAGACCAAATACTCACACATAGAACATATTTAAGTAAGTGCAAAGCGATTTAAGTTATCCTCTATATATTATCATACCATAGTGCAATGACATGGGAGACCCATAGCAAAGAAACTCGAAAAATTTCAAAAACACGTGGAAATTGAACAACATACTTCTGAACAAACAATGGGTCACAGAGAAAATTAAAGAAGAAATTAGACAGTTCCTTCAATTAAATGATAATGACAATACAGCATATCAGCATCTATGGGACACAATGAAAGCAGTCTTACCAGGGAAATTCATAACAGGGAATATGCATATTTGGAAAACAGAATGAGCCCAATTAAACAACCTGATGCTGAACCTCAAGCTTCTGGAAAAAGAAGAGCAGGACAAACCCAGAGCTCATACAAGTGGGGAAATTATAAAGATCAGAGGAGAAATCAATGCAATGGAGACTAAAAGAACAATACAAAAAATCAATGAAGCCAAGAGTTGGTTCTTCAAAAGAATCAACAAAATTGACAAACCTTTAGCCAACCTTAACAGAAAAAGGAAAGAAAAGGCTCAAATCCATGCAATTAGGAATGAAAAGGGTGAAATTACAACAGACCAAGCAGAAATCCAGAGGATCATCAATACCTACTTCAAGAACCTATATGTCAATAAGATGGAAAACACCGAAAAAATGGACAGATTCCTTGATACATATGAATTACTACAGTTGAACGAAGAAGACCTAAAAATTCTGAACAACCCAATATCAACCAATGAATTTGAAAATATAATTAAAAACTTATCAACTAAGAAAAGCCTGGGACCTGTTGGGTTCACTGCTGAATTCTACAAGACATTTAGAGAGGAACCACTGCCACTACTATTTAAACCCTTCAATGAAATTGAAAGGGAAGCAATACTCCCAAATTCATTCCTGGAAGCAAGCATCACCTTGATCCCCAAAGCAGAGAAAGACCCAAGAGAAAAGGAGAACTATAGGCCAATTTCACTAATGAATATAGATGCAAAAATCCTTAATAAGGTACTGACAAATAGAATGCAGAAGATCATCAAGAAGATCATACACCCTGATCAAGTGGGATTCATCTCAGGGATGCAAGGATTGTTCAACACAAGCAAATCAATCAATGTACTACACTATATCAATAGAGCCAATGACAAAAACCATATGATTATCTTCATAGACACAGAAAAAGCATTTGACAAAATCCAACATGCATTTATGATAAAAAAAAAACCCTACAAAAAATTGGAATAGATGGTCTCTACCTCAAACTGATAAAAGCCGTCTATGAAAACCCAAAAGCCAATGTCATAGTAAATGGTCAAAAACTGAAATCCTTCACACTAAAATCAGGAACAAGACAAAGATGTCCAATATCACCACTCTTGTTCAATATACTTTTGTAAACACTAGCCACTGCAAATAGAGGAGAGAAAGAAATAAGAGAAATAATGATAGGAAATGAAGAAGTCAAATTGTCATTCTTTGCAGATGACGTGATACCATATATAGAAGACTAGAAGAACTTCACCAAAGTTTTCTAGATTTAATAAACAAATTCAGTTAAGTAGCTGGTTACAAGGTCAACACACAAAAATCTATAGCTTTCCTCTACACCAATGACAGACTCACTGAGAGAGAAATAGGACAAATAATTCCTTTCACAATAGCATCCAAAAATCTGAAAAACCTAGGAATCATCCTAACAAAAGAAACCAAAGGCCTCTTCTCTGAAAACTATGGCACTCTTAAAAGAGAGATTGAAGATGATATCAGAAAATCGACAGACATCCCCTGCTCCTGGGTAGGAAGGATTAATATAGTGAAAATGGCCATACTTCCAAAACTGCTATATAGATTTAATTCAATTCCAATTGAGATCCCAGCAGCATATTTCATGGACCTTGAGAAAACAATCCAAAAATTCACTTTGATCAAGAAGAGACTCAGAATAGCAAAAGCAATTCTAAGTAACAGAGACATGGCCAGAGGTATCATAATCCCCAACCTGCAACTATACTACAAAGCTACTGTGATAAAAACAGCATGGTACTGGCAAAGACACAGACCTGAGGACCAGTGGAACAGATTGGAAGATGCAGAAAGAACATCAGACACACAGCCAGCTCACCTTTAATAAAAGATCCAAACACCCTCACTGGAGAAAAGATAGTCTCTTTAATAAATGGTGCTGGAGTAATTGGACTTCAACTTGCCAAAGATTAAAACTAGACCTATATCTCTCAACATACACTAAACTAAAATCAAAATGGATTAAAGATATAAATATTAAAATAGAAACTCTGAACCAGTTGTAACAGGGGTTAGGTAAAACCCTTGAAGACATCGGTGTAGGAAAAGATTTTATGAACAAAACCTCAGTTGCCCATGAACTAGCACAAAAATTCAACAAGTGAGATCTCTTCTTATTAAAAGACTTCTGCTCAGCAAGAGTAACCACCAGCAGTGTGAAGAGGCAAACCACAATGTGGGGAAAAATCTTCACTTTCTCTTCCTCAGACAAAGGTCTACTACCTCGAATCTATAAAGAACTTAGAAAGATCAGATCTCCCAAATTTAGAGACCCAATCTGAAAATGGGCATCTGAAATGAGCAGACATTTCTCAGACAAAGAAGTAGAAATAGCAAATAAATACATGAAAAAATGTTCAACATCACTGGTCATTTGAGAGAAGCAAATGAAAACAATGCTGAGATTCCACTTCACTCCATAAAGAATGGCTGCTATCATGAAAACAACGAATAACAAATACTGGCAGGGCTGTGGGGAAAGAGGAACCCTGCTCCACTGCTGGTGGGAGTGTAGACTGGTGCAACCACTGTGCAAATCAGTATGGAGATATCTCAAAATACTAGGACTGGAAGTCCCATTTGACCCTGCTATTCCCCTGCTGGTGATCTTCCCCAAAGAATTAAAAGAATCATACCACAGTGATATATGTGTGCCAATGTTCATAGCAGCATAGTTTGTGATAGCTAAAACTTGGAAACAGCCCAAATGCCCATCAACTGGAAACTGGATAAAGAAAATGTGTTTTTTTTTATAAAATGGAGTACTACTCAGGCATAAAAAATGAGAAATTATAGACATTTATAGCTAAGTGGATGTACATTGAGGTGATACTCTTAAGTGAAATAAATAGGACATGCATGTATAAATACTGAATAGTTTCTCTGGTGTGAGAAACTGAAAGAGTAAATAAGGACAAAAATGTGTAATAAGTAATGTGAAATAGGAAGAAAAGGGGCAAATGGAAGGAAGTAGGAGGGATAGGGGAATGGATAGAAGGGAATGGGATTAATATGAGAAAATGGAAAAATAGGAACAAAATCTTTGTAAATAGGGAGGACTGGAGTGGTTGAAGGGAGGGCTGAGCAAGGTTGAAAAGTAAGAACCAAGAGAGATTATGTAAACGACAAATTTCCAGTGATGAATGTCATTATATTGTATACCTAAAATGTACCAATGATTAGAAAGAATAATTGATAATGCGAAATAGGAAGAAAATGTCCAAATGTGTAGTGGTAGTGGGAGGGGCAGGAAAAAGGAAAGAAGGGAAAGGAAAAATGATGAGAAATGGAAAAAATGGAAATAAAGTCTCTATAAATAGGGAAGGGTAGAGGGGGTGAAGGGAGGGCTAGGAATGGGAAAAAATAACAACCAAGATGCATTATGTAAAGGTACAATTCCCAATGAGAAATGTAATTGTGTTGTATACGTAAAATATACCAATAAAAGAATTTAACAAAAAAAAGAAAAGAAAATGGACCTCACATAGTTACATTATATGAGCTGTGAGGTTTTCAAACTTGTGACAAAGAACAGAATGGAATTTCTACTCATGACAAAGAAATCCTCACTTCAGTGAGCCACAATCACAGGGGTTTCTAATCACGTGTGACTTAGAGGCAGTCAGAGAAGTAGCTCAACAATGTTTGACCTCTTTTTCTTTCACTTTATGTATCTCTTCATTCAGAGCTCATGCTCACGAGCTTTCTCTTTTCTAGTTCCCTGATTCAGAAATACGTTCCATCTATCCATATCAATTGTGGCCTGTGTAGCTTCTAGCAGTACTGTATTGTCACGAAAGTGCCAAAGATCCCAACACTAAAGTCTGGAAGAAATTCACCAATGGAATTCTCTTACTAGGTTTGTCCAGGTGAGCTTGAATTCCTGGCCAGTGTATAAGGGACTATTCATTGTCAAGTAATTTCAAGAAATGATTGTGTTATGTTCAGGTTTTCCATTTCTTTTCCCTCAGGGGAGAGGCAGGGCTGCACAGGGTTTCTTCCTAGCCCATCAAGTGCAGAAGAGAGCTCTGCCCATAGGACTCAGTGACTCAGCTCATGGGTACTTACTACAATGCTTCAAAACTGTAGACCAAACAGACTGCAAGTGGGTGTGTATAGAGGTCTTATTCAGCACCATCAATCCTAACAGCAACTCTGTAATCCCTCAGTAGGTGAAGGATAAAGAATAGCTCAACAATATCTGAAAATAACAAGACAAAGTATTTATCCAGATAATAACACAGATGATTTTAAGTGGAGAAGTCCCACTGAGTGATGACATATGCTCCATTGATGTCTTTTGGAAAAGGGGAAATTATACAGACAGAACACATATCAGGGGCTGCCAGCTTAGATTAACATAGGATTGAGTACATGAAGCACAAGGGACATATTTCTAAAGTTTTTATTTTACAGTAGTTTTCTATTTACAAAATATTTACAAAATTTTAGACAGTTCATGTATACCACACATCCTGTTTCCTTTAATAGAAACACGTTACATTGCTATACTATATTTATCATAATCTGTATGCCATTACTTATGTACTGTTACTAATTAAATCTATGCTTCATTTATATTTTCTTATTAGTAAGCTAATGTAATCATTATGTTCACAATCCTATCTAATGTACCAGAGTACAGTACATTTATGTTACCTTTGTCAGCATTTTCTCAATTTTGATGACCTGGAGAACTGGAGAATTTTGGTCAGACACATTTTGTAATTTCCTTTGGCTTGAACTTGTTTGATTCTTCATCATGGATATTAGTGGTGTTGTTGGAAAGATGATCACAAGACAAGGTGTCAGCTTTTTCCCCCTTGGCAAATTGTAGAGGAGCAACAGTTTTCACCTCTGGATGTTTTGTGAGGATCACTTGTCAAATCTCACACCTATACAGTCACACACAACTCATGCCTGCAATCCACAAGGTATCCCACAGGGAAAGGCCCTTGTGTCCCCCTGGATGAGGTCTGGGAGTTAGTTTATGTAGCATGACAGAAATAAAGCATTCAGTGTTCTGCATGCAAATCTGTATCCTTTTCCTATTTACTCATTCATTCATGCATAAAAATACAGACCTACTATGGGTATTTAGATTGAAGTTTGGCATATCATCTGATACTACTTTGTTTGCTTTCGTCTGTTTTGGCTAGGTCCATCGGGAATCCTTTCAGTAGATTCAACCCAATCACTGTGGGCTTTGTTTCTGGAAGTTTTGATGGTTTGATCATTTCCTGACTGTTAGTGACTACAAGTTAGACATGAGCCTACAAGATCAGCTTGTAGCTCTCCCACCCTGGTTAGTGAATGAGGAGGTTTCCAGGACCTCAGTCCTCCAGTTCAGTGGGTAACAGGAGCCAAGATACGGATACCAGGCATGAGCCATGGCATTCTATGTTGTTGATTTTAGGCCTTCTCAGCCAAAAGACCAAGAAAACACACATGAGTGCACAGATAGGGCTTTAACACATCTGTGTGTCCTGACTGCATCTGAATGAAAGTAAGCTGCAGTTTACATTGATGCCACCATAGCTAGTTCATCCCCACACAGTTCACACTAGCCAGATTTCTGTGCTTATCTTTGCCACATTATCCACTGGCACATGGTGCTTATGTTTGGTTTCCTCCATCACAGATTCACAGAATCTGCTCTTTTCCAAACTTAGCTCCATCAGCACCATTTCCTTTTCCCCAGTGAGGCTGATTCAGATGTTTGTAATTTTGAGGTTTTCATGGTCTTGTTCAGTATTCTATCTTGAATAACAAAATTTTTCAGATTTTCATAGATTTTCTTTTTAGCAAAGATTGTCACTTTGGTGATGTTGTACTGATTTTGACAAATCCTTCATGTCTTGCATTCACCATTAAAGAATAATGGAGAATATTCCTGCCCTAACATTCCCTGTGCTCCATATATTTACCCTCCCTCCTGCTCCTGATCCACTGAGCTGTTCATTTTCCCTATTTTTCATTTTAAATAGTATTTAGATCGTGAGAGATTTCTGTTTCTTTGAATTCTCAAACTTTCCATATCTTCTTAAAATTGCTTATCTGTTGCTGCTTGTTGTGTATTATTCCTTACATAACAGTTATTTTATTAACTTTAGTTCTTTTAAATTACTTTTCGGACACCTCCAATATCTGTGCCATGACTGAGTCTGCTGTAGATCCTTACACTGCCTATGGACATTGTGTTTGTTTGCTTTTTGATCCAATGGTACATTTTTATCACTGGACCTGTGACATTAGATAACAGAATATGAGATTAGTATGCACTTGGTGTGAATACTGACATTAATCTTTACAGGAATGTATCTATGTTTATTATTTACAGTAGCTACAAGTATCAGAGGCTTCAAATCCTGGGAAAGTCCTTGTTTGTGTTTCCCCTCCTGGCCCCTGTCTCCTAGTGATGGAGAGCTGTATCTGTACCTGGCCTGTCACAGCTCACTGTCTTTTCCTGCAGCCCTGTGGGGATGAGAAGGGTGGGAGCTTATGCTCTTTCCTCCCATTCCACTCTGTTGTCTGACCTGGCTGTCTGGTTAGATCTTCACTGGAGCATCTCCCATGGTGAGGCATCATTCCCCTAGCTGGACAGCAGTGCTAGCCCACACTGGAGTGGGAACAGACCTTTCAAGGTATGATACCTCTTCAGTGCTCTTTTCCTTGAAGAGACGTCTTGAGCTTGGAGAAAAACCTCTGGAAATAATTCATCATTTTTACCTTTCCACTCTTCTGGCAAACCCAAGAGCATTTCTTCCCAAAATTCTTACCTTTCTGAATTTTAGCTGCTGCTTTCCTGGAGTTCTGCCTCATGACTCTCAGAGGTGCTTTTCCTTCTGCAGCCCTCAGAACATCTCCCTATCCCCATCCTGATTACAGGCAGAAATTCATCTGATTTAAGACCTAGCAGTTAATTCTTTCACTTGCTTCTGTTCCAAGTAATCAGATTTTATCTATGACTTCCAAGAATTAATGATGATTCTTATTATGAAGCTAAAGATGAAAAGCAAATGCATAGAAAACAAGCTTGGATGATTCAATCAATATTTATGACAAAAGTGTTCAGAAATCTAGTAGTGTGAGCAACTTGTTTAACTAAGAAAATACATCTATAAAAACATGGAAAATGAAATAAAACAACAAAATTAAAAGCAAGAAACCTGAAAAAAGAACTAGATTGTAGATCACTTCCTCCTTTGCAAGCCCTCCATACCCCAAAGCCTCCTCCTGTCCCACTAGGCTGCCTCCCCAGGGTCACTCCCATGGCAGGTTCTTCCCAGCCTTCTTTTCTTCTCCCTGTGAAAAGTGCTTCTTTTTCCTGACCATAGATGATTACAGATCTTATGGTCAGGGGATCCTTCCATTGCAAGCTTCCTCTTTGCTCTAGTGAGACAGGGCTCCTTCCCTTTATGGCAATCATCTTTTTATATAAGATCTCTGCTAACTAAAAACAAAGAATTATTTTAAAATGCAGGAATAAAATGAAATCAAAGTAGCCAAGTAATTCAACAAAATCCTAGAGCTAGCATCATCTTTGATTTTGAAGACCAGAAAGCTTTATGCTACAGATCTAAAAAATATATAATTTTTCTCTTATCCTCTCTTTTTATTCCTCATTATTAAGTAAGGCAAAACATGGCATAAGGGACACAGAAGTAAATTTTTAAGGAAAAATATATATACATAAAAATCCATTTAATCATTTCTTTAAGCTGGTGGGTATCAAACCTGGGGCTCATGCATGCTAGGAAGCATTTTCCACTGATCTCTGCCCTCTCAGCCCTTAAAAACTCTGAAAGGTTTACAAACTCTGAAAAACACCTATGAGTGCTTGCATGTAGTTTAAAATGCTGCATGAATTGTTTGTTTTATATTTATGAAAGATGCAAATGAAAAGCAGAATAATATCATTCATAGTATGTTCTGGGTTCACCTCATCCAAATGCTGAAGTTCTAATCTATGGCATCTCAAGTGACAACACTGTTTGGAGCCAGTCCTGGTAAAGAGGTGACTTGGATAAGATGTGGTGGCTGTTGCTCAGGCTTACTGGTACCCCATAAGACCAGGTAGTCAGGACAGTCAGGAAGAGATTGGAGGTGCACACACATACACATGTGCACAAGCACACACATCCACCCACATGACCATGGGTGAGGCAGCAAGATGGGCCAGGACAGCAGAGGACTGAATACAGTGGAGCCCTAACCCTGCCCACATGATGTTCCTGGTCATCTTCTTCCTGAATTGTGAGAAATTGAGTTTCTGTTGTGCAACCTGCCCAGTCTGTGGTGTTTCATTCTGGCAGCTGGACAGATTAATACAGATTTGGATAAAAACTGAAACAGTTGGGATGAGTTTATCAAAAATATGGAAACTATAAAACACTGCTGAGACAATTTTTCTTATTCTTTTTTTTTGTTGAAACAACTTCTTAAAGACTTAAAGATGGACAAATATGTCATCTTCATTGCTCCTTGTGCAACTTTGCTGTGAAAATGTGGTGTATGTGGACCTGGGTCCACCCCACTCAAATCACTGCAGGTCTGTAGGAAACTGGTAAACTGGTGCTGAAGTACTGTGATGATGATCTGTGGGTCCATAACTGCACCAGGCTCATAAGAATCCCCAGGAAGACACCAGGCAAAGAAGAGGAAGAAAATGTAACTGAGCATGAACTCCATGACAGATCTGGGCATTCGACAAGAGGGATCTAGAAACAAGCAAGTGGAGAACATGTGATCCATGGTATCTGGAGAGCAATAAATTGAAGCAAATTCATAAGCAATGAGGGGGTCTTTGTGGGTCTGTTACTAGAATATAAGAAGAACATTATAGGATCAGGCTCTGAAAATAAACCCCATCTTATTTCAGAGCTGGGGAAGCCCATGCCCAGTGTCCTTGGGTGTAGCTTCAACACAAGTGGAGCTAGGATTCTTAGGGAGCTCCTGAGATTGTCATCCACACCCAGAAAAGCACCTCAGAATCTGGGCCTGCATTGCTCAGGGGAAATCCCTACACAGGCATCTAGGGCAAGGTGTCAACAGGAGGGGAAGCTGAGCTGAGTGAGCCTGACTGAAATCTAGGGGAGAATCAATGTCCTAGGGATGTATGGCAGCCCAAGGACTTCAACTAAATCCACTGAGATACCCCAAGTCACAGCGTTGTGTCTTTTAGTGTCCCTCCCAGCTGAAACTGAGCTGAGATTGCTATCCTCAAAGGTCATGTGGTCATAGCATTTTAGGTGCTACATCTTTAGAAGCACATGGATTCCAGTCCCAGGCAGGGGGTACAGGGAGAGAGGGGTGCTGAAGGTTTAATCTAAGGAGCTGCAGTGCTGTCCCCTGGGTCTCGCTGGAAGAAATGGCACAGGAGCAGATTGCAGTCCTGAGTGTCTGCCTGGTCTCCAGGCTCCTGGACAGGAGGATGTAGGGTGCAAAGCCATTGTGTGTCCTCCTGGGAGAATCCCTGCAATGTCAGCTTGTGAGTGTTTAAAAGGACCTGCCCTCCTGTACAAAAAGCTGCCCAAGCCACGGGACAGGAGCCACACACCCCTTCACTGTCCTCCAAAGTCATTAATTAACTCTTCAAAAAATTACCCACACTGCCATGCCTGGTTTCTATGAAGGTCAGTAGGATTGTTCCTCCTGGACGTGCTCTGTCCATTCTTGCTCACTCACTTGGGAGTGTGTGGTGGGGAGTGGAGGAGAAAATTAAAATGTTCTACTTATATTCTGTTCCAAATGAAACAGTGCCTCTTCTTCTACCAAGTTTTTCAATTCTACAGCATTTTGCTTCCCAACTCCCCCATTCTCCCAAACTAATGTGTAGCTCTCTGTCCCTCTGTGTCCCTCTCTTCCCCCTTCTGCTCCCATCCTGTCTCTTTCTCCCCACTCCCTCACCATTCTCACATCCACCTTTGATTTATTAAATGCAGCTCACTGCTTCAACACAGGCTAGGATGCTGTCTGCCCCACATAACCCTAGGGCTATATTTCTGCAGCTTTAAGGCAGCACAGGGAAACAGCATCCTTAATGCTCAGCATTCCTTGCTTTCATCTGACATAGCTGCTGACCCTGCACTGTATTCAGTTTATCCCCTTACACTTCACTGTGTATTGTAATAAAAGATAAGATCGTTTCAAGATAAGAGCTGAAGCACAGAATGCTGTGCCCTACTTCTTTTTATGTGAAACTCTGTATTTACTGACTTCTATAATGCTTGTGTCACATGATTTTCAATCCCATAGCTCCTCCCATAACTTTCAACTTTTAATCACCCTTATTTCTTCTTCATATAACAATATTTTGTTAAAGGCTTTGCAGAACTGCCTCAGGAAAGCCATGTGTCATAAACATATACATCTTTCTACAGCCTTTGAAGTGGACCTCATCCTCAGAAAATCAATAGATGTCACAAAATTTCATGTGCACATCCACGGGGGTTGGAATAATGAAGACAATTTTCTTCCCATGGTGACTGCAGAATGCTAAGCCGGCTTCACAGGCACAGGTTTGGGTAGCAGTATGGGGAGTTTGCGTATGTGTGTGTGTGCACTTGTGTGTGTGTGTGCATGTGTAGTCTGACTCAAGTCCAGTATTTCATTTTCTTATTCATCTTTCAAAAGCTACTTTAAAATTCATTTTCTTTTCCTTTTAGTCTTCTGTTTTATGTTATTCTCCTGTGCTTTCATTTAAAAATAAACATAAAGCAAAAGTTTTATTCATTTCTTTTCACCGTCTATTCAAATTTGATTTTCAATCAGCAGTTCTTTATCTTTGAAAGCAAATGTGAAATTAGAGTATAAAATAGACTTTAAATTCTGTGTGTCATCTTGATAGAGATTTTATCTAAAGGTCATTGAAGAAAATTTTCATGCTATTTAAAAAAAACATTACATTTTTTAAAACCTGTGTTCCACATTAAAATATGGCTATGTTTTCATTAAGAAAGTATTTTGTATTAGTTGACATTAAACCATTTTTTCTACATGAAAATAGAGAGTATTAGTGTGCTTTATTTAAATTTTGTAAATGTTATCTCTTCCAAATCAAATCACACTATTCAACTTTGGGAAGATTCATATTAAAATAAATAATATAATTTCTTAAGTAGTAAGGGTAGCATTCAGATGTTAATATAAAAATTTTTATTAATGGAAATTATGTCAGTTCTGAGAGAGAAATTGCTCTAGTAAGATCTCACCTCCACATCCCAGCTCCACTCTTGGGAGTACAGTCCACTGAGAGAGAACAGAGCTTGTCAGAAGTGGAGATATCAGCACAGGGGATTTGGAAACTCTTCTCTGCAGGACAGAATGAAAGGCTGGCCCTGTTCACCAGGTAGGAACAGAGGATTCTTCAGATCCCACTGCTGCCATACTGAACCATCAGGCTGAGGACATTCTGCCCTCCTATGAGGGCACATACCAGTTAGCCTTGGAGAACCAGGGAATTAACATGCTCATTTTAAAGGAAGCAGAAACTCCTTAGCAAATGCATCTACCTAGGTAGGACCATGAAGTCCCCAAGTCCTTGGGCTTCATGGACTCTGCAGGGCAGCATGTGTGGGGACCCAAAGGGAAGCATCTCACACTCCCTACTGAACACTCAGCCCAGGTCATCACAGGACATCCTACATGGCCTGGGCTGAAAACACCTTTGGATGTTCCCAGAAACACCTCTAAACTTGAGGATGAGGAGGGGTGACCAGAGAAGGAAAGCAAAGTCACTGGAGTGATGGAAAGGACAAAGAGGCTCTAAGGACTGAGGACCTGAGGGAGAGAGCAAGGCCAAGCCCTTCCCATGGGGGAGCCCATTGAGCTGAGGCTGGGGGATGCACAGCCTCTCTACTGGTTATCCTTTTCTCCAGCATGGGGTGGTTCTCAGTGTGGACAGAATCCTCCCTAGAACATGGCCCCAATTGTTTGCATTAGTCTCTAGTTTTGCTCTTTAAAGCACAATAGCATTGTATATTTAAAATTCAATTTGTCAGAATGGCTTGAGTAGTTTTCAGTCCTCTGTGCTATGCTAAATAACTGCACTGAAGTACAAAAAAAAATAGTTGTTATGATAACATCTACACCCAGGAATTTCACATTCTATAAAAACTTGGGGAACAATTTTAATGTCTTGGGAATAATTGATTGTGATATCACTTTATAATAATGAGTTTCAATTCTTATTTTAGTGTTTTCTTCTTATATGTTTCTTCCTAATGAATGGACTATTAGATTTCCAAAGTCATGAAATATCCTGTCACAGAGAGACTTTCTTTAGTTTCCACTTCACACAGCTCAGCCAATTGATGGCCCAATTAATGCCAGGTTTACATATTGCATATGCAGCCAGGAGATCTTTCACTTCTGATTTGTAATCCACACACAAATAACACCAAGTGGTATATTATTGATGCATGAAAAGGTGCACCCTATACCCTATTTCAGTTATTATTACACAGCAAATCCTGTAAATCTTAATGGGAAAAAAGTCAACAGTGATTTCATATTATTTTGGAGATATGTAGTATTTCTTTTTCCTTTCAAAAGTAATTTAAACTAAAGTACATTAGAATTGTTTTGTACCACTTTTGAATAAAAAGTTGTATATTTTTGTGTTTTTAAACTTTCTATCTAACTCATGTGCTAATCTATGCATGTCTCAATAATGGAGAGACACATAACAGGTGATGTGCTGTATGTATTATAATATTGATTTGTCTTAGTACATATTTGCAGTACATGATGACTACATTCACAGTGAGGAGTTAGAATGTGCACATAACAACTCTCAATTCTTTCTACACCCTTTCCTCTCCTCTCCCTCCATCTTTTGGTCCACTTTCCTTTTACAAAAGATTTCTCCTTTCCCACTATCTCTTTTATTTGATCTTTATTTATACTTCAAGTTCCTCACGGAAGAGAGGCTATGTGATTTTTAAGCCTGAGTGTCTGATTTACTTCAGTTTGCTAACATGCTTTATGGTCTCCAAGTGCACCCACTCTCCTAATAAAGGCCTCAAGCTTGTCTTTCTGGGAGGATAGTAAAGTAGTGCTCTATTGTGTCTAAATATCACATTTTCTTTGTCCATTCATCTGTTGAGGGACATAGAGGCCACTCACAAGATTGAATTATAAAGAACCCTGATACTAAAATCATGGATGTGCCTGCATCCCTGATGTATGATGTTTTTAATTCACCATTTTTCTTTCAGACTCAGCAGGCACCTCATGACTCTATAATATGAAGAATCAGACACTTCTGAGGGAGTTTTTGCTCCTGAGATTGACAGACAGCACAGTGCTGCTGGGGCTCCAGGCTGCCTTCTTCTCCCAGATCTACCTGGTGGCCATGCTGGAGAATCTGATGATCATCCTAATCACAGTTCTCAACTGCCACCTCCACACCCCCATGTACTTCTTCCTCAGGCATTTGTCTTTCTTGGACCTGTGTCTCATTTCCACCACAGTCCCCAAATGTATTCTCAACTCCATCACCCTCAGAGAGTCCATCTCTTTCTTTAGGTGTGTGTGTCAGATCTTCTTGGTGGTCCTGTTGGCAGGGCCAGAGATGGGATTCCTCACCTACATGTCCTGTGATCATTATGTGGCCATCTGCCACTCTCTGCACTATGAGGCTGTCATGAGCAAAAGGTGCTGTGTCCAGTTGATGGCTGTGTCCTGGCTCAGTGGAGGGGCCCTGGGAATCTTCTGCTCAGCAAGGATGTTCTCCCTGGAGTTCTGTGGCTCCAATAGGATTCACCAGTTTTTCTGTGATGTTTCTGCCCTTCTAGAGCTCACTTGTTCTAAGGAATATGCTGCTATCAATGTCAGTCTGGTCCTTGGTATCTTCTATGTGTTCTCATGTTTGGTTTGCATCGTGGTCTCTTACGTGTTTATTTTCTCTACTGGGTTGAAGAGCTCATCCAGGCAGAGCAGGTCCAAAGCCTTCTCCACCTATGTACCCCACCTGGTGGTTGTCAGCACCTTTTTCCTAACAGGTACTTCTGCTTATTTAAAGCCAAGCTCCAATGCACCTCCTCTTCTCAAAGTGCTGTGTTCTTTGTTCTACACTGTGGCACGCCCAGCCTTGAACCCCATTATCTACTATCTGAGGAACAGGGACATTCAATCAGCTCTAAGAAATTTGTTGAGGAAGGCAAGGAGGGGACTAATAGAAGGATACTAAAGTTGAAGGAGTTAGCAACATTCCCGCCACCATTTTTCCTCTAACCAGCTGTTTGGGATGATTTCTTTCCAGAAGTCTGTAGATCCTGGTGGTCCTCCTTTGGTGATCTCAGGTTGTCAGTTTTAGTACAAAGTAAATCATTTCCAACACTTTTTCACTTGACAACTTTTGTGTTACAGAAATTATGAAGGTTTTTCTGTTGTGCCTTTGATGAGTTTTGTTCTTGTCCTGATGTTCCATATACAGAAGAATTGTGTAACGTTCCATTTCCTCCTAAGCACTCATCTCTCCTGGCTTTCTCTGTATTTTGTCAATGTTTTATTTTCTGGCTTTTTCATTGTGCTTCCTAAGTTTTGTTAATTAGACTTTATTATAATTTCCAATTATCACTCTTCAGTGAAAATTATTTTAAATTAAATTTATGATTTAAACATAAGTGTGCAATTTTTAAATGTCCTTAATTTTATCACAGGTTTTAATTTATGAATACTTATTTGGTGTATTCCATATAATAAAAGATTTGATCTCTCACATTTTTGTTTTTTCTGAAAAAATTATGTTTCTGGATGCAGATGTCTTTCTGTTTACTGAAAGCTGTTTGTCTCTGCTATAGACATTCTTGATATTTTCTAATTATACTTTGGAATCTATGAACATGGTAAGGATTACTGCTTCTATTACTGAAAATTCCTATTTCTTCCAGACATTCAATATTGCATGGCATTTCATGTATCCTCAGAGTGCAAAATCGTTTCCTTCCCTGGCTAGAGAACACAGTTCTGTCTCCCTGGTCAGCCTGCTCATTGCTTCCTTCAGGACAGGGAGTTCAATTTTGTTAATCACTATCTTGATAGCCCACACTTTGATGCTTCCAGTCCTCCCTAGGGCAGGAGGAGCCTCTCACAGAGCAGGTGGGGCAACTGAGGCCCAGGGAGGTGCAGTGTAGCCTTTGATATGGAGCCCATAACATAGGATATAGAAACAACTGTGGCCACTGGCAATGTCTTCAAAGGAATTCTCAATGAATACCTTTGAAATTTGCTCCTAATACCTGTCTCATGGACTCTCATATTTGTACAAATTCTGTGCTCACTTCAGCAGCACATGTACTATTTGTACAAATTCTACACAAATTTCAAAGTGTAGTTTAAATAGAATGTGACTATGAAAAAGTATAAAGCACTTGGTTTCATCTTTTCAATCTCTAAACACAAGTGTAAGTCAACAAATGAAATATGAATATATCATTTAAAGTAATGTAAATATCTATTTGGGTAAGCAAGTTAATATCACACAAGAACTCAGGTATGTATGTCTGCATGGGTAAGTGAAGCATGAACTCATTAATTTATTCTATTATGGAATACACAATTCTGCGCAGAAGTCAGTTTTGTTGTTACTTCCCCTTTAACAAGTCTTGATCCTAATTCAGTTTATTTCAAATGCACAATATAACTAATCAAATTTTTGAAGAAAAATATTCTATTGAATGAACATATCAATTTTTAGTTGACTCCTTTTTATAGAAACACTGAATTGAAATATGAAAAAATGTGGATTTGAAAATGAAAGCATTGGGGAAAGACTAAATCTTTACAAGCAGACATTATAACTGATAATTCACATATGTACACATCATTCACAAATACAACTAATATTTTAAGTGGGAAAATAGGTAATTGGCTGTCTGATGAAAGAGAACTGAGATGAGTTTTTATGTTTAAATTCCAGGTCAAGAGAAATGCAACTGTGCTGGGATCCTCAGGCCCAGCAGAGTCACAGATGGGCTATGTTACCTCTGCTGGGCTGTGTGGAGAATGCTTTCTTGTCATCTTGCATGTCCTCCACCTTGTGTATGGGGTTTTCTTCACAACCTCCTGACATTTGTCAGCTGAGGCTATGACATTGTTATTGGTGGAGAACTCACAATGTAGTAGCCACTTCTCTGTGGCCTTCCCACACATTTCCCCAAAGACCTATGATAATAGTGATGATCACAGGAACCATGGAAATACTGTATCCACCTTAATTCAGAGGAGCTCTGAGTGTCTGGGGACAGTTGCATTCCTCAGATAGTGAAACTTAACTCATTCAACCTTCTACCCTATGACTCCTTTATGACCTCTACTCTTTAGTGTCCATATATTGGTGAAGTTATTCAATATTAATTTTTCACACACTCTTCAACTTGTGGTAGAAAAATCCATAAATGTGTGTTTAGAAGGATTCAAAAACTAATTTTCAGGAAATTATTTATCCTAAATGCTAATGATACTAAATCCTCTAACTCTGGAAAGAGAGTAAATGGAGGTGTTTCCTGACTATTTCTTCCTTACTATTTGACTTTTTGCAACATTATTTAGGGTGCATTACATTTTCACTTGAAATCAGTGCTCTGGTTTATAGGTTGAATACAAGTAATGCACTTAGGAGATATCTATCTCAGCATCTGCAAATGACACACGGGCAAATATTTAGATGTGTTAAAATAGAGTTATTCCACAGTTCTAAAGTCCTGGCATCTAAAGAATGATTACCAAGGGTTCCTTGGTGAGCTCAGTGGTAAGGAGTAAAGGATTTCAGAGAATCGGGCAATGGAAATGTGCAAAGATGCTATCAGAACTATGGTTTCAGTTTGTAATTTTCCTTTCAATTTGATTAAGAAATAAAGCTTGATCATGCCATAGAATAGAAATCTAATGTACATAAAATATTTTTTTTATTTCAATTCCACACATTGTTAACATTTCATGAAATGAAATAGCAAGAAATTTTTTATCTTTTTAAAAGACTTCAGATTATAGGTAAGTATTTAAAAGTAATTTGGGCCTCCTACTTGGCACCCCTCCTGGCCCTCAGGAGCTTTCCTATCAATAAATATCTTCCTACTTTTAAACTCTGTCATTCCTAGGACTCATTCTTCAATTTCTAGAGAACAAGAACTCAGTGTATTATATAGTTTACAGGTTGAGAGATATACATTTCATTTTTCATATTTCCCATGACATTATTGGAGGGCCTACCAAGATAAAAATTAATATGAGATAAGAATTTACTTTTGATTACCAAATTATATTAAGTAACCAAAATTGTAATTCTTGTTTGTCACTGCTTGTGCCTCTTATAAATGCTTTGTACTTTGAGTTCTTATACATTGTCATTTTGATAAAATGATAATGTTTCTTTAAAAGGAAATTTTACTTTGGTAGATGAGATTTTATGTTACTTTTCGATGTTAATTGCTTGATTAGCTTGTTAGACATTGCTGAGGAAAAGTAATGTTAGATCATCATAATTCCATAACTCCATAATCCCATAATGTTAGATCCATCATAATTCTTTACCAATTATACCCAGCAAATTAGAAAATGTAGTTAAATAGGTCTCTCTGTAAAATCTAGTTTATAGTTGAAAAATGTACATGCCTATTGATAAAATATGGGACCCCAGCTGTCAATTAATAAGGCACTAGGCCAGCAGCCACTCTTAAGACTTGGGGGACAGGTTTCACTGAGCAGTCTGGGCCAATACTTCTCTATTCTAGAGAAAATGTTGAGCCAGCTCTGCCTCAATTTCCTTTCTGGTCTGGTGTTCCACTGGTGGGGAGGCAGTCTTAGCTCTTGAGATTCCCCACTCTCACCTTTCCAGGCTGAGAGTGATGATTCAGGGGCAAGTTGTGTCAATAACTCACTGAGAGCATGAGAAGGAAAAATCTCCTTTCCTGATTTCATTTCCAATCTCTCCTGAAAACCTTATCTTCACCTTTACAGAGGCATGTAAAATGAGAAAGGATCTCATAAATACTGTGTATTTCCCCAAAGAACCTTTAAGTTAAGTCCTTAGAAAATGAGCATTCTTGCCAATGCCAAAGATAAGGAAGACATTTTAGACCAGGAAATATACCCTGTCTCTGGGTTAGATAAGACATTGAGGTTTTGTCCATCCAGGAGAGCACATGAATGCAATATACGCACTTAGTGCTCAGGACAGCAGTCTTCCTTGGGAGACTCCACCTGAGATCCTGTGGAAAGAACTGATTTCTGGGTGAAAACATAAGAAGATATTTCTGTAAGTATAACACTTAAGGGGGGACCAAAACACATTTAGTTTATGGGAGAATCTTCTCTCTCTCTCATCTCCATGGTCTGGCTTTTTTCATTTATGTATGAGAAAAATACTTTGGCTAATAAATTGTAGACTAAATGCTGGCAAGAGAGTCAGCTAGATTCCTTCCAGGAGACAGATCTCTGATGGTGTGGAATTAGTGAAATCTGGAGTGACAACTGAGAGGTCATGGCCAGAGCTACTCCGTGGCAGATGCTTGAAGGTCTCCCAGTGTAAACTGGCTCCTGACAGCCCTAATGGGTAATCAGTAGAAAAATCTCCACATAACTATTGTCCCCTAACTGGACTCCTCAGTGAGTTGAAAGGTAACCCTTTCAATGATCATCAGATATCCTCTGTCTTGGGGTGACCTGAAATGAAACCGATAGGGCCCTTTCTCAAGCCTGCATTAACAGCTGAGCTACAGGATGGGAATATTCTCTCTCTGCTAGTAAGATAGACACAAATAGAAAACAGTAACTCAGTAGAGGTTTTGACAAATCTTTAAACAGAAATTCTAGAAACTCTAAAGCTCTTGGGAATTAAATTTGGCTGCTTTACTACTACGCACCTGTCTAGGAGGCCTCAGATGGACCAGCTAACAGAGAAATGGTTTGCAGTTGTGATTTGCTAACTA